>NC_136067.1:927980712-928580712 GCF_964261635.1 Lissotriton helveticus | reverse complement strand
CCCAATCTTCCTCCGTGGAACTGTAGCATTTCAGTTACAAGCACCAGATACAAATAATACCACTTTAATAGGGACCTATCATTAAATTAAATGTGCCAATTGGGTGTAAGCCAATTTTAGCATGTTTAAACGAGGGAGCACAAGCACTTTTGTTCTGGGTCGCAGTGGTAAAGTGTGCAGAGTCTTAATGCCAACAAAACTGAACTGGAAAACAGGAGTGGTGAATGTAAAAGGTTTGGGGGTGGCCTAGCAGAAATGGTCAAGTCAAATAATCAGTCTTGTGGCCTTAGTTAGAAAGTCATGAAGGAGAAGGGGAGAAAGAAGGAGAAGGAGAAAGAGGAGGAGGAGGAGGGGAGGGTAGAAGGAAGAGGAGGAGGAGGAGGACATCAAGAAGGAGAAAGGTAATGAGACAAGAAGGAAGAGAGATGTAGAGTAAGAAGGACAGGGCGCACGCAAAGGACATATGCCCACATGCATCAAAGTCAATTGCATTCGCAAACAGGGCGAATCGCAATTTTCGGCCGTTTGCGAATGCAATTGACTAATTTGGAATGCATCATGCATTTCGCAATTTTAGGAATCGCAACCATGTTGCGATTTCTAAAATTGCGATTGCATTTAAGAAATCGCAATTTCAGATTTCTTAAATGCAATGCATGATCATTTTTGAATTGCGAATTCGCACTTTGGAAGTGGTAAATTAGCATGAAGTTGAACTTTATGCTAATTTACCGAAAACTTTCAAATATGCACAAATTGCATTTTTGAAAGTTTAAATTTACACACACACATGCCCTTGGGGCATGTGTGTGTGTAAATTGCATTTAAGTTACATTTCAGGGGTGCAGGGAGGGGTTCTTTGGATCCCCCTGCACCCTTGAAATTGCATTCACATTTTGCGAATTGCAATTTGAAATTCGCAAAATGTGAATGCCTTCCCATTCATTCCTATAGGCCTTTTGGCCCATAGGAATCAATGGGAAGGGTTTTCCTTAATTGCGATTCGCAAATTGTGAATCGCAATTAAGGAAAAATACCGAATCGCAAAAATAAATGCGAATTGTTCATGCATTGCAGTTTGCGATTTCTAAATTGCGATTCCTTAATTTTCGCAATTTATGAATCGCAAACGGGTGCAATGATCCATGTGGCCGATAATGAGTGGTTCTCGGTTAATTGTGATTCTTGCATTTGAGCATAAGAACCATTTCACGAGACAATAATTTCATGGACTGGAAAATAGTTAAAACATTTCTAACAAAAAAAACCTTTGCAATTCTCAGGTGTTTTGTCCTCGAATATTTGGTTACTGAATGATGGCCCAATAATGACACCAATAGATATGCTGCTTTTTACATCAATTTAGTATTTTCCAAATGTATTTTTGCCTTCAATTTTTTTTTTCAACTGACGAGTCTTTAAGGGGGTTTCAGTTCTTGGCTACATGGAGCAAAATATTGAGAACTAACGGCAGAGAGGAAGAGAGAGGGAAAGAAATAGGAAGAATGAAAGATGGAGAGAAGAGGAGAGGATGGGAAACGTGGCAGATTGAGAATGAGAAAGGGAACTAAAAGAAGAGGAGAGAATTCGCAGTTAGACATGGAGAAGCAGAAAGAGTTGCAGGAAAAGAGTGATTCAGGAGAAGAAGAAAGTGAAGCAAAGAGTGGGAGTGTAAGAGGCAGAAGAAAGAATGTTTAGGGTGTAGCGAAGACTATTAATAGGGGATAAATAGAAGGAGGAGGTGGAGGAGAATGGGAAGTACAATAGAAGACATCGGTTAATATACACCTCCAAATCGCAGGCTAGTTCCTTTACTTACTTTTAAAGCTGTTTTATATCTGCTAGGTTTTGCAGGCAGATTTTGGTGTTAATAATTGATGAAAATGGGTCAGTTTCTACAGTTCTGGTTTATCAAATTCAGGAGCATCTGGCCTTCTGTGAGCCTTCTAGCACTTGACTAATATGAGTCAGTGTACTGTACAATTGTCATTCCATTCCCCTCTTGCCAAGGACACTTTTAATGTACTGTACCTTGAAGCATGTGTAAAATGAACAAGTTGAATTATAGTTTTATCGAGAGACAGATACCAGTTCGACCATCTGCTTGATAGCGATCTGACATAAAATTACTGCCGCCATTTTATTTGTCAATTACAAAATGCCAGCCCAGATTGCAAAGAGGGCAGGCGCTATTCCATCTTTTTATCACGGAGAATAAAGAACAGCAATTTTACCTCAGAGTCAAGCGAGCTCATAAACGGCCTGCTATTTTTCATTTTTTAAACCAGATTGCTCTTCCTAAGAGGAAGAAATCACATTTCATTTCAGATCCTATTACATGCTTTATTAGGGCACGGATGGCTACTCACCTAGACAAAGTTGCAGGTCTGCAGCAGGTGACACCGATTCGGCAGCAAGAGTCACGCGTTTTATTACTGGAAAACCACTGTCCGTGAACTCCTCTCCTCTGGGATGGTAGTGAGTGAGAAGCATCATCTAGAATATAATTATCACAGTAATTCACAAATGACAAGCACTTTCGAATTAAATATGAAACCCTGCATTGATTTATTTTTCATGGGTTTCTGTTAATTTTGAAACCATATCTGATTTAGTGCAAAGAAAGCCATTCCAGTAAGGACGCATGTAATTATTTGTTTACAGGCCATCCTGTTCTTTGGGTGTAGCTGCGTTAGTCTCTGAGCATAATTACAATTAGAACAATTATGGGGTAACGGTAAAACTGCCTGTATTTTTACCGTTGCTGTGTGGTGAATCCGCAGCAGTACCACGCAGTTATGAGTGTAACCCAATGGAATGTGGAAAATACCTTTGAGGGTCGATTTTTCTGGCCATAAAACCACTCAATATTCATAGTTTGATTGAGTTTTAATGGATAGTTTTAAATGTTTTCCTGACCTGATGGTGCTGTGGATGGTAAGGGAGGTGGGTGGGGGGGGGCTGAGGGGAGTTGAGGAGGGAAGCATTGTTTTCTCCCCCGTCCAAAAATATAGAAATAAAACGAGGAATGAGGCTTGGCTGCTGCTGTTGCCGCCGAAGCCTCATGCCATTATTTAGCCAAAATTAATGGCTGCAAAATATGGGTATAGCTCTCCCAAACATAGAACAAAAGTATGCGGACAAACCTACCCGTTCTGAATCCCAAAAACTGGGATTTAATGTGGTAATTACACTCCACCTCACTCAGAATTGGGGCCCATATCGTGATCTTGGAGCTGTGTGGGACAAATCACAGTGTCAAGTATGGTACTAGCAAATCGATACACCAAGTTCATAACTTCTTAGTCACACAAATTGCAGCCATCTCTGATGACACAAATGTGATACGTTGCTAATCACGGAGGGAGTATTCAAATGTTATTTAACTTGGTAAGTCTAGAACACTGATATCGCATGGAATATTTTTTGTGCTCACGAGGCATGTTATTACTATTAGACAGAGCACAGTAAATGGCCTCCTTTTTGCATCCACCTTTTCACTTTTTTCCATCTATACACAACCTACAGAATCTAAAGGTAATTTGCGTGAAGTTATGTATAAATTGGACCAGGGTTGGGTGAAGTAAGACCACGCATTGCTCAAAACTACACATACTACTTAGAGCACCTGCTTAATGACTTAGGGGCACATGCATCATTGATAGCATTTGCGATTCTTAATTTGCGAAAATTACCGAATCGCAAATTAAGAATTGCAAAATGCTATGCATCATTTTTTTCACTATTTATTTGGGAATCGGTAAAAATCGCAATTTTTACCGATTCGCAAATAAATAGCGAAATCCAAAGTGCATTTTCGCAATTCCCATTGATTCCTATGGGCCAAAAGGCCCATAGGAATCAATGGGAAGGCATTTAAGAAATCGCAATTTTTTGATGCATTGCATGGGTGCAGGGGGGGGGTCCAAAGGACCCCCCCTGCACCCCTGAAATGTATTTTTAAGTGGATGTTTCACACACACATGTCCTATGGACATGTGTGTCTGTAACATGCAAGTTTTAAAAATGCATTTTTTTTCTTTTTTAACAATTTTCGCAAATTAACACGAGGGTCAACCTCGTGTTAATTTGCACTTTCAATTTTTGAATTCGCAAATTGTAAAACAATGATGCATTGCATTTAAGGAATCGCACAAATGCGATTCCTTAAATGCATTCGCATTTTTTAGAAATCCTAAAAAATGCGAATTGTGCACAAAAGTTTGATGCATCCCAAACGGCCGATTTTTCCGATTCGCACCGTTTGCGAATGCAAAAAACGTTGATGCATGTGCCCCTTATTTACCAATTGGTGGATTGGTCGCCTGTTGTACCTGCTGCTCAGCCAGTGTTAGTGTGGTGTGGAATGTTGGTGTGGATGATGCTGTAGAATGATGGATGAGTGAGGCTGGCAGTTGGAGAATGGGCTGAGCAGCAGGAAGGCTGCTCCTTGTGGGCTCTCTGTACCTTTTATCTTGAACCTACTACCTGAATAAAATACCATCCTAAGTTACCCTGGAACTATTCCTGGTTTCATTACATCATTTTGGCGACTTTACTGGAAAGAACCTGCATGTGCCACCTGAAAAACGTATAGAAACGTGGTATTGTTACTAGGACTACGGTGCCTATATAAGCAGGAATACACTAGATATGTATAGAATTGTAATATTTATATAAAACGGTGCTGAAAGGTGTAGAGAACCACAAACTCTACACATTTTGAGCCTCAACTCAAACACAATATATTTCACTCCCCAACACACGTTAAATTTTCAAAACCAGGGTTCCCTATTTATGGTTAAGAACAATACAACATATCGTAATCATGCAAAATAATTCTGAACAATTCAGTTGGTTCTTTCTTTCCGTTTTATTTCGGGGTTCTTGTCTTTTAGTTGTCAAACTTCACAGCCAACACGTGTTTCGTCGCTTTAATGGGGGTATGTTCCCGCGACTTTGCCACCTGATTGGACTGTAACTATCAAGCTTGAAGTAACTGGAAATCAACTAAGTAAAACTTGAAGAAGCTGGCAGCCCTGACCGCACTAGTGACCACAAGACCGGTCAGCCCCAACTCGGGCGTGCCAGTTCCTGTTAAGCTTTCCATCTATGGTCTGCTTCAACCGTGGGATAGTAGAGTTCCCTTGAGTAGCTACAGTAAGAAGTTTCCTTCTAGTCCGTGACACCAGTGGCGTTGAGGGAAGAGCATCTGGGGGAAGTGCAACGTTAAGAGGTGTCCGTGTTGTGAATGGCGTCTAGTCTCCAGAGTCCATGTTCAACAGACTGACGTGGGGGAGAAGCCCTCTGTTCGTGTTTGTGGGGCTGAGTATCTTCCTTTGTCCCTGTCAAGAGGAGGAGCAACGGTGTGTCAGGGCTCTTGTGTCACTAGAGCCCGTGTTTGGAAGTGTGATGGGGAACTGTCCCCTGAGTCTGTGTTCGGATCTGCAACAAGTAACAGGAGTCCAAATACCCCATCTTCATGTCAGAATTTGTGTCACGGAGAGCAAAGACTAAGAGGAGTCCCCAGTGTCTGCATCTTAGAAGAGGTCTTCCAGGTGTGCTGCAGCTTGGAATAGGTGTCCCCTCAGTCTGTGTAGGGAGGAGCAACCAGGGAAGAGCGGCTTAGGAGGTGCTACAAGCAGAAGGAGTTTTTCTTCCCTGCCGTTTTCTTTTTTGGTCTGAATCGTCTGGGTGATGTAATGTGCAGTGTTTGGTGTTACAGAGGTAATCCCTGCTCATGACTAGAGTTATTACCACTGCATGAGTTTTTTTAGTTTTTTCAAACTTTCAAAATCCATTGGCTCACGTTCAACTGCCTCTTACCTTCCATTGTCTTTAGCGTGAGCTCTGTCTCCTGCAGCTCGTGGAGTGTTCTTAAGCTCGTATGCTTTAGTTCCTGCATTTGCCTGGAACCACCCGGTATGCTCTCGGCGTAACTGTTGCCAGCGTGCCACCATCTTTATTACGGTGAGGCTGAAGCCGGAGCATGTCAGTTTCCTCAGCGTTGGTGGTGTTCCTTTTAGGCTTGTGCATCCCTGTGCCCCAAGCAGCTCTGGTGAGTGGTTGCTTCAGAGTTCAGTGAGGAGTTGTGGGAGTGACATTTTTTAAATGGGGAGGAGTACTTGGGAATGGTTCAAAGTGACTTTGTTTAGCTGCAACTCATGGGACAATCAATACTTTCTTCTTTTATTGTAACCGATGTTGCGCAGGGGTAGGGTAGAAACTCACCAAGAAGGGTTGGGTTTTAAAACAAGTAAATATCTTGGATGGGGTGCTTCGCTGTTTATGTTTTCCCTCATATCACTGTTTATGCTATGTTTTGGAATTCATCTTGCAAAATGTGTCCTTTTGAATGATGTGGTTTATGGGGGTCATTTTGGGTTATCACCTTTTTGTGGTCGTGGGAGACTTAGTTGAGTCTTCTATTGAGTGTGTGTTTGTGAGTTGACTTTTACGCAAGTAGTCACTCTGGGTTTTCCCTTTGTCGCTGTTGTGGGAGTTTGTGTTTTTCTCACTGTTGGGGGTGGCTGTGTGAGAAGGCTCTTTGGTGCAGAGCCTCTCTGGCCTACCACTATTTTTGTGGTTGTGGGTTGACATAGTTTTGTCATCTTTGTGGGCGCTATGTTTCAGTTGATCCCCTTGTCGTGGGAGTTTGTGTTTCTCTCACTGTTAGGGGTGTCTCTGTGAGTAGGCTCTCAGGTTCTGAGCCTCTCTAGGCTACCACTATATTTGTGTGGTTGTTGATTGGCACAGTTTGGTCACCCTTGTGGGCGTTGTGTTCGAGTTGATTTGTTTTGAGTCACTCGTGTCTACCACCTTTGTGTGGTTGGTAGGTGAATTTCGCTTCACCTTTACCTTTGGCGTTGTTGCTGAGGATTTTCTGTGTGCTTGTACTCTCTTTCCTTCCTCATTTTTTGTTTGGGGGTTTGTCTCACGTTGTGTATTTCTTTTGCTGTGGCGTGTTGTCTCCTGCACCGTTGTGGTTTGGTTCCCTTTGTGTTCACGCTTATTTTCGGCCTGGCCAGCTGTTGTGTTTGTGGCATTAGGGGTGAGTTGGTTGTACGCAGTGTTGCAGCTTGCTGTTTTGTGTGTAGGTATTGTCTTTCTGTTTGAAGACTTATTTTCCTTTCCAGTTAGGCGTTTTCTTCCCTTAAAGTAAATAGGTGGGCATTGTCATATTTCATGATTGCATTGGCTTATGTTGTCATTTATGCTATGTTTTACTTTCTACTATGCATTTCTTCATTTTCGATGTTGACTTTTTAGCCCATTGTACTGTGTTTTCCTTGCTTTTCATCTTATCTGGCTTGCCCTTAACCATCTTCAGGTTGTTGCAATGGATTCATTCAGAATTCAGTACATGTGATCTTTACCAATGTGTGCTTTTTCCATGTACCATTGCATTGTGTTTTTGCTCACATTGAGGAAGGGAGAAGTGTTGTACCTGCTGCTCAGCCAGTGTGAGGGTTGTGTGGAATGTTGGTGTGGATGATGCTCCGGAATGTTGGATGAGTGAGGCTGGCAGTTGGAGAATGGGCTGAGCAGCAGGAAGGTTGCTCCTGGTGGGGCTCTCTGTACCTTTTATCTTGAACCTAATAACTGAATAAAATACCATCCTAAGTTACCCTGGAACTGTTCCTTGTTTCATTACATCCCCACCAAACAGCAGGAAAGGCTGGTGCTAGAAATTGGATTTCTGATTGGCAGAGGTATTAACCCTGTACAAACAGGGACCAAAATCCTGGTCAGGGTAAGTGAGGTACACACCAGAAGATCACCTGTGATCACCATCTCTGGAAGCTTGGCACAGAGCAGTTAGGCTAACATAAGGAGGCAAAGTGTAAGTATTTGTGCTTACACACAGTAGTACAGTGAAAACACCTCAAAAAAACTCCACAACAGTTTAGGGAAATAGACTATTATATTTTGAACAACACAAGCCCATTACGACCAAAATCCAATAAGTACAAGACAAGATATGACTTTTTTAAGAACATATGAAAAAATAGCGCTTAAAAGCAAATAGCACTTTGGGATTATTGTAGGTCGCGCTGGACTGGGACAGTCAAGAGTTCAGGCCGCCGGCGTTGGAGTGCAGGGTGGGGACAAGACCCACACATCGCCTGCTGAGCAAAGTACCTAAATCCTCGTTGCAGAATGAAATATAGTTCTGGCGAGTCAATTCCATGGATGAAAGGCAGAGTCTGGAACGTGATGGTGATGCACCAGGTTAGTCCACATTGCAGACGATTTGTTGATCTTCTCCAAGCACTGGCGGGCAATGCGTTGATCCCTGAAGTGGGATTCCAGAGGCGGTGCGGCAGTGCCTAGTGCAGTATGCCAAGTCCAGATATCGCAGCGGCAGTGATGCGTCAATCTCAATATCACGGCAGGCAACACGTTGGTGTCCTATCAGTGCAGAGATGTCGAAGCACAGGTTCTTGCAGATACAGCACTTTGAACCCACATCCAAGGACCCTGGCCTCAATTGGCACCACTTGACAGAGCAAGACTTATAGCAAGTACTGTCCAGGTGCTGGGCGGAAGTTGAAAGGAGAAATCTTTGATATCCCTGACACTTCAGCAACAGGAGGAAAGCCAACACATTCTTGAAGAAGCTCAATCCTTAGGATAGAGAGAGCAGGTCCAGTCCTTCTCATTTTCATGCAAGAAGCAGCAGACATCAGGCCAAGACAGCATAGCACATAGCAAAGTGGCAGTTCCTCCGCCAGCACAGCAATCAGCAGGCGGCAGTCAAACACAACAGAGTAGCTAAGAAAAGTGGCAGTCCTCCTACAGCACAGCTGCTCTTCTTCCTCGCAGAATGGTTGTAGTCCAGCAGTGTTCTGACTACATGGTGCCAGAGATTCGGTACTTAAACCCATTTTAGCCTTTGAAGTAGGGAGAATTCAAAGAAAGGTCTTTGCAGTGAACAAGACCCTGCCCTTCCCTGACCTGACTTCAAACTCACTACCGGGAATATGCAACCCTTTGTGTGGGGGCAGGACACAGCCTTTTCAAGTAGAAGTGTCAGCTCCTAACTCTCATCCTGCTCAGACAGACCCCTCAACCTGTGGATGACCACTCAGGCACACCGACTCTTCCTTTGTGTGTGGCTGTCTAGTGGGAACGCAGAAAGCCAGCTGTCACCCAGCCGAAATGAGTATTCCAGGTACAGGAGTAAGGCACCAAATGATTGAAGTATGAAAATGTCAACTTTTTAAAAGAGCAATTTTCAGCAACTGCAATCTAAAAAGCAACTTCACTAAAAGATGTGTTTTTAAACTGTGAGTCCAGAGACAGCAAATTTGGTTTTCCTATATATGCCCAATTGGAAGGTCCCCTTATAAAATGTTACCAGGCAGCTCCAAAGTTATCCTATGGGAGAGGTAGGCCTTGCAGTAGTGAAACACAAATTTAAGACTATTTCACTACCACCACACGTAAACCTTAAAAGTGCATGTTCTATCTTTTAAGTACAATGCACAATGCCCATGGCCTCTCCAGGGCCTACTCAAGGAGTGAAGTTTGTGTAATAAATACAATTATTGGAGCGAGCTACAAGAGACTGCGGGGTATATTATCAACAACTAGCGATAATTTTTGTCTCTAACTTGTTTAGAGACAAAAATTATCGCCGCACATCGGCGATTTTTATCGCAGATAAACCTTGCTATTAGCAAGGTTTATCGCAAATGCGATAAAAAACGCCCGCAATGCATGAATATCGCTGAAAAGTCAGCGATATTCATGCATTATCGAGCAAATGCTCTTAGCCATGTTATCCACCTCCCATTGGATAACATGGCTAAGAACTGCTCAGGGCAGGTGTTAGCTTTTGGAGATATTCGCCCTTAGCGCAAATATCTCCAAAAGTTGGTAATAGGAGATAGCGATGTTAGCGACTGTTTCCAGTCGCTAACATCTTGGCACGCCCACTTTGCATATCATTAGTGATAAATATCACTGACATGCAAAGTGGGGCCCATGATGGTCGCTATCTCCTATTAGCTGTCGCTAACTGGTGTTAGCGACAGCTTGGTAATAGGGAGATAATTTTATCTCCGCTTTCTTGGCTTTTAAAGCCAAAAAAGCGGAGATAAAACCCCTTGATAATATACCCCTGCATTTCCCGGAATGCCAGGGGCGAACCTTGCGTGAGAGGTCAGTGGTGTGCTCCCACATCATGTTGTCTATTTAAAGTACTTCCGTGAGTCATTGAGCTGACAAGCTAGTGGATGTAGCACCTGCGCGCCAGTGAGAGGTACCGTACCTGATATAATGTTTGGCAGCCTACTCAGCAAACCCCAAAATACAAGACTGTATTTTCTACTGATGACGGTTAATAAACCAGAAAGACGTGTCTAGAGATCAGCACTATCTGCGCCAACCTTAGCGAAATACTCAAAAATATTGGAGCGAGCTACAAGAGACTGCATTTCCCAGAATGCCAGGGGTGAACCTTGCCTGAGAGGTCAGTGGTGTGCTCCCACATCCTGTTGTCTATTTAAAGTACTCCTGTGAGTCATTGAGCTGACGAGCTCGTGGATGAAGCACCTGCGTGCCAGTGAGAGGTACCGGATCTGATATAATGTTTGGCAGCCTACTCAGCAAACCCCAAAATACAAGATTGCATTCTCTACTGATGATGGGTAATAAACCAGAAACATGTGTCTAGAGATCAGCACTATCTGCGCCAACCTTAGCGAAATATTTGAAAATATTGGAGCGAGCTACAAGAGACTGCAATTCTCGGAATGCCTGGGGCGAACCTTGCCTGAGAGGTCAGTGGTGTACTCCCACATCCTGTTGTCTAATAAAAAGGAATGTTTGGGCCTGGCAAGTAACTTACAAGGTAGACATGGCAGTTTAAAACTACACATACAGGCTCTGCAGTGGCAGGCCTGAGACATGTTTAAAGGGCTACTTATGTGGGTGACACAATCAGTGCTGCAGGCTCACAAGTAGCATTTGATTTATATACCCTGGGCACATGTAGTGCACTGTACTAGGCACTTATAGGTAAATCAAATATGCCATTCGGGGATAAATCAACTGTTATCGCATTTTGGATACAGAGCACATGCAGTTTAGCACTTGTCAGCAGTGAAAATGTGCACAGAGTTCTACCACCTGCAAAAACGATGTTCAGCAAAACATTTAAAGACAGGTCAGGAGGCAAAAGTTAGGGTAAACCATGCCAAGGATGCCAGGTCTAACAGCTGGCCTCCACCTTCCCACAACAACCTGACATAAACTCTAGTGCTCCACCCTGACAGCAAGGAATTTTCAATGAAAGTGCTCAGACCAATAAGGCAGGAGCACTTTGATCAAAAATGGACAATGCCCATCAGCTTGCAATTTTAGAGCAATATGGCGGAACAATTGGCATTTATTTTTTTCTTTCTGTAATAAAGCCTCGAGTGTGAAAACAATATTTTTTTTATCTCAGATGAGGTTTCTGACTACTGTGTTCTAGCACACAACCAGAAATACCCAATGCAGGGAGGTGTTTCTGCGAAGCAAGCTTTTTTAGTGCATATTATCCTTGAGCTCAACTAACTATCAGTATTGTTTTGAGCATACCTGGGACAACCATGTATTACATCCAGACCTGGGCAAAATTATTGTTATACCGAAGTAATCAGAGTAATTCTGGTAATTTTGCGTTAATCTTGTGATATGAAATTACAGAAAATTGTGCAATTATGCCCATTTGCATAATTTGGGGTAAAAATGCCAAGCCAAGAGCACAGGAGCGTAAAGCAAGAGGCTGCTGACTGCTGCTGTCACTATTCTTTTGCACTTAACACTAGTTTATTTTGTATGTGAGGGTGAATTTTGTGATAAGAAAAAAGTGTTAAATGCTCCTTGCATAATTCTGTGTAATCTCTCATAATTTTGCATTCATTTGTTGTCATCACTCTACAGAATATTATGAGAGTTACGTCCACCCCTACTAACATTGTGGTAGCAGGCAAGAACAAAATGAGAGACTGAAGCCCTGACCTCAATAAGAGGGCCTTCGTAATCCATGAACCCAGGAGTTCTCTGGCACATACCCGTTGGAAAGGCTTTTAAACCTGATGCACTGGCTGAGGCTTCACTGTTCCTAACTGCAGTTCCCTCAGCTGTAAATGTGATGGGGAAAAGTAGGGGTGGGTGATTTGAAACCTTTGGATTTTCATGGGTTTGACATTACTGTTCACCACTAAATAAGTCCATATTTGTCATTCTTATATCATTTAACCCCTTGGGTGCGGCCGCGATTCTGCGCCTGTGCGGCACATTCCGATCGCGGGTGCGGTCATGATGGCCGCGAGCCGTCATCAGCACACGAGCACTGTGTGCCATGATGGCTAAATTGTCAGACCGACTCATTAGTGTACATGAAGGTGTTTTATACAACCTGGAACATGGCTCCTTGCTTGTACTGCTTCAAACCCTCATACTCAAACACCCGCACAAAGCTGAAGCATGCACCCAATTACAGAAAACATCACCTTTACCAAACCCTCATACTCAAACACCCGCACAAAGCAGAAGCATGTATCCAAATACAGAAAACTTCACCTTCACCAGAACAAGCTAGAACTTGCCAAGTTACTGTATATAATGTAGAGGGCACATCAAGGAAACGAAGAGGTGGTTCAAAGTGCTGCAACATTTTTCACTGCTTCACATATTGGCTTGCCTTTGGAGAAAGGCAAGTGACCCCTGCCAGGTAGTACAGCCTGAGACATGATTGATTGGGTATAATGTGCTTGAAATAAGATGGACTGAATATCTGTCACGTGTGTGATAGAGTAACCGTCTGCTAAACTCTAAATCTGGCCCTTACTGGACTAATAAATTAAGCACCAATACACAAAGACGTCTTAATAAACCAATATATCTTATGACTTACTGCTAATTGTCATCAGGATTAATACCATATAAAAAGCGATTTAAGGGTGGAGAGAAGTCTTTATATACATAATGGGGCATAATATCAGGGGCTGGTGATAACATAACCGCCGTTTTAGTGTCCGTTTTCGGGCAAAAAGCGGCAAAAATTTCATCGCTTTATTAACAAGGATACGCTAGCGCTTGTTTCCTTGCCTTAGCACCCGTTGTCAGCATGCCTCGCATCGCATTGTTAATTAGATGCAAAGGAGGCGTGCCTGGCAAAGCTCCATGGGAAAATATCGCTAACCCAGCTTCCCGATATTATCAACGAAGGGTAGTGATATTTGAAATCACGTTAACTTTGTCTTAACGCAGCAATTTAACGTTTGTTAAATTCCTGACTAAGGCATACCTAACATGGGAGGTGGATTGTGGGGCTAGACAACAGGGCCCTATCATCAACCATATTGCCGTTTTCCACAGAACATTGCTGGAAAACCAGCGTTGTTCCATGGAAAACAGCGATATCCCCACTATCGCTGGAATTGTTATTAACTCGATGATACGCGTTGTTAATAATGGGCTAACCGGGAGATAAATTCCAGCAATAGATGGCGATAAATAAAAAAGCGTTAAGCGCGCTTTGCGATATTTATCGACATCTATTTATAATATGCCCCACTGTTTTTGTAATGCACAAGGATCCAGCATTTTCGCTATGCATAATGGCACAATACATACATTGTGCTTTATTGAAATGCTTTCATCAGTGAGAAAAAGGGAAATCAAAATTCTTTTAAGAAGAATTTGCCAGTAAAATTTTAAAATGTGGAGCGTCCCAAAAACCTTGGACAGTTTTCGATATCGAGACCATTGAAAATCTAGACCCGTGAGAGGCTACAGGCCTGCCTTGAGAGATTCATGTCTTTAGACAGAGTGTTGAAACCTTTCAAACACACACCTCCAGTCAAAGATCTGGGTTTAATCCATCTTTATTTTGCTCGTCAGGTCACCCAAATTCTGGACCAGGTAATAAGTAAATCAGTCTTGAACCTACTTCAATGGGAACAGCCAACCCGAACTGCAAAGCTAGGTCCTCCGTGGACGGGGAATACATATTCTGTGACTGGTTTTGGGGTATCACCCCTCATCAGCCAGGCTAGCTTGAATCCAGTGGTGAGGCGAGCAAAGGACCCATGTCTAGGCATACCCTCATCCACTTAGGGCGCACATAGCAACTTCACAAAATAACATGATAGACAGAGTGTTGGAAAGTTTCAAACACTCACCTACAGTCACAGATCTGGGTTTAATCCATTGTTATTTTCCCTGGTACGTCACCCTGGTTTGGACCCAGCCATATGCAAATCAGTCTTGAAGCTGCTCCCATGGGAGCAGTCCAACCCGAACTGGAAAGCTAGGTCCTCCCTGGACTGGAAACAAGTATTCTGGGACTGGTTTTGGGGTATCACACCTCACCAGCCAGGCTAGCTTGAATCCAGTGGTGCAGTGAGCAAGGTACACAGGTCTAGGCATATCTTTATCGACCTAGGGTGCATATAGAACATCACTAAATAACATGATGGACAGAGTGTTGAAACTTTTCAAACCCCCGGCTCCAGTCAATAATCTGGGTTTAATCCATCTTTATTTTGCTCGCCCCATCACCCCAGCTCTGGACCCAGTCACATGTAAATCAGTCTTGACCCTGCACCCCATGGGAACAGTCAAGCCAGAACGGCAAAGCTAGGTCTACCGTGGACTGGAAACAAGTATTCTGGGACTGGTTGCGGTGTATGACCCCTCTGCAGCCAGGCTCTCTTAAATCCAGTGGTGGAGTGAGCAAGGTACACACGTCTAGACATACTCTCATCCACTAATGGTGCATATAGGAACTGCACAAAATAACATGATGGACAGAGTGTTGAAACCTTTCAAACACACACCTCTAGTCAAAGAAGAGTTGAATCCATCTTTATTTCTTTATTTTGATCGCCACGTCACCTCAATTCTGGACCAGGCAATAAGTAAATCAGTCTTGAACTTACTCCCATGGGAACAGCCAACCCAAACTGCAAAGCTAGGTCCTCCGTGGACGGGGAATACATATCCTGTGACTGGTTTTGGGCTATCACCCCTCATCAGCCAGGCTAGCTTGAATCCAGTGGTGAAGCGAGCAAAGGACCCATGTCTAAGCATACCCTCATCCACTAAGGGCGCACATAGCAACTTCACAAAATAACATGATAGACAGAGTGTTGGATTGTTTCAAACACTCACCTACAGTCACAGATCTAGGTTTAATCCATTGTTATTTTCCCAGGTACGTCACGCCGGTTTGGACCCAGCCATATGCAAATCAGTCTTGAAGCTGCTCCCATGGGAACAGTCCAACTCGAACTGCAAAGCTAGGTCTTCTCTGGACTGGAAACAAGTATTCTGTGACTGGTTTTGGGGTATCACCACTCACCAGCCAGGCTAGCTTGAATCGTTGGTGCAGTGAGCAAGGTACACAGGTCTAGGCATATCTTTACCGACCTAGGGTGCATATAGAACTTCACAAAATAACATGATGGACAGAGAGTTGAAACTTTTCAAACACTCACCTCCAGTCTAAAATCTGGGTTAAATCCATCTTTATTTTGTTTGCCACGTAACCCCAGTTCTGGACCCAGCCATATGTAAATCAGTCTTGACCCTGCTCCCAATGGGAACAGTCATGCCCGACTGCCAAGCAAGGTCCTCCCTGGACTGGAAACAAGTACTCTGGGACTGGGTTCAGGGTATCGCCCCTCATCAGCCAGGCTAGCTTGAATCCCGTGGTGCAGCAGCAAGAGACCCACGTCTAGGCATACCGTTTTACACTTAGGTAGCACTTAGCAACTTCACAAAATAACATGATAGACAGATTGTTGGAACATTTCATACACTCACCTACAGTCACAGATCTGGGTTTAATCCATGGTTATTTTCCCGGGTACATCACCCCTGTTTGGACCCAGACATATGGAAATCAGTCTTGAACTTGCTCCCATGGGAACAGTCCAAACCAAACTGCAAAGCTAGGTCCTCCCTGGACTGGAAACAAGTCTTCTGGGACTGGTTTCGGGGTATCACCAGTCATCACCCAGGCTAGCTTGAATCCAGTGGTGCAGCGAGCCAAGGACCCATGTCTAGGCATACTCTTACACACTTAGGGTGCACATAGCAACTTCACATAATAACATGATGGACAGAGTGGTGAATATTTTCAAACACATCTCCAGTCAAAGATCTGGGTTGAACCCATCTTTATTTTTCTCACCAAGGCACCCCAATTCTGGACCAGGCAATAAGTAAATCAGCTTGAATCCAGTGGTGAAGCGAGCAAAGGACCCATGTCGAGGCATATCCTCATCCACTTAGGGCGCACATAGCAACTTCACAAAATAACATGATAGACAGAGTGTTGGAACATTTCAAACACTCACCTACAGTCACAGATCTGGGTTTAATGCCTTGTTATTTTCAATGATACGTGACCCCAGTTTGTACCCAGCAATATGCAAATCAGCATTGAACCTACTCCCATGGTAATAGTCCAAACTGAACTGCAAAGCTAGGTCCTCCCTGGACTGGAACCAGTTATTGGAGGACTGGTTTTCAGGTATCACCCCTCATCAGCCAGGCTAGCTTGAATCCAGTGGAACAGCAAGTTAAGAATCCACGACCAGGCATACGCTTATTATTTATTATTATTTTTTATTATTATTTAGCTGTTTTATAACGCGCTCTATTACTACCAGAGTATCCTGGCGCGATTATCCACTTAGGGTGCACATAGCAGATTCACAAAATAACATGATGGACAGAGTGTTGAAACTTTTCAAACACGCACCTCCAGTCAAAGTTCTGGGTTTAATCATTCTTTAATTTGCTCGTCCCTTCACCCCAGTTCTGGATCAGGCAATAAGTAAATCAGTGTTGACCCTGCTCCCCATGGGAACAGTCAAGCTAGAACAGACAAGCTAGGTCCTCCCTGGACTGGAGACAAGTATTCTGGGGCTGGTTTTGCGGTATCACCTCTCGCCAGCCAGGCTAGCTTGAATCCAGTGGTGCAGTGAGCAAGGGACATAGGTCTAGGCAAATCCTTATCCACTTAGGGCGCATATAGCAACTTCACTAAATAACATGATGGATAGAGTGTTGAAACTTTTAAAACACACACCTCCAGTCCAAAGATCAGGGTTTATTCCATCTTTATTTTGCTTGCCACGTCACCCCAGTTCTGGATCCAGCCATATGTAAATCAGTCTTGACCCTGCTCCCCATGGGAACTGTCAGAAGAGTCTTGCTTGAAGTTTCCAGAAAACTCCACAGGAAAAGAACGATGTACTCTCTCCAATGCCCCCCTGAGACTTCCCCACGCACCAAAGATTAAAACCTCCTGCATACAAGAATTCCCATGGGGAAAGGGGATTGGACAGAGAAGAGACTGCTGGTCTTCTGATGGTGTATCTTCACAGCCACTCTTAATTTCTTCTGCGCGCTATTCTCACTGAAAAGACAAAAGCAGAGTTAACTACACAACTCAATTCTACTCTAGGACTACTCTCTCTCTCTCTAGTCTTTCACAAGAACCTTACCTACCCAAACTAAACCAGTCCTTCGCCTCTCTTCTTTGGATATAGTGGCTTAAAGTGTATTGTTCTTTTTCTACGTAGGCCTTCTCTATATCCTGCAATAAAACGCAATTTAATCAGGTCGCTCTGTATCTAACTGAATGTACTGCCTTTGTATAATGAGGGAATTATAATATTCTAACCTTGCTTGTTGTCTTTAGATTCTTTTCTGTTGGAATATACGAACTAAGAAGACTCACACTAAAGGTAAGTATAGTATTATTCTTTCAGACCTTTTAGACTTAACCAACAACGAGAATATTTTCCACAGAACGATAATTGCTTACTAAACCTTTCTTTTTGGGTTTGCAGAGTGAATAGAAACCTTCTATAGTAACGAACTGCTTCAAAGGTAAATAATAACAGATTTTGACCTTTTTGAATTAACTTAACAACTGTAAATTCAATTCTTTAGAAAAGACAAGTATCCTAATTATTTGTCTTTCTTTTCAGGGTACTTGCGTGACCAGAATTCCATTCAGTCTAGAGCGAGGCTGCCGGAGTCACGGACAGCTGAATCTTCTTCTGCTAAACGCTGTTCTCAAAGACCGACACGTAGGAGAATGAGCTTACTACCGAGGGTAAGAATTACTCGGGTTTTTCGCCTAAAACTACTCTAAAACTACACGACGCTAACTGAGGCCAACCGAACTCCGTAACGGTCTCGGTGCAGTGCGCGGGACCCAGAGCCATCACGAGCCTAAGCTGCGCTCTTGGGTCTCGCGCCAACCACCCGGAATGCTGAAACGCTAACTCAGAATCGCGCTGCCACCTTGGAAAGGTATTTCCCGACCAAGGTGCGCCAGCTCTCATATCCAGAGGACGTGGAAAAAACAGTAGCCCCAACGCAAGGAGTAGATCTAGTTTTGGGTTTTCTGACAGTACCCCTCCGCAAGGGGGTTTCTCCAAACCTCGCTTTGTGGGGGTTTTGCTCATGATAGGCCTTAACCAAACGAGAAGCATGGACGTTAGAAGAGGGCTCCCATGATCTCTCTTCCGGACCATACCCCTTCCAATCGACCAAATAGTATAAGGTCTTGTTCTTCCACTTGGAATCCAGGATTCTTTTAACCTCGTATTCCTCACCTTCAATAGTTTGAATTGGTTTTGGAATGTTTTGAGACCTAAGGTGTGGAGAAGAAACTTTCAATAGATACATGAAAAACTGGGTGAACTTGCAAATGAGTGGGAAGTTTCAACCTATACGTCACTGGATTTATTTTCTTCTCTACTTCAAATGGACCTAGGAATCAAGGCTAAAACTTTAGATTCCCTGCCAGTCTCAAATTCTTAGTACTAAGCCACACCTTGCTACCATTTGGGTAATTCTCCTCCTTCCTTCTTTTCTTGTCAGCATAACTCTTGTAAAGCTCTTTTGACTTCTCTAATTTTTATTCAGCTAATTCTTGGGTCTCTTTTAAGGTTTGTTCAAATTCTTGGGCTGCTGGAACTGAAACCTCACTAGCATGTATCATTAGATTTGGATGTCGGCCATAATTTAAATAGAAGGGGGAGTGACCAGTAGAACTGTTTTGAGAGTTATTATGTGCAAACTCTGCTGCCCAAAGAAGGTCTGACCGATCTCCCTCCTGGTCTAATAAGTACAATCAAAGGTATTGCTCTAACTCTTGATTAGCCCTTTCTGTCTGTCCATCAGTTTCCGGATGGTAACTGGTGGAAAACCTAGTCTCAATATGCAATCCTGTGGTGAAAGCCTTCCAAAAGTGGGACAAAAATTGCATTGCACGATCCGAGACTAAAATCTTGGGAACTCCATGCAATCTTACCACATTCAAACCAAACTGTGTAGCTAACTCTCCAGCACTTGGAGTGTTTTTTAAAGGAATGAAGTGGGCCATCTTAGTTAATGCATCAACAAAAACCAAAACTGCTGTGTAACCCTTGCTAATAGGCAGGTCAACAACGAAATCCATGGGCACAGTGTGCCATGGATAAGGGGGTGTTGGCATGGGTTGTAAGAATCCTTGTAGTGATTGGCGTGTCGGTTTTCCCTGAGAACAAAGTCCACATCCTAGCACATACTCTTTGATATCCTTGGTCATTCTTGGCCACCAGAATTGTCTTTTGATTAGTTCCTCTGTCTTCTGTACTCCTTTGTGACCAGCTAAAGGATGATCATGGCAATCAAATAGGACTTGTTCTTGCAGTTCCAAAGTGGGTAAGAATAATGCTCCATTATGATAAGGCAAACCTCCTCGATCCTCTCGAAATGGGTCCATCGTAATCCACTCTTGTAGCTCTTCTTGTGTGGAACATTCTCGTATCTTTGCTTCCAGGGATTCACTCGTTATCATTCCCACAATCTTTGATTCTGGAATGATGTTTTGGTCTTTAATTTCCACCCTTGAATCTTCAGTCTCCAATCTGGACAAGGTGTCCGCTTTACCATTCTGACTTCCTGGCCGATAGGTAATCACAAAGTTGTAATCCGCAAAATACAGTGACCATCTGAGTTGACGCGGAGTTAAGGTTCTAGCAGACTTCAAAAATTGTAGGTTTTTATGATCTGTGAACACTAACTGTATGCTGTGCTCCCATCAGATAGTCTCTCCATTCTTTGAAGGCATCTTTTATAGCCAGAAGTTCCTTCTCAGTGATAGTGTAATTGACTTCTGCTGGAAGGAGTTTGCGGGAATGATAGGCTACTGGATGCAATTGTCCAGTCTATTTGTGTCTTTGGGAGAGAACCCCTCCAATGGCTTGATCTGAAGCATCAGTTTCCACGTAAAAAGGTTCTGTAGGATTCGCATGAAGGAGAATTGGTGCGGAAGTGAAACTCTCCTTCAAGGATTGAAAAGCCTCCTCTGCTTCTTTTGACCAAGAGAAAGGAAAATATTTCCTTAAAAGGCGAGTGATTGGAATCATCCTTTGAGAGAAACCGTGGATGAATCTCCTATAAAAATTAGCAAATCCTAGGAATCGTTGAACCTCCTTCACAGAGGCGGGAGAAGGCCAATCCAGTACTGCTCTAATTTTTTTTGTGTCCATGGTAATTCCTTCTGGGGAAAGAATGAAACGTAAGAAGTCTACTGAACGGGTGTGAAATGCATATTTTTCAAGTTTAACGTAAAGACTGTTTTCTCGTAACTTCTCCAGGATTTCTTTGACGTGTTCTTGGTGTTCCTCCTCAGAAGCCGAGTAGATCAAAATGTCGTCTATGTATACTATGGCACATTTGCCAATATAAAGACTCAATACGTTATTTATAAAGTACTGGAAGGGGGCAGGTGCATTGCATAGGCCATAAGGCATGACCTGATATTCATACAGACCAAACTTGGCCCGAAACGCTGTCTTCCATTCGTCGCCTTCTCTGATCCAGATTAAATGATAAGCTCCGCGAAGATCGAGTTTGGTGTAAATCTGGGCTCCTTTAACTTGATCCAGAAATACTGAAATCAGAGGTATTGGGTATCTGTACTTGACAGTGATTTTGTTCAAGGCGCGATAGTCTATGCACGTTCGAAGTTCACCCTCCTCCTTCTCAGGAACGAAAAAGAGTGGTGATGAGACCGGAGACTGAGATGGTCGGATGAATCCATTGCTCAAATAAGTCTGGATATATTCTTTTAAATGTGCATCCTCTTTTTCGGTCAGGGCATAAATTCTACTGCATGGAAGATTAGGCCTGGTTCCAGTTCGATCGTACAATCATACAGTCTCTGAGGTGGTAATTTTTCCGCATTTGTTTCACTGAACACATCTTCATAATCTTGATATATTTCTGGAATTTTTTCTGTACGAATTATGCATACCGTTGCTCCATTTTCACACAAACTAGCAGCTAGACTAGATCTTTTCTCTTCCTTTTGGTCATGAAAACAGGAACCCCGGCAATAATCAGAATTCATTTTAATTGATCTTTTCTCCCAATCACTTTGTGGATTGTGTTCAGTTAACCATGGGAGTCCAAGAATTAGCTGAAATTGTGGGGCGTCAATCATATTAAACTGTATGTACTCTCGATGACCATCTGCCAGCACCAGCTCCACTTCTTCAGTATGACTAACAATTGGACCGGAGGAGAGATTTGTTCCATCAACTGGTTTTACTGCTTCACTCTTGGACTTTCGTATCGCTTGTAAACCTATACTGGAAGCAGATTTAATGTCACAGAAGTTCCCAGGTGCTCCTGACTCAACAATTACTGAAATTCCTTTCTGTACTGAGGTTCTAAATTTCAGGATCTCTGATAAGGTTAAATGCGGAGTGGAAGACTGAAGAGTGTTTGCCAACGAATGAGATTCTGGAGTTGTCTTTTCCATAGCACCCACCAGCCCAACTCCTTCTACTGGAGGTGCCGCAAGTTTTCCTTCGGTGAGATCTTGGGCTTCTTTGGGCACACTTTAACGAAATGGCCGCTGGTTCCGCAATACATACATAAGTTATTAACTCTCCGTTTCTCTTTTTCTTCTTTTGAAAGAGGTCCCCTCACAGCTTCAATTTGCATGGGCTCCACTGTCGACTGATTTTCTGTAGATTTAAAACCTTCTGATTTGACTCGGTCAAAACGAGGAACATTTGAACGAAAATCTCTTTGTTTCTCGCCCCTCCGCTCCGACTGTCTATAGTCCAATTCTAGAACCAAGTCAAAAAAGGCGGAAACTTCTGTCTGTCGATTAGGAATCTAGGATAGCGCATCCTTTAGCTCATCTTTCAGGCCTCTACAAAAAAGAGCCGCGCTTTTATTTTCAGGCCAATCCGTTTCCACAATTAACTTGTTGAATTGAGCCAGATAAGCTACCAGTTCCTTGTTTCCTTGTCTTAATTCCAATAACTCGTTGTCCGTAGCTAGAGACACTTTTCTTCGATCAAAAATTCGCAAAAATTCCTTCTTAAATTTGTCAAAATTATTTAAAATAGTAGAATCCTTGGTGACCAATGGTAGGGACCATGCGGCTGCGTCACCACTTAAATATGAAAGAACAAATGCTACTCGGGACTGCGCATCGTGGAAATTGGTGGGCCGACTCATGAAATGTAATGAGCACTGCGTCAGGAAGATGTGTGCCTTTAGAGGATCCCCACTGAATCGCTCGGGAGGAGCGAGCCGAATTACAGGGGACAAGGAATCAATGACTTGGGTGGTACTTTTAGGGTGTGAGGGTGAAACGGCATTACAAGCTTGGGAATTTTGGGACAGGGTAGAAACATTTTAGCCTGCGAAGTACCCATCTATTCTACTCGCTAAGTCTAAGGTTTCTCTTCATGAGGCTAATAGGTCTTGTCTTAAAGCCTAATTTTCTTCCCTGACTGCTAACAACTCCTTTTGTATAATGTCTAAGACCCCTCCTAAACTCTTTAAGTCCACTCCTTCAGCCATTCTGTTCGGGAGAGTTAGATTTTCGTGGGCACTTCACTCTGTCAGAAGAGTCTTACTTGAAGTATCCAGAAAACTCCACAGGAACAGAATGATGTACTCTCTCCAATGCCCCCCTGAGACTTCCCCACGCACCAAAGATTAAAACCTGCTGCGTGCAAGAATTCCCATGGGGGGGAAAGGGGATTGAACAGAGAAGAGACTGCTGGTCTTCTGGTGGTGTATCTTCACAGCTACTCTTAATTTCTTCTGAGAGCTATTCTCACTAAAAAAGACATAAGCAGAGTTAACTACACAACTCAATTCTACTCTAGGACTACTCTCTCTCTCTCTATAGTCTTTCACAAGAACCTTACCTACCCAAACTAAACCAGTCCTTCGCCTCTCTTCTTTGGATATAGTGGCTTAAAGTGTATTGTTCTTATTCTACGTAGGCCTTCTCTATATCCTGCAATAAAACTCAATTTAATCAGGTCACTCTGTGTCTGACTGAATGTACTGCCTTTGTATAATGAGGGAATTATATTATTCTAACCTTGTTTTTTGTCTTTAGATTATTTTCTGTTGGAATATACGAACTAAGAAGACTCACACTAAAGGTAAGTATAGTCTTATTCTTTCAGACCTTTTAGACTTCACCAAAAACGAGAATATTTTCCACAGAACGATAATTGCCTACTAAACCTTTCTTTTTGGGTTTGCAGAGTGAATAGAAACTTCTATAGTAACGAACTGCTTCAAAGGTAAATAATAACAGATTTTGACCTTTTTGAATTAACTTAACAACTGTAAATTCAATTCTTTAGAAAAGACAAGTATCCTAATTATTTTTCTTTCTTTTCAGGGTACTTGCGTGACCAGAATTCCATTCAGTCTAGAGCGAGGCTGCCGGAGTCATGAACAGCTGAATTTTCTTCTGCCAAACGCTGTTCTCGAAGACCGACGCGTAGAAGAATGAGCTTACTACCGACGGTAAGAACTACTCAGGTTTTTTGCCTAAAACTACTCTAAAACTACAGGACGCTAACTGAGGCCAACCGAACTCCATAACGGTCTCGGTGAAGTGCGCGGGACTAGCCATGGGCGTAGTGTGCGCAGTGGGGCTACGCGGAGCTACGCAAAGTGGGCGGGAAACTACGCCCACCTGCGCACTTTGCGTAGCCCCACTACGCACCGCATGCCCCCCTCCCCTACATAGCTAATTTTATTAAATGGGCACATATAAATAAATAAAAGTCACTTACCTTGTCCGGGGCGTCCCGGGGCTCCCTCTGCTCGTTCACGCCGCCGTCTGCTAAGCAATGCGCATGCGCGGGCGGCCGCGCATGCGCATTTCTCGCGAGAAATCACATGCGTGGCCGGCCATGCATGCGCATTGTTTAGCATACGGTGGCGTGAACGAGCAGAGGGAGCCCCGGGACGCCGCGGACAAGGTAAGTGACTTTTATTTATTTGTATGTGCCCATTTAATAAAAATGTTATGTTCGGGAGGGCGGGAGGGAGGCGGGTGGCGGGCAACTTCGCTACGCCCAAGGAGTGGGCGTAGTGTTGCCTGCTTCGCCTACTTTGCAAAGGGCGAAGTAGGCAACACTACGCCCACTTCGTGGGTGTAGCGAAGTCCTTCGCCCAGGGTTACGCGGGACCCAGAGCAAGCACGAGCCTCAGCTGCGCTCTTGGGTCTAGCGCCAACCACCCGGAATGCTGAAACGCTAACTCAGAATCGCGCCGCCACCTTGGAAAGGTATTTCCCGACCAAGGTGCTCAAGCTCTCATATCCAGAGGACAGGGAAAAAACAGTAGCCCCAACGCTAGGAGTAGATCTAGTTTTGGGTTTCTGACAGGAACAGTCCAGCTTGAACTGCCAAGTTAGCTCCACCCTGGACTGGAAACAAGTACTCTGGGACTGGGTTTAGGGTATCACCCCTCATCAGCCAGGCTAACTTGAATCCAGTGGTGCAGCGAGGAAAGCACCCATGTCTAGGCATACCCTTATCCACTTAGGGCGCACAAATTGCAACTTCACAAAATAATATGATGGACAGAGTGTTGAAACTTTTCAAACACTCACCTCCAGGCCAAGATCTGGTTTAAATCCATCTTTATTGTGCTTGCCACGTAACACAAGGTCTGAACACAGTCATATGTAAATCAGTCTTGACCCTGCTCCAAATGGGAACTGTCAAGCCCGACTGCCAAGCTAGGTCCTCCCTGGACTGGAAACAAGTACTCTGGGACTGGGTTCAGAGTAACACCCCTATTCATCCAGGCTAGCTTGAATCCACTGGTGCAGCCAGCAAGGGACCCACGTCTAGATATACCCTTATCCACTTAGGTAGCACATAGCAACTTCACAAAATAACAAGATAGACAGAGTGTTGGAACGTTTCAAACACTCACCTGCAGTCACAGATCATGGTTTAATCCATTGTTATTTTCCCTGGTACGGTATCCCAGTTTGGACCCAGCCATATGCAAATCAGTCTTGAACCTGCTCCCATGGGAACAGTCCAACCTGAACTGCAAAGCTAGGTCCTCCCTGGACTGGAAACAAATATTATGTGACTGGTTGAGGGGTATCACCCCTCATCAGCCAGGCTATCTTGAATCCAGTGGTGCAGCGAGTAAAGGACCCACGTCTAGGCATACCCTTATCCACTTAGGGTGCACATAGCAGCTTCACAAAATAACATGATGGACAGAGTGTTGTAACTTTTCAAACACTCACCTCCAGTCAAAGATCTGGGTTTAATCCATCTTTATTTTACTCGCCACGTCACCTCATTCCTAGACCCAGCCATATGTAAATCAGTCTTGACCATGCTCCCCATGGGATCAGTCAAGCCCGAACGGCCAAGCTAGTTACTCCCTGGACTGGAAACAAGTATTCTGGGACTGGTTTAGGGGTATCACCCCTCACCTGTCAGGCTAGCTCGAATCCAGTGGTACAGTGAGCAAGGGACACAGGTCTAGGTATATCCTTATCCACTTAGGGCGCATATAGCAACTTTACAAAATAACATGATGAACAGAGTGTTAAAACTTTTCAAACACTCACCTCCAGTCAAAGATATGGGTTGAATCAATATTTAATTTGCACGTCACCCAAGTACTGGAACCAGCAATAAGTAAATCAGTCTTGAACCTGCTCCCCATGGGAACAGTCAAGCCTGAACTGCCAAGCTAGATCCTCCTAGGAGGGGAAATAAGAATTCTGAGACTGGTTTTGGGGTATCACCCCTCATCAGCCATGCTAGCTTGAATCCAGTGGTGCAGCGAGCAACGGACACATGTCTAGGCATACCCTTATCCACTTATGGCGCACATAGCAAATTCACAAAATAACATGAAAGACAGAGTGTTGGAACGCTTCAAACACTCACCTCTAGTCACAGATCTGGTTTTAATCCATTGGTATTTTCCATGGCACCTCACCCCAGTTTGGACCCAGCCATATGCAAATCAGGAATCAGTCTTGAAGCTGCTCCCATGGGAACAGTCCAACCTGAACTGCCAAGCTAGGTCCTCCCTGGACTGGAAATAAGCATTCTGGAATGGTTTTGGGTTATCCCCCCTCATCAGTCAAGCTAGCTTGAATCCAGTGGTGCACCGAGCAAGGGAGCCATGACTAGGTATGCCCTTATCCACTTAGGGTGCACACAGCAACTTCACAAAATAACATGATGGACAGAATGCTGAAACTTTTCAATCACTCACCTCTAGTCAAATATCTGGGTTTAATCCATTTCTATTTTGCTTGACTTGTTACCCCAGTTCTGGACCCAGAGATATGTAAATCGGTCTTGACCCTGCTTCCCATGGTAAAAGTCAAGTCCAAACTGCCAAGCTAGAACCTCCCCGGACTGGAAACAAGAAATCTGGGACTGGTTTTGGGGTGTCACTCCTCATCAGCCAGGCTAGCTTGAATCCAGTGGTGCAGTGATCAAGGGACCCCAGTCTAGGCATATCCTTATCCACTTAGGGTGCATATAGGAACTTCACAAAATAACATGATGGACAGAGTGTTGAAACTTTTCAAACACACACCTACAGTCAAAGATCTGGGTTTAATACATCTTTATTTTACTCAGCACGTCACCCCTGTTCTGGACTCAGCGATATGTAAATTAGTCTTAACCCTGCTCCCCATGGGAACAGTCAAGTCCGAATGGTCAAGCTAGTTCCTCCCTGGACTGGAAACATGTATTCTGGAACTGGTTTCGGGGTATAACCCCTCACCAGCCAGGCTAGCTTGAATCCAGTGGTGCAGTGAGCAAGGGGCACAGGTCTCGGCATATCCTTATCCACTTAGGGCGCTTATAGCAACTTCACAAGATAACATGATGGACAGAGTGTTGAAACTTTTCAAACATACACCTCCAGTCAAAGATCTGGGTTTAATCTATCTTGAATTTGCTCGCAAGGTCACCGCAGTTCTGGCCCCGGCAATAAGTAAATCTGTCTTGAACATGCTCCCCATGGGAACAATCCAGCCCGAACTGCCAAGCTAAATCCTCCCCGGACGGGAAACAAGAATTCTGAGACCGGTTTTGGGGTATCACCCCTAATCTGCCAGGTTAGCTTGAATCCAGTTGTGCAGTGAGCAAGGGACCCAGTCTAGGCATATCCTTATCCACCTATGGTGCATATAGAACTTCACAAAATAACATAATGGACAGAGTGTTTAAACTTTTCAAACACTCTGATCTGGGTTTAATCCATCTTTATTTTGCTTGCCACATCACTAATGGCTACCATGTACACGTGTCTTTTGACGTCACGTCCGTGGTAGTCGCTTTATTACAATACCATCACGTGACTGGGACCATACTATTTGGCCCAGTCATAGCAGGGGTGCAGCACCAGGTTCCCCTGCTGGGAGTTGCACATCGGGGTGCTCTTCCAGTCGCAATTTTTACCTCACAGTTGCGACATAACATTCCTCCCAACAACAGAAATCCAATCCAACAACAGTCCATGGAATTATGCGGCAGGACCTCCACCTCTGATACTTAATGCAAAAATAACAGTCTTACATGAAGTAGTCTTTCAGCTTCCGGCTCGGCTCAGGATGGCGTCGGAGCTGATACTGGGAGCTTCCCTGCCCACTGGACTCTCCCTCTGCCATCTCACTCGATGTCTGAAGCAAAGACCCTGCAGCATTTCCTGCCACCAAGGTGTCAGGGTCCATTGACAAGCTAGGGTCTACCCCGAGAGGTTGTGGTGGTGATTCGTCAGCTTCCTCCGCAGGACTAGGAGCAGGCTGAGTGTTGACGGGGAACCGGTTCAGTCTCTCCGCTCCTCTTTCCGACGCAGTGGTCTCCGCGAGATGGCATTTTTGAACTGGGAAATGTTCTGTGTTACAATCTCCCCGCCTCTCCGGGCCATCACCCTTGTGTCTTGTACCCTGATAACAGTCCAGGGATGCCTTTCATATGGGACACGAAATTTGCTTCTAGTCATACGGTTCCTGGGTAGCACTCCTAGTTCTCGATGCACCTGTTGAGCTCCTCGGAGCTGGCTGACTTGTGCATGCGCCTTTCGTCTCTGTTCATCTATCCTGTGATCATCAGGGTGTGCCGGCTGCCACCGGGGAGAATGGGGGATGGAGTCAGTGACAACTCGCCCCATTGACAAGTGTCCTGGGGCCAGGCCCGTCATGGTGTGAGGAGCTTGTCGGTAATTTCTCAGGAATGTTAACAGAGCTAGCTCCATGGGCTGGTGGCGTTCGTGTGCTATGCAGATAACCTTGTTTAATGTTCGCATAAAACACTCCACCTCCCCGTTGGCTTGCGGCCAGCGAGGGGGGATCCACTGATGTTTGATGCCCAGCGAGGCTAGATAGGTAGCTAACCCCTGGTCTTGACAAGGCGGTCCATTATTGGTTTTGAGTTCTTGAAAAATGCTGTCATCGATATCACCTTTTCGAACTTAGGGATTATCTCGGCGTTGACAATCTCAATCTCCGGATATTTAGAGTAATCATCAATGGCCACAAAGGTATGTCTCCCATCCGGCAAGCTTCCGAAATCAAGACTGACACTCACCCATGGATGCGGGGGCCTCGGCTTTGTGATCACGGGAGCGGGCTTGGGACTTCTTCTGGTTGCCTGGCACCACTGGCACTCATGGACAGCAGCCCCCACTAGCTCGTCCATTAAGGGAAACCACACTTTGGTTCAAAGCTGTGATTTGGTTTTAATCATCCCTTGATGCCCACTATGGGCCAGTTGAATGTCTATGGTGGTCAATGAGGAGGGAACCACAAGCCAGTGTCCTCGCATGAGACATCCGGTTGTGTCTTTCGTCTGTTCTTCACAGACGTGACACAGACTCTCTAATATTCGGCGGGCTTCCACGATGAGTATTTTCCATTCTTCCCTGGCTTTGTGCCAGTTGCCTCGCTTCATCGCTTGCTTCGCTATTTGTAGGCATTCATCCTTGTCAGTTTCATTCTTCAGATTATCCATGGAGAGGGGAATAGGACATGACCATTCCATGAAGCATCGGACATATTCTTCCGTGTCTGCGGCATCTTCCTCCTCCTGGGCTGTAGCCTTCCTAGGGTGTCTCATCAGGTAATCAGTGGAATTGCAGCTCCCAGGCTGGCATTCAATTCAACAATTATAGTTCTGCAGCTGCAGCATCCACTTTTCCATCCTCGGCGGAGGTTTCAATGAAGTACCGGAGAGGAGAGGCAGAAGGGGCTTGTGATCGGTGGCTCCCACAAATGGCTTGCCGTATAAGTAGAGGTGGAAGTAGCGACACCCCCAGTGAATGGCGATGGCTTCCTTCTCAATATGGGAGTACCTCTGCTCTAAGTCAGTGAGCGAGCGGCTAGCGAAAGCCATCGGGGCCCAGTCCTCTTCAGCATTACGGAGTTGCATTAGCACTGCACCCAGTCCCTTTGGGCCTGTGTCTACCGCAACCAGCATGAGTTTATGTGGGTCAAAAAATGCCGGGGTGGTGGCAGCGGACAGGGCATCTTTAATGTCCTGGAATGCCTTGGTCTGTGGTTCACCCCACACCCATGGGACTGAGTCCTTGGTGAGATGCCTCAGGGGCTGGGTGAGGGTCGTGAGGT
The DNA here is from genome assembly GCF_964261635.1 of Lissotriton helveticus. Lineage (NCBI taxonomy): Eukaryota > Metazoa > Chordata > Amphibia > Caudata > Salamandridae > Lissotriton > Lissotriton helveticus. The sequence continues at coordinate 928,550,738 of NC_136067.1, read as the reverse complement.
CTCTGATGAAGCGCCCACGGTAATTCACCATGCCGAGAAAGCTGCGGACCTCTGTGACGTTGACTAGGGCAGGTGCATTCTTGATGTCTCAGACCTTGTCGGGGTCAGGATTCACCCCCTCAGCCGAGAAGGTATATCCAAAGAACTGCAACTTGTTTTTTAGGAATTCACATTTTTCTATGTGTAATGTTAGTCCAGCGTCTCTGATCCTCTGGAGAACCTGCACTAGGCAGGAGTGGTGCTCATGGATGGATTTGGCATATTCCATGATATCATCTCTCATGTTGATGACTCCTGGAATGTCCATGATCAGCTCGTGGATTACATTCTGGAACACTTCTGCGGCACTAGATATTCTGAAGCTCATGCGGGTGTATCTACGTAGTCCTATCTGAGTGGAAAATCTCATAATGTTCCTGGAGGCCTGATCTAGCACCAGCTGGTAATACCCTGACCGCAGGTCGAGCTTCAAAAACCAGCAAGCCCCATCATCTCTCCGATCAAATCATCAATGGTCGGGGTGATGTGTCGCTCTCTTTTGATGGCGGCATTCGGCAATCTCATGTCGGCCCATATTCTAACATCCCCGGGTCGCTTCGGTTTTCGGGAAACGACTATTGGGGAGACCCAAGGCGTGGGGCCAGTCACCTTTTCAATTATGCCAGCCTGTTCCAGCTTGAGCAGATCCTGTTCCACTAATGGGCATAGATGAAAGGCCACTCGTCGGTGTCGCAGGGCTACAGGTTGAACCGTGGGGTCAATATGGAGGTGTAATTCCTTTCCACAATATTTTCGGATTCCCTCGAAGACCGAAGCGAACTCAGTGAGTATGTGCTGGACCGATTCTTGATGGATTCTGAATGCAAATGGCACGATGCCTAGGTCTTCCGCTGCTCGACTATGCCTTGTCCGTCCTCGGTCACATACACCATGGTGGTGACAAACCTGTTCTCATGGGTCACCGTGGTCTTGAACTTTCCTCTCATCTCCAGTGGCTTGTCCTGCCCATAAGCAAAAACAGTGGTCTTTGTGGGCTGTAGATTGGGTGCCAGGTGCATGGATTTGTAGGGAGCGGCTGCCATTATGTTTATGGTGGCTCCTGTGTCCATGACAGCCGTGACGCCTTGTGCTCCTACTTTAATGTTACATTGGGGCAGCCGCCTGTGTTGACTTAACGCTGCTCCGATCATGTGCACCTTGTGTACCGCTCTTTCTTCCTCTTCGTCGTCGTCACTCGATTAACCGCCTCCCTCGGGTACCAGGTTGACTGTTGGCTTGGGTTTTCTGTACTGCTTCGAGCGGCATACCGTCTCAAAATGGTTGAACTGACCACAGCCGGTGCATTTCTTGCCATTCACTGGGCAATCGGCTGCTTTGTGAAGTGGTCCTCCACAGTAACCGCAGTATCGCTGGGTCCCTTGCGGGCTGCTTGTGGACTGCTTCCTGTTGCGATGGTCTGCCGGCCTCGTCGTGACTGCGTTCACCGGTGCCACTTTGACTAGCAATTGCAGTGCCGCCTCTATGTGCACTGCTCTGGCTTTCAACAACTCTTTTGTGTGTCCAAGGGTTAGAATTTCCATTAGTGGTTTGCCTGACTCTTCCAGGATTTGTTTACAAAGCTTTTCCGAGGCACACCCTTGGATAATCTGCCTCCTGATCTCTTCCGTCTCATCTCTAAAGCAACATGGTGATGCCAAATTCTTGAGTCGGGCATGGAATGTGTCGCGCGATTCGTGGGGCAGCTGTCTGGCCTGACGGAAGATAAAGCGTTCATAATCCTGGTTGGCGATAGGTTCGAAATAGCCTGTGCGTGCATTAATGAGGGTGTGGTGAGTCTTGGGCGTTGCTTCCGCAAGTGTTTTCGTGATGCGATGAATGTCCTTCCCTCCTAGGTGGAGTAACATAGCCGTCTTCTGGTCTTTGTGGATTTTCGTGGCCTCAAAGTATATGATGAGGCGTTCCACCCACTCCTTCCATTTGGGAGCCTGGGCAGATGGAGGTCCTTCCACCATGAATTCAATTGGCAGGATGGTGGACATGTTGAGACTCAGCAGTGCAGTGTGTTGCGGCGATGCTGTGCACTACGGCAGTTGTCCGTCCCTGTGGACCTGAGGCACTCCTCTGCCTTGTAACAGGGTGAAACACCTGCAGTAATGGTACTCTGTGGGCCCTGGGCGCTGACTCCCTGGACAATGGGCGTGGTACAGGCTGATGACGCTGATGCCCGGTCAGTTTGAATCTGACCGCTTAATTGCAGCACTCGTAGGCACAGCAGGACTTCTGGGCAGCAGCCCGCGCGTATGCAACCTTCAACAAGGCCTCCAGAGCCTTCCTCTCCCACTTGGGGCCAATGCGCATGTGCTCTCCAGCTGAAACGTGCGGGCACGGAGCACAATTGCTGCTCCTTTGGTAAAGATGTGGCCGATCTGCTGCTGCGGCATGTGGGGCGCAGCGCCTGTGTTAGCTGCGGGTTAGCATCTGACTTGACACGCAGATGTCGGACGCCGATGGCCAGAACTCTGGGGCACGAGCACCGCGGGCTGTCAGAAACCGTGCACGGCCGCCCCAGCACAGGAGCACGGTGGGAACACGCTCATCCTCGACGCCAGTGTTATGTCGTTCCCCGGTGTCACAGTACAGGTGGGAACGTGCCCGGAAGTCGAGAGCTGGGGCCTGCTTAAATAAATACACGGAGCCAGATTTAGTGCCTCTAATGGCTACCGTGTACGCCGTCTCCTGCATCACGTCCACGGTAGTAGCTTTATTACAATACCATCACGTGAACGGGACCATACTATTTGGCCCGGTCATAGCAGGGGTGCAGCACCAGGTTCCCCTATTGGGAGTTGCACATTGGGGTGCCCTTCCAGTTGCAACTGTTACCTCACAGTTGCGACATAACAACCATTACCAAATAGCTGCATGTTTTCAAACGTTCTCACTGCCATCACCATCCTATCAAACTCATATCTGGCATGTGAATTTGGAGAAGGAAATATCCTCTATGGCTTAAGCGCTATTCTGGTTAAAATAGGGTGTGGTGTGGTACCGGTTCGCCCAGTTTGTTAAGGATTGACTGCCTTAGTGTCTTTTCAGGTAACGATGCAGTGCCATGTCTCAATCTCTGTGTTTTTTTATTTGTATGTATTGAGCATGTTTTACTGCTGTTCATTTGCCATCTGTACGGCTTTTGTATCCGCACTGTTTGTATGAAGGTGATGATTGATTTGCCTAGTGTATTCGCCTGACTTTTGATCGAGTGTTATACAATAGAAAAATTGTAACTTTGTACATTTGCGAAAGCATTTTTCTGTATTGAGTTTGTGAATAAAAATATTTGTACAGCTGCACAAATACAAATGTTAAATGCGCAAATTAAGCCTGATGGTCCCTTGTAATTGATTTCTATAATTTGTATGTAAAATTCAGCAGTATGCAAGTGCTATCTTTTCAATGTTCATTCTATTAGGATTGGCAGGCGTGCCATCTGGGTTTTGTTAGAGGGAAATATTGAGGTACCCAACGCCCAAAATCCTGAAATACATGATTTAAAGAAATTTCAAATTAAAGTTTTCACGAATAATTAATTATGGGAGAAATTAAAATGTATTTAATGATAATCGCAGTTTGTGACAGGGTGTCAGGTTAGCTTCAAAGAGTAGCTATTCATTTTAATGATGACATTTTTATTGCAAAAAGGACACTTCCAACGTGATTGGCGTGATGAACAAACTGAGATTTGTATTTTGCAAAAATGTGTGTCCTTGATAATACGAATCGCAAATTAATATGTGCGTATGGCAGGAATAAACAGCCAGATGCATCAAACTAAAAAACGGTCGCAAAGGGGCAGATTCTCAGAATCTGCCCCTTTGCGACCTGTATTTTTGCATTTGGGATGCATCGTCCCAAATGCAAAAATCGCAAATAGAGAATTCGCTAAATTGCGATAGTTTGCATTTAAGGAATCTCAAATTGAGATTCCTTAAATGCAATGCATGAAAGTTTCATAAATAGCGAATTCGCTAATAGGGCACGCAAATTACCACGAAGTACAACTTCATGGTAATTTGCAAAAACTTTGAAAAATGCACTAAAGTGCATTTTTCTAAAGTTTCATGTTGGGCACACACATGCCCTACGGGCATGTGTGTGCACAACATATGTGCACAGATCAAATTCAGGGGTGCAACAGGGTGTCCTTTGGACACCTCTGCACCCTTGAAATCGCAATCTCAATTTGGGAATCGCTAATTGCGATTCGCAAATGAGATTGTCTTCCCATTCATTCCTATGGGCCTCTAGGCCCATAGGAATGAATGGGGAGGTATTCCTTAATTGCGACTCGTAATTTGCGAGTCGCAATTAAGGAATTCTAAGAAATCGCTATTTTTGTAGTCATTTCTTAATGCATTCCATTTTGCTATTCCTTATTAGCGATTCCTTATTTTTCGCTAATAAGGAATCGCAAAATGGATGTTTGATAAATCTGGCCCAAACAGTTTGGATGTAGTTGCAAATAGTGATTGTTGTACCAGCAGTGAGTGATGAGATTAGAACCAGGGCATGGGGAACAACTTCCACATTGCTGGCCCAAGGGAACCACAGAAACGGAGCTGTAGTGCAAAGAACATCAAAAGAACAGTGGAAACGGCTGGCCAGGAGACAGACAGAGGTGAGGGAAGAAGAAAATATAAGCAAACTATCAGGTATTGTTTATTTAGATAAGATATTCAGACTCCTGGAAAACTCACAAGCCATATGCTAAGGCAGTTTTACAAAGTACGAAAGGTCATCACCTTTTTTGCTAAAATTGAAAAATGTATCTTTGGCATTACCCTTATTGAATTTTTAGAATATATACCTGTAACTGAAAGCATCCAGATGGACGAAAAGAAAGCATACATTGATCTGTGCCCACTCACTTGGGATTTACTAATTTCTATAGGAGGTTTATGCATCATTTTTCTGAAGTCATCAGACCAATTAAGGGTGCAGTGTTTCTGTAGCAAAAATAAGGTGATCAGACCTTTTGTTTCTGGATAGAACATTTTTCTAGTGCTCCTACTCTGTAACATCCTAATGTAGAATGTCCCTTTTATTTGTGAGACTGCTGTTTCTTATCGTGGTATGGGATTTGTTCTATCTTAGAGGAAACCAAAAACTGGGTAGGTTCACACATCAGCAGGGTTACACAATCAGTGATAAAGAGCTCCTGGACATAAAGAGCATTTTTGAGGACTGGAGACACTACTTCCAAGGCACTCAGATGGGTTTTGTTCTTTTCTGTCTATGATTTGTGATAAATTACAGACGAGTTCCTAATAATGGTAAATTGATGTCAAAGATGATGCTCTGTTGCAACATAATCAATGTGAATGTGAGAGTCAGTTGAGACAACACCTGTCATTAATTTAGTAATCCGATTGTGAATGATCATACTATCTGTTATAATCAGTGTTATGCTACGTTATGTCTATTTGTAAAGCACCCTATAACCTGCAAGGGTATCCTGGCACAAAGCAAGTGTGTGTGACTGGCCCAGCTTATGGTAGGTTGGTAAAGTTCCCCAGATTCTTGCGGAATTCAAGAAGATAGGAAGAGGCTCTAAAGAGGAATGGGAGGCCGTTCCAAGCTTTAGGAGTGATATACGAGAATGCCCGTCCTCCTGATCTGGTTCTTTGTATGCGTGATATGTGTGCGAGTAGGAGTCCTGTGGAGTGGTGGTGTTTAGGTAGTTTGTGGTAGGCGAGGCAATTGTTGAGGTAGGTGAAGCCTGAGTTGTGAGGTGTCTTGAATGTGTGTGTGAGAAATTTGAATTGAGCTTGTTTGTGTTTTGGGAGCCAGTGGAGTTCCCTGACTTTTGGTGTGCTGTGAGTTCTGTATGGGAGGTTTCGGATGAGTCTGACTACCGAGCTCAGGATGTTTTATAGTCTTCTAGTGAGTTGTTTGGTGATATTGGCGTATCAGTGACAGTTTTTCTCATGTTGCTTGGGAACGATTTGAAGATTTTCTTCAGTATCTTCAGGGTGGGGAAGCAGGATGCAGTGATGGTGTTGAGCTGTACAATCATGTCCAGTTTGCTGGCGGTTATTATTTCGAGTTTCCTGACATGGTATCTGGGTTTGGGTCAGAGTTTGTCTGGTCACCAGTTGGAGTCCCATTGTGAGGTGTTCTTGCCAAAGTTCACTACTTTTGTCTTGTCGGTGTTCAGCTTGTGACAGTTGCCTTTCATCCAGTTAGTGACTTCAGTCATGCAGCTGGTAAACATGTTTCGTGTGTTGATGGTCTTGTCTGAGAGAGAAAGTATGAGTTGCATGTCTTTGGCATAGGAGAGGTTGTTGAAGTCATGTGCGCAGATGAAGCTGGCCAGAGGGATCATGTATGTGTAAAGAGGATGGAGCTGAGCAATGGACCTTGAGGCACACCGCAGGTGAGTTTGTGGGTTTTAGAGGAGTAAGGTGCCAGGCGAACAGTTTGTGCAGGAGCAAACCCAGCAGAGATCGGGTCCTTGGATGCCAATCTCATGCATGCGCCTAATCAGGATGGGTTGTGAGACCATGTGAAATGTTTCATAAAGGTCCGGGAGAATGGGGGCTGCTGTGTCTCCTTTGGCAAAGATCATGTGAATATTGTTTCTGGCAGCCGCGGCTCGCACAGATAACTGCTGTGGGTTGGTGAGGCGGGCGGAGGCGGAAGCGAGGCAGGGTGGCCTGATAGTAGAATCAGCCATACGACAGCAATGTGAAAACTAGCAAAATAAAAGAAACTAGCAAAATAAATAAATAAAAGCACTTACCTTGTGCTCGCCGCATCGCTGAAGTCTGCGATGGGGCAAGCGCAAGGTAAGTGCTTTTATTTATTTTGTTCGTTTTCACAATGTCATCGTATGTCTGATTCCACTACTCCTTACCCTGCCCCGCCCCCACCCTGCCCCACCGCCCCACAGCATTTGCCTGTGTGAGCCGCGGCTGGTTTGTGGTAGTGTTAAGTGCTATTTCAGTACCACATTTAGACCAGAATCCAGAGTGAGTGTTGTCTAGGAATTGGTGGTTGCTCTGGTGGTCGGTGAGATGTTGATTGATTAGTTTCTCTATGGCCTTTAGTATGGTAGGAGGGACATTGGTCTGTAGTTGGAAAGTGTGGCTGGGTTAGTGGGTGGTTTCTTGAGTGGATATATGATGGTGGCATGTCTGCAGGGTTCTGGGAATGTGATTCAGTCAATGGAAGCATGGAGGGTTGCTGTTATTGCTTTGCTGATTGGTAGTAGCCCTTTGGTGAAGGCATGGTGGGGAATGGGTCAGGTGGAGTCTGAGTGGTTAGTATTCATGATAGCAGTGATTTCGATGGTGGTGATGGCAGGCCACAAGAAATGTGAAATAATTTCTAACAAAGGCAATACAGAAAGTCAAAAGAGTGAGAAGACAGACATGAAAGAGATGATTCAAATGGGGTGCACCACTTGACCAAGATGGCACATTTTACATCCTTGCCTGGTTTTCTTACTTTTGAAGATTTGGCACATGTTTTTGTGCAACACATTGTCCAATTGCAATGTGCTCGACAGATTTTATGTACTAATAAAGTGCTTACATTTATTAAAAAAATTCTGGTCTTCCCTGTGCAAAGAACTTCATGTAAAAGCCTGCAGACTTCAAAGGGAAACCAATAGAAGCTCCCCTCACTTCAGAGGAAGGCCCAAGTATAAATAATGGACCTCAGACACTAACTCTTCTGTAGACTGTGGACCTGAGGATACTCTTCCAGGAAGAAGGACTGCTGTGCTGCTGAAATGACTGTCATGCTGCTGGATTGTTGCTCTGAGGACTGTTTACCTGCTGTTCTGACCGGCTGGGTGAGAAGGACTGGACCTACACCCAGGACCCCAGAGTGATTCCAAATGCAAGTTGGCTGATCTCCTGGCTAGATACTTAGGCACAGAATGCAACAATCCTTACAGAGTTCCTCATGGTTTGGACGATGATACAGAAGTCCACCTCCAGGCACCACCAAGTCAGAATCCCTTAATAGCACAAACTATTGGATTGACCAGGCGAGGGAAACTGTGAGAGAAAGATATGGAAGAGAAAACAGAGAATGATTCCTACTTGATTCTACCTTGCCCAGCCCTCTTTAATCTTTATAAAAGCCTATCTTTCTAAATCCCCTGTGTTTGAACCTTCAATCGATGTTATGCGCGGAGATCAAAGAGTTGAGCTTCAGTGACTAAACAAGAAGACATGGTGAAGTTTTCTTACAAAGGCACCATATGTTTACATTGGTTAACTAGGTGTAATTCAAGAACAAAGTAAATACACCATTTATAGTCCTTGATAATCATGGGGTCTGTGTTTTCAGTTCTGGAACAGTGGTTAATATTGCCCTGTTGAGTTTAGAATTTCGTGGTATGGTTTTCTCTATAGTATTTGGGGTGGCTTGGCTTAAACATACAGGATAGTTCCCTAGTTTCCCCCCACGGTGCAGAGAAAGGGTTGTTAAACATCAAGAGCTTTGGTTATTTGACTTCTTTGTCTTTTCCATATATTACATTTACTCCCAAAACCTAAGGAGAAATTGAGGAGAGCAAGTCCAGTCCTAAAATGAAGTGATCCTCCCAGAAGTAATATCAAAGAAAACATTCAAACGTACTTGCGCTACTGTGTGCTTACTGCGGAGATCAGACCAATCTCTCTGTGAAGCCATTGAGTCCGGGAGATCCACCAAGTGTGCAGAAAAATCCCAGAGGAGTTCAGGAGGAGATCCGCCTTAGTAGCAGTCTTCAGAATAACGAGCATGTGGCTCTGGGAGGGGCTCCTTTTATAAAAGAAACCCCACCCAAGATAGCTGCCACCTGAGGCTGCTGGGACGTGAAGTCCCAAAGGAGAGCAAGGCCTCTGGAACACATCAAAAAGGGATAACTACTATGGGAGCTGAGGTTCTACAACAGTAATTTCAACATACTGCACAATAACAAAGGTGCAACATCTAGCGTCACAGTGAGTGTTTCAACAACTAGCAGAACAGCTACTTTGAAAGCACTCCAGTATCTACTTACCACTAGTGCTCAGGCTGTGCATCTTGCCACAGCACCGGTGCCTGCCCCATACAACAGGCGGTAATGGCCTCTGGCCCTAGAGACACTCCTGGCAACCATACCACAGAAGGCTCCAACAACCTTGAACCTAGCACCTAGACTCTGCCATCTGTTAGCCCTATCCTGCTAAGTGGTGCCACTGCTGTCCTGGACCCTTGGAAGTGGACCTGATGGTGCGCTGCCAGCCCATCTGTGGAGCCAGCAGAACCGATGCATCTCCTCTGCTGCGCTGCTTAATCGCCTCTTTTGTGAGGGTTCTTTCACTACAAGACTCTGCATCAGTCTTGCAACCTGCATTGGAGCCACCGCTGTGCGAAGCTTCCCTAATGCAGGCCTTCGCATCGCAAAACTCTTGTCGACAGCAGCCTCAATGAAAACACAGGTTCTCACATTGCAGCCTCGCAGCTCTTCAGAACCAAAGCATGGCCTCAAATGCATGATGCATCGTCAAAGCCGGACTTCAAATCGCAAGCCCTCATTGATGGGATCCTCGAAGATCTTAATAATAATACTGTGATTTATAGAGCAAAAACAACTACCTCCTAGGAGGTGTCCCGGCGCTATAGGAACAGGTGGCTTGCAGGATGACCGGCGTACAGCAGAGAGTCCAGCAGAATACTCCAGATTAAAAAGCCAAGTTTTAATTGATTTCCTAAACATGGTTTAAGAGGTGATTTGTCGCATGGCGTTGGGCAGAGTATTCCAGAGCATGGCAGCCCTAACCGTAAAGGATCTGCCCCCTAGTCGAGATTTCCTAACTCGGGGGTTGCATAGGAGCTAGATCTAAGTAAGCAAGGCTGTTTGTATGCCCCAAGCCTCTGCTTCAGATAATTGGGGCAGGATCCATGGAATGCCTTAAAGGCTAAGGTTAGGGCCTTAAACTTTATTCTGTTGGTGACCGGAAGCCAGTGCAATTCTTTGAGGTGCGGAGAGATATGTTGCTTGAATGGGACATGTTTAAGCAATCTTGCAGCCGCATTCTGGACCAACTGCAGTTTCTTTATATGGTACGCTGGAAGGCCTAAATATAGACAATTCGCATAGTCCAGGTGGGAGGTTACTGTAGCATGAACCACTGAGCGACTGCAGTTTTCTGGGAAAAGGTGTAAGACTTTGCGCAGGTTCTTCAAAATACCAAAGCAAGCGGCTGTCACCTGAAGAACAGCACCTCAGTTTTTTCAGCATTCAGCTTGAGTTTGTTGTCATTCATCCATTGCGCTATGTCTTTTAAGCAACTCTTAAAATTCAAGAAAGAGGCACTCGACAGGTCTTTGAAAGGAAATACTAGCTGGGTATCGTCGGCATACGAGATCGCCTTCACCCCCCATTTGGCAATCAATGCAAATAATGGCGCCAAATAGATGTTAAAAAGCAATGGGCTCAGGGCCGACCCTTGAGGGACCCCACACCAAAGGAGCTTGCGTCTGGACTGATGGGGTTGAAGTGCCACCCTCTAAGTGCGTCCAGTAAGGAAAGATTTAAGCCACTGCAGGGCTGTGTCCTCAATCCCCAGGTCCTGAAGGCACTGGCCCGGATGGAGTGGGCCACCATATAAAATGCTGCAGAGAGATCCATGTGCACCAGCATAGCGTATGCCCCTGAATCCAACTCCATCCAGACTGAGTCCGCCACCTCTATTAGCGGGGTTTCAGTACTAAATCCCATGCGGAACCCCGATTGCGTGTCATGCAGGATGCTGTGGCTCTCAATGAAGTTGGCCAGCTGTTTCTGCACTATTTTTTCAAGCATTTGTGCTGGTGCAGACAATAGAGAAATCGGGCTATAGGTATTGAGATCACCTGAATCAACATTAGATTTCTTCTTAAGGGGGAGGAGCGTTGCATGCTTCCATAATCCGGAAAAATGCCTGCAGTCAGGGTGGTGTTCCAAATTTCAGACATCGCCTGAAAGGAGGAGTTAGCCATCTTCTTCCACAATTTCTGAGGGCATGGGTCCTATGGTGATCCTGACTTACAGCTCTGAATGGCAGCCAGAGCTTCCTTCTGCGTTATCAGCGTGAAATTAGAGAGGAGTGGTCTAGGATCTTTCCTTATCAATATGTCAGGTTTAACCGTTTCAACTGTGGCCGAAACAGAGTTGTAAATCTTCTGGATTTTATTATCGAAGAACTCTGATAATTCCTCGCATAGTGCCACTGAGGGTTGAACATCAATCAGCAACTCGCGAGGTTTAAGAAAAGAATTAACAACCTTAAAAATAGCTTTATCAGGTTTATCAACCTCCTCAATGCAATTAGCTATATGATCTTTCCTGGCTTTTTTCATAGATTTGTGCATTTCTTTCAATGATTTTCTGTATGCATCTTTAATTGAGCTATTGTAATTCACTCTTCAGTGTCTCTCCAGCTGCTTACATCTATTTTTCATGTTTCTCAGCTTCTCTGAAAACCAGGGGGCGGAAGGCGATTTCCTGAAGAATTTCATTATTTTTGCTGGGGCATTGGCCTCCACTGCCTCTGCGATCCACTTATGAAGGGTCACGGAGTCAGCGTTGGGGTCCCTAGAGAGTGCGCGTTGGCTGGCCAGCAGCACTGGGTCCAAAAATTCAGCTGCCAACTTTTTCCAATTTCTTTTCACAAAGTAGCGGGACTGTCTGGGGAATGGGATTTAGCCAGATTAAAGGAAAAATGGACGAGGAAGTGGTCGGACCACACCAGCTGTCTCGGGGCTTTGCTTTTTAGAGACGGTATATTACAGAAAACAAGGTCCACGGTATGCACTGCTTTGTGTGTCGGAAGGTTAGTAGATAGGGAGAGATTAGCCCCTTCAAGGAGGGAAACTACCTGCCTGGCTTGAGTGCGGGAGGGCTCATATATGTGAAGATTAAAATCCCCCAGTTATTGTTCGCTCTGGCGTTAGAGCTGCTGGCAGAATGGGTTCATCAGGACCCGCTGATATGGGGAGTCCCAAACCGGGGAGTAATGGGAGGAAAGGATCACCTTGTATGCGGACGCTATTTTGTTATACGTACAGAGTCCAAGGTAGTCTGTTGATAGAATATTTGGAGACTACTCGGCCTACAGCATTAATTGGGACAAATCCCTACTGTTTCCTCTAGCAGGGGGATTTCTAAATTGACATCGCGTTGTGAGGTCCCTATCGAACTGGAGGAGTTTAGATACTTAGGGATTAACATAACAAAGCACCCCAAGCACTTCTATGAGAGTAACTTGTTGCCCCAACTGGGGAGACTCAAAAAGGATGCAGGAAGGTGGAGGACTCTACCTTTAACGTTAATGGGCCGTGCTGCCCTTTTTGAAAGGATGACGCTTCCCCGCTTACTGTATGTCCTACAGAATTCTCCCGACCCAAATCCATCATTATGTTTAGGAACAGTGGATGCGGACCTGCGTTCCCTTTTATGGATGGGAGGAATGGCTCGAATTGCCTTGCATAAATTACAAAGAAGCATAGATGATGGAGGATTGGCAATACCAGATGTAAGGTATTATTACAGGGCGGCCCAGTTGGTCAGGGTGAACGACTGGATGTCTGGAGATAGGACAAAACCATCCAATAGTGTGGATAAAGCTTACATGGGTACCAGGGGTTGTTCACAATTACTGTATGGTAAAAAAGTAAACAAAGAACTACCGAACGGTACTTAAGATATAGTGTGAGGTGACAAAACACCTGGGTTGGGGAGGGAAACTTACAGGAATGACACCCATATGGGCAGGCGTGCAATTAGAGAAGGTGAGAAGACTGCAGGGATTTGGGAAATGGGAGCTGCTAGGGATTGAAATAGTAAGGGACGTCTGCAGCAAGAGTATGAATTAGGACCAGGGGAGTGGTTGAGATATCTGCAGCTGGGCCACGCCGTCAAGGAATATATTAGTGAAGGGGAGGAGTTGGCTCAATCCTCTCCCCTTGAGGATAGACTCGACTGACCCGTTGAATGGAAAGGCATTATCGGTAGTGTACAGAAAACTGGTGAACAATACCCGGACCCCCTGGGTTAATTAAGAATGGCTAGGATGGGAGATGTTGGCCAAATAGAGGATGAGGAGTGGATGGAGGTGGCAGTTAGCCGCCGTTTATGTCTAATTCAACTAAAGATTCCCCATTGTACGTACTCCTCCAGAAAGTTACTACACCATCTGGGTAGGGCAGAGTTGACACAGTGTCACAGGGGATGTGGGCAGGAGGGAACATTTTACCACTTAATATGGGATTGCCCACAGACTCGGATATACTGGGGTAAAATTGGGAGAATCATGAACCGGGTAGAGGGGATGGAGGTCCCACTGGAGCCAAAATGGTTCCTATTGGTGATCCCTGGGAAGAGAATTGGCCAAGATATACTAAGATCAGGCTGGCACTGGCTGTGGTGGTGGCTAAATGCAACCTGGCCAGATACTGGGGAGCACAAGCTTTGCCAAGGACTGGGAGACAGACCTGGACTGGTGCTGGCTGGCGGAACGAACAATCTATTATAACAGAGGGTGTCTGAAAAATTGGGAAAAGATCTGGAGTGGCAAACATATAGGGGACTGTAAGAAGAACTCAAGCACATGGGGAGGGTAGAGCATTCTTGATTGGGATGGGTTCTGATAAAATGAAAAGAAATTGTAAACCACTTGGTGGGAATATATATGGAAGAATGATATTGCTAATGTACTGCTATTTTGTTGTTTGCAATAAAAAGATATTTGAAAAAAATGTACATCATTTCATGAGTGATGTAATATGTGAGGTCGTAAGCAGTGCATTGCGGGGCGCGAGTTCTAGTTAGCTCAGCTAAGTATAACTGCTGAACTCCTCTGGTTTTGAAAGGTTTTTTAAATTCTATTTCCAAAGTATAACGTCTCTGTAACCTTTGTTTTTTTCAGTGACTGTCTAAGGTGTTTTAAATTCTATTTCTTAATTGTAACATCCATTTTTTTAAGTGAGCCTCTAAGATGTTCTTATTTTCTTTCTATAATTGGATATTGTATATTATATTTATGTTATATACCACTCCTTTTTTATTTGGTATGTGTTTATCAGAAAGTACATTAATAACTGGTTTTACTTAAAATAAAAATTGAGTTGGAATAACATTGTCGCATTTACTGTGGAGAAGATGTGATCAGCAAATGGATTTCACATACTGAAAAATACACTTAAAGAAAACATTTTTTTTAAATCAGAGCTTGGCCACCCAAGAGGCCAAATTTGTGTTAATTTTCTTGGCAAATAATTAAAAAAAATGTAATCCCCGATGATGTCACTATGATCGCGATCACGTTGTGAAATTGCAAAACAAAACATTCAACAACCTCCAGTATATTAAAAAAAAGTTTAACTTAAAAAAATGAATTCTAACTATTACAATACACACATTACTTACCACATCACTGTTTTGCAAAGATATTTGTACACATATATTTGTAGTAACTTTTTTGAAATCTGTGTTTTTACCCTACTTCCAGTTTTCACAGTTACACCAAGAGTCGCAATAACTCCGGTAATCGCGTAGATCACACCTTTTTTAGGGGATGTAAAACACATGTATGCATACATTGTACAGTATTTTAGACACTGGGGTATTATTAGTGCACTGTTTCATGTAATTTTTTTGTAGAGAGTTTGCATAAAAACAACCATCTGAAGCAATTTTCAATTTTTTGCGGTGACCCGGGTGTCGCAATGATATCTGTAGCCGCGGTCACTGCAAATACATCGCAAAACGACAAAACAAATGCACACATTCATTAGTCACCACCACATTCCAAACTTATAACTGCAAAATTAATTATAACCAACACACTTAACACATTACTATCTAAACAACTGTATAATTGCATGTACAACTCCCTTAATATCTCTATAACACAGTGCATATCTTTTTCAGTGTAATCTATGACTGCATGAATCTTTCTATCACTAAGCCTCTCAATCACTGTATAAGTATTTGAGGATATCTGTGAGATGATGCAGCAGTACATCAATACTTCTGTAATAAAATGCATGGCTGCATCAGTACATCTATAAGCGGGCGCATCAGTGTCACAATGCGTCTGTGATTGGTTGCTTAAGTCTCTCACTCAATCTGTGAGTAGGTACATGAGTGCCTTTGTGCATTTCTAAGTAAGTATATGACTATATGACTGGATCTGTGAGTATATACATGAGTTTCTAAGTGGGTGTCTGAATGGGTGTGTGAGTGGGTGCATGAGTGTCTGAGTGGATCTGTGAGTGAGTGCATGAGTTTCTCAGTGGGTCTTTGACTGGCAGCGTAAGTGTCTGAGCGGTTTTGTCAGTAGATGCATGAGTTTGTGAGTGTAACTGTGCGTGGGTACATGAGTCTCTGAGTGTGTAACTAACTGGGTGCATACGTCTCTCAGTGGGTCTATGAGTAATTGCGTGAGTGTATGGGTGTGTGAGTGTCTAGGTGAGTCAGTGAATGGATGTATGAGTGTCTGAATGGATATGTGAGAGAGTGTATGTGTGTCTCAATGGGTCTGTGAGTGAGAGCATAAGTATCTGAGTGGGTAAGTGAATAGGTGAATACATTAGTGTCTGAGTTGGTCTGTGAATGAGAGGGCAAGTGTCTGGGTGAGTCTGTGAGTGGATGCATGAGCCTTGAGTGTATGAGTGAGTGAGTGGGTGCATGTATATCTGACTGCATTTGTGAGGGTGTTTGAGATTCTGAGTGTATGAGTGACTGACTGAGTACATAAGTCTCTGAGACAGTCTGTGACTGATTATGGGAGGGACTGTATGGGTATGGGAGTGGGTGTATGAGTTTCTTATTGGATCTGTGAGGAGATGTATGAGTGTCTCAGTGGATCTGTGAAAACATACGTGGGTGTGTGTGTGGATCTGTAAGTGGGTGCATGAGTCTCTGAGCGTGTCTGTACAGGGGTGTGTCACTCTCCGAGTAAGTCTGTAAGTGGGTGCAAAAGTAGCTGAATGCGTATGTGACTGGATCTATAAGTGCGTGAGTGGATAGGTGAATGGGTGTATAAGTGTCTGAGTGAGTTTGTGAGTGTGTGACTGTGACCGGCAAATGTGTGTACAAATGTATATTTTTTTATATTTTCACCAATATTCGCAATGACTTTGTGATAGTCACGTCTTCCCAGCAATGGCACACAGGGGGCTCGCACTGGCAATCACGTCATTGTCGCGAATATCACACGCAATAAAATAAATCAAATTTGGACACATAACTTGTGTTACTAATACCCCCATTTCTCAAACATGGGGTCAGAGTATCTCTACTTTGACACCTTCTGTTAGCTTTTTGAAAAATGTTCTTTCCCTGGGAACCATTCCGAATCAATAAAATGGCAGCAACAACTTTCTGTTCAGGTTCTGTCCAGCCAATCAGAGCATTCCTGTTGGCGCTTGCATTCGCGATTACTTGCGAAACCATCACAAAATATCTGCGACCAGAGATATCACTATAATTTTTGGCTTACATTTCACAAAAGCTACTGAACGGACTTACCAAATAGGCAAAAGGCACTTCCTTGAAACAACATCTACCTCCCTGCCAAATTTGGTGTAAGTCTGTTCATCAATTCAGGCTTCAGGTGTGGCTAAAGCTTCCCATGGGATTTAACATTACAAATGTACCCTTATTTTGCACCCAATATTCTCAGTCCCCATTGCATGGCTCACCCCCAAACTTTCTATGACAACCAGAACATTCCTTGATACTTTCTTTGGAACATTTCATGATGATTGGTTAAATTATGCCAAATTTAAAGGCAAGCCAAAAAATGCTTTTCCAATGGGAATAAGGGCCTAATTATAACTACTGGCGACTGCCAGTAGGTGATATTTTATATTCTAACCAATGATTAAGGCTAATTAAGTTGCCGAAACACGTCTGGAAATGATAATGAGCTGATGTGTGTCACTAATATAACACTAGTTCCTTCCACATTCTGGCCTCTGCTTATACTTCTCTTTGGCAACGTTGCGGCAGGTTGCTCTGTGCCTGTGTGGCTGAGGCCACCCTGACAGGGTTGGGGGGCCCTCTATTTGGGGAAATGTGTGTTGGATATATTATATCAAAATATATATATATATATATATATCTCTATATATATATATTGATATATATGTGTGTGTGCGTGTGTGTGTGAGTCTAAAAAAGTCAATGAAAAAACTAAAGGTTACAGGGATGTTATAGTTAAGAAATGGAATAAAAAAAACATAAAAATTCACTGAAAAGAACCTAAGGTATAGAAACCTTATAGTTAGGCTCAGGTTTCAGTTGTACAAATCCAGTGAAATTCAGCTGTTATAGGTAGCTGAGCTAACTATAACTAGCGTCCTGCAATGCTCTGCTTATGACCTCACATATTGCATCACTCCTGACATGGTCACTGACATTACTGATGATATCACTGATGACATCTCAAATGAGATCACTGATGACATCATCCAGTGACTGTAAATGTATTTAAAAAGTTTATCAGTGTTAAATATATATACCAAGGTATATTGGTGAATCAGTGGTTGTATGAATGTCTGTATGGATGATTCCGTGGGTATGTGACTGACTCTATAAGTGAGTGATTAGGTGACTCAGTGAATGTATGGGTGAGTGATTGGTTGTGTGAAGGTCTATATCAGTCAGTTGGTGTCAAGGTGGCTATATGGGTGTGTGAGTGGTCACACGAGTGGCTGTATGGGTGAGTGATTGGTTGTCTGAGTACCTGTATGGGTGTGTGAGTGTCTGTGTGGGTGGGTGAGGGTGTGTGTGACCGACTGTATGGATGAAAGTGTCAGTGGCTGAATGGGTTAGTGATTGCATGTGTGAGGGCTGAATGGGTATTAGTGAGTGTATGGCTGTGTGGGTGAGTGAGTGGATGTGTTATTGGTATATGGGTGAGTAACTGGGTATGTGAAAGGCAGTATATGTGTGTGATGGGTTATATAAGTGACTGTATGGGGAGTGAGTGAAAGCGAGAGTGGCTATATGGATGAGCATGTGCTTGTGTCAGTAACTGCATAGGTGAGTGAGTGTGTGTGTGATTGACTGTATGGGTGAGTGAGTAGGTGTGTGAGTAGCTCTATAGATGACTGACTCAGTGTGTGAGTGGCTACGTGGGCATATGAGTGGATATGTGAATGGTTGTATTAGTGAGTGAGTGGGTGTATAAGTGGATGTATACGTGAGTGAGTGGAAGTGTGTGTAGATCTATGAATCTGTGAGTTGGTGTGCAAGTACTGGTATTGGTCTGTGAATGGGTTTGTAAATGCTTGTGTGGAAGTGGGTCTATGAATGGTTATCCGGGGGTTTGAGTGGGTGCGTTGGTCATTTTCTGGAAGATGTCATTAGTAATGTCATTAGTGATGTCATGAGTGATGTCACTGACCAGGTAACTAAAAAGTTGTACAAAGTACCCCTGGGAGTAATACTCATTTTGCAACGGAGTCTCTCTCTCTGAATTGACTTGTGAAATCGACAGTCAGGGAACCAGGCGGGTCCCTTGTCGGAACTAGGAAACCTCACACAACTAATAAGCTGGATGACTTGTTTCATTCAGCCCTATGGTTGTCTTGTCTCATCATCGGCTTCCTGCTCCAACGTCAAGCTGGCGCTGCAATGCCTGACGGGTAACACAGAGTGTTACACTTTTGTGGAGATCTTTTGTTCCTTGCCGTAGTTGATAGCGTGTGAGGGACCTAGAAAAGTGAAGTAGTGAGCAAGGTGTATTAAAAAAGGTTGGTTAGTCCACTAAGTATCCTTTATTCGCGTGGTTAACCGCCTTATTAAAAGTGAAGTGAGGGGTACCGAGAACCAAAGTTAAATTGATAGGGCCTCATTCAAACCTCATATGTGGTCAACATGTTTCATGCCCTATAGGCAATTCTTCAGGACCGGATTGTGCTCATAAACTAGTCAGGGGCCCAGGGTGGGCTAAAGTGTATATAGTATACAACCTGGTGGGTCAATAACCAGAGCAGGCTGGTGATCCTGCGTCGAAGTTAGACCCTAACAACCCATGTGTAAGTCCACGCAGCTTGTTCTTGTGGGACCTGTGCTTGAAGGTAATTACCTGGATGGCGCGAGGCCAAAGACATTCGGAACCTACCCACACACTCCGGCGTGTAACGACACGCAGAACGCTGTTCTACGGCAAGGAACAAAAGATCTCCACGAAAGTGTAACACTCTGTGTTACCCGTCAGGCATTGCAGCGCCAGCTTGACGTTGGAGCAGGAAGCCGATGATGAGACAAGACAACCATAGGGTTGAATGAAACAAGTCATCCAGCTTATTAGTTGTGTGAGGTTTCCTAGTTCCGACAAGGGACCCGCTTGGTTCCCTGACTGTCGATTTCACAAGTCAATTCAGAGAGAGAGACTCCGTTGCAAAATTAGTATTACTCCCAGGGGAACTTTGTACAACTTTTTGGTTACATGTTCTTAGGACAGGTACACTGGACCCCAATAAATATTGTCCTTTTTAAGTCCCCTCCTGTTGTTCACACATGTCACTGACCATGTCATGAGTGATGTAATATGTGGGATCATAAGCAGTGCATTGCGGGGACGCAAGTTATAATTAGCTCACTAAATATAACGGCTGAATTTCTCTGGTTTTGTACGAGTGAAACCTGAGCCTAATTGTAATGTCCCTGGAACCTTCCATTTGTTCAGTGAATATATATATATATTTCTTTCCAGCAAAGTTTTTAGGGGTAGGATTAGCGAAGTTGCATCCATGCACTAGAAAGTGACAATGTATTTTGCCATTTTTGCAGTAAAGTCTTTAAGCATAGGATTAGCTAGTGCTATTTATGCTAAGCTGAAAAATGACAAAAGCCCTTTAAACTCAATTAACACATTTGAGTACCTTTGAGAATCAAGCTCCATACCATCACCAAAAAGCAGAAGGGATTCTTCACTAGCTAAAATTAACTGCTAACATTAACTGAAAGAATTATAAACCACTAAACCCAAATACCAGTCCCCAACCTGCATGTCAAAAACGTGGTATCACCCACAGCAGTTCGAATTATATCCACAAATCCATATCCTACCATTGAGCATAGTAAGAACTGGTCAACTCGAATCTCTAAAAGTCGATATATAGCACTTTATTGTGGTGCAAGGGTACTTGTTAAGTCTGTTTGAAAGTGCATTTTAGTGGCCTGTTCAGCCAACCTTTTATTATTACAATTTCAGTTCTTTAATCTGTACTACTATTATAAAGAGAGAGCTGAAACCTTTGAAGCGGGTAAACTCAAGAAGTACAGCACCAATCACAACACCCAATACGGCATTGGAAAGGGGAGATTCAGCAGATGGACATAGGCTATACAGCTGGGCACCATATACATTACAAAGGTAAAAAAATCTTAGGGGTAAAGTAGTCCCTTGTGGGCGTTGGTGTGGGAGTGTCAAAGTACACTTGGGCGTTGGCGTGGGCATGTCAAACTAACTACACTACACGTGCAGTATTCAGAGAGGGGCGTGGCACAACAGCGTTAAAAAAATGCCCGCGTAGAGGGGTGTGGCACAACAGCACTACATTATTAGATTGTGGGCGTGCAGCATTGACAGGCACGACAGCGTTGTCAGAGGGGCGTGCCAAGAGCGTTGTCAGAGGGGCGTGGCATTCATCAAACACAAAATGGCCGCGTACTTCAGTAGCACGCCTTTAATGTGCGCGCCCATTCACGATCCACCTTCACGTCTGACATGTACCTGTAGAAACACAAAGCTGCAAAGCATTTCATATTCAGGCAACATTAATCACAGATACTGCGGCGCAACCTTTGTGGCCGTAAAACTTTTCAGAGGGGCCGGCACCAAAATTAACATAAAAAGGGGCGCGCCTTTTGTCAGAAATGTGCGTTCTCAGTACACGACGTCACCCTTCTGGGGCGCACCTTTCGTCAGCGCACACATTCACGGCGCACCAACGGCTCCAGCAGACATTCACAGCAGGCAGCATAGAACACCATGTAAGCAACTTCATATTGCAATTTAGTCCGGGGCGCAGACGGGGCCTTAAACCAGCCCTCGCAAACACGGGGGCACGCCAGGCAATGTCAGCCTACACACAATAACATCAATAACCAACACACTCCACAGATAACGAACGACAAGCTAATACAGCTAAGGACCCACATATGAACAACGCTGTTACTAGCAGTGCATGCACAACCGGACTAAGACGTTACTAAAACATTAAAACATCACCTTTGGCTATAGGCAGATGTAAAACAACACGTGGAAGAATTACTCATGCATTTTGTCATACTTATCTCATGCTGCATAACACACAATTACAACATATATTTAAAAACACACAACATCAGAGCACATTTAATATTACAAACATTACACACATAACAGTTCATACCCGGTAAACGTCGGGACGGGGTGCTAGTTTCTCATAAACTGTTAAACTGACAGCAATGTATCTGTTACTTTGTTACTTTATAATAGTATGTTCTTCATATCTGCGTGTAAATGGAATCCTTAGCTGTAGAATTTATTTTTTTACAGTGTTAATTATTTTTTGTCTTCCCCAGTCATCCAGAATAGAATCAGAGAGATACATGAGTTTAGCATACTTACATAATTACAAATACGGTGCCCCTTCAGAAATATGAAATCATGCATTTTCCTTTCACTTGTATATTGTCTCACATCCTTGTTCTTTGTTCCAACTTATCCATCTTCACACATTTTAAATCTCTCAAGATTCACCACACATACTGCACTTCCCATTTTGAAAAATTAGATTAGATGTCTGCTATTTCTTTCCCGTTATTTCTAATTATTATTGGTGACATTTACATGTAAAGGAAACTATCCTTCCTTCTCTCGCCGGCTAGAATCATCTAATAACATATCGAATTACTCCAGTAACAGCACAAGTCAGTCCCCAGGGGAACACGGCAAGAATGGGAAGACTTCTAACCAATAAAACCGGCTGACTGCGCAAGAGTGTTTGTTACAATTAAAAACTTAAAGTTAATCAGTAATGACGGCTGAGGGAAGGCTGAAAATTTACAGAATAGCAAGTCTGGGACTGCTTTTGTTCAAGTTATTAGGTTAACAAACCTGTGCCTGTTTAAAGATGAAGGGGCAGATTTACGTTCCCTGGCGCATTCCTGCAAATCAGCAGGGATGCGCCAGGAAACTTACGACCTTCAAAACCACCCGTGCGCCACCACTGATGCGCCGCATTTACAATGCGCACGCATGGACAGATGCGTGTTGCATCCCCCGGCGGATATGCGGTGCATTGCGGGAGTCGCGTCACAAGCGCGACGCGGCTCCAGAAAGGCTCGTGGATGCCCAATGCCTACCATGCTGCATCAATCCTTACGCCTGCTTCAAGTAGGCGCAGGGTTTTGACGCAGCATGGCCGTAAAAGTGACTCAGTGAAATCTTGTAGATTTCACTGCGTTACTTTTACGAGGGGTACCTGTGAGGGAATGCCCACCCTGCGCTGGAACGGTTTCATGTTGCGCAGGGGTTTACAACGTGACGCATCTCCCTAGATGCGTCATGTTGTAGATACGGCGCAGCATGGTGCATGATTTACCCCGCTGCTGTGTCACAGAAGTGGCACCGGCACAGATTTCAGTGCCGTGCACCAGGCACACACCATAGCACTATTATGCTAGGATGTGTGCCTAATTCTAACACAGGTTTTGTACTTCAATACAAAATATAATATCTAGACACACTTTAAAACGTTTCCTACTTTGCATGTGTCCCACACAGATCAACACGCATGCAAAGTCAGAAAAGAAAGGAGAAATAAAAACAATTCTCCTCCTAATGCTTCCTTTTAAATGGCGTGAACTTATGGCACTAAATCCTGTCTACTATTGGTTGTAGATAGGGTTTTGCTTCAAAAGGCATGGGTGGTAGCATGGGAACGCCTATGTCCCAAGCATCTAACCCCTCATTGTAGCTAACGCAAAGCTGTCCTTTGTGGTGCTTTGCGTTACTTTCAGGGAACTTACCAGCACAAAACAAGTTTTGCACTGGGAAGTAAATTAGGAAAAAAACATTTTGTGCTGGTTAGGGTTACTTTTGTGATGCTAATCCAGAGCAAAATGTTAGTAAATCTACCCCTCAGTGCTTTATAAAAATTCTGCAGGTTTCCATGCAGTTTACACAATGGCATCATGGTTGTTAAAAGTGTTAGGCAAACCCTTAATATGTACAGCAAAGGAATGTCGCTTAGGCCCTGATATCACAATAAAAAATATATAGCAGTGTGCACAGGTTAGAAATTTAAAAAACATATTTCTGCTTTGACTATGCAAATATCTATCTTTTTTTATAACAAGTGCAGATATATTACAGAGGGGAAGTCAAACATTGGTAGTTTTGGTTGAGATTCAATAAGTAGGAAATCACATTTGTGCCTCTTTAATAATTATAACCCTTTCCTGGGGCTAGCCAATGTGCACTAAACTGGTTTCATTGTGCTCAAACGTCAGACCTCCTTCATGTGAGATTTGTTGAAGGTTAGTTAAAAAAATTTACCCATTTCAAGTAATAACCACAACTATTGTCACAGTGACCCCATATTAAATTCAGCAAATTAACCTGAGCTCAACCCCCTGGTAGCTATGGCTCTGAGCAGACAGGTTTAATTTAGATGCAATGTGTAAATTATAATGCACTACCAAGCAGCAATAAAGTAAGCATGGGCGCAAAATCCGTTCCGCTCGCGGATTTTCTGCAAATTCGCAATCCGCGAATTCACGCGAATTTGCCGAAAATCCGCAAATCCGCGAGCGTAACGGATCCGGGGGGCAAAAGTTCAAGCTTCAAGCTTGTAACTATTTTAGAATGGCGCCGGCAAGCTGCCAGTGCCATTCTAAAATAGTTACTAAGTTAGCTTCAACAGGAAGCACTAATAGAAGCAGGTGCTCGAGTTTAACTGAATTCGAGCACCTGCTTTATTTTATCTATTAGTGCTTCCTGATGAAGCTAACTTAGTAAATATTTTAGAATGGCACTGGCAGCTTGCCGGCGCCATTCTAAAATAAAACAGGAGAGGGGCAGAGGGCAGAAGGGCACAACAACGAGTGTGGCATAGGGCAGAAGGGCACAACAACGAGTGGGGCAGAGGGCAGAAGGGCACAACAACGAGTGGGGCAGAGGGCAGAATGGCACAACAACGAGTGGGGCAGAGGGCAGAATGGCACAACAATGAGTGGGGCAGAGGGCAGAATGGCACAACAACGAGTGGGGCAGAGGGCAGAAGGGCACAACAATGAGTGGGGCAGAGGGCAGAAGGGCACAACAACAAGTGGGGCAGAGGGCAGAATGCCACAACAACGAGTGGGGCAGAGGGCAGTAGGGCACAACAACGAGTGGGGCAGAGGGCAGAATGGCACAAAAACGAGTGGGGCAGAGGGCAGAAGGGCACAAAAACAAGTGGGGCAGATGGCAGAATGGCACATAAACAAGTGGGGCAGAGGGCAGAATGGCACAACAACGAGCGGTCTCGCACAAAAAAAAACCACGAACACGCAAAGCGCCCCGCGAACACGCAAATCGCCCCGCGAACACGCAAAGCACCCCGCGAACACGCAAAGATAAAAAAATCAGCAAATTCGCGAAAGTTTGCGAATTTTGCAGTTTCCGAATTCGTAAATCCGCAAATTTGCGGATCGCGAATTCGCAAAATTCACCCTTACTTACAATAAAATCAAAACAAAAATCCCAAAACAATTTAGATAATAGAGTGTTTTGTTAATAAATAAAATGACTCTTAAACAACAAAAATTCAAAAGGGAAACCAGAGTTCTGAATTTTTAAAACTGACATGTGGAAATAGTGTCAAAAAGCGTTAAATGCCAACCACATTAATCTGGTTGCACTTGACTAAGAGCTAGGTGCAAATTAAGACCAACAGCGATGAAGCGCAGGCTGGATACACAAACTAGGTTTGACCCGGTCTGAACTTGTACTTTGGGACTTAGGGCCTGATTATGAGTGTGGCGGACAGGGTTACTCAGTCACAAACGTGACGGATATCCCGTCCACCAAAGTACAATTCCATTATATCGTATGGAACTTTTAATTTGGCGGACAGGATATCCTTCACTTTTGTGACGGAGTATCCCATCCGCCAAACTAGTAATCAGGCACTTAGCCATGGAAATCAAAATCAAAAATCCACAATGGTGCAAGACAGCAGGATGTGAGGCTATGGTAGAAGAGGGCTCCATATCATAAGGTGGTCACTGAATAAGTTCCTGGAGAAGCCAATGACGTTTGGCAGGAAAATTCTGAGTGGCAGAAATTTTAATATCTCATCGAAGGAGGGTCTCTTGCTGACTGAATACTATTTGCAGCTTTGCACAATCAATGTTTATACCTTTTGACTTCGTCACTTTTTGGGGCTTGATTATTCCATGGCTCCATGAGGCCAGATACCTTCTCTGCTAGGTCCTGCTGAATCAAATTTGCTGCTGCTCAAAATTTCCAAGCAGGAGCAACCTGATTCTTTGGCCCAGCAACAACTCACCTTCATTCAATTGGCTTGGCCGGTTACTCCTGGGCCTCTGGAAGTATTTGAAGCTGTAGGAAAATGCCTTTTTTTGCCCCAATTGTTTGGACTGATGCTGCTGGATTTTGGACCCTATACACTGAACTCTGCAAACTAGGCCCCATGGCATGCGCTCTAACCCCTAGAAAATGTCAAAATTGGCTATACTCCTGCTTTGCATATTTAACTTAGCTGTAAGTCCCTAACGAATGGTACAAAATATACCCAGGGCCTGCAAGTTAAATGCCACCAGTGGACTGCAGCACATATTGGCAGTAGCGGTCGGTGGTAGGAGGACTGCCGGGTGGTGATGTAGGGAGGGGGAGGGGCAGGGTGGGGGGTAGTAAACTACCGAATATTGACAAATACAGGTAAGTAAACATAAAAATAAATAAAACAAATTTCGTTGCGTGCACTGCATTGCATTTGGCGATGCAGTGCGCCCAACAAAATTTGTTTTATTTATTTTTATGTTTACTTACCTGTATTTGTCCATATTCCATAGTTTACTACCCGGCAACCTGCCCTCCCCGCGTCACCGCCCGGCAGTACTCCTACCACCGACCGCTATTGCATATTGTGCCAAAACAAAAGGGACAATGTAAAACATGAATGCAAGCCTCCCACCAGTAACCTGGCTTTGCAAGAGTAAACTGAAAATTCTACCTGTCAAAATAATCCCTTTTTACACACCTAAACCTTCCTTTTAAATATTAATAAATCACCCCTAAATTGTCTGTAACTGCCAATAAGGCAGAGGTCACGATATTTAAATGTGGGACATGTAAAAGTTTAATGAGCGGATGTGGCCTAATGGCTAGAGCGGATGACCTGAAAGCTGGGGAACCAGGTTTAAGACTCAGCAGGAATGCTCAACATCCTGTGATTCTGGACAAATCACTGAATCTCCCCGGGCCTAACAAAAAATGACTGTGTCTGTCTGTAACGCAACTGGTGCTCATGTAGAGTGCTTTTATACCTTCAGGTCTAGTTTGCGCTATATAAAAGTCCCCCCAAAAAATGTCCTTACCTTGAACTAAAAGCTATTTTCATTGTATCAGAGTTAGCTGTTCTGCCAGAAAGTATTGTAATGCATAAATAAAGTTAGTTTTGCCTAGGAACCAGTTTTAAAAGTTAAGTCTTGGACTAAAATATTTATTACAAATTCAATTCATTGGCTAAGTCTGATTTGTAACAAATGTTCCACAAAATGTACTTTTAAAAAGTTGCCTTTAGCCTGCCTAAAACCTCTACAAGGCAATTTGCCTGAGCTTCCAACTTTTACACAGGAGCTAAATAGCTCCTTGGTTAGGTGCAAATTGGCTTCCAGAGCTGAGACAAATGGCTTGGGTGTGAGGAAGTGCTTTGTTTCCTTGACATTTGTGCTGTTCCCTGGAACTTAATTATCCTCAAATGGGCTAGCCCTGTCCCATGCAGATGTAGCATTCACATGGGTCTGTCCCCTCTTTTGTCCCTCTAGCCAGCCGGGCACTAATCCCAGTGGGAGAGCACCTGCTCTCAGAGTTGGTTTTGAGTGAACACAGGGGACAATTTGCTCATTTCCATGGTCACACCTCTAGGTTGAGCACAGGAGGTCTGCACGTGAGAAGAACGCTTCTGCCATGTTGGATTTAGGTAGAGAGGAGTACTCTGGGGCTGTTTGCAGTAGGGCATAAAGGAAGTGCTGCAAAATGCAAAACATAGGTGTGGTTTCCCCTAGGAACGTTTTCCGTATTGGTTATAAAGGAGCCAGGAGTCACCCCCACCAGCATGCTAGTGTCAGGCTAATTATCTCATGATATCCAGGCTGCATTTATGTAAAGCAATTGTGATACACATTTTTTATGCATCACGTCTGCTTGAGCATCACTGGCACGTCTGATAAAAATTATTTTTTACAGTGATCCAAATTTGAACATATTTAAACATGCCATATTTCTAGTTTGCAATATTTCTTTGCTATATGGACCCTTGCTTCTTGATATGTCACTGATACCACAGGTCTCTAGTGAACCCAGGGTTTACCTTGTATCTAAGGATGGTAAATGACGGTGATCTCTGGAAAATTCAATTGCTCTTTAGTAGGTTGGGTAGAACATTATGACTGTAATAAATACACAGAGCCTAGTATTATACATTTGTGCTTTCATTGTCAACCGGTGGCAGGAATACAACCATCAACATTATATATAAAAAATTAAACATTCTATTTAATTATATAACACTAAAACTGCAGCCTTCTTTTTTTATCGCCTGCTCTGAGAAGATTAATAAACATCTTCTACTTGAAGCAGATGTTTTGAACACCAGAACTGCTCCAAAACTAAAATGTATGGTTTAGGATCCATTACCTCCTTCCCAAATAAACAATAAGCATACTGAAGTTGCTCAAAATTAACAACATAGGTAAACTGAGTGGGATAATGTGAGAAGTTAGCCTGGCATATGATGTCCACTAGTTCAAGTGGGCACCTTGCACCAGTCTAATCGACCCTTATTGATGGTGGTTGTAAAGTCAACCTTATAGAAAGCTATCCTAGTGGTAGCATGAACCAGCTGTCTTCAGGCTAAGACTTCAGTAGGCGAGTTAAGCACGTTGTTTTACCATATATATATCCCTTGAGTACCAAATGAAAGGACACCACACAAGGTATATATCAAATATATATGTATTTAATCTAAACACAACCCCTCTGCACTCTATGAGGTCAGAGGTCAGCAGAGGAAGCAGGAGGCCCACGGGACACGCGTGCAGTGTCTAAACACAGTCGCGAGTTACCATTGACTTTCTATGGGAAACGAAGTTACAAAGTTACTGTTTAAGGACACTTCCGGATGGACTAGGATGGAACCCTTTTAAACTAGGACACTTCGAGAGTCAAGACCCACAGGGGCACCAGAGTACTTGTGTTACCTCACCCAGGGAAGCCGGGTGCATAGGTGTCTTTTCGTGTCGGGTTTCGTCGTCATTTTCTATGGGGAGCTGCAAAGAAGTGCTGCAGGCGACCAGAGGAAAAGTGTCCGGGTGGATCCAAGGGTGGATCAAAGATCTAAAGAACCTGCAAGCAGAGGGGACAGAGTCTGGGTCACTAGCCAGTGACCAGGAAGGTGCCAGGAAGGAACCAGGCAATGTCGGGTGCTTGAAGGTAAAGAAGGTGAGTTTGTCTCTTCAGCCACGAGGTCCAGGAGGCATCGACGATGACCAGGCGCTGGATTCGAGCTGTCCCACAAAGCATCTAGATGACTGCGGTGTTGATATACAGATTGGACTCAACAAGCCTTGGTAATCGTAACCCACGCAGGATGGTGAGATTGGCTCTGTTGCAGACCAATAAGATCAGTGGTGCTTCTCCTTTTCAGGCAAGCTGGAGCAAGTCTGGAGCAATCAGGAAAGCAAGTTAAATTCAAGATTTCGTCTTCAGGGGCTCACTAGCAAACAGGCAAGGATCGAGGAAGACGTGTCAAGCTCAAATGCAAAGGCGGGGCCCACGGGACACTCGCGGAGTGTGGGGGCCTGGGCTATGGTGCAAATAGTGCTCGGGGCTGGGTCTTCTCGTACCCCAATGCACAACTTACTGAGGCTTCAGGAAGGGAGAGCAGGTAGCAAAATGCAGGATGTCCTAGATGTTCGGTTCCATGTCTCTCGTGCCTGCCACAGGTCTCAGCTTTGCTGTGAATGTGGGTTGGGGTCAGAGAAGTGTGGAAGTTTAGTTCTTGTGTCGCAGAGTCTTCGGGTTGCGAGGGGAGCCTTGAAACTGCAGACTGGCAAAGTTGCTGTTGGTGCCTGTTTGCACAGGGTGGTCACTCCTTGACCACAAGGGAGATGTCTTCCGTCTTCCAGTCAGAATGGAATGTCGATGGTCCAAGATAAGTCTTTCAAAGATCCGTCCAGGAAAATCTAAAGTCCTAGGGACACAGCTCCTATACTTATACTAAGGTTAGGGGCTGGACTACCTGGCTAGGTCCCTCCTATGGGTGGACTTGCCCCAGTGTTGGACTTGGCCCATTTTCCCAAAATTTTTCGCCTTTCACCCCCCTATTTTAGGATGTCTCCCCATGGTAAAGAAAGATATATAGGCCATGTGTGGTGTGAGATGCCCTGTTTAATGTGACAATGTACTGCAATGGTGTGCGCACTTGTAATACACCCCATTGTAGAAATGCACCTTACTGAAATGTCGCATTTAAAATGGATGCCATGTGTTGTGCCACCTGACCGCAGTAGGTTAGCGGTCTAGTTGTTTGGTACCCAGCTATCCCAGCATTTGGAGGGAAAGCCTGGCACCCAGGGTGCTCTACTCCTCCCCCTGAGCCAGTTTGAACTAGTTCCCCAGAGAATTCTAGAAGCTGCTGGCTCTGACTGGTAGGTGGGGTGAGTGGCATATAAATAAGGGGGCTGTGCCACCATGTGCTGAGACAGTGCAGGGACGGGAACGTGAGGGGACCTACTGCCAGGGGATACCGCCACTTAGGCCTGTGTGCTGGACCCTGCACCTTACTAAAACCCCTCTGCTGTCTCCAGGGCTAGTGGAAGCCCCACTGCAGGAGTTCAGGCTGCTGTATAGGAGGAGGGCAACGCCACAGTGGAGGATGGTTAAGGCCTACCGCCCTGTCTTGATGAGTTCCCACTAACTGCTGACCTGGCCCAGTAGTGTCTGCTGCTCTGCCCCTTGGCCCCTGAGGAAGGAGTGTCATCCTAGGTCCCTGAGGCTGCTGGGACCCTACGCCATGCAAGCGCTGCGCCTAAAAGCCATAAAGCGGAGGAGAGCGCTATATTGAGGTTGGACTGCACCCCCAGGAGATGAGGAGAGTTACCCTGGGGCTAGCTGCTGGGACTGTCTGCCCCCCTGAGCGCTATAATCGCCTCTAAAAGCGCTGCATGCCCCGGACTCATCTTTGTTGCTGCTGGGCCAAGAATAACTGAGTCTGTCAAGCTCTATGCTGCATGGTCCTGCAGCTGTGTGGCCAGGAGGAACTGATTAGTTGAAAGCGCCAAGGCTGCCCACCCCGAGTAGTGGCGGCGCTTTGCATGTCCTGGGAGGAAACGGGTGCTTAGTGAGGTGAGCGGAAGCCTACCCCGCCTGTGGCCCCTGTGTGCTTTACTTCCACAGTGGGTGCCCACCCCGCATTGCCGCCTGGGAAGGAGTGGAGCCGCCCGTAGGCTTATCTCAAAGGCGGGAGCCTACCCCGCGCTTTGCCCGCAAGTAGATCACCGCTGCTGCCCAGGTACCTGAGAAAGCGCTGTGGCTTCAAAGTGCTATTTGGCCCTCACCCCTGCAGCCCGGGGTTGCCTGCGCTGTCCGGCGCTGACGAGAGGTGCTCTGGGACCCGGGAATCACTGCCACTGCCCGGCGCTAAGTCAAGAAAAGTGCTGCTGCTGTCGGCGGCCTCCGCTGCGGCCCCTGGAGCCTGGGGAAGGCCGCCGCAGTAGTGAGCAAGCCGTGCGGGGCCTTAGAAGCTCCGGTCCCACCGTCATGTGACGGGGGAGTCGGCCGCATCACAGGCCATGCCCCCGCCAAACGCCGTGCAGCCATTGGGCCTGGCTGCAGCGCCCCCGTGAGCCGCGCTGACATTGGCGGCTGTGGGCGCGCCCACCAGCAGCGGGCATCCTGATTGGTTCCCAGGAAGGAACAATAGGCTTGCGATCACTCACAGCATCAGAAGAGGGGGCTCCCAGGAGAGGGAGAGCCCCCTGAAAGCCCCGAGGCAGAGGCAGCATGACGTGTGTAGGGCTCTGAGTGGAGCGAGAGCCCTGCAGTCACCTGAAGCCGTGAGAGAGAGCTGCCTGACGTCTGCAGGGCTCCAGGTGGTGAGCGAGCCCTGCAGCTAATACAGAGCCCCGAACGAGAATGAGGAGAGGAGCCTGGTGAGTAGGGCACTGCCGTACTGTAGTTGGGGGGTCTGTTGGGGCACATTGCCGGTGCCCGCCCCCTGCGCCTGCCTAATCCAGCGGACCCAGGCCTGACTCTCTAGTATTCAACTGCCCCGTGGGACAGTGGGCAGTTACTACGAAGGGGGCAATGTTCATCTGGGGAACCCTGTGCCTTTCCACTAACGCTGCTGCCGTGGGAGTTACGCATGGTGATGCCTACATGCTAATGTGTCTATGCTCCAGTGACTCAGATAGAGGTCCCAGGGTTTTATGCCTCATCCACTGAGACTTATGTTCCCAGGTGTACAGCGAGTGATACTGCTTAGATGGACTGAGCTTGTTCTAATACATATGTGCCGATGCTGTCTATGCCGCCAGGTTCTCATTGGGTATGCCTAGTCCTATTCAAGAAATGTTCTATCTTGAAAGTGATCTACAAATTGTTTTATAACGCAACCCGGTTACTGCGCCATGTTGAGGCTATATGGGATCCACTGAAATGTGTCCCTGAGTAATGGTAGTGCGGCATTTCCTTGAACCACCCTATTTGATGCCTTTATTATTTGGGTATGTTGTTGTCTAGCTTGCTCATACAGGACAGCGAGGAATTTACAGTCCTATTGCCTGATGTCCTATGCCATATGATGATAATGCTTTATGTTTTGTTGCTACAGCCCTAAACGTAATGGACTTACCCTTTTCTTCTTTTTTTTCCCATTTCCCGTGTAAATAACCCCCGTGCCGTGTATATATTGCCCTGGCGCCAGCTGGCAGAGTGTAGTGATTACTGTGTTTTCTTTTGCATATTGGAGATATTACAAGAGTTATTCTTTTTCAACAAAAACTGGTGTTGTGTCTCTTTTTGTGCTGTGCCTGGTGTGTCGTCTGTGCGTACTGCGTGGATGCTTCACACATGTCCTCAGGAGTTTGGCCTGCCCGCTCTGCACTATGCTACCCCCTGTAGAATTGGCTACCCCATTTCTAACAGCCAGAAACTGATTTGAACCGGGCAATGCATGGAGCACCTTTTGTGCCCCAGGCAGAGTCTGGAAAAGCATCTGCTGCTGCAGCCCTCCCTGCCCCAATACACAAAACCCTGTCTGGTGAGGTGTTGGCACCTCCCTGGGCAGGAAACCTATTGGCCAGGCCTCCCCTGTCGGAGTTTCGTCCAGTAGCAGGAGGTCAGACTCGTGTCTGTGGCAGCAGCATCCATTTTGTGATGCTGAGGCTCTGTTTAACTTTAACCGGGTAAACCAGTAACTACATGTCTTCTTCCTCTAGACGGGTGGAATGCTACCTCCGCCGTCAGGACTGGCGGGGGGGTAGTATTCCAAAGACACCTTACACAACATGTTTTGATAAAGCCAAACCAAAGTTAGCATTAACCACGAGGATTATAATGCACTTAAGAGTATATGGTATGGCTATATCATAGAACAGCTATAAGGAGATGGTTCCGAAAGCTGCAGAGGGGCTCAGCTCTTGCTAGGGCACCCTCTCATATAAAACCAAGCACTCTGCCTCCAGGATTGTCGAGGCTTACCATAGGAGTGACTTATAGGTGCATATGTGTCTATATATATAGGTAGATATAGGTATACTATATCTAAGTAAGGGGTGATTAAACCACCTTACCCAGGCTGTGTGAACAGACCTGTGGTGTCAGTTTGAAAGGCAAACCAGTGGTGGCACAATACATGCTACAGCCCCTGGTAGGCCTAAGGTGCACCTATGCCCTGGGTACCTAGAGTACACTATACAGGGGCTCCCAAGGGTGACCCAGTAAACAATCTGGTATATACCTAAAGTACATGGTATCAATTTAGAGACAGAACAGCTGGGCTGTGGGTCTGATTAGCAGGCCCACAGCCACCCTATAGTCGAAAAACCAGAGAATCACAGCAAAAAGTGGGGGTGACCATAGGAAGCAGACCCTACTCTCCTACAGATAACACTAGCCTTCTTGTCTTTAATAAATCATGATTTTCTACCCACCCCTCTAGGGTTAATGTGAATTTTATATGGAGAGATGGAGACACATATTTCTACTGTTAAAATCCATGCAATAGCATTTCCCACAGCAGATTATCCTGGCTTAAAAAATACATTTTTAAATACGGAATCATCTAACCAATCTGCTGTTCTTAACATCTTCTACAAACCGCAGCCTACCATAAAAGCCTTCAAAACCATGGTCCCTTTATCTGTTTTGGTTAACTGAATCTTCTCTTATTACCACCTTCAACCACCTTGAAATATTCTGGGATAATACCTGCTTATATGGACTACAAAATTAAATTAATAGCTGAATCAACTGCTCTCAAACACTCTGTCTTTCTTTCATCTTCCTTCATATATTTAACCACATAGACACATGCTGTTCTGGAAAATTAGGGTCTAATTTAAATTATGATATTGTTTTAGTCTTCCTAGAAAATTAGAAACAAACTACTTTGGGTGATACATTCTAGCTATCACGTAAAACACCCTTCTTTAAAAAGATCAAATCCAATAACAAACACTCTCATAGTTTTCATTCTATCCCCACTTGACTAATAAACACAACAATATATTCACATTGCAGAAAAAAATACATTTATCAATCCACAGCTTGCTCTCTCTTGTTTCTTAGGATCCGTCTGAAATAAGCCTTCTGTCCCACAGGATGATTATCTACAAGACTATCAACTGTTGACATTGCAGAATTATATAAATTCACTGCAGCACAGGTTAAAACTCTCTGAAAGATGTCTGATAATGTTGTTTTTTTAAAAATGACTACCATCATCAAAACAGGACTTAGGGCCCAATTACGAGTTTGGCGGTCTCACCACTGTGCCGCCGCCGCTAGACCAAGAAGACCACCGAGCCAGCTGCTTTCCGCCCGCCATATTATGATGAATGCATCCTAAACCGCAGTCGATTGACTGATTCCCACCTGGGCTGTGTCGGACTGAAATGCTGGGGATGCATAGTCCATCGCCGTTAAGGCCGTGGCTTCCCGCCGAGCGGATTACAAAAAACATGGTTGTACTGGCGGGCCCCTAGTGGCGGTTCCTCGATGGCAATAGGCTGATGTGTACATTCTCATCAAAGCGCCAGAACAGTGCCCATTGGATTGATACAAACCAACACAGCTGATATCCATTGGCCTACTGGACATACCTGCAAATCACACCATAAAACACACCCTATTCCAGTACATGATCCTTTGCATCTCCACTGCAGCACAGCAAGACAGACATCACAATTGTTTGTTGAGAAAAGGCAGCCCTTTCCCCATCCCATTTAACACTCTCCACGTACTTTTGTTGCTATTTTTCTAATATTTTATTTTTGTTATTGTCAAACAATTTATTTTACACTTATGTTATTTCAAAAAATTACACCATTTTGTCAGTCATGGTTGATGAAATCATATACGAGTAGAGCCACAATTGTTTGTAGCCCACGTCCAACACACTCCTCTCAGTGGGAAAAGGTTATGTGGGACATGCTGCACACAAGGGAGGAAATTAGGAAGAGGTGAAACGACCTGAGGGGGAAGGTGCATTCCCTGTCCTCCAAGCAACACATGGAGGCCCAGAGGACTGGCGATGGTCCTCCCAGTACCCCATTACAACTCTTTCTCTGATGGGAAACTGTCTTGGCCATCCTGCACTCTGAGGGCTTGACAGGAGTACCTGGGGATTGGAGTCTGGTACGTTATACTTCACTAACTGTCACAACACTTCAATATATTTTATGCTCTCACATCAACTTTTGCTATTGTGTTGTCTATCTGTTTTCCTACAATGCAATACTCAAGGTATCTGAGATGCTTGATTGTCAGTGTCAATGTGTATTGTTGCACATAAGATCAGATATATCAATCTCCTTTATATGCCACATGTTGGAATGTTGTCTGTAGGTGTATTACTATTACATCATCATCCCAGGACCAATGATATGTGTCAATATGCAAATGTATGGTCCAGCCCAACTGCATTTTGACAACAGGTATGTTACACTAACCATTTTGCAAGTGTTGACAAGTAGAGATTTTAATGACTACAGCTACCATGAGGCCCTGTTTCTGTAACTCAAAAGAAGATGAAATTGTGATTTTGACAATTCTCACTTGTCTGACATGTTAAAACTGACGTTTATGTCTCATAGAGTTACCCATTTGCCAAGTGTTGGGAAGTCTAGATTGAAATGACTAAAACTTAATTCCTTAATCCAAAATGTGATACATCAGCACATGGAAACAGCCCCATTTGGCTATGTCAGATCATGACACACTGTCATGTGGAAGAGGGAGTGGATATATAGAATGGCATTTGTTCTTGTTGTATATGTAGTTCGATGTGACACTGACCTCTTAAATACAAACCAGTGTTGTTAATTGCTTGTGATACATACAGCTCCCTAGCCAATTTTATGACAAAGTTTTCTGAGCAAATCACTGTTATGCTATCATATTTCCAACATTTTATTGTAATGGATGAGACCCAACACCCACTGGAAGCGAGGCATGAATGGCACAAACTCCATGAATGTTCGTTTGGTTTCTGAGCCAATTTGAGTTAAAATGGTGCGTTGTTTATGTCATGATCAATACCCATCACAGCTAGCATGCCCCACATAATGAGTTCAGAGATCGCTGGGAAGTGGCAGGGTGTATGGCTCCAACCATGCACCTCTGCTCTGTTTCAGGGATGCCCACGGCTGATTTGAGGGGGATATAGTACCCCAAAGGTTGAAAGTCATATGAGTTCAATGCTGGAAGGATATAGGGTGGATGTAAGGTCCTTGGGGCATTGTAATTGTATTTACCTACCAATATCCCTTAGTTTGGAGAAAAAATATCTACCATCTCCTTAGAGTTCTAGATTTTCTGCATTGAGTATTGACTTGGGCTGATCCATGCACTGTAATGGGAACATATTCTGGTATATACAGTATTACCCTGCTTTACGTGAGGCATAACCACATGGAAAATAGATTACCTCTAGTAATGACCTAGGGTACTACACTTTATATCAAAAACAGAGAACCCAGTAAATTTAATTTAATAACTCTGCTGTTTCAGAAAAAACAATGTTGTTTGTGTAAAACTCTCACCCACCAGGGTTACCCCTTGGTGGCATGCTTCATCATCGGGTCCATCCCGATCTGCTGGAGATCGGGGAGTGCTACGACCTACGATCTACATGGGAGCACTTGATGGTCTTTATGTGATGCTAAAGAAGGTGTTAATATGTAAAGAGAGAGGAAGTGGAGAAAGATGCCGAGTTACGGTATAATTTTAAAATACCTGGCTAGTAGGTATATCTACTTTATTCCTGCCTCTAGTCGGTATGATTAAAAATTAGGGAGTAGTTAGGAAGGCTATATCGGTATTGTGCCAGCGATCCCAAAGGTCAACATGTCTTGAGCTGTGCCCCTATGGCTCTTCTTCAGGACGATGGGAACCTAGTTCCTTGGTATCACTCCTGTAGGTTCAATCAAATAAAACACACTACTTGCATGCCATGCCACTTTGTGAAAAATACATAGGTACACCACCTAATTCTTTATTTTTATACAATGCCTTAATAGTGCATCATGGTTTCTCGGGGGTGAGGGTGGCCTGTTGTCACACTCGCATCAAGGCAAACCCTCGCTGTGTCGCCTATTGTGGTCTTTCCTCAGAGACAGCATCTAGGGTACTACACCCCAGTGCTTAATTAAAAAAAAAAAAAAAGTGCCAGGGCTCTTGTCAGGATGCCACTGAAGCTTGCACCACACATTGCCCCTGCTATGCTGCCAATGAAAGTACCAACACAACTACCTAATCATCACACTCCTACACTTGTGACAATTCGGACTATTCCAGGCCCCCAAAGCTATAAGAATGGCTTGGGGGACAGTAAGCCATTTCTATTGTGTATTAAATGAATAATTGACTGTTGTTGTAGTCATCTCTAAGTTAACCAGACAGCAGCATCTTGTGGCAGACTGTCACAAGCCCCGGTGCTGACAATTGAGAGCTGGTGCCAAGCACCAGAAACCGGAGACTCAAATTAAGCACTGCTACATCCATTCTATGGACTTGACTTTTAACACATATTGTATTACCAACCTCTGGCCAAGGCCCAGTAAACAATAAAATGGGTCATTTTCATAGTGATACATTTTCCACAATGAATGCCAAGAGTGTCTGATCCATATGCAAATTTCTCTCACAACAATATCTGCCAGTCAAGGACATGATTTAACATATCCCTATATGTGAAATATTAGAAAAGGCCTTGAATAAATGTAAATGCAAAATATTTCTCTTTTCCAGGAGCAGTAAAAAGGGAGTCATCTTTCTGTGTTCTTAGCAATATCCCTTTTATCTGAGGAGATCATTTTGAGCTTGAGTTGAAGGACAATATATAATGTCGTTTTAGGATATAAGACTAACCGAAATATGTGTTTTTAGTTCTGGCTAAAGACCTCCTTGGTTATGACACAGGAAATGGCCTCTCGGCCAGTCATCTTCAGCCGTACATAGTCCAATTTTGCACTACTTATCAAAAAGGAAATTCCCTTCTGTCTCAAATTCACTAGAATTAATCGTTTGCACTGAACCAGAAACTGCACTCAAACATTAAGGGGGTCATTAGGATGACGGGCGGACTTAGTCCGCCCGCCATCCTATTGGAAATTGGGACCGCCCGCCATAAGGGCGGGGGTCCCGTGGGGGGTATTAGGATGTGCCCACCACAGTGGCGGGCACATCCTGTATTTTTAGCATTGTGGCGGGCAGTGCTCTCAGCACCACCCGCCACAATGCTAAAAATGCATTACAGCATTTGCATAAACAAAGCGGCAGGCACCGCGCAGTGCCTGCCGCTTTGTTTATGCAAATGAAGGGGGGTACCACAGGTACCCCCCATGTGCAACCCCCACCCCTCCTTCACTCTGGGGGCCCGCAGGGGGCCCCCAGAGTGAAGACCGCATGCCTTTCCGTGGTGGCATTGCCGCCACGGAAAGGCATGTCTAAAAGCCCATAATAATATGGCTGGCTCTGTCTAATAGACACCGCCAACATATTAACCCTTTTCCGCACCGGCCGCAAGGCGACTGGGGCAGAAAAGCGGCAGACGGTCTTTCCGTCCGCCGCGGTCCCCCCGCCATTCTAATATGGTGGGGGGATTCTGGAGAGGATGTCGGGTGGATTGCCCCCGCCAGGCCGGCGGTGGCTACCGCCAGCCTGGCGGGGGCAATCTGCCCAACATCATAATGGGCCCCTAAGTGTCATAACAGGTCTATTTGAACTTTATTTCAAATAGACGTGTTATGACACTTAGGGGCTGATTAGGATAAGTCCGCCCGCCATCCTCGCGGTGCTGGGACCGGTCCCCAGACGTGCGGCGGTCCCGCACGGCTAATTAAGATGTGACAACAACCGTGCCAGTCGCATTCCGCATTGTTGATGTTGCGGCAGGTGCTGCTGTAAGCAGCACCCGCCGCAATGCCAAAGTGATATGTCATGCATTCCCATGGACAACGTGGCAGGCACCACGCGGTGCCTGCCACCTTGTTCATGGGAATGGAGGGGGCCAGTTTCGCACACATCCTACTATGGATGGCGGTGCCTACCATATAAGTTCACCCGGCCGGCAATCGTACAGATTACCGACCGGCGGAAAAGCAGCGGACGCACTTTGCATCCGCTGCGTTACCCCGCCATAATAATTTGGTGGGGTAGATCAGGTCGGGATGGGGGGCGGATCGCCACCAACGGGCCAGCGGTGGCAATCTGCCCACCATTCTAATGGCCCCCATAATGTTTGAGAGCAGTTTCTGGTTCATTGCAAACTATTAATTCTAGTGAATTTGACATAGAAGAGTATTTACTTTTTGATAAGCGTTAACACTACCCGGTCTCTTTTTGGTCCAACAAGGGTAAACTCTCTTACATTTTGCCAATTTTGCATTAGCCTACAGAAGTACTTTGCAGCTAAGTACAGTGGCGTTGCAAGGTCAGGTGGTACCCGGTGCGGAAAATTTCTTTTTCAAAACAGGTATTTTTGTCATTTTGTCACCCCCATCAGTGATGACACACCCACCGCACCCCCCCTTCCTACACCCCTGACTAAGTATAGTTTTCTAAGGTGTCTTGCAGTGATGATTGGAAAACAATTATCCTCTATTTCTTTATTAAAGGTCTATTATAAGCAGTCTCCTCTCTTTTAAGATTGCCGCAGAGGAAATGGGAGAATAAGTGTTAGCAATGCAGTTCACACTACACACTGATCAAGCAACAGCAGAGAGTCTGGAAATAAAATTATGAAAAAGGCACCTGTTTGTTTTAGTTCGGCTTTTATTCTAGTAATATTATTTTGAAGTTTAAATCCGACTGAACCGTTGTACATTTTCAAATTATAGAACTAAACTGTGTTTTTCAAGCCACCATTGAACCGCCTCACATGATGCCCTGTGCCACTTAGCTTTGGGGATTTGCATATTAAATAACACAGAAAGACAGACGACTGGGCGATTAGCAAATATTCAGTTGCACATGTTGGAATTTTGACTAGAGGACCCCACTTCACAACTGAATGACATTTTGGGATTCATTCAGAACGGCCTAAATTTGAACCAATATCGTGTGCCTGAATTATTTCAAGTGCGTGCTTTGTAGTTCATGGCCTGTGGAAATGTTGAGGGCCACATTTATCATTATATCACGCAGCAAGTCACCTTGCTGCATTGCGCTGCGTGATAGGGAAAGGGCAGGACTGCTTCGTACTTAACATTGTACAGCTTATTCCTGCCTTTTTTTCCAGTGCTGGCGCAGAATGTGCTGCCTAGTGCCAACGCAAGCACCCTTGCACCATGGTGCAAAGGTGCCTGTGTTTTAGCCTGTGTTACTAGCAAGATTGTTTTTGTTTAGGAAGGGGCACCTTCCTGTACAAAAAAAATCTCGTAAAAAAAAAAAAAAAAAAAAAGAAATTTTCCTCTGTATGTGTGCTTCAGAATAACGCACAAGTAGAAAGAGGAAAAAACGAAGAGAAATAAAAATATTTCTCCTTGTTATGCCTCACTTGGGCAGGTGTAGTATTTTGATGCATTCCCAGGTCTACCACTTATGGTAATTCTGGAAATGCGCCAAAGACAATGGGTGTTGTATGGAAACACCCACGCACCATCCATGGAATGCCTTCCTGGGGCAGAGTAAAGTATCACATAGATTGGCACTGCATTGCATTACTCTAGATTTATCAATCAGGGCCACTCAAATGGGCCTTGCATGGCCTGATAAATACGCATTTTAAAGGTTGTGTCACTTTTGCATGGTGCAAAAGCGATGCAACCCCTTGATAAATATGGCCCTAATTGTGCTCGTATCCTTCAAAGGTCATTGAGGAGAATCACATATTCAGCCACAGGGTCAGGCTGGCCTGTACAGCAATCTGGCTGCACCTGAAAGGCAAGTCTGCGAGGTCAGTGTGTAGACCATTCTTTTGGTAGATTGTGGGACTTTTTTTGTAGCCTGGTGGACCAGTTTTTTTCTTTTAATGTCCCTCATAATATCACAAACATTGTTGCAACTAGCACACATGTATTCACTCGCCCATACTGTGCAAAATTCCTATACAGTCTGCGTTTACAAGTTAAAAACTGCCCTTATTTACTAATGTGGGCCACGTTTTTTAGCTATCCAATTTGCTAATCGCAGCCACGTTTGGTTTGGTGATTGGGAATATTTTCTCTCCCAGGCAGACCCTGCTCAACTATACATCCATCTACACACACTGGCCCTGTACTTCTCCATGCACTTAGACACTTACTCATCCTTTCAAGCCCCCAATCATCATTAATCCAACCACTCACCACACAACCGCACCCACGTACTCACCACTGAAGAATAACTTTCCTGTTCGAAATAGTTGACCTGTTTGTGTTGCTCTCTGGTGTACAAGTGTGTCTTCTAATCTAGGCGATTTAAGATTTGGTCCAATGCAGGATTTGCTTGATGTGGAACGGCACCAAACAGATTATGGTCAATTTAAGCTTTATGTTTAGACATCTGTTCCACTTCTCTGAATATTTCATGCTTTGCATCTTTCTATTGCCTCTATTTCTGAGATTATAACGAGAATAACGAAAGCAGTCACCAAGTCAAACGGGGACAGTGTTTTTTACACAGAGGTGAAGTTCCATCCAACCAGAAACTAGCTCAACTGAAATAGCTTCGTAGATTCTGTACGTTTTAATCATTTTTTTTGGGGGGTGGGTGGGGGTTTCTTTAACTTTGTGGCAGCTCTTACTAGAAAGGATTAGGAAAATTAAAGATTCTTATTGATAAATGAAAAAGGCTATATCGCGAAATTACAATTATAACTTCAGATAGCAAAATCTGCTTCACAAAGAGTAAAAATGCACCTTATTTGGATTGGGTTTTAATATGTATTTCAAAGACTCTTATCAGAACAGCATTAAGTATATGCTGAAGGATTGTGACTGTTCAGTAGCAGTACACAGCTCTTCCTGCTTAGTGTAAGAGATTGGGGCTGGATCTACCATGGCTCTGAGTGCATTTGACACCGATTTGGAAACACACCTACGCTGCCTTGGAATTGCATGTGCAGTACAGTAGCTCAGATTAGCGGATATCCTTTATCCCTCTTCCTCCAATCACAGCACGGCTCAAGGGAATATCGTCAAGCCTCTTTCTATTCTCTTGCTTTGCATTTCCATTTGACACTCTCACAGACTTGCTCAGAGGTTTTAGAACCGTTTAATTTAACTTGAATGTTATCTTATAATTGGCAATGAAAGAAAATGAGCGTTTCAAATTCCAGTAGGATTCACATAAACCCACCGGGCTCTCTTGGGCGCACTGGGGATTGTCTCATGTTAAATGACAGAACTCATTTTTTGTAGCAAAGGCAGCATGCAATCGCATTCCTGGATAGAGATGTTATTTGTCTCGGTTTGTAGATTCAGAATAAGTTCAATGAGCCAATAAGGGCCTCAGTAGCATTGCTAATGGTGTTGTCTGGCTACTTTTGGAGAACAGTGGGGCATTTGTATCCAAGCAAAAGGCTTTTTTTATTACTTCTTTACCCAGATTTGATTTTACTTCAATTGCCTTCATTTTGATAACAAGCCCTGGAAAAGCCAATCTGTCTCGCCTTTGGAATCTATTGGCTTTGTGGGAATGTTTTATGGTGATGCTGTACTAAACTGTAAAACGCAAAATGCGTTTTCCTAATGCTGAAAGAAAGAAAAAGTGCCTCATGATGTGAAGCGCGCATAGTGCATATGCATCACAAAAGTACAGAAGCTGTGTCTTTCAGTAGGCATACATATGTTACCACGCATGCGCATACCTATTGATTGGCATGGGCACCATTTTCTTGTTGTTTACCAATCCAAGATGGTGCATAACACTTAGATTGTTTAGTAAAAAAATAATTTCTGTGCACGAAAGTGCTTCATTAAAGGCCTGGCAGTAAATTGGTAGGTTTGTGCCGCCACATTGTTATGATTTCCACGAGGGATGGGGAAGCTAAGACGGAGGGGAAGGGGGACACAGCAGAGAGGGGGCAGAAGAGCAATGGATGGAGGAAGTAACAACAATGGATGGGGTGAAGTAATTTATTGCAATAAAGTCAGGGAGGAGGAAGAAAAGGACGGGCTGGGGTGTGAGGGAGAAGCAATGAGCGTGTTGTGTGCAGGTCATAAAAAGGAGCACATGAGGGATAAAGCAAAACCATGTGGGGACAAGGTTACAACATGGAAAGTCAGGGAAGAGGTTGCGAGAATTTGGTGTCAATGAAGCTGCACACGAGGGAGAGATCTTGAAAACACATGCAGTTACATGGAGCACTTAAACAACAAGCATTTACAATGCAATGGTCTCGGCTTTATTAAAGTTAGAGCTATTGGCATTGCAAATGGCATTTATTTCATTTTTTGTTTTTTTAAAAACATAAATAAATGGTACTGTAATTTACAATGGCAATAGGTGAGCATTAGAGAGTAGTAGAGAGTATTAGCGGACACAGAGCCACACACACACAGAGCCACACACACACACAGAGCCACACACACAGAGTCACACACACACAGAGCCACACACACACACACACAGAGCCACACACACACACAGAGCCACACACACACACAGAGCCACACACACACACACACACACACACACAGAGCCCCCCCCACACACACAGAGAGCCCAACACACAGCCCCACACACACACAGCCCCACACACACACAGCCCCACACACACAGAGCCCCCCCACACACACAGAGCCCCGCACACACATACTTCATAATAGCAAGCTGCAGAGTTCCTTCCAACCAAGCCACCGAATAAGATGTAGCTGCAAGCAATAAAAGGTGCAAATAATCACAATAGTGTCAAATAAGGTCAGAAACAAACTAAAATAGAAAAACTGTATGCTCAGCCACTTTCAGCTCCAAACTCTAATGCGCCCCTCCAACAATGGCTACTTGGAGAAAGGTATGAGCCGCAGTACCATGTCACTTCTACACACACAAATGACTAGGGGGTTATGGCGTTAACACACGGAGATGTGTGTCAACTGACCCGAGAGGGCAGTTGAAGTATGCAAGATACGTCTGACACTCTGGTTATGCCACCCATACATAAGATACAGGTGGGTGGTACCCCCTCACTTTTCAGCCCATGTTCCACACATAAACCCACAGGCATACTCAAGACTCCAACAAGGCCTTCCCTAAGGCGCGTCCGAACCCCTGGACTTTTCCATACCATGCCGCCTCGCAGCTCCCTCAACTACCCCCAGACGTACCCTCTCGAGAAGACACTCGCATCTGGTTGTCACATACTTCCAACAGCGGTATAAAAGGGGGTGGTGATGGACGGAGCATCTGAATCAATCAAACACTCACACCCAGTCAAAAGATCTGGGTTTAATCCATCACCGTTCTTTAGCCCACTCTGCCACCCCAGTTCAGACATGGCTATATGCAAATCAGTCTGACCCTGTGCCTCATGGGAACAGTCCAGCCCGAACTGCCAAGCCATGCCTTCCCTGGACCGGAAACAAGCTTCCGAGGACCGGTTTCTGGCATTCCAGCCGCCTTCAGCCCGGCT
Organism: Lissotriton helveticus; assembly: GCF_964261635.1. NCBI lineage: Eukaryota > Metazoa > Chordata > Amphibia > Caudata > Salamandridae > Lissotriton > Lissotriton helveticus. The sequence goes on along the minus strand of NC_136067.1, from coordinate 928,506,149 downwards.
TGCTTGAATCCAGTGGCAAAGTGAGCAAGGGACTCACGTCTGAGCATACCCTGCCACACTTATGGCGGCCAAAAGCGGTACAAAAGGAGGTGGTGATGGACAGAGCATCTGAATCAATCAAACACTCACACCAAGTCAAAAGATCTGGGTTTAATCCATCACCGTTCTTTAGCCCACTCTGCCACCCCAGTTCAGACATGGCTATATGCAAATCAGTCTGACCCTGTGCCTCATGGGAACAGTCCAGCCCGAACTGCCAAGCCATGCCTTCCCTGGACCGGAAACAAGCTTCGGAGGACCGGTTTCTGGCATTCCAGCCGTCTTCAGCCCGGCTTGCTTGAATCCAGTGGCAAAGTGAGCAAGGGACTCACGTCTGAGCATACCCTGCCACACTTATGGCGGCCAAAAGCGGTACAAAAGGAGGTGGTGATGGACGGAGCATCTGAATCAATCAAACACTCACACCCAGTCAAAAGATCTGGGTTTAATCCATCACCGTTCTTTAGCCCACTCTGCCACCCCAGTTCAGACATGGCTATATGCTAATCAGTCTGACCCTGTGCCTCATGGGAACAGTCCAGCCCGAACTGCCAAGCCATGCCTTCCCTGGACCGGAAAAAAGCTTCCGAGGACCGGTTTCTGGCATTCCAGCCGCCTTCAGCCCGGCTTGCTTGAATCCAGTGGCAAAGTGAGCAAGGGACTCACGTCTGAGCATACCCTGCCACACTTATGGCGGCCAAAAGCGGTACAAAAGGAGGTGGTGATGGACGGAGCATCTGAATCAATCAAACACTCACACCCAGTCAAAAGATCTGGGTTTAATCCATCACCGTTCTTTAGCCCACTCTGCCACCCCAGTTCAGACATGGCTATATGCTAATCAGTCTGACCCTGTGCCTCATGGGAACAGTCCAGCCCGAACTGCCAAGCCATGCCTTCCCTGGACCGGAAACAAGCTTCCGAGGACCGGTTTCTGGCATTCCAGCCGCCTTCAGCCCGGCTTGCTTGAATCCAGTGGCAAAGTGAGCAAGGGACTCACGTCTGAGCATACCCTGCCACCCTTATGGCGGCCAAAAGCGGTACAAAAGTGGGTGGTGATGGACGGAGCATCTGAATCAATCAAACACTCACACCCAGTCAAAAGATCTGGGTTTAATCCATCACCGTCCATTTTGCTACATTTTGAGGAAGCATGTAAGTGGGCTGTGACCTTTATTAATAATGAGTGCTCTTGCTGGCTCACTCAAATCTCTTTGGCTTTGTCAAAGTAACATTTTACTTTCTCTACTCTAATGTTTGGATAACTAGCATCTTATAGAACTTTTACTAAAACCCTTCTAAAGGACTCACAATTTTTTCCCCCTAAAGTACAGAATCCTGGCTATTCTCCAGTTCACAGGTAGGCAATAAACAACTTGAAGATGTTGCATCATAGAGAACACTGAATTACCCTTCCATAATATGGGCTACACACCTGCCCTAACTTACAGGTACAGAAAACATGTTTGTGTTTGAAATTAGTTAATTTCACATCTGTAGAAGTACCCTACAGCAAGTCAAAAAATAGCACATGATTACTTGTTTCCAGCTAATACATCATAGCCAGGTTTCTCGCCACATCATTATTGATCACTCCTTATTCTCAGGTAGCACTAGCTTGCTAGTTTTTAATTAGCACCCATTGTTACAAATGTACAATTCACATCATATCATAGTCAATACCTACTTCGCCCAACACCCCTTTTTCCAGTTAGTCCGTAAAATCTAGTTAACATACCTAGTTGCTCTGTCCTAGAATGCACGTCAATACTAGGGCCCGGTAGGCATACTTCATATATAGTATAAGACTTCTAAGGGGCTATTCACAAAGGTAACTTACACTTATGATTAAAGTGCACCTGTAAGGGTACGCTTGCATCTTTGAGAGCAGTAAGAATGAGAGCAGTAAATGTAATAAGTAGTAGTAATAAGCAGTAAGAGTACTAGGTTCAGCACCACACATGACCAACCACTGGTACTGCAACACCCTCCCAGGGAAAATTAATAGAAGTCGGGACTTTAAACCCCATAGGAAATGTTTGCAAATTAAAATAATTAAATTGTTACAAATATAATTAAATATAATTTAATGTTGAAAATATCTTATTTATTAATTAATTATCAACTATAGTAATCATTTTTTTGGAACTTATACAATAATGTATCATCATTTCCTTAATAAAATGTAATTATAGTACTTTGAATAATTCTAATCTACGCATCAATTTTACCAATGATTGTGCACAATTATTTTTTTAATTTATGTGTGAATTTATTATATAATGAACATTTCTGAATGTTTTATTTCATTTAATTTATTTAAGATAAAGAACAATTAATTTAAAATGAGGGTAGTAATGCTATAGCTTTTTAAAATGTTGTTCTACATTTAAAATAAACATGTACAATTAATTTGCATTAATATTTGCCAAAAATATTTCTACTTATTAAATGATTAGTCTGTTTTATTTATAGATATTATTTAACTTTAATTTACATACGATTAATATTTCTCACAATTTAAAAAACGTAATTTAATTTAACATTAATTCCTATGGTATTTATTTTAAGTCCATAAGTTCAAATGATTGTATTGCAAGGTGTTGCAGTACCGGTGGTTGGCAAAGTGGGGTGCTGTACTCTCTCCAGCTATGAGCTGAAGTAACCCCTTGTTTACTTATCCCTAATCCCATCCCATTTAGTGTTAAGTAATCCCCATTTTCCATCATCTACCCCCGGTCCCGCCAACATTTTCTACTAAGTACAAAACTCACATGTGTGAGTATCTCCCCATAGAAAAAGGAAGGTGTAGATTTACACTCTAGGTTTCTGAATATCACTTTGTAGTAATTTAGTTGTAAAATAAAGTTTACAAATGGAATTTAGTAGTATTATTGTAGTACTACTAAAAGTACTACAAAATGTTGTTAGTGAATAGGTCACTCAAGTATTCAGTTTGCACACATGCATGTTTCCAGCCTGATGCAAATATCTTAAGTAAGCCTCCCTGTTTTCCGTTTTTACTGATTTTTACAGATAAACAGAGACAAAAACCATTTGTTTCCTTGTCTATATTTATTTTTAAATGTGGATAAAAATGGAAATTGGGTTGCTTTTGGTGATTCTAAATACTCTCTGCTATTACTGCCATTCCAATAGCTGTGTGGATTGATAGCTTTAACAGCAGTAGATATGCACAAGGTGAGTACTGAAATCTGCATATTTTCACATAAGGTGCATGTATTTTTCTTCTTCGATGTTCATAACACTGAAACCTGGCAGGCATTCAAGAATGAGTTCATATTTATCTGGAAATAAATGTGGAAATATACCAGTTTCAGCCTCAGTTGTTTCATAAAACCCACATTAAATATGGATAAATACAGATACAATTACCAAACAATAAATGTGGATAAGTACAGACAGAAATGTCCAAAAAATAAATACCATAAAACCAGGAGCTTTAATCTTAAGCCATTCAGTGTATATGTGTTCAGACTTTCATAGTCTGTCACAACATTACCTATTTCTCAAACAAATTTCAAATGGTGCCCTATTACGACTAGGGCGGTCAGACTGCCGTGGGACCGCAGCAACCATAGCAGCGGCTAGGGTACCGCCATTTCCCGGCAGTTGCGCGGTGGTTCTGACTGAGACCGCACTATGCTTGGTGGGACTGCCACAGTCCTGCCAAGCATATTACAAGTTTCCTGTCCACCAGGGTTCATGTCGTTGAGACCGTCACGAAAACCTTAGCGGAAAGAAAACAAAGAGGGCCCTGGCCCTACAGGGCCCCCTGATGCCTCATGCCATGTGGATGCACACAGGGGGCGCAACATGTGCCCCCCTGTGTAGTGCAAAAGAGCTGTGTGCTGTCAATTGTGGCAGTAGGTTCCATGAGTAAAGGGGGCCGTGGTCCCTGGGGGGGCTATCAGCAGGGGACTGCGCTAGAGGAACTAGAGGAGCAAGTGGACAGGTCCCTGTTCCAGGTGCCAGCTGTGTCAGGTGCGGTAAAAGCAGTAAAAGCAGAGGAATAGAGAGCTGTTATGGAGTATTGGAGCTGTAAGGAGATTTAGAGATGCTGAGTTGAATTGTTGGGCAACCAGTGGTGATGAAGTGGTGAAGAGGAAACAACAGCAGAAAGAAAGGTGAGCCGCAGTTGCTGTTTGCAGTCTTTCCTAATATCATCTCCTTCACTGCAAACGTCTTTTGTGGAGCGGGGGCCCGTGGGCCTGGGTAACTGCGAAAGCGGCCCAGCCAGGTTTTCGAGCACCTGCTCACCACTTGCCTCCCGCCACTCGCTTGATATTCAGCCCATTACCAGCCTGACATCGGCCGGATATTCATTTTAACTTAACATTACTGTATTAGCGGCACAGAACATAGCTGGAATACCTTAAAACTTAAAAAAAAAAACAACAACAAAAAACTTTTAAACCTCAGTAGTCAATGAAATGAGGTCCGTCCGGCTGCATGGGTCATTGCCATGACCTCAAACAAAGTGGCAGTGAAAGAATGAGGAGAAATGAGAGATTGGGGACACAGTTTTGCATAGCAGTCTGATTAATCCAATAGGAGATAAACATCAAGAATTAGTCAATTCAACAACATTCTCTTTAACCTCTCCTGCAGACGCCCAATATTCAGGAGTTCATAGTAGGACCAGTCAACCAACTATCACAGGATTCTTCAGGCAGAAATAGGAAATTATATATAAAGACAATGGAACAGTACCAATAGCTTGTGGTGCAAATGGAGATCAAATATCTACGAACAAAACAGGAATACCTAAGGGCTTAGGACCCAATCCGAGGTGTATGCTTGATAATACCCTACTTTGCTTAGGGAACAAGGAAGCCAGCAGTAACCATTCATTACCAGATAATAGCACTGGCATCTGTTCTACAGCCGACAGTGTGGCCTCCTCATCCGCAAAACCACAAATCGATGGCCCGCTTTTGGTAAAAGCTCAGTCTCACGCCTCCAGTGCAAAACTACACCAAACCCGTTCATCCAGTGGGCACGAAGTTGCAGCAAATTTTCGACTTCTTAGATTCTCCTATTGTGGAGTTAAACTTAGCGATAGCTCCTAACGAAGGCACAATTACCCAAATACAACAGGTTTATCATCAAAATGCGAACAACTCTGTGATCAATATATCATCTGGCCAGGACCAAAGTTCATGTGATGAGGTTTTTGTGCCTCCCTTCATTCAGATACCCTCCCTTTCTCTGTCTAATTCACATATTGTCAGGGGTTATCAAATTATGACACCAGAGGCCTCCAAAAGCCCAAATGGCTGTAGGAACACAATTAAAATGGATCCATCAGCCATATTTTGGAAACCAGTATCATTAATAATAACCACAAGTCGACCCTGGTCCCAAGTAAACTTTCTGCAGAGAATGTACCTTCTCTAAATGGACAAAGTAGGTTTGCGCAAGCTGATTCTCTGATCAATCCTCTTAGCTCAGCAGATCTATCATTGCTAGCCAAAAATGATGAAAATGTTTGGGATGGAACACGTGCTTTTGAGAATAAATCAAAAGTTCCCAAAATCTGAATATGGGGTAGTCTGCTTAATACAATGGACAATATCATCAATGCCTTTAATTTCCACTCAGTTAAACTGAACATCCAAGTGTACTTACTAAATACATTGGCTCTCTGTGTATCCGGGATAAACACTCAATTACTCCACCTATCAAACCTGGTAGCCAAAGCCCAATCAGACAGAGATAATCAACTGTTAACATGCACTTGTGCCCATATGATCGATAAAATTGCAGAGCTACCGACCATAGTAAGATCCATGGTGATAGAGGTTAAGGCAATGTCGGACAGAATTGTTCAAGACAAAACAGGCTTAACCGAACAAAACCATGGCTTTCACTCAGATACTAAAGCCTTAATTATGGGAACAACAGATGATAATGGGAGCTCACAGGTAAAAACCTGGATTAGAAGAAAATCTACAAAAAAATACAATTTGATCTCATATAAGTCAGCAACAAAATAAAGTCTCTTTTAAAAGGAAGGAGATTGTAAGTGAAACACAATCCTCAAAGGGAGAGACCTTACAAACCATCCCTGAGAAACCACAGGACTCGATGGAAGGGAACGAATTCATGGACCAACGATCAGTATCAGAAGTTAATGCTTCCCAAACTACCTAAAATCTATCACCAACCGCTAACACAATACAAGATGGACTAACTAAAGGAGCGAGAAAAAGATTAAGGAAAGCCCACAACAAAATTAAGAAATCAAAGAAATCCACAAACGCTGTCTCGCCTACCGATCTTATCACAAAAGAAATCTATCCAATCTTTAGATCCTTGGAAACACGCCAGTGCGAAACCACGGCTGGTCCAACTGGTTCAGCCGAAACACGCACTCCCGTCGAAGTGGCCCATGATACTACAAGGTCACAACTAAGTGTAACATCTAAGTCTCAAGTAAATGGACAAGATCAGGCCCAAAGAGGAATTGATCGGCAGTGTGAAGCGCAAAATGTGGTCAATGGGAAGCATGTTAACAATGTTGTCTTTTCGGAGAATATTTCAACAAATATTTCAACTAATATCAAGTTTACAGTATCTTCTGAATAACCAGATGTGGATGACATCGTGTCAGGTGATGGGGACACTCAAGGCATGCAGCTGTCACCTGAGATCGCTGGTAATATAAAAAAAGAAAAGTCAGTGAATAAAAAATATCCAGATACAACGATGAAATTAGTATTCTCCTCATGGTATATTTCAAAAGGCCCCCATGACATTTTGAATCGTGGTAATATTCTGAAACTGATGAACGCAATCCCAGAGCATAAAGACCTAACATCGAAAGACCTAGATTTGGTTGAATTTAAACAAGATCTCAATAATCCCACTAAAGAGATGATTTTAACAACTTGGCACTGAGATGAAACTGTTAACACATTTTTAGCAAGCAGCTCACAATTTGAGAAATGGGGCATTAAAATATGGAGAATCAGTGAAAATCAACTTTGCTGATCCCAAAGTTATCAATTAATAGCCCTGCTTCAATAGATTCCGCTATAAGTATGAGATCAAGAGGTCATTCCAGGGTATTAAAAGGAGCTTCAGGGCCACCATCTAATTTAGATTTTTAATCTGGGATCAAAGTTACAAGTTGCAACCCGAGCACTCGAGTGGGTGAGGAGCTAAAGAAAAATACAGCCTTCAGTGATGACTGGAGCTGGCTTCCTAAAACACTTACAAAAGGGAGAGCTGAAACTCACGAATGATGCTCAAAGGGTTCAACTAAGGTCACAAAACAGTTTAATATTTGCTTGTGGAACACCAACGGTCTGAAAACCCCTATAGAGGATCATGATACAATAACCTTTTTAAGGGACTTTGATGTTTTAATGTTCCTAGAAACATGGATTACAGAAAAGGAACCCAAATTGGTTATTATGAGTATTTGAACTTTGCATCCTGTAAGTCAGGCTTCGGTCGCGCAAGTGGCGGCTCATCTATCTATGTGTCTTTGAGCCTGGATGTCAAAAATTATGAAATTGATTTCCAATTGACGTGGCTTTTGTGCATAAAATTAGACCTTAAATAACCTATAATACTCATCAATGTCTATCTAAGTCCAAAAAACTCTGTCAAGACATCTCAATTTACTGCACTTTAAGAAGTAGTTAAAGTGTTGTACTATGACCACCCAGCCACTAAGCTAATTATCTCAGGAGATTTTAATATGCACCTCCTCACAAAAACTGCGTTAACAAACCAAACAGAACGCTGACACAGATGTGCCGTTACCAGCTCAACAAATATAATCTCATGTTACTACAGGAAGACGTCCAAAATCACAAGAGTGTACCTGCATTAAAAAAATCCGGCCAATTCTCCATCATCGATTATTCCATCATCTCAATGAAGCTGACGTCCTCCCTCCTTGACTATCAAGTGATCCCATTGGATAGAAAGTGATCACAATCCACAAACAATCTCCCTGGCATTATCAGTTGTCCTCCTGCCCGAAGCAAGTTCCATGATAATTGGGCCAACAGCATTTAGCCTTAAAAGGCAAGTGTGGAACTCGAGAAACCAAACGGAAATATGGGAGTTCCTAATTCTTGCAATTGCTAAAGCGTAAACTGAGAAAAAATAAGGGAAGTCCCTGGTTGATATTTGGCCTTGTTTATGTGCTTCCCTTTTGGATCATTTCGCTACTCCTACCACATCAAAAGGGTCCATTATGAGGCCTAAAAAATTAGGTTGGCTTATGAATTGGCTGCTCCGCCAAAAAAGAGAACTTAATAGAGCTATGAGGGTGACTTTTAGAAAACCGAATAGAGTACCAAAAACCTTGGAGCTTCATAAATTAAAAAGGCTCAGAAGACAATCTAAAAATGAAATATGGAAAGCCAAACAAACATATCATGAAGGAATATCGACCAAGCAGAATTTCTCCTGCAGAACTCAGAATCCAAAATGATTCTGGGTCATAATAAACAATCTCAAAAATCGTTAAAAAAAAGAGGGAACAGCGCTAATATCACCGAATCCTGCTGGGCGTCTTTTATTTGTAATCTTTATGGTAAATCCTCGGACACACTTCTTAAAAATAATGCTGTTAATCAAAAGTCAAGCCCATCAAGCAGAGAAGAAGGTGGAACATCTAGGAATGTCCAGCATTACACTCAAGCCAAGCCACAAGTTAAAGAGATATGGCCTACAGAACAAGTAAAAATGGCAATAAGCAGGATTAGATCGTATGGTGCACATGGTCCCAACGGAATTCCAAATTTAATTTTTAGAGCAAAACTTGACCTTTGGTCAGAAATTTTAACAACTTTGTTCAATGATGTCATTAAATCTAAAATGGTCCCCGAGTCATGGCAAGGAAGCATTATACAGCCGATTTACAAAAGTGGTCAACAAGACAACACTGTTAATTATAGGCTTATTGCCGTAACAGATGTGGAGGCAAAAATCTTCTCAAGCTGTTTGCTTAATGACTTGGAAGAATGGGCCGTAAAAGAAGATTTAATTCCAACCTTCCAAACTGGCTTCCGAAGGGGCGAGTCAACGACTACAAACTTGACCTTACTGATTTTATTGGCCGAAAGAGCTAAGTATAGAAAGCAAAAGCAATATATTTGTTTTGTCAACCTTAAGGCCACTTTTGATTCCATCCCCCACAATCTCCTTTGGGCTAAACTATCTGAATGGGGTATCCCAAACCAATTGCTCCACATGATTAAATTGTTATACACTAATTTATGGGTCCAGGTTAAAGTCGGAGATGGCAGTTGTACAACTTGCCGATTTGAAAATAGGAGTGTTCTCAAACAGGGTTGCGTCCTGGTTCCATGCCTTTTTAATCTTTTTAGGGCCAACCTAACTTTATATTTTAAAGAAGTTAATACTCATTCATCTACCTTCTTAGGCCAAGATATCCAATACTTGCAATATGCTGACAACACCATCTTGTTAAGTCACACTGTCATATGCCTAAGAAGTCTAGTCGATTCATTTAACCGCTATATCTCTGCTAATGGTTTAAAAATAAATAACAAGAAGACAAAAATAATGATGATAGATGGTACAAAAACAGACAAGAAAGAATGGAAGATTAACGGGTTACATATTGAAAATGTGAAATATTACAAGTATCTAGGAATAACATTTGACGATAATTTGTCTTTTTAAAATCGATATAAGTTTTGGCTCTATGTTGATGTTGTACAGGCCCTTCCTAATGACTATGTTGGAGAATGGCACATGTGGCAATGGTTTTACAACACGTTTCAGGTCTGTACAGCAGGGATCCACCAGTTTTGTGGAGACATGAATCAAGACTTGAGTATTCCAAAGGTACGTTCTGTTATCGATCTCAATGTCATATATGTCCTGTTGTACTGCCTTTCATTTCTGGTTCTTGGATTCAAGTATGGTATCAGTATCCAAGGGTGCAAGGCATATGCGCTGTCTCCTTAAATAGTATGAGAAAGAGAAAACCTTAGGTCATTTTACAAAAACACTATTGGACACTGTATGAATTCATCTTACTAAGTAAAAATCCATTGCCAAAATCACCCTAGACAGACAATTATAAATTCACTGTGGTGGAACATAAAGGAGTCATGTGTGCTACCTGGGAATCTGACTAAACGGTCAGCCATGATACATGAGGCATGGCACACTACCTGTACATTGAGTGAATGGGTACTTTTCCTGTTCCAAAAAATGAATTCACTTGCAGAGGGGGGATATATGGCAATATGTGTGCCATAAACGCAGCCAATTAAATTAGGAAATGTGCTACCCGGTAAAATATTTATTTGTTCTGTTGCAAATATTAGGAATTATTTAGAAAAAATATATATTGATTCACTTTGTTGCACTTTGTGACACTCCCCCTACCACTGCTATGGCTTCCTGGTAACTGCCAGAAGCTAAAAGGGATAGAGAACACAATACATGCACCTGTGGTGGGATTGCATTTCTCCTCACTGTTGAGGTCTGTAACTCATATTGTAGTTTAGCAATTCAATCAAGAATTACCTCACTAATGAACATGTACTTCTTCTACATCTCCTCTTCAATCTGTTCAAACAGGGTGACACTCACCCTAAATATCCTCTCCAGTCTCCTCCTCCTTCTCTGCCTACCAACCAAAATCCTCATCCTCCTTTCCAAGACGTACAGAGCCGCATATCTGAAAGGGCCAGATTCATTTTGGGTGTCTTATAATTTGCACATGATTACCACCTGATACACATAGATGGTAATTGCATTTCCTAAATGTCCATTTTGCGCTTATTTGCAATTAGGAAATCTTTTTTGCATAGTGTTAGAGACTCCCTATTTGGAAATCCCAGTTTGCAATTTCCTATTTTAAGAATTCCCAAAATGCGATTTCTACATGATGGAAATTTCATTTTGCACCACCGAAAATGCATTTCGTACATACTTAAATGGCATTTTTCGTTTCCTAACACCTTGAAATTGCAAATCGCACTGTTAGGAAATTCAAAATGCCTTCGTACATATGGCCATAGCTTCTTTTGTTTGTGACTTGAATGAAAAAAAGAGCTGCACAGATCGATACCATATTTGAAACAGACAGCTTGACAATTAAGGACTGCTAAATGATGAATCACGTGACAAATGGGAAGGAAGGAATGCCAAATGATGATTTATGTGACAGATGGAAGGGATTAAGCTTAATATTTGCAATGTTTGAGTGATCGGTCTGGGTGAACACTTCCACATGACTTTGGGAGTGCAACTTGATTGGCCTTTTGTTAACTGCACATTAGAAGCTCTCTGCTCTTCCAAGACACTTCAGTTTGCCAAGATTTTAAGTTATTTTCATGTCATTGTTAAACAGTTAAACACTCTGAGTCCTCGTGCATTATGTTTACCTCAGCTCTCAAGTACTTTCATTTTGTTTTCTGATTAAAAATGGATGTTCTTCTTCAAAGAACCACCATGGCTCTCATGCACGTTTTCAAGACGGACAATGTCAGGATGCAGTTGCACCAATTTTATGGAGTATTAATTCTATTTTATGTTTAGCAATAATTATATACTGTTTGTATCCTTCCTATATTGCATTCCAGCCGAAGTAACTATCTTGGGAGTCTGTGGGCTGCTAAAGACTGTTGAATAGGTTAGTTTAACTGTCATGTTCCTTCTAAGACCAGTATGCCATGCTCATGGAGTAAAGAACAAAACAGTTGCAAATGCCACTAATTTTTAAAAAATAAGCATTAGTTAAATAAACATACGATCGAAACAATATGTTTTAGTGAAATAAATTCCGTTTGTTTTAATCTTTTTGTATTTTCATTTGAACACTTCTATTTCAAAATAATGTTTCAATATATTGTACAAATATTAAAAACCTGGAGTGCACAGCAAATATCATATACAGTGATAACAAACTTGTTGAATATTTACAGTGTGATACAACTTGCTCACCATTCAGTCTTCACTCATACACCACTCAATCCACTACAAACCAAACAAACTAACAACAAAACGTAAATGATTCGAAAAAATTACTGGATTCACTCTCCAGCAACACAAGCCAAATGTTTTTTTACAGTCTATACAAATATTTCCTCGTTAATGATACAGTTGTGAGTTTTTTAGGCTATTAACGGGTCTACGCGTTTCGAACTAACATTCTTGCGTAGTTCTCTTCAGGACCAATCTTGCGCTCAGTAATACAAGCTGGAAGGGTTGTGCTCCCAATTTGGGGATTGACAGTGCGCTCACAGACTGACCTGGCTCGCCTGTCTGATTTAGGCGAGGCAGGCGTGTTGTATGCAAAAGTGGTTCTATTGCCTTTGTTTGTTTTCAATTTTTCGTTTGAACAGCCGGCGTCCGGACGCTGGCTGTTTCAGACGCGACGGAGCCACAAAGTGTTCAAACGAAAAATTGAAAACAAACAAAGGCAATAGAACCACTTTTGCATACAACACGCCTGCCTCGCCTAAATCAGACAGGCGAGCCAGGTCAGTCCGTGAGCGCACTGTCAATCCCCAAATTGGGAGCACAACCCTTCCAGCTTGTATTACTGAGCGCAAGATTGGTCCTGAAGAGAACTACGCAAGAATGGTAGTTCGAAACGCGTAGACCCCGTTAATAGCCTAAAAAACTCACAACTGTATCATTAACGAGGAAATATTTGTATAGACTGTAAAAAAACATTTGGCTTGTGTTGCTGGAGAGTGAATCCAGTAATTTTTTCGAATCATTTACGTTTTGTTGTTAGTTTGTTTGGTTTGTAGTGGATTGAGTGGTGTATGAGTGAAGACTGAATGGTGAGCAAGTTGTATCACACTGTAAATATTCAACAAGTTTGTTATCACTGTATATGATATTTGCTGTGCACTCCAGGTTTTTAATATTTGTACAATATATTGAAACATTATTTTGAAATAGAAGTGTTCAAATGAAAATACAAAAAGATTAAAACAAACGGAATTTATTTCACTAAAACATATTGTTTCGATCGTATGTTTATTTAACTAATGCTTATTTTTTAAAAATTAGTGGCATTTGCAACTGTTTTGTTCTTTATACAAGTGTGGCAAGCAATGCCTGTGGGAGCCCAGACCCAGTGGTTTTGTGTTTAATGCTCATGGAGTAGCAGGTTTTTGTGCCTGTCACGCTCAACTTTTACCTAATTCCCCATACCCACCTACAGACTGATATTCTAATGCTTCATCAGTTGTGAAATGTAATATACTGTAATCTATTTCCAGAGTCAGCAGATCTCACACTTGGCAGGGCAGCTGTGGTAGAAGCAACTGTAAACCTTTTTCAGAAGGAAGAGTTAAAAAATTGGTATGTCGCCCTCACAGTCCCTTCTACACTGATCATCAGACATCATGGTGCTGAAAATAAATTATTATGCTGAATAGGATAAGGATATGCAGTGTGTGGCTTTTTTCATAATCTACACCCAACAGAGAATCCAGTTCCCAAAGTAACTTTCTCTCAAACCCTGGCTTGTACTTATCTATAATATGATCCATGTGTTGTCTGTAATGTGTATATAATTCTTATATGTAATATTTGACCTGCATTACTTTTTTTTCATTATTTCTTATTTTTTCAACAGAAATGGTTATACATAAAATGAAAATAAAATTTCAATTTGAATAATAGACTTAGATAGGGCTAAGTTTTAACAGTGGGTCGAGAGTCATGTCTCATATAACTGAGCTGCAATTCTATTGGAATATAATATAGTACACTTAATTTAGTAAATTATTTTGTCACTATTAATGCTGTTATGGGGAAAGTGCCCACAAAAGAGGTTAACATCCTTTTTGGATTGCTTGTAAGACTTATCACTTATACCTCAAGATAAGCATAGACTGTTGACTATGTGTGTTCCTTTTGGAATGGTGCCACTGATAGAGCGCGCAGGTCACCCAACTAACAATTTCACCATATACGTAACGGGCCCATAAACTTCAATTTATCATATACATTAATCAGGTGACCTTACACTCTACTACCAGTAACCCAGTTCCTTCCTATATATTTCTATTGTACCCGACTTACCAATCCACCGTCACGGGTACCTAAATGACCACGATGAATCAGGGAGCTAGCTGTGAAGAAAAAGGCAAACAACACAAATACCAACTTTATATCCTTCATAAAGACCACAGACTCCGGGGAAGTTTTGAAGATTTTATCTAGATTTCAGATTCGGACAGCATGAGATTTATAACCAGTAAACAAACAATAACCAAGATAATGAAGAGTACATATCCATAAAGGAAATAAATCAAGCCGATCATTTATGAGTCTAAAGGGAGGTAAGAACAGGGAACATGCTAGGCAGCAGTTTCAGAATTTTAAACTTAGTTTGGAGAGACTAAAAGACGGGGGAGAATAAAGAGCATACTAGAATGTCCCAAATGAAATATTTCCCCATAAAGAGGAACCATAGATAAAATGCAAATAGACCATACTAATAAACGGGTGCAAATTACTTGAATAGGCTAAAAGATGGGTGAAACAAAGACCATCAGTATCTCATGACCTGAAAAGGAAATGTACTCAAAGGATGGGTAGAAATGGAACATGCTAGAATATCGACAATAACGTATGAGCTTTTCATTCAGTGGGTCTGCAAAAAGCATGGAAAATCAATATATGCAAAGATATGTTTTTTTATTGAAGCAAAAGACAGAAAATAGAAAGGTGCAGTGTAGAGTTTCAGCACTATATTTACCTAGAATGGTGTGAAGACCAACCCTGGCCACAGGTCAGTTAAGAACAGGAGGGACCCCAAAGGAAACCCGTCATCAGCAGGACAGCAGGTGCAGAATGGACACCCCAGGACAGGACAGGAAACCCAGATTAGGATTAGGACAGGACCACCAAGATAAGACCAGCACCCGCAGTTTGGAAGAAACGCCTGCGCTCCACCCTCTCTGCAGCTATCGGCCAGAACCCCGATTGGGTTATCGATTTCCCCAGCAAAGTGCTCCGCCAGCACTTAAGGTTTTAAAACCTCCCGAGTCTATGGAAATTTCGGACAGAGTGCTCCGCCGCCCTCTGTATCAAGTCACCTATTGAGTCCGTTGGGTCATTGACAGGTCAGCTATTCGGACAAGTCGGACAATTTCTCTAGCTAAACCTAGGCTAGTTATACTGTTTTTGGGTCAGTGTACCACCCCCCAAATGTTGCAAGTGTCAGAATCGCCAATTTCGATTGGTCCACAAGTAGGATAGGTCAACACACCAATCACATTTGATTTCTACAAGCCGGTATTAACATTTCTGGGACCGCCAATTTGATTTTGGGGTTCCCATGACATGTCCTGTGGAATACAATGAAATAATATACATTTGTTTCAATTACAGAACATTTCAGCTTCTTCTGCTAGGTCACAGGTCACTTTCTCAGGAGCCTCCTGGCAGGGACCTCTGGTTGGCATGGATTAAATGCCACCGGCAGAAGACTGTCATGCGCAGTACGGTAACTCAATATGAATTCACAAGTGTCTCGCAGACCCTCAAGAACGCGGTACATGAAAAGTAAGCGAAAACAAATTAAAACACAAAAATAAATGAATACACTGTATACCATGAATAGCTACTCTATACCCCTTACTTTATAATATCTATAGCGTTAGGGTAAATGCGGAACAAACAACTTTGCAAAAGCAGCTTTGCAAGCACAGAGCATATGAGGAGACAAAGCGGCCATATTAGCTGTATTGCGCATGAGCAAACATTTCCCACCAGAACTGCGAGTACGTCACGTCACGTGAGTGTGACTAACGCATGCGCAGAAGAAACCCCGCCAAGCAGCGGCCATTTTCAGTGGCAAGCGTAATAATGTTAGTAAACACATAGGCAAGCTTCACTGGGATACCCAAAATGTCAGAATAACAGGGAAATTAGTAAAACAAACAGGTTGGATTACTTTGTTACATATTATTCGAGGTTCATGAATTCAAGCAAGTCGCGTAATATGCGAATCCTTGCTCCATCGATTCCCTCGTTGATGATATTTATTATCATCACAAAACCAATGGAATCAGATGCCAACTTTTCTCACACTTTGTTCATTTCAATTTCTTCTAACATTCGATTCAACTTTTCTTTAACTTCTTTGTTAGGGTGAGAATTCTTCACCCTTTTATAAATCTGATTATTCAGTTCCTCCAATTCAAGTTCATCCACACTCCGTTTCACACCTCTTTTATTCACAGTATACTTCTTTTGGTGTTTGCGACAGTTGCAACAGACAAATATAAGGAATATGATAAAACCTACTACTGCAATTGGCATCAGTACCTTGTACAACAAACCTTTACCTATATTAGAAAACCAATGACCTACAGAGGAGAGACCATCAGTGAGTCTCTTCCAGGCACTATCAACCTCCAGTGGTTTAAGTTCCTTTTCCAAATTTGTAATGTTCCTCACATACCTTTTGATTTGCACACTTTTATCCGGTATGTAAGTGCAACAATGTTGCGCTTTCAACATTCGGCAGACTCCGCCCTCTTTCGCTAATAGAGTGTCAAGGGCAAGTCGGTTTTGTAAAACCATGGATCTGATCGCAACCATTTCGGTATTGACCATCAGAAATCCACTAGCAGTGTCAGTAGCTAACCGATCCACTACTGTAGACAATTTGCAAATTCTGTGAGTGTTCAGAACCACTCCCACTGCAGGTATCAATGCACTAAATATACTACCCATTATTTCACCTACACTTTCTCTTCAACTACGCACTAAACTGTCAGTGTTTTCATTGCTTCCAGCAATTTCATTCACATGGTATATTTTCGGGAAGACAATGCCAAAATAGCAGCTTCCATACCAGTGATCCGGCAATTTGAAATAAGCCTTTGTTCCACATATGTATTAAATTCCGGGAAACACAGGTTCTGACCCATTTTTGAAACCCCAACCTCCAATTACCTTGTAATTGTGTTCGCATTGACTGGAACCAATGAAAATGTTATTATAATAACTAGTCTTTTCTCGGTGAAGACAAAGCTTCCCTTTTCTCTCGAAATCCAGCAACAAAGCAGGACTAGCCCCACCATTTGAGGTGCTTCCCATGTTTTCAGCCCACTTAGGAATACTCTGATTTTTATCATTTGCCTTTCTTTGGAAACTTTCTCTTCTTTTCTCTGCCATGTTTAGAAACATTTTCTCTTGTTCATGTAATGAACAGGTCAAGTTATCTCTATGTGCTTCACCTAAATCTATGGTACCTATAGTCAGAAAATATTCTCCCATATAACGTGTCACGTCACTTTTGGTATGTACAGGATTCAGATTTCCACGTATAGGAAGTTCAGAAAATATCACGTCTGAGTTAGAGTAGTAATACTGTAATGGTCCTCTTTTGTAGAATAGGCTAGCTAAAATACCTTAGGAATTTCCGTATGTTAATGGCAAGTGATGGTATGTCACTCCCTCAGCTACAGAAGTAGGTAGCTTCATGCAAACATAACATTCCTCTATTTCCATTGTTTCTACATAATGCACTAAAAGGTTAGCGAATACATTTAAATGACTCTTGTTCTTCACTCCATGATAATGCAGTCCTTCCTCATCTGATGCTTCTAAGTCTGGTTTAGTTTGTCTAATGCTAAGTGCTTTCTCATGTCCTTCTACACTTTGTGATGTCGTTTCTCCTGCATTCTTCGTCACAGTCTCTGTGGTGTCAGTATTAGTACTTTTACTCATAATATAAGGAATAGTAACTGTTAGTCCTATCCATAATATTAACACTAAAGCTATACTACATATACATACTTTACAGCATGTTTTACAGCAATTACGTCTAGGTCTTCCATTCACATTTGAATCAGACATTTCTGCTCAAAAGAAGCTTCTCTCCACCCCTCTTTGTAACTTTGCACAGGTAGCTTACACTGAGTAACTTCAGGTTGGTTCGTCTTCTTCGGCAGACTGGTCAGTAGTCTGTTCTTCGTCACTTTCGTCAGTTATATCAAGATCCTCAAATTCCTCCAACACCAGGAAAGTCCATTCAGGATCCTGGTACTTTTCGTTCTGTCTTTTTACTCGGGCACTTCTTCTCTTAGTGTTTTCTCCAGGTAACTCTGTTTTACTTAGAGCTTGTTTCCTTTGCTCAAGCTTTTCTTCTACTGTTTTCAGTCTCAGTCTCAGTCTCTTAATGTACCTTGGTGCTGTATTTTTCTTTTTCTTGAGTCTTTTAATTGGCACTGTTGTTGGGCTTTCGTCTAATGCTCTTTTATTTTCGTTCAATGGTGGCACTTCTCCTTCTATTTCTTCCCTTCCTGTCTGACTAGTCCCAGGTCATATCTCTGTATCTTCTGCCTGGTCACTAAGCTGGCCTTGTTCAGGGATAGACTGGATTTGACTTTTGTGCGTTTCAATTTCTGTGTCCTGAACACATTTGTCTAATTCTATCTGATCCTGTTCAAGCACTTCGAACCTTCGATTTTCTTCCGCTTGAACTTTCGCCCTAATTCCTGTCTGTCCCTTTTCAACTTCCGGAGTTCTTGGAGGTGTGTCAATCACTTGTTCTGTCCCTATCTGATCTTCTTCTTCAGATTTTACATGGATTTCGATAATCTGATTGTCTTCTCCTATTCCTGTCTCTTCCTCACTATTCCACTCTCTGTCTGCGCAGGTCTGACTTCTTGTTCTTATGGGATCATCTGTCAGGTCGATTATGGGTATCCACTCATCTTGACTGGTGCTCGGGTGTTCATCATCAGCTACTTCAGGACCAACGTCTGGAGACCCCTCAGCTGGACAACCTTCAGCGTCAGTTTTCTTGTCTTCGATCACCTTCTTGGTGTGGCTGGCATGGATCCACTTCGGGACGCCAGCACACTTCACCGCTGTCGTGGTCACCAGGATCACTTGACTCGGTTTTCCCCACTTCGGTGCAAGGCAATTCGAACGGGTGTGCTTCTTGAGTACCACCCAATCGCCTGGAATCAATTTATGGACTGGAGTTGCTGGACTGGCGACGGCTTCTTCCCCAATCTGGCGAGAGATAGAAGGCACTTGGTCACCCAGTTGCTTGCAGTACTCAAGTACCAAATCATCAGAAATGCTTATCAGTTTGTGTCCTGGTACCCATGCTTGTCTCATCACTCTTCCCATCAGGATCTCATGGGGACTCAGGCCTGTATTTCGGTCTGGAATACTTCGGATTCCCATCAGAACAAGAGGTAAAGCCTCTATCCAATTCATGTTAGTAGACTCACACATCTTTCCTAGTCTCGACTTGATAGTGCCATTCATCTGTTCCACCACTCCAGAAGCCTCTGGACGATATGCACAGTGCAGCTTTTGTGTAATCTTGAAAGCTTTACAGAGCTGGTCAATTATTTCATTCTGGAAATGCCCACCTCTATCTGATTCAATTGTGACTGGAACCCCGTACCTAGGTATTAGCTCTCGTAGTAACAACTTGGCTACAGTGATGGCATCATTCTTTTTGGCTGGGTAAGCTTCTACCCATTTTGAAAATAGGCAGACAATGACAAGGACATATCTCATTCCTTTACAAAGGGGCAACTGAATGAAATCAATCTGCAATTTCACAAAGGGACCTCCTGACTTTCCACTTTTACCCATTTCAACTACTGTTCTCTTCCCAGCGTTAAACTGTTGACATGTAAAGCACCTCTGGCAGAGAGACTCTGCTACTTTCCTGAACTTCGAGCTGGACCATGTCTGTTGGAAAACACGAACCATGGCGTCCCTACCAATGTGTGCATCTCCGTGTATGAGTCTGGCCATAGAAGCAAGCAAGCGATTAGGCAACACAGGCATACCATCAGGGCCAACAATGACACCATCCTCGCTTCTTTGGTAACAACCAGACTTTCTCCATTTTCCCTTTTCCTTTGGTGTCGCAGCATGCTGCCAATCTTTCAATTCATCCCATGTAGGCACATCCTCAAACACCATAAGTTGGCAGCTGTTTCCGTATCCCCCCAATTTGATATTGACAGACATTCGATGTCTGGCACAATGTTGGGCTACTTGGTCAGCATAATTATTTCCTACTGTCACATGGTCATTTCCAGATTTGTGAGCAGCACACTTGACCACCGCCAATTCTTTTGGTAACTGGATTGCATCCAGCAATTCTTGTACAATTTTTCCATTTCTGATAGGAGTACCTGAAGATGTCAGAAACTCCCTTTGCAGCCACAATTGGCCGAAGTCATACACAACCCCATAACCATACTGACTGTCAGTATATACGGTTACTCTTTTATTTTTCCCAATTTTACAGGCTCTTGCCAGTGCAACCAATTCGGCTACTTGTGCAGACTTTACTCCAAATAAACAAGATGCTTCTATAGTGCGTGATACCGTGACTACAGCATAAGCAGCACTTAGGCCTGCATATTAATGTCTCGAACATGAACCATCCACAAACAACTCATAATCTTCTACCGGCAGGGGCATTTCCTTGATATCTGGACGTGGTTTAGTACTGAACTCAGTCAGGTCAATGCAGTCATGCTCGACCTCTCCCTCTGCTTCTACAATTAGTGAGTCTGGTAATAGGGTAGCTGGATTTAAGATGTTACACCTAGTAATGACCACATTCGCAGCACCTACAAGAATTCTTTCATATTTAGTCAGCCGACTAGGGGTAAGATACTGAGTTTTAGTTCTGGTCAGTAAAATTACAACTGCATGTGGAACATACACAGTTACAGGATGTCCCATAACGATGGATTCACTCTGTTCTAGACTCATGCAAGTTGCGGCTACTGCTTTCAGACATCCGGGCAATCCAGCAGCCACTGGATCCAAGGTAGCAGAAAAATACGCTACTGGACGTCTAGTCAGACCATGCTCTTGGGTTAGGACTAACTGTGCACAATTATCTCGTGTGTCACAAAACAGTGAAAATTCTTTCGAATAATCCGGCATTCCCAATGCTGGAGCTGTACACAGACATTCTCGTAATTTTGTAAAGGCTGTCAAGCTTTCCTCATCCCATTCCACTGGGTCTTTTGCTCCTTTCTTTGTCATTTTTATCAATGGTTTTGCTAGGACTGCAAATCCCACAATCCATTGCCTGCAATAACCTACAACTCCAAGGAACATTCTGACATCTTTCTGAGTATTGGGTAACTGCATGTTTCGAATTATCCTAATTCTTTCTGAAGTAACTTTCCTGATACCTTTCTCTATCTGGTGCCCCAGATATTTTACTGATCTGGTACAGAACTGTAGTTTGTCAGGTGATACTTTATGTCCTCCTTCACCTAGATGGTTCAGTAAGGCAATGGTGTCAACAATACAGTTTTTCTGATTTTTAGACGCCACCAAGAGGTCGTCTATATATTGCACCAAAACTGAATTTCCAGGTAAAACTAGGGATTCAAGGCACTTTTTCAGAATCTGATTAAAGATTGAGGGGCTTTCTGTGTACTCCTGAGGGACGCAATTCCAAACGAACACGTGACTGTCGAAGGCAAATGAGAAAAGAAATTTGCTATCTGGATGCAATGGGATCGAAAAAAATGCGTGACATAGGTCAATCACGGTGAACCACTCAGCATCCCAGGGAATTTGATAAAGAATCACTGCTGGGTTCGGAACAATAGAGCAGCATGGAACAACAATTTTGTTTACCTTTCTCAGGTCCTGCACTACTCTGTACTTACCACTAGGTTTCTTGATTCCAATTATGGGTGAGTTACATGGGCTACTCATTACTTCTTGTATGATGTTGGCTTCTAGCAATCTTTTTATTTCAATGGCCACTCCTGCTCTTACTTCTGCACTCATTTTGGATGGCTTAGTATTGGGGTAAATTGCATTTTCTTTCATGGATATTTTAATTGGATCAACATTTGCCATTAGTCCTACATCTTTTCCAGTAAAGTCCCAAACTTCTGGTTTCACTGTCTGTTGGAGTTCTTCAGGTAAGTCTTGTATAGTCAGTCGTTTAATTTCTGAGTCAGGTCTGATTAACATTAATTTGTATATTCCATCTTCGTCTGGTGTTTGAATTTCGACGCCTTTTGGTGTGCAAAAGATAGTACAGTTCATTTTACACAACAAATCACATCCTAATAAGTTTACAGGACTGGTATCACAGACAACAAATCTATGCATTTCTTTGAAATTCCCTATGGTAATCTCCATGGGTTCAGTAACTGGGGTACTAATCAATTGATTAGATACACCCACTACTTGGATTGCTTCTCCCGAGAGGGGTAGGTTTGGAACGTCTGCTGTTCTCACAGTAGAACGGGTAGCTCCAGTGTCCAACAGAAAGGTGACATCATTGCCTTCAACCTTTCCTTCAATGTATGGCCCTGACTGGTCTACCGGCAAGGAGGCGCCAAGTACGCACTCCTCGTCCTCCCCCCTCAGGCCCCGTCAGTAAGGTTCATCGCAGAGGAAAGTGTCATTCAACAGAAATTGCGAAGTTGCTGCATTTCTATCCTCCTTTCCTCCCCAAATTTCTATGTCTTCACCTTGCAGTGTCTTTCCCTTATAATTCGGTTTAGGTGCACGAGGCAACTGACTCGCCTTTACCTGTTGCTGGGTCTTTCTTGGTTTTTCATTCGGCGTCTGTGGATTTAAATCAGGGTTTTGAGGGTTATTATTCTGTGCGTATGGACACTCGTCTCTCCAGTGCCCTATTTCTCCGCACTGGTGACAGGGGAATTTCTTTTTGGCTTCCTCTCGACTCATTTTTACTCTGGGCTTCCCTCCACCCCCAGAACCTTGATTTTGGGAATTCTTATTCATTTTACCCAATTGCTTTTCCTGCTGTTCCGCTAGTTTTACTTGTGCCCACATGACCTTTTCTTTCAGAGCCTTTTGCTTATCAGCCATCTCGTCTTAGCAATACTTTGCGTATCGCAAGACTTCATCCATTTTCTTAGACTGCCAACAGATTTTATTATCTTTATTCCATTGACAAATTTCAGGTCTTAAACCGTTTACAAACCTGTGAATGAAGTGGGTCATATCCTTCATCTCGATGTTATCTATACCGCTGTATGTTTTAAACACCTGTAACAGTCTTTCGTAAAAGGAATGCACAGTCTCATCTCTTTCCTGTGTAGTTCTATCTATTTTGGGCCAATCAGTTTCCTTTGCAGGCACCTTTCCCTTCAGGTGTAACATCACTTGCTGGTATTTTTTCATTACCTCATCAGAAGGTGCTCCTGAAATAGGATCCCTCGGGTATTCCTCACTAGGCCAACCAATGGCAATTTTACAATCTGTCCACAAATCTACGGGAACAACTATATCAAAGAACCCATCCAGATCTTTCCACAGGCATTTTTGTACTTTCACGAACCTCTCAACCTGTCGGTACCAATCTACAGGCTTCTCCCGCAACTTAGGGAAATCATTTGTAAAGGACACAATATCCTGTCGAGACCATGGAACGTGCACATACTTCCCACCTGGCACTTCTCGCATGGGGTATAACTGTTCTGGCTTGTCAATTTTCCTTAAAGCAAACTCAGAAGTCGTTTGTTTGGATCTAACTTCTTCCTTCTTCTTTGCCCACCTGGCTTTCCACTTTTCTACGTCTCCCCATTTTTGCAACACGGTCAACAATTCTTTGATCTGCACCTTTTTCCCTGACACATTCATATTTTCCAGATCTTTGTCTGAGAAGTCAGCTCTATAGGATTTTTGTAATGGCTTTGATTTCGAAATATCTATTCCCATACTAGCTGCAGTGTCTGTTAATTTCTCATGGAGTACTTTGGTATTACGGGTAAGACTCTTGCAGATAAACAGCAGCTCTTCCTCGGAATAGGTATTTAATCTGTCTAACCCCATATTTCCGGCCGTCAGTTCTTCCATTTCAATTCTCAATTTGTAAATATCTAAGGGTTTGGTCTGAGGAGTTTGTCTCCCTAATTCTCGACTCCATCTGTCAATCTCTTCAGGAGTCACCAATGTGACACTCTTGGTACCTGAAGTCGATTCCATTTGAATCTCTCTCGTATTGAAAGGATTATGTCTCTTCTGCAAACTCCTTCCTGAGTTCCTAATCGGTAAATCCATTAAAGAAGCTTCAGATTCACATTCACTCGTCTGATCATCTACAATTAAGGGCTCTTTTCTTGGCTGCACTATAGTTGGGGTAATGATCGGGGCCTTTGGACTCCCTTGTCTATCCCCATACAAAGGAACAACTGGTCCAATAGTTACTGGGATTGTCAAGGCTTCGGGGCTTTTATTTAACTGGGAAAGTTTCTGACTTATTTCGGTTCTTTGTTTGGCTAGAGCCTCTCGCTCTTTTTCCTGCAGCATTCTTTCCAGGCTTATTTCAGGTAGTATTTGCGGACTTAATGTTGGGGCAGTTGGATGCGTCATACTTGGACCTTCACCATAATTAGGTTTTGGGAACAGGCTTCCTGTGTTTAAGGATCTCGGTCCTTCCTCACAAGGAGGTCTTGGACAAAAGTCTCTTTCACCTGAATATCTAGATTCTCCACTAAATGGAGGTCTTAGACAGGTGTCTCTGGCACCTATGGGTCCTAGGCCTTCATTATAAGGAGGTATTTGACAACCGTCTCTTGCGTTTACAGATCTATTCCCTTCCTGACACGGGGGTCATTGGGAAGTATTCTCTACACTGGAAGATCTGGGTCCTTCATTATAAGGAGACGGATTTTTCATAAACATGTCATCCAATAAATCATCATCTGAATCCCCACTGGACACCCAATGCTTGGTCTTTTCTGTCTTTTTCTCTCCCACAGGACCACCCATTGCCATCATTGGATACAGTCCTTCTACAATCATATTCTGTCTCCACTGTTTCATCTTTTTATCTCGGGTCTCTTGCTTTAATTTCGGATAAAATTTTGTTAACCCTTTATCCATTCGGGGCTTATCTCTCTCAAAAGCCTCGATCTCCCATTCCTCTAATGCCCCGTACTGCGTTAATCTAGGTCTGGGATGTAAATCATTCATTCGCGTTCTCAAATTAAAAAGGATTCTTCCATTAAATGTACCTTCTAACGGAAAAGCCAAAATTCCGTCATCCTTTGTGTACTCCGCCCAATTTTCCAACCACACACATGAGTGGTACCCTTTATCAAACATCATGAAATATGCGGGGGTATTAGGTGGCGGTATGACAACACCTTCTCTGGTTTTGATAGGTTTGTCCTTTTTGAAATAATTCTTTACCTTGCTCATTAAAGTAATTTTTCTCTTATTCCCGTACATAATGCTAGTGTTATGACCCTTCCACTGATCGTTTTCAAACCCTAAATGTCTTGGATCGGGTCTAGTCACTGGCCTATACGTATGCCACATATAACTTCCTACAAGCGAC
The DNA here is from genome assembly GCF_964261635.1 of Lissotriton helveticus. NCBI lineage: Eukaryota > Metazoa > Chordata > Amphibia > Caudata > Salamandridae > Lissotriton > Lissotriton helveticus. The sequence goes on along the minus strand of NC_136067.1, from coordinate 928,480,771 downwards.
TTTGTTTACAAAATCACTCCCAATTCAAATGCGGCTTTTATTTTCGTGCAACCAATCAAATGCACGCTTTCAAACATTTTGACCAATGGGTGCGCGGCCTTTTCGCGAGACAGGTTCTCACGCTCCGGCACTCACCACTCCTTTACAATTCCAGTTCCGCTACACACCCACTGTTTCGACCAATACCAGCGCGGCACAGAGTGACGTCAGAGCAGCTCCGCAACTGACTCCCTCCCTCACAAGGTAACGGAAACTTTATTTCTCTCTTAAAGTGCAAGTGCTTTCGTTATTTAACAGCGTGAACACATTCGCCACTGTACTCGAGTGTCTAGACAGGAAAGCTTTGTTTTACTGCAAGTAAACTTCTTCTGTCTACTTTTCAAATACTACAAGTAGATCTCTTCTGCCTACCCTTCACTCAAGCAATAGGGAACCTGTTACTTCTTCGACTCATCCACTTCTTTTCGGGATATATACCGAGTCTAAAGTTTCACTAGCGAACCCCTTTGCTGTCACTCAAGCTCCGATGAACCTACTACTCCTTTCTCGTGTGACCCTTACTAGGTTATATCACAACTGAAGTTTCATTAGCGAACTCGTTGCTATCATTTATTCAAACATACATTAGAAAGAAACCCTAATTAGTGCTTCCAGTTCTGCCTAACCGGCACCAATTTTCCTCTAGCCAATGACCTCAAAGCGAAGTGGATTCGCCTCACCACTCGCTATTCAATTCCCCGGGGATTCCAGACAACATGTAACAATTTATTAACGAGTGGGTTAGTACATTTATCAATACAACAGCAAGAAAAACAGTTTAAAAAATTCATAATTTTCAAAGCAATAACACATTTGTAAATACGTTCGAACGTTTTTAGCAGCAAAATGTTCACAATTAGCAGCAATAACTTTTTAGCAGCATCCGACCTACCTACTTATCTTAACTAGTCCTACCCAACTTTAACTAGTCCCTAACCATTTCTTCAACTAGTCCCTAACCATCCTCTGGCTTCCAGAAAAATACTGATAGAGCGCGCAGGTCACCCAACCAACAATTTCACCATATACGTAACGGGCCCATAAACTTCAATTTATCATATACATTAATCAGGTGACATTACACTCTACTACCAGTAACCCAGTTCCTTCCTATATATTTCTATTGTACCCGACTTACCAATCCACTGTCAAGGGTACCTAAATGACCACGATGAATCAGGGAGCGAGCTGTGAAGAAAAAGGCAAACAACACAAATACCAACTTTATATCCTTCATAAAGACCACAGACTCCGGGGAAGTTTTAAAGATTTTATCTAGATTTTAGATTCGGACAGCATGAGATTTATAACCAGTAAACAATCAATAACCAAGATAATGAAGAGTACATATCCATAAAGGAAATAAATCAAGCTGATCATTTATGAGTCTAAAGGGAGGTAAGAACAGGGAACATGCTAGGCAGCAGTTTCAGAATTTTAAACTTAGTTTGGAGAGACTAAAAGACGGGGGAGAATAAAGAGCATACTAGAATGTCACAAATTAAATATTTCCCCATAAAGAGGAACCATAGATAAAATGCAAATAGACCATACTAATAAACTAGTGCAAATTACTTGAATAGGCTAAAAGATGGGTGAAACAAAGACCATCAGTATCTCATGACCTGAAAAGGAAATGTACTCAAAGGATGGGTAGAAATGGAACATGCTAGAATATCGACAATAACGTATGAGCTTTTCATTCAGTGGGTCTGCAAAAAGCATGGAAAATCAATATATGCAAAGATATGTTTTTTTATTGAAGCAAAAGAAAGAAAATAGAAAGGTGCAGTGTAGAGTTTCAGCACTATATTTACCTAGAATGGTGTGAAGACCAACCCTGACCACAGGTCAGTTAAGAACAGGAGGGACCCCAAAGGAAACCCGTCATCAGCAGGACAGCAGATACAGAATGGACACCCCAGGACAGGACAGGAAACCCAGATTAGGATTAGGACAGGACCACCAAGATAAGACCAGCACCCGCAGTTTGGAAGAAACGCCTGCGCTCCACCCTCTCTGCAGCTATCGGCCAGAACCCCGATTGGGTTATCGATTTCCCCAGCAAAGTGCTCCGCCAGCACTTAAGGTTTTAAAACCTCCCGAGTCTATGGAAATTTCGGACAGAGTGCTCCGCAGCCCTCTGTATCAAGTCACCTATTGAGTGCGTTGGGTCAGTGACAGGTCAGCTATTCGGACAAGTCGGACAATTTCTCTAGCTAAACCTAGGCTAGTTATACTGTTTTTGGGTCAGTGTACCACCCCCCAAATGTTGCAAGGGTCAGAATCCCCAATTTCGATTGGTCCACAAGTAGGATAGGTCAACACACCAATCACATTTGATTTCTACAAGCCGGTATTAACATTTCTGGGACCGCCTATTTGATTTTGGCGTTCCCATGACATGTTCTGTGGAATACAATGAAATAATATACATTTGTTTCAATTGCAGAACATTTCAGCTTCTTCTGCTCGGTCGCAGGTCACTTTCTCAGGAGCCTCCTGGCAGGGACCTCTGGTTGGCATGGATTCAATGCCACCGGCAGAAGACTGTCGTGCGCAGTACGGTAACTCAATATGGATTCACGAGTGTCTCGCAGACCCTCAAGAACGCGGTACATGAAAAGTAAGCGAAAATAAATTAAAACACAAAAATAAATTAATACACTGTATACCATGAATAGCTACTCTATACCCCTTACTTTATAATATCTATAGCGTTAGGGTAAATGCGGAACAAACAACTTTGCAAAAGCAGCTTTGCAAGCACAGAGCATATGAGGAGACAAAGAGGCCATATTAGCTGTATTGCGCATGAGCAAATATTTCCCACCAGAGCTGCGAGTACGTCACATCACGTGAGTGTGACTAACGCATGCGCAAAAGAAACCCCGCCAAGCAGCGGCCATTTTCAGTGGCAAGCGTATTAATGTTAGTAAACACATAGGCAAGCTTCACTGGGACACCCAAAATGTCAGAATAACAGGGAAATTAGTAAGACAAACAGGTTGGATTACTTTGTTACATATTATTCGAGGTTCATGAATTCAAGCAGGTCGCGTAATATGCGAATCCTTGCTCCATCACCACTAGCAGAGAATTGTACTACATGGGGGACTACATTTGCAAATATATACACTATTACAAGTGGCACACCCTCTTTGGTAGTAATATTGGAGGTGATGAAAAACAAAGTGTGAGCATTGAGTCACCACAGCATTCAATTTGGGTATGAAGTTGATTGGAAACTTTGAGCACTATCTCTTCCACAGTTCAGTTATTGTTACATATAATATTTGAATTGAATTTCTATTGTAAAAATTACATAGGACACTTGACTCAATAAATAACTCTATACTCCGTGCTTTATGCTGGAGTCTGTCTTACATCTGCCACTCAGTCTGTTTTTTTCAATGTTGCAGAATCCTTTTGTTAGTTCACCATCTCTACTTGAAATTAGAAACCTTGTTTGATATGCCTGTTAGTGTCATCCCATGGAAGAAAATATGCACATCCACAACTACTTTCAGGTATTGTGGAAGGGGTGGTGGACATTCCAGCTCAGGAGAAGAAGGTTGACTGGTTTGGCTTTATCTATTATACTACTTCTTAGAGCTGACTGCAGAGGGAAAGGCAGTATTTATCCCTTATTGATGTACAGAAGCATAAGTGACATCAAGTCATGAAAGGAGTGCATAAATTGAGCATGGTCAGTTTTCCAACCCTAATTGCAGGAAGATAAAGGCCGGGATTAGGATACATTGGCAAGGGAGCTCAGGTAAGGAGAAGACAGTGGATGGAGCTTCTTTGTACTTTTTTTTAAACTTGTTTTTATTGTTGCATCATCAAGCATAAGTACAAGGTAGATCATCTGCTGGCGTGGCGTCAACATTCAGCCACGGTCAGCCGTTCACGCAACTTTTCTGTGCATAAAACCGTATAATTTGGCATTTCATCCACTGAACATTACAGACCAATCAAACAAGTATTCAGGCTAGGGTACAGGAAACCAGCTCCGCAAGGGAGAGAGGAGATTAATTATAGTCTTGTAAGTCCCCACCAGAGGGGTCTTTGGATCAGGGCCTGTACAGTTCACAGAGCGGTGGTGCCAAGTAACTGGGGGGATGGAACTGTGGGAGGGGGCATGTAGGTGGTAGCAAGAGCATAGCAGAAGGAGACAGGTGTCGGGCGCCGGGTGGCAAGGGGGTCCATAGCATTCGCTCACAGTGAGGGAAAGCGGCCAAAGGGCGGAGGTGCCCCGTGCATGTGGGTAGCGGGACGGTCGACATTGGGGCGGGGCGTTGACGAGGGGGGCGTGGAGTACCGGAATCCGGTGCAGGAGTAAGGGCATCAGCCAAGGATTATGGGTTCACTCAGGCAGGTTGGCTGGGGAGGGGGAGGGGAAGCAGTCGGGGCCCGTGAATGGGGGGGGGAAGGTGCAGACGCGGGCGGGTCATCAGTGCGCAAGGACTGCCGGAAGCTATGGAGGAGCATGGCCCATTCCATAGATATGGGATGTTTACGTGCGCCCCTGGATTCCTCCTCCCGGAGGGCATCCTCCTCGGCCGCCGCCCACTTACAGACTGCCCCTGTCCATGCATCTATGGGGGGACCTTCCGGGGATCGCCAATGCATAGCTATACATCTGTTCGCCAGTAGCAGCGCTAAGGATACAAAGCGTCTGTGTGCCGGGACCCGTTTAGAGATATGAAAAATGCCTAGCGCGCTGGATTCCCAGGAGGCTAGGGTTGCGAGGCCTGTGAGGTCTTTCAGTGTGTCGTGTACCGTCTGCCACAGGGATTGGAGGCCCGGGCAGCTCCAAAACATGTGGCAGAAATCCGCATCGGGGGAATGACATCTGGGGCATAGGAATTGTGTTGTGGGATAAAATTTTTGCAGTCGCACCGGTGTGAGGTATGCCCTGTGCAGTATGTAGTATTGGATGTTTTTGAAACGGGCGTTCCTAGAGACTCGTTTTGGGGCCTCGAGCGCCTTGGTCCACTCTGAATCATGTAATGCGCGCCCGATGTCTTCCTCCCATGTGGCCCGCAGGGTCACCAGGGGGGCGTACGAGAGTTCTTGGATCGATTTATATAGCCAGGTGACTAAGTGGTGTCCCGTTCCCATACGCAGGATAGTGTGTACAACTGGATGTGTGTCAGGTTCGCCAGCCTGGAGATTCTGGTAAGGACGGAAACCCTCCAGTAGTTGTCGGTATCTGAGGAATTGACCTGGCGGGAGTGCGAACTCAGCGACCAGCCGGTCGAACGATTTCAGCTGACCCTCCTCAAAGAGCGACTCCATGTCCGTGATGTCGCAGTGCGTCCATTCGGCGAGCATAGGAGCCGAGAAATAGGATTCCCATCTGGGGCAGCCAACCAGCGGCAGTAACGGGGAGTATGGGGTCCTTCCGGAGGATATTCGGTGGATCCGCATTATGCATTGACGCGCTGTCGCGACTTGGAGGGGGTACGAACGTCGTGGTTTGGTGCCCGGGAGGAAAAGTCGGGTAAGCTCCGGGGTCGTGACTCTGCCGGCCGGGGTGCAAACCTCCCGGGTATGTCGGTCCACCGTCCAATACAACAGCCATTGGAGTTGCACCGCCAGGAAATCGGACTCAAAGGAGGGAGCTCCGAGCCCGCCCTGTGTTGTGGGGAGTTGGAGGGTTTTCAGGGCCACTCTGCGTCGACCTGAGCCCCATATAAGGGTGCCTAGGAGGGAGTTGAGGTCGCGGAAGAAGGACCGAGGTGGCACCACTGGTAGGTTAGCGAAATGATAGAGGAGCCGGGGGAGCATCACCATTTTAGCTAGGGCTATCCGCCCTATCGGGGCTAGAGGGAGCTTGGACCAGAAGGCAACCGCCGGGCGAAGGCCAGCTAGCGCTCTGCAGTGATTACCGTCGAAGATGTCAGCCGGAGAATGATACAGGCGGACACCTAGGTACCGGGGGCTTTCGCGGACCACGAGAGTCTATGAGTCCCTAGCTGAACGTCCCGGGGCGGCAATTCCGGGTGGAAGGGGTAGATCGTGGACTTGTCCCAGTTCACGCGGAGTCCCGAGGCATCTGCGAACTCAGTGAGCGCCACCCCTATGGGGGTAAGGTCAGCTTCGATGTCCCTGACATAGATGAGGAGGTCATCTGCGTACATGGAGACGCAGTGTGTGACATCCGCAAGCGGGATGCCCCAGTGCAATCCCTCCTGACGCAGTCTGATCGCTAGCGGTTCGACGGCTAGGGCGAAAAGAAGAGGTGACAGAGGGCACCCCTGTCTTGTGCCTCGCCGGACCTCAAATGCAGGCGAAATGTATTTCCCAATCCGGACGCGCGTCGTCAGATCGTGTATAGTAGGCGTGTGTATGCTGCGAGTATCGGGCCGATGTTGAGACGGAGTAGGACCGAGAAAAGGTACGGCCAGGTGAGGGTGTCGAACGCCTTCTCCAGATCTAAGATGAGGCAGGCGGCCCAAGGGAATCTGTCCCGCACCTGGTCCTGGACATGGAAGACTCGGCGGATGTTCTGTGAGGTGTTTCTCCACGGAACGAACCCGCATTGGTCAGGGTGGATCAGTGGGCATACGACCTGGGCGTATCTGTCAGCCAGTATCTTCCCGAGGACCTTACAGTCCGCCGACAGGAGTGTGATGGGGTGGTACGAGCCCATGATGTGTGGGTCTCTGTGTGGTTTGGGGAAGGTAACAATCACTGATTCTCGTAAGGAACAGGGCAACACTCCCAGATCAAGGGCTGTCGCGAACACTTGAGCCAGGCGAGGGACAACCAGGGAGGAAAACGTCAGGTAGTATTCCAGCGGGAGGCCGTCAGGAGCTATTTTAGTGTCCAGCGTCCGTTTGTCAGCATCCGATATCTTGGGCAGCGATAGTGGATCGAGGAAATGGTCCACGAACACCGGGGAGAACCGGGGCGGAGCCCCGTACACCTCAGCGTAATAGCTTTGGAACGCCAGGAGGATCTCAGCTTGAGATCGCACTAGCACACCCTCTAGATTGATGATGTCCGTGATTGGTTTGATCTCGGTGTCTTGCCTCGCCATCCAGGCCAGCAGTGCTCCTGTTTTGTCCCTATCTTTATGGACCCTGGCGGCATAAGCCCTGAAAATATATTTCCTGAGGTCAGCCCAGGCCGCCTGGTATGTTGACTTCGCCTCGGCCATGAGCGCGGCGTGTTCTGCTGAGATATCAGTTAGTTTAGTGAGTGCAGCTAGACGCTGTTCCATGGTCGCAAGAGTCTGCTCCAATGTACGGCGAACCCCTGCGATCTATTTGATGCAGTGCCACCACCTTAAACGCATCCCATTCCACTAGCGCCGATGATGCCGTGTTCGCATTGTGTGAAAAGTAGTCTTGTATGCTGTTCTGGTGTGAGTCCCTGAATACCTGGTCTGTCAAACAGTCCTTAGGAAGTCGCCAAGTGGGGACAGGCGGGTGTGTGGGGTGCCAAGTCAGGTGCAGTATGTGGGCGTCATGGTCCGAAATGATCCGGCCCAGGTAGTCCGAGGAGATTAGTTTAGGGAGGATCAGGGCAGAGCATAAGAATCTGTCCAGACGGACCCGGAGGTTGTGGGGTATTGAGTGGAATGAGTAAACACGGGCATGAGGGTATAAGTGTCGCCAAGCGTCAGTAAGCGTCCAGTGTGAGGCCCATGCACTGAATAGCTCCGCTTGCCGGGGGGGCGGGGAACGTGCAGGGGGGGGTGTGAGCGGTCCAACGTAGGGTCCAACGTGCAGTTATAGTCACCCCCTAAGACCCAAGGAACGGCAGTGAACTGGGCCAATACTCCTGTAAGGTGATCCCAAAACTTATCTTGCTCAGCATTAGGGGCGTAAATGCTACCTAGGAGGATCCCCTGTCCATCTAAGAGTCCCTCTAGTAGTGCATATCTGCCTTCCTTGTCCACCACCCGCCTGAGGACTCGGAAGGAGGTGCCCGGCCTAACCCATATTAAGGCGCCGCGCGCAAATGCAGAGTATGTCGTGGCGCAGAAGGTCCCCCGCCACTTTGCCTGTAACCGGCCCAGCTCTGTAGCGTTAACGTGTGTCTCTTGTAAAAGAGCAATATTAGCTGTCATGCGCTTTATGTAGGAGTAGACTGAGTAGCGTTTACTGGGCGTGTGGAGGCCTCGTACATTTAGTGTGAGGACATTAACGTCCGAACTAGGAGCCATCATCGCTAAGGGGTTGTGCATGCGATCCGGGCCACCCTGCAGATCCCGGGGACAGTGTGGTCATGTATCTCGCGTGTGCTCCTGTGCGCCATGCCTCCGTAGGTGTGGGGGGGGACTGTCGGGAGTAAGAACAGGTAAAACCAAGGGTGGGAAACAGTTCCAATACAGGGGATATTTCACCGGGGGTGGCATATCCAAACTAGTGTCCCACTAGGGGAGAAGTGCCACAAAATTCTGCGGGGGTGGCAGCATGTGTTACCGCTGGGCTTGTGCGCGGATCGGGCTTTTGCAGGAGATGTGTCTATCGCGCGTGAGCGCACACAGCCAATTAGTTATGCAGCTTTTGCTCACAAACAGCACATACAGCGACCAAGAAAAGAGGATACATTAATTGTCATTTCGCCCATAAGAAAGAGGTGCCGGGTTGCCCAGCCGGGTCAGCGTCTATCGTGTGCGCGGCAATGAGAGGGGAAGAAATGGGGCCAAACCCCGACATTGTGCCATCGCTGTCTCGGTCTTTCTCAGGGGTGTACAGATGCGGTTGGTGTTCTAAGTCCGGTGCAAGGGGAGAGAGGTGTAGGTCAGCCACCGCCATCAAAGCGTCTCGTCTCTCCCGTACGATTTGCGTGAGGTCTGGTGAGCCCGAGGGGGAGGATGCTTGGCTTTTGGATGAGCCCGCCTGGGTATGTTTCGTGTCCCGTCTTCTGGATCGTCGTGAATAGTTGGTGCGTTTCCGTTGGGGCCCAGCTTTTGGGATCAGCAGACAGTGGAGCTCAGCCCAGTCCTGTGCCTCATCCGCAGTGGTGACGAATATGGCCTTTCCTTTGTGTAGCACCTTGAGGCGGGCCGAGAACAGTAAGGAGTACTGGAGATCGTTCGCGCGGAGGCGTCTCTTAACGTCTAGAAAAGTAGATCTCTGCTTTTGGACTTCTCGGGCATAGTCTGAGAACACCATGACCTGTTGGTCCTCCACCTGCAGGGGGCCCGCCGCTCTGAAGTGTAGGAACTTGGCCAGCATGGGACGTGGAGGGAGACCCGGCTTAGGTGCCCGGGCGGGGAACCTGTGGGCTCTTTCAATAGAGAAGTATGCCGAGCGCTCCGACTCGGGGGTGAATGAACTGGTCCATGATTCCATGTAGGTCAGGGGGTCTGAGTGTTCAATTCCTTCCGGCAGACCCAGGACGCGGATGTTGCATCGCCTCGAGCGTCCCTCCAAATCCACCGTACGTTCCTCAAGGGCCGTCACTCGGCGCAGAACCTCCTGCATGTCCGTCGCTTGAGTTTTCCCCTTGGGTTGCAACGCGGCCACAACCTGCTCCCCCTCCTTCACTCTGTCCGCCAGCTTACGGTGGTCATCGCGGATCAGGCTGATGTCTGTCATCAAGACACCCAACCGTTCCTCCATTGAGAGTCGGGACAGTTCTATCGCTGCCAGCACCTGGTCCAGTTTCGCAGACAATGTGGGGTCATTGCGTGGCGTGTGTACATGCGACCAGGCCCGTGTCTGTGGCATGTTCTCATGGGCCATTTCAGGGACGGCGGTCACCTGCGGGCCTCTCGGTTTCCCCATGGGGTTGATGGGAAGGGCCCCCTGTATCGCTGTGTGGTCAGGGGAAAGTGGGCCGCCAAACACCAGCTCGCTGGGGCGGCCGTCGGTGGCTTCAGTGGCGCAGCAGGGGGTTAGGTGCACATCCAGGGGCACACACGATTCGGCGGTTCTACCCTGTTGCCAAGTCTCTTCAGAGGTAGGGGCCCCCCTCGCTGCCCATGACGAGGTTATGTGGCGGCGGCAGGCTCCCGCCCCCCTGTCTGGTACTCAGGTTAGTCTATGGACTGTTCGCCGGGGCCAGGGGCAAGCAGCAAGGCTCCAGAGGTCCGGGTGGGTGGTGGGTCGTCGGCGGTGTGACGGGCAGGCGCCTCCAATCCGGGGGCGTCGCTGTTCTCAGGGAAGTGGTAGCATGTAGCATGCACCGAACCCGGTGTTCAGGTCCCTGCAGGTGCCATTTTAGGGTCAGGCGCCACGACCAGGAGAGCCGTCCGTGGGTCCAGTAATGTCATGACCCGCCCACCCAGGGGGGCCCATAGAGGCGAGCGTCCCCCGCCGAGCCCCAGAGAGTGCGGGGGGCCGTCAGGGCACTGGGGCTGGAATCTCTGGGGGGGGCGGCACTCACCGCCTAGGAGGGTCGCGGTCGACGGGAGGGTAGGGCGCCCTGAAGCAGATGTGTCGGCAGGCACAGGTAATCCGCGGCGGCGGGCGGGGTCGATGCTGTAGTCTGGTCAAACTCCCGGCTGGGATGGGGAGCCGGTAACAGGGAACCTCGGAGTCGCGGCCGCCATCTTGCGCCCGTTCGTGCGGCTGCGGTGGGGAGTCTGGTCGCGGCTTCACCTCCCGGGGCAGGTCGCACCTCACTGTTCGGGTTTCCGCGGTTGCCGGCTGGTCGCACCGCTTAAGGCCACCGATCGGGTGAGAGTGGCGCAGGTATCAGCGGAACAGAGCCGCGACCGCCATCATGTATCTCGGCGCGCGGCTCCGGCGGGAGGTGACACAGAAGACTCCGCGTTGTAGCGCGATCCGCGCCGCTACAGGGGGGTGCCGCCTGAAGCGGGGGCACTCCGGGTGCCGAACCTGTAAGTTGAGGCTTCCGGCGATCGCTGGAACTGGGCAGGATGCTAGCCCGATCGCGGAGCCTCAGCAGAACACAGGGGCCATCGTGGTTTGCTAAGCCACGCCCCTCTGAGCTTCTTTGTACTTGTTGATCTGTCATATTTGGGGCACAGTCTCTATTAGAAGACAGGTGTACCCCCTAGCTTACCAGGGATGCTACTGCATAAACAGTAAATAGCAACTCAATTCGCTAACCTAATATAACAGACAAATATGTATAACACAAAAAGTAATTACATATACAAATTAGGGGTGGGCATAATATGGACTTTGCTGTGGTGTATTGTGTGAAATTACAGCAGAATTATGTGAGATAGTGTGGATTTATGCAAGAAGTGTAACCCAGCATTTAGCTCGTTTTTCTTAGAGCAAAATGCACCATTGCATCCAAAATGAACAAAGAATGCATTTTGTTCTAAGAACATAGCACTAAGTGGTTGTATTATATTATGGATTACAGATGTGAACAGCACTGCACTAGGTTACTACCCACTATATCAGTAACACAATGAACAGATATGTTGCAAATAAACATGTATACACATCAGTGGAGAGCCATTACCAATTAGTTACATATTAATTAACCCAAACACCTTAATTATTATCGCTTTCTCTTTTATTGAAAAACTATTTTCTTTTCAAATCCTTTTCCAAAAACCTTTTTTCTTATTATACCGGTATATTTCACACACAATGTCTTTACAGTGATAACTTTTTATTCACATTTAAAACAAAATACAAGTCCCATAAATAGTTCTTGATACCCTGATACAGACACCGACAACATGTGTTTCGCGGTTCACTAATCGCTTCTTCAGGGCTCATGTGAGGAAAGTAAACAGAAAAATAATTAGGAGGTTAAAAAAAATTGGGCAATTTGCCTCTAAATAACTTTAAAAAGCACCAGTCTGATAAAAAAAATAAGACCGGAATCTGTGAACTCTGTAACAGTTGGACTCAAAACACTAAGCATGTTCTTTTTGTTTGCCCCAGTATGCCGGTGAAGGAATCTAGTAATCGTTTTTTAAAACCTTTATGTCTTAAATATGACATTTTTAAATTCAACTAACTGATTGCCCTAGCAAAGTCACCTCCCAATAGATTTGTTGGTTATAATTTGCACACGTTTTTTAAAGCAATTTTCCCAATGTATTAATTGTTAAGTTTGTACTGAGACTGTCAGGCTATTTTATGTCTTCTTCTAATTGTAATGATTTATAATTGTAAACATTGTTGATCTATGATGAGATTTAAATCAGCAAAAAGTTGAATTGAAGTGAGTTTTTAGGTTTTTACAGTTGTTATTACTGCTTTTAAAGAAATGTTGACTGGTTCAATGCAGGGTCGCTCTTACATATATGTAACTGTTAGATATGTGCAAGAAAGTTTGTTCTTTTTTTTAACTACCTGTTTACTCCAGGAATGCATGCTGTGCTGAATTCCCTACTATGGTCTTATCATTGATTTTAGAAATACCTTGTTAACTTTTATAAATTGAATCTGATGAATTATTAGATTTATTGTATTATCTTGTGTTTTTATGTATACCACCAGTATGCGAATAAAGAATTTTGATGATGAATCCTTGAAAAAATACAAAGGGTAAAGGGGCGTGATAGTTAAGTGACATTTGTAGTTAAATTATACCATTTGAAACAAACAAAACCACCAAAATTCACCAGGTATAATGTCAAGTAACTTTAACTAGTGCCCTAAAGTTACTATATCTCACACACCGCCATGCACAGTGTGGTCAGCAATTATGCCATTTGAGGTGTTGCAGTGAGTTTATCAATGGTGTCTTAAAACATGTCATGAATGATACAATATGTGAGGTAATAAGCAATGCATGGTGACGGTGTGAGTTACAGTTACTTCATGTCAGGTAAATAATCACAACTTCAGTGTGTGTGGGAGCCTCTTTACAAAGAGCTGTTCATTAGAAAGTGTTCAGGGAGACACACCTGTCCCACTATCAGCACAACTAGAAGCGTGCTCTATTCTAGAGCCAATGCCACAGACCTATATATAGCTATTGTGAGAAATTGGGATGTTGGTTGAGAGGAGGTGTGTGTCCTTCTCAAGTAATAGCTACAATCCAGGTCAGGGTCAACCACAAAAAACACTAAATTAACCTGTGGCTAAACGTCTGGTTGCTTGGCACAAAAGCAGTCAACCATACGTTAGAAGCAATGGGTAAAGTATTCATGCAGACCTTGAAAACACATCAGAAGAAAAACAGTAACATTTCATGAATAACTTGACATCAAAAGGACAAAACTTCAGTCAGTAGAACTGAAATTATGAATTTTCAAAGTGTTTAGTGCAATCTAGAGCCAAAAACACTAAAGCACCAACCTCAGACATCTAGTTGGGCGAGACTGGGCCAAAGTCGAAGTGGGGAAGAATGTAGCGGGAGCTACTGCAAAGTCAGCCAATCAGTAATGCACCTTGGGCAGATCGGTGAGCAGGCATATCTCCTCCCTGTCTCCTCTCAGTTCACAGAGCACGTATTGGCAGCTGCCCTCTTAACCACCATTGCATAGGACGCCCCCATCCTACTTAGCCACTGTAGGTGGAGAGAGCATGCCAGTGTCTGGGGAAGTCTCCAGACCATTGGCTTCCCCAAGTTCCCCATACCAGTCCATTGTCTCCTCAGAGACATCCTAGTTCTCTAAAGGGTCTCCAGACTCCTCCCATTCCTCTCCTGAGCCTAGCACATCCACAAAGTGCTCAGGCAACAACATAGAACCCCTGGGTTCTGTTGACGTCGGAATCGGCGTCGAACGATGCCATTCCGGCTCCGTGTCGTCAGGGATGAGGATGGGGCTTGCACCACCGACAGCTGACAGCAATTCCGTTGAGACCAAATTCGGGATCGACGCCGGGGAAGGTTGCGTTAGTACGACCGACATCAAACCGGATTCGAGATTAGACCCCTGAGGCCCCACTGGCACCGTGGCCATAGACGTCGAACCCGATGGGACCCCATAGGACCCCGTGGTGGCCCGAGGGCTCACCAATGGGGTCGTTCAGCGCGAATACACTGCGCATGGCCTCTTAAAACTCCTTAATTTGACCGGGAGTCGCTCCGGTTCCCGGAAATGGAGGGAAGTGCAACGTTGACTCTGACTCCGCAGAACAGTGTCTAGAGCGCGGTGCTCCTTACCTCTCTCGACAACGGACGCCAGTTGAGGTGAAGGTGAAGTTCGCTTGGACAGCTTCTTCTTCTTCTTGTGCCTCTTCCCCGAGTGTACAGATGACCTCGAATGGAATGAAGAGGACTTAGGGCTCTGAGAGCGATCCTGCGACCTCCTCTTCGAATGGAATCGTGACCTCCGCAGAGTCTCGCTCAACGGTGTTGACTGCCAGGTCGTGAGAAACTTCAATGCCCGCTCCCTCAAGGTCTTCGGAGCCATGGCCCGGCAGTCTGAACACGACTTTGAATCGTGGTCACGTTCAAGACACCACAGTCATACACAGTGAGGATCAGTAACCGACATCGTGCGGGAACAAGTCCTGCACGGTTTTAAACCTGTCTTCCTGCCAGACATCCCTCGCACACAAAGTCATCAAAAATGTTGACAAAAGTCGAGAAAAAAGCCTGCCAAAAAGCGGCAGAGGGGTAGCTCTTCCCAGATCGGTGCGTTTCCTCCATCTAAAGTTTGTCATCAACAGCCTAAACTATCTTTCAGCTTTCCTGCCCACCAACTTCTGTGGGGACAGGGCTTGTGAGGACACACTGTTTCCTGCTCCAGAAGAAAGTTCCAAATCAGAAGAAAGGTGTTACCCCTTCCCTGTTTACTGCACTCCTAGACCTGCACCCAGAACTTCCACTTGCTCCTCCACATCATGCTCACCCTCCAGGTCATCTTCTGCTGCTGCCAGTGATTGAGGAACTTCTGCTGAGTCCCTAGAGCCTTTTTGGAGCTCCAGATTCCTGGTTTTCTTCTTGACTGGAAGTCCCCTCTCATTACAAAACTCGTTGAGCACCACCACAGTGTAGTTATCCAGCTAGACAAGCTCAAACCCCATCCTTACAGGATTAGTCACAGGTACAGACAGTCAAGTAGAATGAGGGTGAATTTGAAAAAAGCAAAAGAGCCAATCGTGGAGAATTTTAAAAGGTACTCAAAATGGTGTTACATTTTTCCTGCTGTTATTTTTGTGTTACACAATCACTGTATGGTACTGTACAAACCCATGTCCTAGCTGAACACCAATGTAGAAAATTGGGTTACTGGTTGAGGGAGAGTTGAAAATCCTACTTAAGCAGCAACCACAATACTTGGTAGGGTGAAACACAAGCAAACCCCAAATTAACCTGTGCTTAACCCTCTGGTAGCTTGGCACAAAAGCAGCCAGACTTAACTTTGAAGCAATGTGTAAAACATGTATGCAGCTCTTCAACCAGTTATAAAAGGAAAACACAAAGCAAGAAAAATGACATATCAATTTAGATAAAATAGAGCAGAATGTAATAAATTACACGACACCAAAACAACAAAAATCCAATTAGTAGAACCAAAGATATGCAATTTTAATGATTTGGGCAAAAATAGTGCTTAAATGCATGAAGAGCTTACTGTGTTTATCTGGTTCCGCCGGACTGGGACAAAGTCACTAGTTCAAGCCAACCACGATGGAGCCTGAACCATCTACAGAGACCAAGTTAGGCCCACTAAAAAAAGTACCTTAAATCCTGGCAATGGAGCAATGCGAGATTCTGTGTTGAGGATGTGTCACATATTGATGATTCGGGTTTGCGATGTGAGAACCTGTGCGGAGGCAGTACCAAGGAACTGTATGGCTGTAATGGAAGGTCCTGCATCAAGGATTTATTGCACAAAGTGGAAGGTTCCAAGGTGCTTTGGGTCTGTGGTGCAAGGTCCTGCTTTGAGAATGCGTAGCACAGCTGAGGTTCAGAGGAGCTGCGAGGTCCTGCCTTGGTGAGGTATGGTGCACTGGTGGTTCCGTTGCAAGGATTAGATGCAATATGTCACGCAGCATCAGTTCTGCTTGGACAACAACCTAGCTAGCAGTGCACATTCAGGCAACAATTCCAAGGGTCCAGGGTGGCACTACTTCGGGGCCAAGACTTAAAGCAGATAGAATCCAGGTGCCGGGTTCAAGTTGGTTGGAGCCTCTTCTGTCCCTGAGGCCCTGATCAGGAGGCCAGCCGACTAGCCCTTGCAGTCACTCTAGAGGTCCTGGGTTCAAGATGCAGGTCCAGTCCTTCTCAAACAGGCAGCTGAGTAGCAGAGTAAAACTCCTTCTTGACACAGAACAGAATAGCAGTCCTTCTGAGTCTTCCACAGGTCCAGAGGTGTACCGTAGAGTCTGAGGGTCCAATATAAATACTTCGTGCCAGCTACGAAGAAGGAGGAGTTTCTAAAGAGTTCCACTCTGAGAGGAGTTTGAAGTTTCCTGCCTCCATGCCCTGGCCTCTGCTTGTCTGGGGGGACCCAAAAGGTAGAACTCACAGTAGTGAAAAACAAATGTAAGAGTTTTTCACCACGAGGAGATGTGAAAATTAAAAGTACATGTCCAACTTGTTTCATGCACTGCACCCCGCCCTATGGGCTGTTTAGGGCTTGCCCTATGAACAACTTATAGGTATTAAAAAGGGAGGTCAAAATAGCAGTTTAAAATTGCACACACAAGCTGTAATGGCTGGCCTGAGATATGTTTTAAAGGGCTGCTTGAGTAGGTGCGCACAGGTTTAAAAGGGCTACGTAAGCAAGGGCACAATTAGTGCTGCAGATCCACTAGTAGCATTTAATTTACAGGCCCTGGATACATGCAGAACGATTTTACTATGAATTTACAATTAAATTAACTGTGCCAATTGAGTGTAAGGTAATTTCACCATGTTTAAAGGAAAGCACCTTAGCACTGGTTAGCATGACTTTGAGTCAATGGTAATAGCATTTCCTAAATGCTCAATTCTCATTTAGAAGATGATTTGTACATGTACTTAGGAAATCGCAAATAGGTAATCCCTATTTTTGTTTCCTAAATCGCAGTTGCAATTTGCAATTTGCAATTTGTACCGGATAGAAATTGCGAATTGCAAGCGGTTTTTGGCTTATGTACATATGAAAAGGCTCTTTTGCATTTCTTAACAGGCCGAAATTGTGATTCGTCCCGTTAAGATATGCAAAAAGTTTTCATACATCTGACCCCAATCGTACAGAGTCTTATGGCCAACAAAAACAGATTCAGCAAAAACAGGTGGAGTAAGGCATAACATTAGGCGGTCTAACAGTGCAATTGTGGTTTTTTTTAGCACAGAATGCATTCTCATACCCATTTTGGATGTGATGTACCAGAAAGGCATTTTGCACAATAACCTTTAACAACACCTAGGGCCTCATTTACAAGAGGTCTGCACTACTGAAACGTCACTTTTCATGACACTACAGTGGTGCAGACCTCTCAATCATATCTATGAGGCGTGGCTTTGCATGGCCTCATAGATAGCAAAGCGCTGGGTTGCCTTACTCTATGACAAGGAGGTGCTCCATGGGTGTCGCAGAGGGTTTTCAAATACAACACCCATGGGTTTTGACACATTCCCATTTTTTCAAGGAACTGTAAACCTGGGAGTGCGTCAAAACTCTGTGCCTCTCCAGGGCATGCATACCAAGGAGAAATAACATTATCATTATTTCTGCTTGGTTTTGTCCTCTTTCTATGCACACATACAAAGAGAAAAACACCTCCATTAATTGTTTTGTCCTTCTTGCACAACAGCAATAGTGCCAACAACACAGAAACCCTTGCACCATGGTCCTAGGCACAAATTTGTGCACCAGCACAGTGAAAGAGGACAGGAATGTGCCGCATCTCATAGTTACGGCATTCCAGCCCTTTTCTTTTGATTTGCATCCCTGCCCTGAGTCAAAAATTTGTAAATGAGGCCCTTAATTTGGTATAATTGTCTGGTTCTTTTTACATAATTTCCGCAAAGGGAATTAAGTGAGTTTTTCAGGGCTTAAGTTATAATAGGCTACCTAGCCATTCCAGGATTATGTCCCAAACATCCTAAGGCACATGCAAATCTGTAGCAAATCATTAATGTTTGTCGAAGACGTAGCTATCCCTGGAACAAAGTGGGCAAAATATTGGGCCATTGTGCGTTCACAAATATGAGATTAAAACCACACAGAATGTGCGACAATGCTATTGATGTTAAAATCGAACAAACTCATTTGCTTCATCAGCATTTTGAAGTAAAAAAACTCAGACATTTTTCAACATCTTCAAGAAAATGTTTCAAATAAGAACAAAAGTCAAATGTCTGCCATTGAAATTCTCAACAGTCAAATACAGCCAGCAACAACATTGCAATTTATGGCGGTGGAATTCGACTCCTGTCGAGTAAAGAACAGCGTCAGCTTCTCTATTAGCCTTTTACTGATGTCAAATCAAATGGAGTGTGCTTCGATGTACTTTTTTTTAATGAATGAATTTTTCCATCCCTGCTTTCTATTTAGCTATTTATGTGTAATCAGCAGTTAAAACGATCAAGCCAGTACTAAATAGAAGTGTAATCACACTGCACCATATGGTGCGGACGCAATAAAAGCTGCTAAACATCTTCTAAAAGTTAATATATAGAACCGCGATGGCATTGCAGTGTGACATCCCATAAAAATGATAATGATAATGATGATGCTGATGGTCGCTGTATGATCTGCTCGAAATGCTTTTTTAGGACGGAGGATGAAGAAGGTGGGGGGTGGAGGGGCTGCAGAGGAAGCGTTTTGTGAAGAGCGGCATCAGCGGATAATTAAAGTCCTCACTCCATCGGGTTAATGCTATTCTAGGGTTTTGACTGGCAGAGTAGGTCTTAATGGCTGATTGGATTCAGAAATTAAAAAAATTGGTGGCAGGATAGACTATCCATAGGTAAGGACCAAAAATTCTAATTCATCACTTTCCCCTGACTCCAACTTTTAGCCGGAGGCACAGACCATTTCCATTTACTATGAAAAACGTGTGAAGAGCAATTAATACATTTTGGGGTATTTATGTATTTCTAGTAAAATTTGGTGTCTATTTTAAAACACTCCATTATACATTGATCTTTGGAGAGATTAAAATAATAGATAGTGGGAATGACTCCACCGTTGTTGTTTTCTGAAATCTTTCCCTGGATTTTCAAAATGCAAGTGCGCACACACAATTAACACCGTCACACAGCCTGCACACCTTTATCTCAGACATTATTCACTGATTTGGGTAGCCTGTCCTATTCTAAAATGTAACACAAACCATTAGAGAAACAATCGAATGGGCCTACACCACCAGGCTTTACCTGACTTGAGATTGGAGATGTGGTATATTGCACTCGCCCTGCAGGAATGTACTGTCACCAGGCAGAAAGAAGGAAAGTGCAGCGCGCTTTGCCACATAAGAGTCATGTTTGTAAGGGGGCGTGGCTTAGCTGGCGACCATATAGGTCGCCCAACTTGTGTACGCCACAAAATCGCATGGCACAACGTCTCCTACACTCAGCTAGACCTCCCCCGTGCATGATCTTGGACCTGCAGTTACCAGGAGGAGATTGAGTGCCCGGCCTGGTGCTCCCATGGATTGGTGAGTGCCTCAGGACACTGCGGTCCTCGGCAGCTGCCTGTTAATACCTATTGTACGGCGAGGCGGTCCGCTTACTTGGTATAGCGATGCCACCAGCGGCGCTGGAGATTGGGTGAGACTCCAAGAGACAGAGGTAGGCTACTGTAGTATCCTGCGAGACACGTTCTAGTGTCCCGCAGGAAGTTGTCACGCCAGCCATTCCCTCGAGGGCTGGGCACACTGCACCCCCACACCCATCCATCACGGGTGCCACGAGTGACATGGCACCGTCAATAAAAGGGCCCGGGTGCACGTGCTCGAGGCCAGTTACTGAAGTATACTTCTGAGTGTCTGTGTCCATCTGTTACGCCATGTGGGCCTGAGGCCCAACACCACATAGGTGACGAGGCGGGCAACCTACCCCGCGTGCCCATCGTTTAACGCTCCCTCGTCCCTCGCAGGAGAGAGGCATGCGCTACCGCCCGTAGCTGCAGGGGGGGTCAGACTCCACATCGTGACACAGCCCCACCTCTGGAGACGAGAACACGGATGGTGGCTATCTCCGGACCACATCGGGTCCGAGGGTAAAGGAGTAGAGTAGACGATCACCCCCACTACAGCGGCCACCTGCACGGCGTTGAAAATGGAAATCACCACCACGCCTGTGACACGGCCACCGCAGTGCCCCGACACAGACAGTCGGACCTCGGGAGATCAGCGTATCTCACGACACAGCAACCGTGAGTAACCCCGCTACCTTGGAGCGGAGGCAGCTCTGCCGGCGGCGGTCCTGCAATATGCCGCAATAAAGAGGGGCACCGCGACAGCCCGGGCCTGCGCACCCCGCTGACCCTGCAAGAGTTACCAGACGGCATGGTAACCGAGTCTAGGCCGTGCCAATGGTGTTGACCAGCTGGACAAGGCCCGCTGGAAACACACCCTAGTCTACAGTGTGTAGCCAAGGCACACTAGCAGCGGAGCGTGCCAGACGCCCGACAACGTGGAAAAGAGGGTGCCAGTACTGCGCCGACTCGTCCCGCAAGCAGCCTGTGCACCAGCACACGGTGGAGCCACCACAATCCCCACAGCAGCAGGAAGACCCCGTCCACCAGGCGCTGCCCTGCGCGACTACTCGCTGCCCCCAAGGGAATGTGCAATTACTGTCTGGCAAGTATTGCCAGCGGCGTGAGGGCGTAGTATCTGGGAGGCGATCTGAGTACGGGTGCATCCATCGGATGACTGTCTCCAGTTGTGCCTTCCTCCCTGTCAGCAACCCCCCAGCTGGCTGCTCGCTGCAGGATCAAAAGACAGAGACACCTACCCTGCCCCCAGCGAGTCTCTGCCCGACGCGCCTCCCAGTGGCCTTCAGACGCTCGCGAGAGCGGCTCAGCAAGTAACGCCTGGCCTCATAACAAAGTAGTGCGCCACCTGGAGGCCCGACGACACGCCACACCAGCAGCACCACACTGACCGATATTCCCCGCAGGAGCTCGCAGCTTCGAGAGTGAAGGCAACCACCCTCGAGGAGGGACCACGGCGCCCCCTAGCAGCCGCGTTGTGCACCACACCGTGCAAAAGGAAGTCGGCACAGCTGAAGGTAGGAGCCTGGCAGCGCTACCTGCCCTGCTGAAGGGGCCTTAATACAAGAGACAGTGTGTCCACACATACCTGAGGATCCAACCAGAGTCCACAAGTGCTGCCACCAGCCCCAGTCTGTGCGTAACAGGTACAGCAGCTGACTGCACAGCACCGGCATAAGCGACAAAGCCACACTGCTGCTACATATTGCAAGCCCCACCATAGGCCCCAACTCCTACTCTCGGAAGTAAACCTGCTGCATGCCGCAGGCGCCGACCGTGCCCCCAGCGCTCGCTGGTCCCTCAGTGCCCAGGCGCCACCAAAGCCTGCCTAAACGCACCACAAGTGTCCGCGAGACCCCACAGGGTTCACCTCCCAAGTGCCAAAAGCAGCACGGTGCCTGCGTCAGGAGGAACACAGAGCTCCAGCGAGGGTTACCCCTCCTCAAAGCTGCTGTGGCCCAGAGAGAACAGACCACTATGCTGTGCCACCCAGCGGCCGCGTGCCTGCATCACACATAAGGGACCAAAGCAACCACCGGACACAGGACTCAGTGGAAGAGCTCCAGCACACAGAAGCTCAGCAATGCCCCAACCTGGGGAAGCCCCATGCATTCCGGCCGCCACCGGGCACACCCATGCGGAAGGCAACCACAACAGGAAAAGCAAAGCTGCTGATACCCTCGACATCAGCCACACCGGGCAGCCCTCCAGAAAGGGAACCACACAGTGTTCTGGACCCCACACTGTAGCCCACAGACAGTCACTGCATGGAGTCCTGCGCCACCTGACATCGCTCTACAGACCTGCAGTACTAAGACACCGCATCTTGTTAACCACATCGATGCTATGCATTTTCCCGCTGTGTGCTGGAATCAACAAAAACACATGTTACATGACGAGCTGGGCTCGTCATGAGCGTAGCAGGAGGCTACCTCATGACGAGCCCAGCTCGTCATGAGTGTGGAAGGGGTTAACCAACCGGCACATGCCCAGCAGCTGAGATGATTTCCGCCAGGCACAGCAAAACGTGCCCTCAAAGAAGAATGCACACAGAGTGGCCCTCTGCACCCTGCAAGTGAGAACAACCAGGACACCTTCGAAGACAGCAGTCTACAGGTAGCCACCACACCCAAGAGCCCCAAGGTGCCCCCAGCCACACCAGCCTCATATAGGCAAGAGCACCACCTGCCACCTCTGCAAAGTCCGGGGAGAGATGGATAAACCTCACAAGGAGCTACAGGAAACTCAGAGCACACGGACTGCCCCACTAGCAAGAATGGACGACCAGCTCAGACTGCGATGCCTCAGGGGAAGCTGCCCCCAGCAATGCTGCAAGAAAGACTAGTGCAGAGCACGCACCACAAGTAGCCACCCAAAGCCACCACCAGTGATAAGGTCACATCACTCGCCCCTGCCAGTGAACAAGCACAACCAGAAACGACCCCACAGGCACCCCAAGTGCCATAAGAAAACGTCAAAGAACGAGACCGAGCACGCAAAGCCAGAAGCGCACAGAAAGCAACGCCAGTGAAACTGACTGCACAGTCAGCACCCAGGAGACCTCTCTGCAAAGAAGCACTGCTGAGTGCAGGTAGGAGAACACCCACGTCTCCACCGCCCCAGCGAAGCCCTGCACTAGGCCAAAGACCAACCACGGTGTTCTCCCTCACACTGCCTCAAGACGGAGTCGGCCGCGACCCAAGATCGGTCAAAAGAGGAGTCGCGCACCCCACGTGGCAGGCTGCCACAGCGCCATGCGCTCCATCAAACAGCGACACAAGACCGGACGTCATGTCGCCCAGCAAGCAAGGAGCATGTCACATAGCGACCAGTCCAGACAAGCACACCGGAGGGAAGGCAGAAGCCGGCGCCATGACAGCGCCACCTCAAGGTCCCAGCGTAATGCCCTCGAAGAAAAGTGACAGCTCTGTCACCCCGAAAACCGGATGAACACAAGTGGGCTGAACAAACCAACAAAGGGAGAAGACCGAGGACTCGCAGCAAGCCAATGGCACACCCTGACACACCAGACAGCCACCACGGCGGACCGACGTCCCTGGATACAGCCTCATGGGTGAACCGAACGTAAGTCGCAGCAAGCGCCAACTGTGTCTCATCCTAACGCTTCCCCAGGAGACCGTCCGTCCAAAGCGTCAGCAGTCTAGGTCAAGCGGCATCCCTGCCCCTGTCCGCATATTCCACGGGTGAAGATCAGCACTGAGTGCCTACCCTCACACCGCCTAAAGATGGAGTCAGCAGTGGCCCCACAACAGGCAAGAGAGGATCCGTACACTCTACGTGTCAAGCCGCCACCTAGGATCAACCTCAACAAATCGAAGACACCTGGCTGCTAAGTCCCTCCTGCCATCCAAACTCTCCCAGCAAGCCGACCAAAACAAATCCGAAGCAACCTGGGAACCTGGCCTACACTGGAACCGCGGCAGCGAGAGCAAGTCTTGGCCAAGACTCATCCACCCGTTAGAGTTGTGCGTGCGACCAAGTAACGGCTTCTCAGACCATCACCAACGTCAGCAAAACAGAAGTCATGAAAGACAACAGGGCATGTCATCTTCAGCGAACCGATGGTCTGCAGCAGATGTTTCCAAGCCAGCGGCCGTGTCCTGAGCCCTCAGGTCAAACTACGGGTGCCCGCCGAGAAGGTTCTGCCGCAAGCAAAGTCATCAGCCCAGGTCTGCTGTTCGTCCTGCCACCTGACTTGAGAGACTGATGGACCCTGTGGTATCCAGTTAACTGTTTGCTTTATTCTCACAGGTTGGATTAACAAGTTGTTTTTTCCTCAATAAAGTTGGGGAGGAATGTAGTATCCTGTGAGACACGTTCTAGTGTCCCACAGGAAGTTGTCAAAACAGCCACTCCCTCGAGGGCTGGGCACACTGCACCCCCACACCCATCCATCACGGGTGCCACGAGTGACGTGGCCCCATCAATAAAAGGGCCCGGGTGCACGTGCTCGAGGCCAGTTACTGAAGTATACTTCTGAATGTCTGTGTCCATCTGTTGCGCCATGTGGGCCTGAGGCCCAACACCACAGCTACGAGCACAGAGCCTAATCGTACCTCGCTACGGCCAGCTACTTTATAGTGGTGCCACTACTCTGAGTAGGTCAATCTAAGGAGCGACACCCATGCTTCACATGATGCACGGTGTGTATTTAAGGATGCGATGCCTATCGAGAACCAGCTACAGTCTGGACACCTGATGCGGGCCTGTAAATGCCTGGTGGAGAGTAGATAATGGTGGCACCAGTATGCTGCAAGGGAGGGTCTGGGATGCCCCTCCTAAACTGAAGTGACTATTAGAAACCCAGCCCACCCAATACCCTGGATTAGAAGGGTGGTGGTGTGGGGCGGCCGCGTCAGTGTGCATCTGAAGGAACTGACTGAAGGTCCCCCTGCATACAAGGAGGTCGCTGAGAGCGCTTGATGAGGCACATTTCCCCATTAGGGCACTGCATGAACCACAGTCTACGTAGGTAGAGGAGGTGGTGAGTAGTGAATGAGTTGGGGTGCCCTGATGGCTTGTGGATCAACGTGGTGGGGGCTTGAACACCGAACTTGGGTTCCCCTGGGATCCCCCTCCTTCTTTCTCGACAAGGTCCACTGATCATTGCGAGCACCTTCCTGGAGGGTCACTGTCGTTCCTCTTCCTGCTGCAACCTTTTTGTGAGGATGGGGAAGGCCCGAGGGGCCACACTCCCTGAACATGGCGACTGTACAGGCATGCAGGGGGAGTGCACCGGGTCACAGGCCAGAACACTGGCGAGCAATTTGTGTGAGCCACTGGGTGGAAATTAATGACTCTTCGCTCGCCACATTGCACCCTACGATTAAGGATACCCAGACGCAGCAGCAAGGTCTGTAGAAAGAGGTACACTTGCTTCAGCTGAGGGCCGATGATGCAGAAGGGGGGGTCCAGCAGAAATAACATTCAGATTATTGGTCTCCCTGAACATCTAGAGGAACATAGCATGGAGCTGTATTGGGAAAAATGGCTTGTGGAGACATTCTATACTATTCTCTGCAGAGCACGTGCATTGCATCCCTGGCTATGCACCAGCGCCAGGAGAGCCCCACAGGCCTGTGGTGATGAATCTCCTTAATTACAGGGATCAAGACCATATTCTTCAAGCCTCCAGGACCAAAGGTCCATTGACAGCGGAAACCAATTCCGTAAACATATACCCAGACTAAATAGCAGAGGTGCAAAGGCAGAGGGCTTCATTCCTACCAATAAAGCATCATCTGCAGAGCCTGAAAATGCGTTTCTCCTTGTTATTTACAGACAAATATCGGATAGTTGATGGGGATCGTTCGTAGGTCTTCACAATGCCTGCTTAGGCTTGCGCCTGGCTGTAATCTAGGGGGGAGGAGATTATTCATGGTATGTCCACCGAATGTGACAGTGGCCGCTCTGGAACCTGAGAAGCCGTCCACCCAATGAACATGTGGTCAGGCAATGTGAGTTGGCAGTGAAGGAGGTCAAGTGGAGAGCAGCCCTCTTGAGGACTCAGCGATGAGTGATGTGGATTCCAGGGTATCAAGGAATGACTGGAACATTGTTGACATGGCGGAGAAGGAACTATTACTGTGGCACTCACACTGATGACAACAGAGTTGGTCCTTGAACTTTGTACATACATACTTTTTTGCTGGTTGTGGGGTGGTGTTGGCACTGTGTTGCATTCATCATGGGGACATATGGGTACTGCTGGGCACAGGCACAAGGGAAGGCAACGTAGTAAGTACACAACAGTAGCACTGGGTGATTATCTGTGGGCTCGCCTTGCTAAGTATTGACTTTCATGGTTACCCACATGCACCAGCATGGACTTTATGTTGTGTGATGCCAGTTCAGTGGTGAGGTAGTTCTACGATCCTCGACCTGGGATGGTGAGTTAGGTGCTTTACTGTTTTTAACCTGATTGCACATGTTGCTAAGTTAGACTGTTCTGTATGCCTATCTGTGGGGCGCTATGAGGGTCACAGGTTAACGGCTCAGGTTCCTGCTTGTGATATGACCGATGGCCATGTGACATGACACACAGTTTAACAGTTATCAGACACTGACCTGGAATTTTAGGGGCATGGCCACTTCTGTGAAGAGATATAGGATACATGCATACCTTAAGCGGTGGGTGATCCACTTTGCATGTCTGCAGAAAACACAGCTGAATTAGCCAAGGTGCGGAAAAAAAGGCAAGGCAGTATTGTGAGTACTACATACTCCAGTTATGACAGGGGTGTTCTTATATGGGTTTTGCCGGATGTACTATTCACACCTACGCGGATTAAGATTGATGGTGAGGGTCAGTATGTAGTGTTGGAGGGGCTCTTTGATAATGGCCTGATAAGTTTGGTTGCAATAAATGCTCCAAATGTGAATTTGTTGGATTTTCTATTGACTCTTGCACCCTGGCTGCTCTGTGAGCTCCAGGCGCCCTGCATATGGGGTGGGGATTTAATAGCGTTCCCAAAGTGATGCCCTAACTGGTGCTCAATCGCTGGTGATGCCAAGAAATTTGACCCAAGGGGTTCAGGACTCACTGCTGACTGACATCTGGTGAGATTAGCACCCATTAGATAGGAAATATTTGTTTTATTCTGGAGTACACATACTGCACACCCACATAGATCTGTTCTACTGCACTGAGGATGTAGCGGTGCGAGTTGATATGACGGGGTACTTAGGACATAACCTGTCGGACCATAATCCCCTTAAGCGTACTCTGCAGCGGTGTTAGGCCACACCGTGTATTCCAATGTGGTGACACATTCCCTCCCTATTGCATGTTACAGTTTACCGGACATGGCTAAGCACATAGAACATCAGTTTGTGGACAATGCTGGGACAGCATCCAATGGGCGTGTGTTTTGATATACTTCAAAGGTGATGATTTGGGGACATTTTCTACACACGTGCATGGTTTGAAGCAGACATTATTGCTTGAGCCAGGTCAACTAAAGGAACACTTGCGTAAACGTGAGATTGCGTCGGTGATGCAGGCCCAGGCCTGTGATTTATTGGTAGCAGTTAGGGTAGAGCACCGATCGGTGTTGCATCATTCTGGCACCTTGGAAGACAAGGAGTACACTGCTTGGCAGCATATTGAGGGAGACAAGGTGGTCGCATGCTGGTTTGGCTCTTTAAGTCAGAAGTCCCAGGTACCCTGAATGGGGCTATCTGCCATGACCCGGGGGTGCGCCTTAAGACACAAAGGAGCATAAATGAGGTGTTTCAGAGTTACTATTTTTCTTTTTAGTTATGTTTACTGAATTTCTGCACATATCAAATCCATATATCTCTTATAATCCCAACTACCCTGGACATGCACTTCTCACTCTCAGCCATTAAAATACTCAGCAAAATATGGCCAGCCCCTATCTCCAGTACATAGACACTGTCCACTGTGGGGGAAGCTAGGAAGCCGAACATGCCAAGCATAAATGATAGATAATAGGCATATAGGAACAACCAGGAGGTAAAGTGACAACACCAAACACATTATTGTTCCCGCATGAACAATGCAAATTCATCAATAATTGTAAACCATATGTGCGTGTCTCCAGCCCACAAACCCCCCCACTGCTTCCCCCAGAGTCCTTCCTCTTACTCAGAGTCTCACCTGGAACCCCTCCAATCAAGTGGCACTAACATTGTTTGTTGGCATATACTCAGCTCCCATGTAGCTAGGCCTCCAGGACAAGTGTATGAATCAAATGGTCAGTGAGTCTGAATACCCCCAACCCCAAACAGCTCCTCGAAGATCTGTAGGTGCTTTCAAGGAGGGTGATAATTTGAGCTCATCTCTAACTTCTCTAACTAGGCATACCAACAGTCGAATGGGCCCTCTCCTCTTTCATATGCATAACATCCTGTGCAAAGCTAACTCAGCCACAGTTTGTTTGTGAATTTCAGCTCACCCACGGCTCAGAGGAGGGACCACGGCCGAGTTCCCCACCATGGCTATGTAAGAATCAAAGCCAGGTTCAGATTTGGTAGCAGGCCCTTTGTCTTCCTAGAGTTATACCCTTGTCAAGTAGGCACCGGACAGGGTCCAGCGGAAACAGACAACCTGTCACCTACACCACACTCTGTGTCACTTGCCATCAGAAGGGGGATATCACCACACACAACCCCACCTTGTGCACAAAATTGCATCTTTCATCTCACAACTAGGGTACTCAATGATTCCTTCCGGGTACATCCTCCCAATCTTTTTTGGGGTCAATTATGCGTGGTGAAGGTAGTTGAATTGGATAATTTGGAACCAAGCATTGATTTTCACCTGCTGAACCAACTGAAGACAATGGACCCACACCGTGTTCACTATATAGGTGTTCAGTGCAGTCTTCCACCAGTCCCAAAAGCCCTTCGGTCCCCCCAGTGAAGTGCTGCCGCAGGTCACTGTATAAGCAAGTAATAGCCTTATTACATCCCCTTCTGGTCAATGGTGCCTCTAACGCAGCCCCAATGGGCGGTATCCTGCGATCGGTGCTCCACATCCTAAGCATCACCCCTCTGAGGACCAAATAAAAAGGAACTGCTCCTGTCCAAGCCCATAGTCAAGCATCACATATGCCCATGTCTGGATCCCTGCCTCCTCCCAGTCTCTAGCCCGGCATGTCACATGCAAGGCCGCACACTGCGGCATCACCCATCAGGGGAGGCTGGGAGCATATGGTATAGACTTTGCACCACTGTGTATATACTACTTCCATGTGTAGGGCAATCTGCATTATTACACTGTCAGAGTTCCTGGACCGGAGCAGCATCCAGGATTCTAAGAGAGGTAATCCTCCCAGTTCAGCCACCACCCCGAGTATTCCAGCTGTGGCGCTAAAACCAACCATCACATCAGACATTGACACTTGGTCACTGCATCAAATAGCTCATAATTGGGAGCATCCAGTCCACCCTCGTCCAAAGGGGACTAGAGCTTACTAAGGGCCATTCACCACCTATCCCCTCCCCATGCTAGGGTCGTCAAAAAGCCCTGCAGATCCCTAAAGAATGAGTTCTGTATGACTATCGGGATATCTGCAAATAAGTCCAATAGTCTGGGTAGCATCACCATTTTAGAGATGGTGATCCTACCCATTGGCAACAGTGACTAGTCAGTCAAAAAGGGGAGAGAGCGATCAATAGAGGTTATCGCCTTGCCC
Organism: Lissotriton helveticus; assembly: GCF_964261635.1. Classification (NCBI taxonomy): domain Eukaryota; kingdom Metazoa; phylum Chordata; class Amphibia; order Caudata; family Salamandridae; genus Lissotriton; species Lissotriton helveticus. The sequence goes on along the minus strand of NC_136067.1, from coordinate 928,451,539 downwards.
AGGTTTTCCTCCATTAAGTAATTTTCCCTGTGATATACCTGAAACCGCACATATTTAATGGTGTCAAATTGCCAGACCTGACCAGTGACTGGCAAAGTTTCCCTCTGGTCTTATGTTAGTGGCATCTGGGTAAACAAACACGACTCGTGTTAATGCAGAGTCTTGTCACTCGCCCAAAGTCTTCTAGTACTGTCATTGTTCCGCTGGAGCACGTCTGGGTCCACCCTCAGGTACACAAGCACATCTTCAGCATACAACGATATAGCCTGCTGCTGCCCCACTACGGCCAGGCCCACCGCCGTGATTGGTGTACCTGCTTCGTGCAAAACACCAACCCCAGCTGTATGACAACCTAGCAGTGTCCCTTTGTTTTTCTTCATGACAAGGAACTTGGCCCTCGTCTTCATGTCCCCTGGCATCACAACTACCTTGATGGTCTCTCTTAGAGGGATGGGATCTGTTTAGCCATATCTAAACATTTTCATGGTGGTAGGGCTTAACTCTGGTGGGGGGTTTCAATTTTTAACACTGATCTTCGTCCATGACATTTACTGATGCCCTTGTGTCAATGAGCACGGTGATGGTGGCCTCATCCACTTCAACTTGGCACATCAGGAGAGGTCTCTGCTTTTGGTTGCCTCTGCCGGCGAATTATATGATGAAGATGCCTTCATCATCATCGTCCTCGAGAAGATCTTCCACTGCCACAGACATTGGCGCTTTTCACTCTTCCCCTTCCTCCAGTGACAGGTGCTGGATATTTGTTGACCTTCCTCTTGCCCCTGCACTGGGAGTCATAGTGGCACTGTGATATGCGTTCGCGGAATGGATCTGGCACCCGCACTTCAGGCAGGTCTTTCATTGGGGGAGGGGGGCAATCTCTTGGGGGGTGCTAAGACTCAGTTCCTGCATGTTTTCTCTGGCGACTCAGTAGCACTGCCCCCTTTTGGTTTTATCGGCCGCCACTGCATCGACTTGCTCCTCCTTTACCATCATTCCCCTCAGTGTGTCAGTGAGTGCCACGCGGCAGAGGAGAGCAGACACCATCTCACTAGCTCTACTGTCAGCAAACTCATGAGATCTGGCCAAGACCAGGATGTCATCCAATATGATGGCAGGTTGCTGCAGGATTCGTTTCTGCAAGTTGGATAAGTGGCACCCTTGAATCAGCTGTGCCTTGATCTTGTCTTGTCTGTCAATCCCTTTGCAGGTCCTCACCAGCCTGCACAATCTTGCAAAAAAACATCAACAAATTTGCCTTCTATGACTTGCTTTTCTTAGCTTGAATCTCTCGAAATCAGGATTCAGTTGGGAATCAAAGTGTCTATTGAGTGCCAGAACTGCTGCTTCAAAATTTGCTTCTGCCCCAGTGTCATGTAGATTTTTTAATAGATTGCACAGTTTGTCACCTCCCAAGTACACCTCCCAAGTACAACATATTTGAGCGCATGACAGTGCCATAAGTTTCTCGTGTGGCGCTGAAATAGTGTCTTACTCGCCCAATCCAGTGGTGCCACCTTTGGGCTGCATATCGCCATGTCTGCCAACTGACTGATTGGCGGTACTGCAGCGATTGGCATCAAAGTGTTTTGTGTCTGCACAGTGTGCGCTGTGGCTGCTTGCTGCGCCACACCTGAGACTGCCCGGGACATGGTATGGGTCAATGGTGTATGTATCGGGCCAGTTCTACCCCACATATCGTGAAGCCTTTCCTCCACACGGCACTGGGTTTCTTTCTTTTTTGTTTAAGTAAATGTCCTTATATGCCACTTTTTTTAATGGCTTAATAGATGATGCCACAGTGTTGTGGTAAGGATATCTGTGCCCACTCCTGACACTACTGCCACAACTCGTGCCCGGTGAGCTTCCTACTTCTTCCTTGCTTAGGGTGTGGTGCATTCACTGCAGATAGGCCTTTGCTTCTTCATGGGGAAAACGTACACTGGAACTCACAATGGGCTGCAGCTGAGTACCATCTGCACGTGCACTGTGCTCCCTAGATGACCAGCACTCCAACTTGTGTACTTGTGTCCTGTAAACATGCCTCACAGGCCTCTCAGGCTGAATGCACCTTCTTCGCATCTGCGACATGATTGGTCGTCTTGCCATGGCTTTCTTTTTCCGCACTGGATAGGGGTCGGGGACCGCTTGGTCCTGGGTGCTGCATGGAGTGCATGTGCATTGCTCCAGCAGCTCTGCGCTGCATTGGTGTGAGCCGCATCTCCTCTTGGTGCAGGTTGTTTGTCTGCTGGGTGCTACTGGGGCATGGAGACCCTTCCCATGTCTTCTGACACACGTTAAGGAGCTATCCCACCCCATCACCAGTGTTGGATCTAGCCTCCGGAGCTGGAGGGGAAATGGCCATATAGCACACAGCACTTTGGTGAGGTACTAGCAGGGTCTTATCAAGAGCGGCTAGCCCACTTTTATTTATTACCTCCAGCCACATCAGCTGTGATATGCGTGCACCACCAAACTTGTGAGTATGAGCCGGGTGGCTCACTACAACTTAATAGTTGCAGAATAATCATCGCTGTGATAAAGCGTTCTCTAATGTCTCTGATAAAAAGTTTTAGAAGCCGACGTGTGAGACATGGGCAGTCTCTTGTTAGTGCACTAACTTGTATGGAAATATACGCTCAGACTTGGAGATAATCGTCTGGAAACAGGAGCACTGCTGCAGGGCATTGTAGGATTCAGCGATCACATGAGCCACAGATAAGAAGAAAGCAAGAATTCTGTAGCCAGACAGTGAGTCCAGGAGAGCGGGCCAAGAGACATCAGTTCTCCTTAATAGGAAGAATGCCAAGTACCTTCTTGAAGTTTTTCATTTTGGTAATATTCTAGTCTTTTCCTAAACATACTGTCCGAAATGAGGAGAATAGAGGCTTCTCAAACGGTTATACTCTACCACACAATTCGAATCAGCATTTACTTTACTTTCATCAAACTCTATTAAATACAAACCAATCAAAGTTCTAACCCTTGATAATGCTGCATATGACATACCTTCCTTATATATAGAGCTACCAATGTTAATAAACTCTGCATCTGCACTTAAACCTTGAGACCTATGTATTGTTACACATATGCTAGAGATACTGGAAACAGTTTTCTGTGAACATATAAGTCTTTTACAAGTAAGAAACGTGTAACAGGCCTTGCTATCTGCTTTGCACATTCAAGTTGATCTAACTTAGCAGCTAGGTATTCAAGCTCATTTCTATTTGGATACAAAATTAATTCAATTATTTTTCCCATGGCTCCAACAACTAATCCTCCCATAACATTTAAATTACGCCGCAAAATTACCCTACAGTTCTTAGAAACAAGTAAACACTTAATCGCACAGTTTTCGAAACAGACTTTTCTAAAGAATTCTATTTTGACTGTAGTTTTTCAGTCAACAGTATTGTCACTCCCTGGTGTTCCATTGTATCATTTCCTGTCAGATCCAATATATGTTCTTTCTCTAGTTGTAGCAATTGTTCATTGAAAGAAGAACATTCTTGAAGAGTAGGCAGTAGACACACAATTGATTTGTGTTGTTAAATAAATTCAAACATTTGCTGTGCTGCAGAATTTTTAGAAGGAAATTGGTTCTTTAAATGTCAAGTTTGTACGCAAGGTTTTTGTTCTTTTGATAGTATTCCTACTCTAACATCCTTCAAAATATTTCCATATTGGATATCAGATGCTTTATGCATGTTTCTAATTATTTATTTTTATTGGAAATTCAAACTGATTTCTCCATTTCCAATACTTTCTAAAGAATTTCGAGTTTCTTCATTTAAAATTGTCTTAAACACAGGTTGTCCTTTCATGGGGGTAATTTGCAATAAATCACCAAAAACAATTACATGCTTTACTCCAAAAAGTACATCGTAGTCTGTATTCAATATATGTTGCATTCTCAAATGTACAGAGGTGAGCATCAAGTTTGAGATCATGCTCACTTCATAGATGATTAAAAGTTTTAATTTCTTCAAAACTCTGGAAACTTCATGACAAGTTTCACCAGATAACTTTTGGTATTCCCGTTTATTATTGTGTTCCACAGGTAGGATAAATAGACTATGCAATGTAATTCCTTTGATGTTGTGGCAGCTAATCTAGTGGGTGCTGTTATTACACATGACAAAATGGAATCTGTAGTTCTCTGTAAATAGATGTTTAGAACTTGGATTACAATGTTTTCCCAGTGCTAGCTGGTTCGCTGACATACAAAAAAATTTGCCTAAAACTTGATTATTTTCGAGGAGGAATCCATGCTCTATTTTTGCTTTCACTGCAATACATCTATTCTTTTCTACCTGTCATTCAGTTGTCACTAACAGTTCCAAGTCAACATTTTCTTGCTTGTTACATTTCTGTCTCCACCTCATTCATTGCTGTGTCAGTTTTATTTTCGATTATTGGCTCTCCAAGGGGATATCGACTGAGAGGTCCAGACTTCTGGCTACTTTGTGAGCTATTCTTTGCTATCTCAGTTGAAATTATTTACTCATGTTTGATTTCCTCATTTAACATTTTCAGGTAGTTTGGAAATATTGGAGATTGAATGCTGTCTTTTATAGCAGTAAAAGAGTCTTCATAGCAGACATATTGTCCGAGTAACCATGTTTTAGAACGCCAATGTTTGAGTAGTTTTTCTCAGCAGTTTGACAAGTATATTTTCTATGGTGCATTAAGTTACATTTTCCATGCCAAACCAAACTACTATCACAACCAACTACAGCATATTTGCCTTCATTGATGTTTTCCGTCACATTGTTTCTATAGCTATAGTGTTGCAGAATTTTGTAGAGACATATTTTTAAGGTGTAGACTTCTTCTTGAACAGAAGGTATCCAACATATTTGTTTTTGCAACACCGGTACTGTCTGGATCCAACTCTACTTGTTTCTGAATTTTGGGGAAAGACTTTAAGACTTGGTTTCACGTGTTGGCAAGGCCAATGCTCACCCAAACAATTCCGCTAGAATTAGAGTATAAGCTAGCCTAACTCAACCTGTCACAGAACTCAAAGGAATCTATTTATCTATTTGAAAGCATTTTTAAAGTGAGACTGTACAATTGTTTGGATACAGATTTTTCTGCAGAAATCTTCTCCCATGTTTCCTTCATCTCTGTTTTTTCTGGCTTTGTGATGTATGGAGTGACATAGCGAGAAATGGAGTTGTCTGAAAAACTGTATGGCCATATTTGCATTTCATAATTTGAGAATAACAGCATTATAATCATTAATACATTTGGAGACCTCTGATCTTCTCGATTATATGTATTTATTGATGATTTTCTTGTCAGTGTATGCCTGACTGTAGATAAAAACCAAAAAGCTTCCTTTGGATATATTTGGCCTTCTAAAGTGATACCTTGTATGGCATTTTCCTTAACATCTTTATCTTTGGCAGCAATATTTGACACATCTATGTGTTTGGTTGCGTACTGTTCTATGAAAGAGAGTACAGACTCATCACTATTAATTCCAAATGTTGGTGAATCCTTTATCCATAGGAGCATTTGTTTATGAGGGGCACCTCTGGCCTGGTATTCTTTTTGCCACAAAAAATCTGTAAATACTCCAAGAGGAAAATTTGTTTTATTGCATATGAAAGCCAGGGATCACTGAAACAATATCGACAGACCGGATATCGACTACCCAAAATATATAAAAGCATAATTATTGACTACAAAAATATCGACTACCAATACTTAAACAAGTAACTACACAAATATTGACTTCACAATATCGCAACTAAAAAAAAATCGATAACAACATTATCAAACCAAAAAAATATCGCTAACAATATATATTGACTTTCAAAACATATAAAGACATAAGCTAAAATATCGAGAAAAAAATATATAGACCACTAAAATATCGCGAAAAACAATCTATCGACTTCTCTATACATCTTAAAAAACACAATATATAACGAAAAAAACATGGTAAATGGTAACATAACTCACCATAATTATATAAAATTAAATATACTATAAATATAAATAAACATCAAAAAAATGAACAGTAAAATTTCGAAAATATAATACATTCACATCATATTAATATTTAAAACATTATACATCTCACACTATAAAAGAATTATAAAAAAAGATAGAAAAAATAAGGCTCCACGATAAAAAAAAAACATTAATTGGCGTCTTCCATATAAAGCACATAACTCCCAAAACAATTCGAACACTCTCAAGAAACCAATAAAAACACCAAATAATTATGCAGACCAATGAAAACAACCAACACATTATAGAAACACTATAAAAATAAAGAAAATACACAACTAGATAACACTTTACGCCACAAAACGTGAAGCGGAAACTCTGCCAGATTTTCACCAGAAGAGAAACCTGCTACATTCAGAAAAAGGCTACACAAAAGAAAAGTAAGTGCCACTACCTTATAATAGCTACTAACCTTAGCAAGAAAAAATAAAAATTAAAAATTAAACAACAATAACTGAAACATTTTCTTTCCTTCTTACCATGTCTTGCAGATGTATCAAAATTACCAAAAAAAAGCCCAACTTTTCCAACTCTATCAACTCTAAAACAAAAGTAAGTATATAAACTAAAATAACAGAGACAACTTTTAAAGGACAAACTATCAAGAAAATGTCCTTATGCAAAGAAATCCAGTAATACAAAATAAAACATATACAATAAATCTCATTTTCTTTTCCCAACAGAACCATTGATAAAATAAAGAGAAGTAAAGCATCCAAACACACATCATAGCCCTCCAAACAACTAAGAAAGAGGTAAATATATAGTTAAAATGTTATAAATGCCAATGATTAACCTAGAAACCATACTAAATATCTCTATGCAACTTTTATTTACTGTAGAAAGAAAAAAGAAAAATGACTGAAGGAGCCAAATTTATAACTTCACAGAAAGGAAATTTGCTTTTATGTTATATGGGCTATACATATACACAAGAAAAGCAGCATGAACTGAAAGTGTTTTGGAAATGCATCAAATATTACAGTAACAAATGTTATGGTCGAGCTATAATACACGAAACAACTGTAACCAATACAACAAAACATAACCACCCTCCCAACATGACAGAAATAGAAATTAGACAAATGCTTGACTCACTAAAAGAAGCAAGTACTAGCACAGACCTCCCTTCTACAACTATCCTTAAAGAACACTTGAAAGTTCTCCCCAACATGCATCAAGCCAATTACCTTCCATCGAATCTCTAAAAAGGACAATATCTAGGCAAAAAAGAACAACTTCTGCTACTCCACCTGCCCCAAAAACCTTTGAGCAAGTCCAAATTCCCCCTGAACTGAGAATAACTCATAATGACGAACCTTTCATCCTATACGACAATGCATCCAATGAAAAAAGAATTATAATGTTTGCTACAGCAGACAATATGGTGAAATTACCCCAATGTGAAACATGGATGCTGGATGGTACATTCTCAGCATGCCCTAAACCTTTCTATCAACTATACACCATCCATGGACACTATCAGAACTGCAATATTTCCTTCATATATAGCCTACTACCCAACAAACAGCAAACAACCTATATTGAGCTACTAAATAAAATAAAAGAACAAACCAATAATTACTTCCCCCCAAAAAATTATCATTGACTATGAGAAAGCAAAGATGAATTCAATTCTAAAAATCTACCCTCACACAGCAATCCAAGGTTGCTACTACTACTTCAACCAATGTATATGGAAACATATACAAACATCTGCCCTAAGTTCCCAATACTGCAATGACAGCACTTTTGCCTACCAGGTAAAAAAATTCATTGCCCTAGCCTATGTTCCTGTTACAGACGTAGCAGAACATTACAAGCTACTAATAGACAGCCCCTATTATAAAAAAACAAAACAAAATTAAGCCCCCTATTAGATTACTTCGAAGACACATGGGTAGGAAGGCTACACAGATCAGGACACAGAAGACAACCTAAATTTCAAATTCCCTGGTGGAACTTCTACCCAAGTACCCTAAATAAACAGGCTAAAAGTAACAACGCAGTTGAAGGATGGCACAATGCTTTCCAAGCAACTACAGGCAGAGGTACCCCTACACTATATAAACTGCTCCAATCGTTACAAAAGAAACAAAGCTACCAAGAACTTCGAATGGAGCAATCTGTAACACTAATTGGCCCTAATCTATCCTCAGCAAGATGCCTCCCCGCCATATTAATATGGCGGGGGGACCGCTGCGGACAGAAAGACCGTCTGCCGCTTTTCCGCCCCGGTCGCCTCGGGGCGGAAAAGGTTTAATATGGTGGCGGTGTCTATCAGACACCGCCAGCCATATTACAATGGGCAGTAACAGATGCCTTTCCGTGGCGGCGATGCCGCCCCGGAAAGGCATGCGGTCTTCACTTCGGTGGGCCCCTTGCAGGCCACTGAAGTGAAGGCGAGGTGGGGGGTGCACATGGGGGGTACCACAGCATTTGCATACACAATGGGGTAGGCACCACGGGGTGCCTGCCGCTTTGTGTATGCAAATGCATACATGCATTTTTAGCATTTTGGCGGGCGGTGCTGAGAGCACCGCCTGCCACAATGTTATAAATGCGGATGCGCCCGCACAAAAATATTTACATACTGTTTGCTTTGTGCCTAACTCAAAGTGTTCTGCTACAAATAGTTATTCACCAAAGGTCTGCCACTTATCTCTGCTATCTTGTTCCGTTTTTGAAAATACAACTACTTTGTGAGTTTGGTTTTTGTAGTGAGAGCAGCAACAACAAATGCAAACATAGTCAGGTTTCTCAGAAAATAGTGCATTGAACTTGCCGATCTCTTTTCTAAATTTCTTAATACTAATCTCTGTCCTTTTGCTCTACACCTCTAGTCACTATCTCCTCGTTTTTCCTATACTCTCCTCCATGATCAAAGAAACAGAACTAAATATCTTCATAACTTTCCAAACCTCCAACACAGTACCATGTAATAATGCTCTATTCATAGCTCCCAACTATAAAGCTAGAGCTTTTAAATAGTAAAGTCTTCTTAATAAATGTTGCGTTTTTGAATGATGTTCAACTAATCTTCTAAAGTAATGAAAAGTACTCTTGCACACTTTCATTGAAAGATATGCAAGTGAATGAACTTGTAAATTGGTTTATTTTCTAATTTTGCATGGATCTAATCCTTGCAACATTTAAATTTTCTGGTTCAGACATCTCCATGAAAATTCTCTTAGGAAAGTTTTCAATTTATCAATTGATTCCTGATGGATAGTGCAAATACTGCTACACTTCCACTTGTACACAGGAACCTGTTTATGCCTTCCTTGTGCTTCTTCGGCTACCACTTGTTCTACATTCCTAGGAATTATCTGTTGTATTTTATTGGAGTGCCATGTTTTACTTCATAGTAATGACCACTTGTGTCAAACACATGCCCTAATGTGTTCTTTTGCAAGTAGCTCTCTTCATTAAAAAGTAGTTCTGTGTGAGATGTGTGTATCCATTCACTTACTGTTGGTGAGAGCGAGCGAGGAAAATACTCAGCGAGCCCCACATTGCGATGAGTGTGAAATACTCCATGAACTCCGTGAACAGAGCAGAGTTCACCACCAGGGCCCAATGATTGTATGTTTGAGTAAGTATATGTTTGTGTCAGTAAATGGATTTGAGTGTAAATACGTGTGTAAGAGTATGGGTATCTAACTGAGTGTGAAAGTGTCTGTATGGATGTAAGTGTGGGTGTGAGAGTCTCTGAATGGGGTTGTGAATGGCTGTAACAGGGTATGTGGTGTATGTGAATGGGTGTGACAATGTGTGCGTCGGTATGTGAGTAAGTGTGAGAGTATCTGCATAGGGATAAAATTGGGTGTGAGAGTCTTTGTATAGGTTTCTGAATGGGTGTGACAGTGTCTATATGGGTTACTAAATAGATGTAACAGTGTCTGTATCAGTTTAACACTGGGTATGAGAGGATCTCTATTAGGAGTGGGCGTAATTTGCGAAGTTGCCTTTCGCAAAATTCTTCGAAACGGCAAGAAATCTCCGCGAGCACGTGAAATTTCGCGTGCTCGCAGAGATTTTGCTGCGCCCGTCAAAAGTATTGCATGTAACGTGGCGCTACTGTGTTTGTGTGAGAATTCCAGACGCTGTACTTTGAAAGAGAAAAATGAAAGAAACAGACTGTTTTCCAGCAAAAGAGTTTCATTCGATTTTGGATCCATTTCACTGGGGAACAAATGGAGGAAGTTTGCCAGCAAGTCAGTAGGATCGTGATTGAGGTAGAGATGGGTGGAAAGAAAGAGAGAGAGGGAGGGAGGGAGGGAGGCAGAGAAGTGTACACTCGGGCTCCTGCAAGTGTCTCCATCCAGACGCTGCACTTTGAAAGAGAAAAATGAAAGAAAGAGGTGAAACAATCCAAAACCAACAAACGTTTACAACATAATTATATACTTGCAATTTTGCTAAAAAGGCCTCAGGCAGCTGGGCTGTTGTTTATGTAGATTGATAAAAACACCTCTGACACAGATTTCACAAGCAAGACACCACACCACAACACAGACAGACACGCACATGAAGAAGGGTGGAGGTGATACGGGCATTTTTTGTCCTAAGAAGGCATGCGGCTTCTAGAGTGGGAAGGGTGGCGTTGCCTTTGGAGTGCAGTGACGTGTCAAAGCCATGTCAGATCACCATCAGTACACAACAGGCACTGGCAACGTCAATAGGTCTGGCCTTTGCACCACAGCTCCTCATTAGCCATGCGTTGTTTTGTTATTTTATTAAATATTTTGCTTTGTGAAAAAAATCTGGCAGAGAACTAAAGCACGCCCTAGTGGTTTGCCCAAAGCTTATTATCACAAGCTGTCAAAGTGAGGAGCAGGATCTGTAACAAACTCCCGCTGAGTTTTTATTGTTTTATCTCCTTTTATCAAGTGTTGTGGATTGTACAGTAGACTGCTTTTCCAGCAACAGAGTTTCATTCGATTTTGGATCCATTTCACTGGGGAACAAATGGAGGAAGTTTGCCAGCAAGTCAGTAGGATCGAGATCGAGGTAGAGATGGACGGAAAGAAAGAGCCACGAGGACCCACCACAGTTTTATGATGAGGAACAGCACATGTCATGCCCCCCGAAATCCGTTCTGCTGCGGATCGCGGAAGTTTTGACATTGACGCGTTCTGCGTGGATCGTGAAAATGCAGAAATCTCGCAAGTTCCCCGAGCAGATCAGAATTTGCTGCCCACCTCTAGTCTCTATGGATATATGAGTAGATGTGAAAGTGTATGTTGGGTGTAAGTGTGAGAGTCTCTGAATGGGTTTGCGAATGGATCTAACAGTGTCTGTAGCATATCTGTATGGGTTTAACAGTGCCTTAGGGTATGTGAATGGGTGTAACAGTGTCTGTATGGGTATGTGAGTGGGTGTGGCAGGCTACCAACCAAGATAGTTTCACACTGAAAGGAACTGTGACACAACTGGTGCTCATGTAAAGTGCTCTGTTACCTGAATTCAGGGCAAGTTTGTGCTATAAAAAACTTCAATAAAAACAAAAGGGATCCCACAGCCATCGGTGAATAATCCCCTGCCAACCAACATCATCTGTATGGGGCTCTGGCCAAATCGGCCTGATTCTTACTGGCACCATTCTGGCCGAGCCCCGTGGAGTTCCCTGGTGCCAGCAGTGCTACAGGATGGAGAGGCCGGTGGCGTGAGGCTACGCCATGAGGCACAACAAACATGGTGACATCCTGTGAACGAGCCCCCACATAGAAAGCATGCTGGCATCTTCTTCCTGAGGACCTGGTCAACTGCGGTCTCCCTAGAGCTGGGAGGCAGCTAGTGGCGTGCGATCACTGGCAGTAACCCAAAACTGCAGACCTGTGCCTGGGGCTGGGCTGAGCTGGGGCTGGGCTGAGCTGTGCCGGCAATGTGCAGAGGAGATGCCGACTACATGGAGTGGGCAGGTGTCGGTATCAGTCGCTGGGCTTCCATTGTTGGCTGGTGGTGGGCCCTGTGGCCCCCTGGCTCTCTGTGACCAGCTGGACTTACTCCTCGATGGTCGCTCCCTCTCGCTCCCTGCCTCACCTCCCCGACCACCTGGAAACACTCCTGCTAATCACTGCCAGACATCGCCTGCAGTTCTAGCGCCTCGACGCCGGACTAGCGCTCATTGCCTGTGTGGTATCGTTATTTAGGGCATATCACATTTTATTTTATTCTATTTTAAAAGCGCTGCATTGCCTGCCCTGTGTAATTTCGTTTTACTTTACAGCATATTTTATTTATATAGCGCCGCATTTACTGGGTTTTAGCTGTCCCCTTCTGTGTGTCCGTGCCCCAGTTTCACTTTCCCTCCCTCCATTTGTTGTGCTCGTGGCCCGTGTCTCCTCCCAGCCTCCCAGCTGCCCCTCCCACGCACTGGCCGAGTCAGAGCGCTCCTCCCCTGGCTCTCTGTGACCAGCTGGACTTACTCCTCGATGGTCGCTCCCTCTCGCTCCCTGCCTCACCTCCCCGACCACCTGGAAACACTCCTGCTAATCACTGCCAGACATCGCCTGCAGTTCTAGCGCCTCGACGCCGGACTAGCGCTCATTGCCTGTGTGGTATCGTTATTTAGGGCATATCACACTTTATTTTATTCTATTTTAAAAGCGCTGCATTGCCTGCCCTGTGTAATTTCGTTTTACTTTACAGCATATTTTATTTATATAGCGCCGCATTTACTGGGTTTTAGCTGTCCCCTTCTGTGTGTCCGTGCCCCAGTTTCACTTTCCCTCCCTCCATTTGTTGTGCTCGTGGCCCGTGTCTCCTCCCAGCCTCCCAGCTGCCCCTCCCACACTCCGCCCCCTCCACTATCCATTTAAGTCAGATGGTCCTACGCGCAGCGTCCACGCGCTACGGCCGCGCCGAAGGTTCGCCAAAGGTAAGCCCGTCTACGCCCGTCCGCGCCGGGACCGCGCCCAGCGCCAGACCCACTGGTCCACGCATTGCCCAGCCCTCCCGCATTACTTACGACGCCTCCACCCTCCTAGCCCTTAACCCCGGCCGACTCTCCAACTGCGCCCAAGCTGCTCCTGGACACACTCATGGACCCTTCACATGCTACTCCTGCAAGTTCGACGGCACCAAGAAAAACTCCTCATCCACGATCACACAACAGATATCTGACTCCAACCACCTAAAATGCATCCTGCTCAACACCCGCTCAGTCCACAGACACGCCATCGACCTCTGGAACCTACTAGACACCATTTCTCCCGACGTCGCCTTCCTAACAGAAACATGGATGAACGCCTCATCAGCCCCAGACATCACCATTGCCATCCCGGAAGGACACAAGATCTTCCATAAGGACCGCACCGACCAAACAGGAGGAGGCATCGCTATCGTCCATAAGAACTCCATCCGCATCTCAACCAGCTCAGACGTCAACCTTACCAGCGCCGAACACCTTCACTTCCAGATCCACACCGACCCCAAGACCACACTCAGAGGCACACTCCTCTACCGACCTCCAGGACCCCGTGCACAATTCAACGACGTTATCACTGACTTTATCACCCCACACGCCTTCCCCTCCGAGGAATACATTCTGCTGGGAGACCTCAACTTTCACCTGGAAAAGAGCAATGACAGCAATGCCACCTCCCTTCTGGACAATCTCGCCAACCTCGGACTTAAACAACTTGTCACTACGCCCACCCACATCGCAGGTCATACACTCGACCCTATCTTCACCTCCAGCAAACATGTCTCCTTCAGTCACACCACTACTCTCCATTGGACAGACCACAGCTGCGTACACTTCATCTACAATAAGACCACAACTCACAACCATCCTCAACCTTCTCTGCGAAGAAACTGGAACAAAATCACCATCGACCAGATCTCCTCATCGCTTCTCCAAAACCCCCCTGCCCACTCCTCAAACCCCGACCAAGCAGCCATTAACCTCACCCAATGGCTATCCAACAGCGCCGACATCCTAGCACCGCTGAAAAAACGTCAAATCAAACTAGGCAGCAAAAATGCCTCCTGGTTCAACGATGATCTTAAGAAATCGAAGAAACTCTGTCGCTCCCTCGAGAAGGCCTGGAAAAAAGACCCAAACACCAACACCAGGGACGCCTTCAAAAACGCCACCCGCATACACCACCAACTAATCCGATCTGCCAAGAAAGCCGCATTCAAAGAGCGACTAGACAACAACGCCCACAACAGCAAGGAATTATTCAACATCGTCAAAGAATTTACCAACCCCTCAGCCAACTCCAACGACATCACCCCCTCTCAAGCCCTCTGCGACTCCCTAGCTTTGTTCTTCCACAACAAAATCGCAGACATCCACAACCGCTTCGACAACCGACCCGGAGACCAACCCACCCAACCTTCTGCAGGACCTTCACCCCTCTTGAACATCCTTAATGACTGGAACCCAATCTCCACTGAGGACACCATCCACCTGATGAACTCCATCCACTCAGGATCCCCCACAGACCCCTGCCCGCACCACATCTTCAACAAAGCAGACTCCATCATAGCACCACACCTTCGAGACGTCATCAACTGCTCCCTCAACTCCGCCACCTTCCCGGAAAGCTGGAAACACGCAGAACTTAGCGCCCTTCTGAAAAAACCCACAGCGGACCTCACCGAACTTAAAAACTACCGCCCCATCTCGCTCCTACCATTCCCGGCCAAAGTCATTGATAAAGCCGTCAACAACCAGTTCGCCGCCTTCCTCGAAACCAACAAATCCCTCGACTCCTCACAGTCCGGCTTCCGAGCCAAACACAGCACGGAGACCGCCCTCATCGCAGCAACAGACGACATTCGAACTCTTCTGGACAATGGAGACACAGTCGCCCTCATCCTCCTCGACCTCTCCGCAGCCTTCGACACAGTCTGCCATAGCACCCTTCTACAGCGCCTCAGAAACATCGGAATCCAAGGAAAAGCACTGGAATGGATCACTTCGTTCCTCACCGGAAGAACCCAGAGAGTCCGCCTCCCACCATTCAACTCAGAGGCCACTGAAGTCATCTGCGGCGTACCCCAAGGGTCCTCACTCAGTCCCACCCTCTTCAACGTATACATGAGCCCCCTCGCGGCCATCGCACGCCAACACAACCTCAACATCATCTCCTACGCGGATGACACTCAACTGATCCTATCACTCACCAAAGACCCTAACACCGCCAAAACCAACCTACATGAAGGAATGAAAGAAGTAGCCGAGTGGATGAAGCACAGCCGTCTGAAACTGAACTCAGACAAAACAGAAGTCCTTATCTTAGGTACCTCCCCCTCCGCCTGGGATGACTCTTGGTGGCCAAAGGCCCTTGGAAAAGCACCCATCCCGACGGACCACGCACGGAATCTGGGCGTCATCCTGGACTCCTCACTCTCTATGAACAGACAAGTAAACGCCGTTTCATCATCTTGCTTCAACATTCTTCGCATGCTCAAAAAAACATTTCGCTGGATCCCCACCGAAACCAGAAAAACGGTCACCCATGCATTGGTTACAAGCCGCCTGGACTACGGAAACACCCTATACGCCGGTATCACCGCAAAACTCCAGAAAAAACTCCAACGTATCCAGAACGCATCAGCCAGACTCATACTAGACATCCCGCGTAAAGACCACATCTCTAGTCACCTGAAAAACCTCCACTGGCTCCCCGTCAATAAGAGGATTACTTTCCGACTCCTAACCCACGCACACAAAGCACTTTACGAAATTGGACCCGAATGCCTCAATACACGACTTTCCTTCTACACCCCCTCCCGCCAGCTACGATCCTCCAACCAAGCCCTTGCTACCGTACCTCGCATCAATAAAACCACCATGGGAGGTAGATCCTTCTCCTACCTCGCAGCTAAAACCTGGAACTCACTCCCCACTCACCTTCGTCTCACTCAGAACCATCTAGCATTCAGAAAGCAACTTAAAACTTGGATATTCGACAAGTAACTCCCCACCCTTCTTCAAGTGCCTTGAGACCCTCCGGGTATGTAGCGCGCTATATAAATCTTCTGACTTTGACTTTGACTTTGTGGGTGAAAGATTGGGGCCCAGTGGCCAACCTGCAGAGTGGGAAAAGATGCCTCCATCTCGGCTTCGGGGGTGCGAGGAACGGGCCACAGCCTCTGATAGCCTACGGAGGTTGCTCCCTCAGCCTTGCCCGGAGATAGGATCAGGCTGGCCTGCAGATTTTGTGCAGCCTGGGCCTCAGCCAGAGACGGGATCAGGCCAGATGGCCTGCCCTCACCCTTCGGAGGGAGCATAGAGACGCCAAGGTGGGCCAGAGGACAACCGCCTAGAGATCTCTGCCATGGATATCATTCTCATAGGGCAGTAATTGTAAGGGGCAGAATCATCTTTGGAGCAACCTGGCCCCACGGTCTTGGCACTTGACTGAGACATTGCACCTGAGTACAGGACATTTCCTGTGGGCTGTTTGCTTTGCCCTGGGAGGTTTTAGGTGCTGCCCTATCCAGCCCCTTGACCAGCCTTGAAATATCCTCAGTCCTCTTGCCAGAAATTTTATTGGAACACTAGGCCCGAGTTAGGAGCATTCCTCGTGGGTGGCATATTTTGCACTTCCCTGCTTGGCTGCTTGATGGTAAGGAATTGGTCCACCCTTCAAATATATTTTCCTGACTTGAATAACACCTGAGTGAGACCCGGCACCTGCCACCTAGATTACCTCCTCGCCCATCATGCCCAAGTTGGGAGTTTTAGAGGCACAATGCACAACGCATGTGGGATCTCCTACCACTCCCCATTGGGCGTCTGGATCAGGGGTCCAACATTCTGAAAGAAGTGGCCCTTAGGGGCCACCCGGGTTACTTACAACCACCTGCTATGCCTTCCCAAGTAATGAAGAGTCGAATACAAACATACTTTTATTAGCAATACTCTGCAGAGGAGTCCAATCTGACCTGCACCCTAAGATGTCTGCCAAGGGACTGACCCCACCAACAGTCTACAACACGTAATATTTCTTCTCAAAAGCCTCCAACTACGCCCACAGTGGAAAGTTACCGGCCTGGGCCGAACTTGAACAAAGAGGGCACCGAGGGATGAGGTACCACCTACCAGATGGGTACATGCTATCTGCAAATCAAGGTTATTGTGCTGAGCCTCAGCATCTCCTAACATGGGAGCAGAACTACACACTCAGATAGGTATGTGAGGGCAGAATGGCCTATTCATTAGTAGGTCAAGAAACAGCCTTGAACAGAAGAGAAAATAATAACGAAATACAGTGTTCTGCTGAGGCAAGCAATGCGAGTATGGAGGCCTGGTTCAGGCTCAGTCTAAGCAGTCTAATAGGGATTACGAAATACAAAATGCAGTCACACTCACAAACTGAAACCTGCACATTACAGGGATAACTCAGTGGGTTGCATAAAGTGAATACAAATGGTGTCTATTTAGCCACACACTGCTAACCTAATATAGCATGAAAACAAGTGCATTGTAGGAATGGGATTTTCAAACCTAACAGACCCTCCTTTTAGCATGTGTTGCCAAATGTTTTATTAGGGCTATCCGGTAGGGTATTTACAATTCTAAGTGGGGAGAAAGCAAATGCATAGTTACTCAGTGTTACAAGGGAGAATAAAGCAGCACATGAGTATCAAAATCCACTTAGTATTAAAAAATACCCTCATCAATGAGCATCATGTCTTGGATATCCTGCATCATCATAGTTGAGACCTTGTTATCCCGTCCAGTTAGAGGTAGGGGTGAGCTTGCTCACACAATAGGTGCAACATGCTGGAAGGCAATTAATACATAGATGTTAAACCTGACATCATTGGCGTGAGTCTCCCTTCCATTTTTGATGGATTGCTTCCTCTGTTTTGATATGTTGTTGCTGGATTTATGCTTTGGGCACTGTGCCACTGCTAATCAGTGCCACAGTGTAAGTGCTCCCTATGTTAAATTGATGTATTAATTGGCTTCCATGATTGGGTTATCAGCCCCTAGTACAGTGCACCATGTGTGCCCAGGGCTTGTAAATCAAATGCTGCTGGTGGGCTTGCAGCACTCGTTGTGCCACCCACAGTAGCAGCTTGTAAATGTGTCTCAGGCCTGCCATTGCAAGGCCTCTGTGCAGTCTAGCACTGCCATGTCGACCTGGCCAAGTGCACCCACTTTCCTGGCCCTAAACCTTCCCTTTTCTTCATATTAGGCACCCCATGGTAGGCCCAAAATGTAGTATACTTGTAAAGCGCACAGCTGCCCCAGCAACGGGGCGTCCCGGCGCTGTATAACTCTGGGGAACCCGTCCTGGCTTTCCCTGTGGGATGGTCCCTTGCTGGGAGTCCCCAAGGTGGAGCCAGGCATCCCCGGAATTGGTGGGGCCGTTGTGGAGATTAGGCAAGCTAATGCCCAGAGTTGCCGAGTGGAACCCCTGATTAGAGTAAGCACCGAAGCGAGAATTATCAAGTCCGCTGACCAAGGTCCACGACCCTGCCGCGTCGGGAATTGAACCCTGGTCCCGGGCTGACTTCTGCTCTCAGGCCTGCTGCCTCTAACCAGTGAGCCACACTACTCCAAAGGCAGAGTACATTGTACGTATAAGGTAGGACATGCTCTGATGTGTGTAGCATGTTCTAATAGTGAATTACAGCCATTTTCGTTTTTCACTATTGAAGGCTACCTGTTCTCATAAGCCATTATGGGCAGTTAGATTATTACATTCTTATAATCCTAACTGACTCAGGGAACATGGTAGAAATTCGAATTTAGTATGCCTGAACTCAGAATAATAAAATACATATTTCAGGAAAGTTAATTTTAATATTCTGTGTTTGCAAATACCACTTTTAGAAAACAGGTATTTGCTGCTTAACTATTTGAGCCTGCCTCTGCTGGGTTGTGTATTCTCTGTCTGGGTTTGTGTGTGACAGGGCTGAGGAATTCCAGGAGACAGGCTGGGGCAGCCCAGTGGTGAATAGAGAGATCTGCATCTAGATGGGAGCGAGGAGTTACACCTGGGACCTGAATAGGACTGGGCCTTCCCTCTACAATGCTGGCTCCACCCTCTGTGGCTTGTCTGATGTCTCTGCTCTGCACTGTGAAAGGAGAGGCGGAATCATGTCAACAGAGTACTCCAGAGCTGTATCTTCCCTCCCCTGTGCTGGCTCCACCCCCTGTGGTGCGGCTGATGTCTCTGCCCTGCACAGTGAAAGGAAGAAGAGAGTCATGTCAACAAAGTGCTCAGGAACTGGTTTGAACTAGGCAGAGGCCTCTCTACCTTCAGAGAACAAAGGATGTTGGGGTATAAATATTGGGACCCTGATCCCAAGAAATTAGATCACTTCTGGAACAAGAAACATTTCTGCCAAGGAGAAGAACCAAGGAAGCTGCAGAAGTTTGGACTGCCCCTCTGCCAGTGTGCTGTTTGCTGGGTTGGCCTGCAGTAGTTGCTTCATTGCCAAGGGAAAGGAGAAGGAACTTTGTAAGGACTTTCATCTACAGAATATTCTCCAAGGGCTTGAACTGTGCTTGCCTCCTGCTGAAGTCTCAGGGACAAAAGACTTCACCTCCAGCTCCCTCCTGAATTTCCTTGCTGGGAATTCTGACTCCAGACACTTGCGTGCCGCTGAGAGCTGGAAGCGCTGTGGTAAATAAATAAATAATACCCTATTTTTGACTAGGCATATATCATAACAGATAGCTCAATAAATAAGAGTCAAGATTCGAGGTAGTAGGAGTTTCTGCAGGTTTATTACAGCATAAGGACAGGGACAGGACAACCTGCATAGGATGACCCAGCAGCTGCTGGGGCTAGGTCTGGGATGAGCGCGCTAACTTCTAATAACAATACAAGAGCATTTATACATAGCGCAAACACATAGCATTACATTGCCGTATGCGTAGCAGTGGGTGGAGCAGAAGGCGTGACGCATAGCAGTCACAAAAGATAAGAGTAAAAGTAGGTGTAACTGGGAGTATACATAGACATGTGATGCAAACGTAACAGAATATGTCATGAATAGGGCGGAAACATAGGAGGGGGCTACCTAAGGAGCCGGAACCTCTGACCTGGTGGTGCGCGTAAACTGGCAATGACGTGTTACTAGGAGAAGCTGGGGGCTATGAACTCTGTGCTAGGAGCAGAGACTAAAGTCTGGAGGGTCGGAGCGACATGTACCTAAACCCTATCTAGTATCTGATGTTTAGGGAACATGTTGATATAAACTAGAAGTCATGAGGGGAAAAGCTAACTTGACTCTAAGACTGGACCATGCATTATTCTACATGTAGTGTGTGATGAAGAATATGAAATGACCATTAAATACAATATTTTCTCTAAACATGGAGACGAGAAGGCTAGACAATGACGGAAACTATTGATGCAGTTCAGTAGTTTAGGAATGCAGAGAAGGAGGACTGAACTGATAACTGGAACTATAACATACTTTTGGCAGACTCAGAGGCAGAGCCAGGCTGCACCGGGCACTGCGAGGCAGGAAGTAAGTGAAAGGTCGAGGATACAGGTGGGGGCTGTATCGCTCCTTAGCGAGGCTTCAGGAGACAGGAGCTGAATCTAGGGTCCGGGCCCTGTTGAGGCCTAGAAACGGGGACTTTATAATGGAATAACGTGCACACTGGGAAACGTGGCAACGTAGCTTTACATAGGCCTGATATTCGTAGTATTCACGAGGACTGTAAACTGGCATACTAGAGGTGGACACAACTATAATTGCGTCATTAATCGGACATGGGGAATAACATATGCATATTGGTCATGCACACATAACATATGATGGATGAGGCGTAGGGACACAGAACATGGCAAAATTTACTTTTCCACATTCCCTCCTTGTCACTACGTTTCCATCAGGAAACATCAATTTTCATGATACCGTCTATCATTTCATACAGTACCATTTGCTCGTCTCGAATTGTCTTGGAACGGGATTTAGAACGGGGCTTGGGACTAGGAATACAAGAGGTAGCACACATGCTGCAAATCGCAGGGCCACATTGTATACAGAGGCAGCAGCTGAATATGATCGCTACTGCGATACTTAGAAAGGACAGGACTTTCCATCCCCAGGCGGAAATTATATTCCAGAACCAACCAGACCATGTCCAGGTGCCTGGATCTTGGTGTAACAGATGGGCAATTTTATGAAGTCTGGTTATAGCTGAATAAACAGACGGCGCGTTATTTGGAATGAAAATGCAACAACTAGATCCGAGGACTCTACAGGCCCCGCCCCTATCGGCCAGTATGACGTCAAGGACGAGACGATTCTGTAAAACGACAATTCTCATAAAGGATTGCTCTTCGGTTAAGTTACCTAGAGCGAAGGCAGTCTCATCTACTACTACTTCAAGGGTTCTTGTTAACCTACGGATTAGCTTACTATTTACAACTGTACCTAAATAAGGGAACACACCTTTATCAATATCAATGAATTGCTCTGCGGCAGTTTCAGTATAATCGACAATCGGGAGGTTTCTCTTGTGTCTGGTATGTACTAGGAAGGAATTCCTATGGTAGTCAGGTGGGGCTAGAAAAACAGGTGGCAGTAGGAAGGCAATGTAACAGGTTCCCTCCCAATCGAGGGGCAGACGGACATATGCGGTTTGACCACAAACAAAATAAGAATGACGTGAAGCTTTAAAAATAGATTTCCCACTGTCACTATACTGGATAATAGTAGTACATTCACTATGTCCTACGTGTACAGAACCCTTATTTCGGACACATAATTCGCCTTTGACTGGTAGTACTGAAATAGCAGGTGAGTCTGGAGTAATATCAGACTGAACATTCAGGACCATGAAATTCGACGAATAATTACCTAAATTATACACTTCATTTTCTAGATCTAAACCTGTTCTGTGGGGGAGACCTTGCTTGTCTGGAAAACATGTACTGTTAAGAAAAGACATATCTGTTGAGGATGACGTTAACGTGGACCATGCTCCACACGAACCATTATGTGAAAAAGGATAAGGAAAGAGTGGCAGAACTCCCTTCGGTGTCTGGAAAGGGGGGAGTCGACCACACACCCAACAATTAGTGGCATTGCTGGTCTGGTGTGAGTAATGTAACATGCGGATAAATGTGTTGTTACGCATAGCGAGGCGGTATGAATATTCGTGAGGAGGCAGATCACTAAACGTGTGCTCTACTGTAACATTAGCAGACTTATTTACATGAGGAACTGAAAAACACAGGAAAAGTGCGTAACTAGTGCAGGAAATCATTATGCTGAGAAATAATATGAAACTTAGAAAAACGATACATTGATTTGAGCTTTGACTGACTCTCTCACTATGGGGGTCTATTTTATACATGTCAGAAACAGTCTAACCGTTTCACCTAGGGGAGGACTTATACAATCAAACTGACTGACTTATTTTACTAGACCGGAGCTTGTGCTTATACTCCTGTTGCGGAGTTTTCTCTAACAGGGAAGGGGTTGTGTCAATGTCTTTTGCGGGACAGTCCTTAGGAACGATATTTTGGCAGTCTTTAAAATCCTGGGAATCCTTGGAAATGTCTTTAGAAACTGGTTTCAATCCTTTGAAAAGTTTTACATGAGAAAGGTGGACCCACCCCTTCCTGCCTTCCAACTTGACGGCAGTACGGGTGGTCAAGAGGACCTGACGTGGCTCCTTCCAACGTGGTTCCAGCGGACTTGATCTGTCAAAATTTCGGATCATCACCAGCGAACCTGGAACGATTTCATGCGGTGCCACCTCGGTATTGTCTGGAAATGCGGCGGCAACCTGTGAACGACATGAGTTGAGGGCAGACATCAAGGAAGCTAGGTAATCTGTCAGCATATTACATGAAACATCAGTAATACTTCGGGGTCTAGGAGTACCCCACATGTTAGGGGGGCGGCCGAAAACGACCTCATACGGGGACAGACCTGATCTGGAATGTGCGACCATGCGCATATAAAATAAAGCAACTGGCAGAGCTACTAGCCAGTCCACACCCTTGTCTTTACAAACTTTGGCAATGCGGATTTTCAGAGTCTGATTATGTCTCTCGACTAGACCGGCTGCTTCAGGATGGCGTACACAATGGAACTTCCACTGGTACCCTAACAACAGGGAAACGTGCTTCATGAGTTCAGATGAGAATGGCTGACCGTTATCAGAATATACGACTCTAGGGAGTCCATATCGAGGGAAGAATTCACGAACCAACTGCTTGGCAGTGGTCGCGGCTGTGTAATCTGGGACTGGATATGCTTCTGTCCACCTGGACAAAGCGCATACAACTACAAGGACATACTTGAAACCTCGACATCGCTCCATCTGAATATAATCCATCTGGAGGACCTCAAAAGGGTGGTCAGGGGGCTGGAAACCACCTTGTTCCACCGGGACACTTTTACCTGGATTAAACTGACAACATATCATACAGGTACGGACTTTCTGCTTGGCTGCAGCTCGTAAATGCTTGTTGAACCAAATGTTCTGGATACTGTCTAACATAGCTTTTTCTCCTAAATGTGCTGGACTATGTGCGGTATTAATAATAACTTGAACCATAGAGTCGGGGAGAAACCATGTGGCTCTACCCTTCGTTAACCATCCTTGATCTGTCTGGACCCCTCCTTGTTCAGACCATTTCTTGATTTCATCGGGAGTAGCATGTAACTGGATATCTATGACATCTTGTGTAGGGTCCTTAACTGTCATACATGTAGTCGGATCTGGAGTGTGTGTCTTGTTAACTGGACTGTCTGGAGTCTGTGCTGTAAGCTTGGCTGTGCGATCTGCTAGATCGTTACCTTGGGAAATAATGTCAGTAACTTTCGTATGTGCTTTGCATTTCATGATAGCGATAGATGTCGGTAAGTGTATGGCATCTAACAGGGCTTGAATAAGGAGACCATGCTGAATCTTGGTTCCATGAGAAGTCATGAAACCTCTCTCCTGCCAGAGCACTCCAAAGTCGTGTACAACTCCGAATGCGTAACGTGAATCTGTGTAAACATTAACTTTCAGGTTCTTGGCGTGTATACAGGCTTGTGTCAGAGCAACTAGCTCTGCTGCTTGAGCGGACAGAGTGTCAATACGGTGTGTTTCAATAACTTCAGTGTCAGTAGTCACTGCATACGCGGCGACTAGTTCACCTGTACTAGTTCTCATACATGAACCATCCACATAAAGTGTCAGGTCGGGATCTGGTAACGGAATATCTGTCAGGTCTTGTCTTGGCTTTGTCGTAATGTTAACTACTTCCACACAGTCATGTGGGTCTGGATTTGAATTAACTGATGGTAACAGTGTAGCAGGATTCAGAACGTTGCAGCGTCTGATTTCTATGTGTGGCTGAAACAGTGTCAATTCATAACCTGTTAAACGTGCAATTGTCAAGTGCTGAGTTTGTGTTCGGTTTAAAAGAACTTCCACGGAGTGTGGGACTTGTACTGTCAGGGAGTGTCCTAAAACTATGGAATCACTTTGTCTGATAGCTAGTGCTGTGGCTGCAACTGACTTGAGGCACGCAGGCAACGCCTGGGCGACTGGATCTAATGTGCTAGAAAAATAAGCACAAGGCTTGTATTGTCCTGCTTGATCTTGTGTGAGAACAGATAATGCTGTACCTTCACGTTCAGTAACGAAAAGTGTAAAAGGCTTACTGTAGTTCGGTGTAGCTAAAACTGGAGCTTGGCATAAAGCTTTCTTTAACTCGTTGAAACTAAGTGTATGTTTAGATGTCCAAGGGAGGACAGTCGATACGGCTGCCTCCTGTGTCGTTAACTGTATCAGTGGCTTAGCTAGAAATGCATACTGGGGAATCCATTGTCTACAATAAGAAGTTAGGCCGATAAAGGCACGTACCTCCTTCTGGGTTCTGGGCTGGGGAAGACTCGCTATTAACTGGATACGGTCGGGTGTCAACTGCCTACCCCTCTTGGACAGTAAGTGTCCCAAGTAGACCACTTGCTGGACACAGAATTGAAGCTTCGAAGGGGACACCTTGTGCCCCATCTCGGCTAGGAAATACAAAACTGTAAGTGACGCTCGCTCGCAGTCACGTTCAGAACGGGCTGTGATCAGTAGATCATCGACATACTGGAGCAGGGCAGTGTCAGTTGGCATGTGAATATTGTCTAGTTGTCTCTTGAGTGCTTGACTGTAAATACTAGGGCTTTCTGTGAAACCTTGAGGAGCGCGTGTGAACATATAGCTCCTTCCATTTAAACAAAATCCGAAAAGAAACTGGCTGTCTGGATGAATAGGAACACTAAAAAATGCATTCTTGAGGTCGATGACAGTAAAGAACATGGCTTCGGAATCAATGGCAGTTAGCAGGGAAGAAATATCTGGGACAACTGGGTACTGAGGAATAATACATTTGTTAAGTTCTCGTAAATCAATCACTAATCGATATACTGGGGGTGCATTTGGATCAGTGCGTTTCATGACTGGAATGATCGGAGAATTGCATACATTGGAGTCAGTTTCTACAACTACTCCTTGAGCCATGAGCTCGTCTATAATTTTGGATAAGGCTGCTACAGCCTCAGGTGGCAATCTGTACTGTCTGATTCGTGGTAACACTACACCTGGTTTGAGAGTCACACGATAAGGTGTGATTTGCATGTAACCTACATCAGTTGGACCTTGCGCCCATAAATGCTGCGGAACTTTAGACAGTCTTGAATCAAAATCTCGTAATACATAGTGACCCTTAAAGTCACGTAGGAACAGACGTATTCCCTCTGGGGAACAGCAAATAACTGCGCCTAATTCTTTCAGTGTTTTAATGCCTAATAGATTTTCTGGACATGACTTAGTAAGTAACAGATCAGTAGTACGGGACAATGGACTTACTTCTAGAGTGACTGGCTTTGAAATCTCATTAACGATCGGCTTTCCTGAAAATCCAAGGGAAACATTTCTTGAGCCTGAGAGCGGAGCCCCTGGAACTTCGGCATGACTAATTGTGGTCCTACTTGCCCCTGTATCGATCAGAAACTTTCTGTCTTTCCCTAATACTTGACTGTGAACATAGGGACCTTCTTGATCTACAGGTATCTCGATGAGAGGCAAGCCTACCTCCCTCTCTAGGCTGTTTCATGAATATGGCTGGTACTCTGGATACTCGGACTGTGCATACTGGTACATCTGCTGTGTAACGTGCTGTGTTGCAGCAATAGGCTGCGGTACTGTAACTGTCTGTTGTGCATTCTGTGACTGAGGAATCTGTCAAACTTGTTCTTGTCTAGGCGGACGTGGTCTTTCTTTAGTCTTACCAGTAGCTATGTTGTGTTTCAGAACTGCACACTCATTTATAAAATGACCTGGCTGTTTACAATAATTGCAGTTCCCCTTAACGGGAGCTGCAGGATGACTGGCTTGATTCGGACCCCTCTTCTGACTGTCTTGAGGAACGGATTGTGCAACTAGCACTTTCATTTTCGTGTCTTTCATACGTTTTCTCTCGTGTTCTTGCTCTTCCCTGATTCTATTCTGGTGATACTGGAGCATCTGGAGCATCTGGGATGGAGTATTTGCTTGCCAGGTGCTTTCGACTTTCAAAACTCGGTTTTTAATTGATGGGCTTGAATTCTCGACTAATTTAGTAACGAAAAGGTGAGGGTATGACTCACTACTTGTCTTGAGACCACTGTTGATACTGAAACATTTTTCAAACCTAGAATAAAAATCACTAATATCTTCATCTTGTTTCTGTTTACAGGCTGAGATTGCATCCCAGTCTTCTTTTCTCGTTGTCAATAATCTGGGTAAAACTTGTATTAATAATTCTGGTAACTCTTTACATTTATCTCCAAGACCGGTACCTGGTACTCGTGCCTTGTCTTCAGCTTCTAGAGCTGCCCAATCTATCTTTTTCTCTCCCACCTCCCATTCTTTTTCCTTTAGCTTTTCATACACCCCTGCGGGTAGCAGAACCTTTAACATTTTAATGATATCTGGATAAGTGTATTCTCCCATACGGAGCATGTCTTTTAATTCTCTATGGAACCCTGCTGGATCTTTGTCATGACAGGGAATTAATTTCTTCATCTCGAGGAGTTCCATCTTTGTGATTGGAGTGTATACAAACACTCGTTGCATTTCTCCACCCGTTCCTTTGACTGGGTGGACTTCTCGTAACGGGTTCTGTCTGTCTATGTAAAACGGTTTACTTTCTGGAGGTGAGACATGAACAAAATGCGGGTTCAAGAAT
The DNA here is from genome assembly GCF_964261635.1 of Lissotriton helveticus. Classification (NCBI taxonomy): domain Eukaryota; kingdom Metazoa; phylum Chordata; class Amphibia; order Caudata; family Salamandridae; genus Lissotriton; species Lissotriton helveticus. The sequence continues at coordinate 928,424,351 of NC_136067.1, read as the reverse complement.
GTTCTATATTTGTGACGCTGTTCTAGAATGACACTAATTAAATCGGTACCTGGACCTCTCCATCTATACTGGAGTAACTCGTTCAGGACATCATGTAACGGACCTGGATCAGAGTGCTGACCCTCATACAATGTAATGAGGTGCTGAATCATATACATACCCACCAGTCGTTGCTCGGCTGGGGGCAATTTCAGAAACATTTGTGCCACTATTTCGTCTGGAAAAGTGGTAGAATCAGTAATCCATCGGACTGCTGATCTGGCTAGTTCTTGTTCATGCATAGTGCTTAACTCACTATAACCGATTCGTGATTTCAGAATGTGATCGGTAGCTTGAAATACTTGTTCTAGAGAACCTTGTTCTGGTGCTGAATGACGAAAAATAGACTTGTGTTCTAGACGTAAATGGCGATCTGGAAATCTAGATTTTCCTACATACGCTATTCTGGCGGAATTCTCGTTCTCTTCCTCTTCAGGATCAGAGATACTTTCTTTCTCGCTTACTTGTGCGGCTTTACGTTGTTCGTGTATCTTTATTATTTCTTTACGGATTTTCTTGTACATACTCTCCATGGCACCGACGGTCTTGTGCTTACCCTCGGCTATATTATCACTCCACCTTGTCAGGATTCTCATTTCGGCAGAATCTTTAGACGGGTAATCTTGTTCTCTTATTAAACAATTAATCAGGAACTTTAATATCATGAGCTGGATCTCGGCTTTCCTTTGAGACATGACTTCGTGAATACTTTCTGGATCATCCCCTGTACGGATGAAACGATATATTCTGTCTAGATCTTCTCTCATATTTGGTAAGGTGACTAGATACTCGGTCACTTTTCTTACGCGGAATGAATATAAAACCATATTATCCTCGCCTGGGACTGGATCATAACAGCATTCGGCAAGGGATTTTCTTATTTCTGCTACAGACTGATATCTAGGCGTGCGCTGTGACGCTTGTGCATGTAATTCGGCTAACGTTAAACGCTTGTGTGGCGGCGGGGTTTGAGGAGGACCTCCTCCTGTGGCCCCTAGACTGGAGTCGTCTACGGACATTCTTCGTGGCGGAGCGGGAAGTTGAAATGCTGACTGGACCGGGGGTACCGTAGCAGGTACTCCGGTGTCTGGAAGAGCGGGAAGTGCCTGATTTACAGGGACTGGCGGAGTGCGAACAGGATTTGCATATTCTGGGACTGTGTCGTCCAAATAGGACGAAATAAAAATATCAGCTGCGGTCGGTTTGTGACGTAGCTTGGTCGGAACTAATGGTGGCGGAAAATTACTGGGTGCCTCTGGGGTCGCTTTTGGCAAGCCCTCGGCAAGAAGAGGATACATACCCTTGATAAGGGCATGCCTCTGTCTGTCTGACTGTTCGGCTTTGACTTGTTCACCTATCTCGATTAATTCTCTTTCTTGGGCTCGTTCTTGGGATTCTCTACTTAACTCTGACTTTCTGACTTCCTTTTCGGTTCTTCTATGCGCTTCTTTACGCCATAACTCGATGGCATCTTTCTGTGACTGTCTGGCTTTCTTTTTCCATAATGCTTCTTCTACTCGCATGATACATTCGGCATCCCATGTACCCGATACGGGCCATCTATACTTTTCTTCTAACTGTTTGGTATACTCTACCCATAAATCTAGATACAATATGGCGCTTATGCCATGTTTCTGATACATAAAATGACCTGGACTGTCCCTCGGCGGAACAGGAACTGCTTCTTCTAATAAACCCTTTCTAGTTTTTAACTGACGTAACTTGGAAAATATAGGCATGACTGAACTGTAATCTGGACACAATAAAATACACAATAAACACGAAATCACGTCACACTCATACCACAACATTAAAATACATGAAGAACATTATAAATAACAGTTCGAACAGAATATTGCCTGGAATACTGAGAGCAGAAATACAAGAATTTTCTCGAGAACGGAACAGACTAGAATTACTGGATGCACTGCTGTAACAGTACGGAACATACCGGTCCCATAAAGGAACGCATCAAGACCCGTATCCACCTAGGTGAACACTTCGTTTGTGAGTCTGGGTACCACCAACCCACGGACCAGGAGTCAATTTAGACTGACCCTGTCTAGATACTACCCCAGCAATGGTACTCACCGGGCAGCACGGAACGGAAGGCCTCGGACGGGACTGGACTGCTACGACGACGAACTTCGGACTTCGGACTTCAGTTACGGGTGGGCCTCCGGATACCTCGGACCTTGGACTCTCGGCTTGGGCTCTGGTCGGGACTCGCCGCGTTCCTCCACCGTCTCGTTTGGATGCTGGACCGCCTCCTCCGTCTCCTCCGTGGGCCTGAGGGATACTTGAAGCAGAAATATCTGCACGTGGCCGGTATGGTTCCGTCACGGCTGCAGAGGGTCAGGGGGTCGGCGTGGCTTCACCGACGCGTGGGGAAAGGGCAAGTCCCTGTTCGGGCGCCATTATGTGGTAAATAAATAAATAATACCCTATTTTTGACTAGGCATATATCATAACAGATAGCTCAATAAATAAGAGTCAAGATTCGAGGTAGTAGGAGTTTCTGCAGGTTTATTACAGCATAAGGACAGGGACAGGACAACCTGCATAGGATGACCCAGCAGCTGCTGGGGCTAGGTCTGGGATGAGCGCGCTAACTTCTAATAACAATACAAGAGCATTTATACATAGCGCAAACACATAGCATTACATTGCCGTATGCGTAGCAGTGGGTGGAGCAGAAGGCGTGACGCATAGCAGTCACGAAAGATAAGAGTAAAAGTAGGTGTAACTGGGAGTATACATAGACATGTGATGCAAACGTAACAGAATATGTCATGAATAGGGCGGAAACATAGGAGGGGGCTACCTAAGGAGCCGGAACCTCTGACCTGGTGGTGCGCGTAAACTGGCAATGACGTGTTACTAGGAGAAGCTGGGGGCTATGAACTCTGTGCTAGGAGCAGAGACTAAAGTCTGGAGGGTCGGAGCGACATGTACCTAAACCCTATCTAGTATCTGATGTTTAGGGAACATGTTGATATAAACTAGAAGTCATGAGGGGAAAAGCTAACTTGACTCTAAGACTGGACCATGCATTATTCTACATGTAGTGTGTGATGAAGAATATGAAATGACCATTAAATACAATATTTTCTCTAAACATGGAGACGAGAAGGCTAGACAATGACGGAAACTATTGATGCAGTTCAGTAGTTTAGGAATGCAGAGAAGGAGGACTGAACTGATAACTGGAACTATAACATACTTTTGGCAGACTCAGAGGCAGAGCCAGGCTGCACCGGGCACTGCGAGGCAGGAAGTAAGTGAAAGGTCGAGGATACAGGTGGGGGCTGTATCGCTCCTTAGCGAGGCTTCAGGAGACAGGAGCTGAATCTAGGGTCCGGGCCCTGTTGAGGCCTAGAAACGGGGACTTTATAATGGAATAACGTGCACACTGGGAAACGTGGCAACGTAGCTTTACATAGGCCTGATATTCGTAGTATTCACGAGGACTGTAAACTGGCATACTAGAGGTGGACACAACTATAATTGCGTCATTAATCGGACATGGGGAATAACATATGCATATTGGTCATGCACACATAACATATGATGGATGAGGCGTAGGGACACAGAACATGGCAAAATTTACTTTTCCACAGCGCGACGTATCGAGAAGAAACATGTCGCCGCCGCAGCTAAAATCATCGCAACGCCGGAGAAGAAAGCCTTCGCCGCATCTCCCTGGAAGCGCGTGTTCATCGAAGCTGCCTGCTGTCGCATCACTGGAGAAGCGTGCCGCCATCGAGAGTGTCGCCATTGCATCACCGGAGAAGCATGTCGCAGGGCATGTCGCGGCTCCAAAGTACAGAGTAGTCGCAAGGCTGCCAGGGCGTCATCGCATTATCATTGCATCGCCGCATCAAGGGTGCCATCTTCTCGCATCGCTCCCGGATCATCGCATCGCATTAAGGCGCCATCTTGCGCACTGCAACGGGCCCGCAGGCCGAGAATCTACGCATCACCTCCGCACCGGTAAGGCTCACGATGAGTCCCCTCTTCTGCGCAAGCATTGAGGAAGGACGCAACCGTTCCCCCGGGTCACGGAACCGACGCATCTCCCCTTTTGCGACCCTTTTGTTCACTTTGCGTTACGCATCCAGGTACTTTGTTGAGAACTTTGTCGCATTTACCAACAACTTGAACTAAGAGAATTTAATCATCTTTTAAGTAATCTTAAGTGTAGTATTGTGGATTTTTGTTGCTTGTGGTCTTGTGTTAAGTCTATATAAAGAATACTTTTTTTTATAAATCCTGTGTTGTGTCCAACTGTAGTATTATCACTGTATTACTGTGTATATTCCCAAATGCTTAACACACTGCCTCTGAGATAAGCCTATCTGCTCATGCCAAGCTACCAAGGGGGTGAGCAGGGGTTATTAAGGAGTGTAATCCCCTTATCCAGACTTAGAAGTAAGGGTCCCTATTTGGACAAAGGTGATAACCATTGCCAACTAGAGACCCCTCAGATCTAACACTAGGCAACATGTAAAGATGAGACCTGCAATAGCTATTAGGACAAGTAGTATCTTCTAACCCCATGATATCAACAGACACCCAAGCCACCCTGTGATGGACCATGAACCATTATCCTTATGGATATCTGAAGCAAGTCTGTGTAATTTCTGTATTGCGGAATATACAGTTGGGCTGTTATCAGGAATGTACACAAACCAGCTGCTGCCGATGTCGTGGCCGGCTCCACCCCTATCAGCAAGAATGACGTCTAAAACCATCCAATTTTGAAGAACAACGAGGCTCTTGGCCTGAAAGTCGACTGTAATATTAGTGAGTATACCTGCAGTAGTATTAATAACTTCCTCAACTACTCTAGCAAGGCGATGACTATTACGACTATTGAACATGGGACCCCAGAACGCCCTTCATTATGTCAATACATTGATGTAGGGAGGTATCTGTCTGATCAATATCGTCTGGTTGACAACTCTCTTAAGTCAATGCAAATGGAGATCCCTAAGCTGTATCCTATGATCCTTGTGATAATTAGACGGTGCAATGTAAACAGGATGTAAGAGGAAAAAGACATAACACCGGCCAGACAATCCCCTGGGAAGCCATGTATAAGCCTGTTCCCCACAAATGAAATATACATTCGGAGGTGTAAGCAAAGGTGGGCTACCAGTAGTGTTCAATCGGTATGTATAGTTACAACTGCTCTATCCTACTTAAATGTTCCCTGAACCTTCCACACAGAAACTCTTTGTTGCATTGATCACAGGACGGGCATGGATTTGTCTTCAGTGATATTGCGTTCCTGGAAATATTTAAAGTATTCAGTGACATTGACTACTTGGAAATCCAGCATTTCATTTTGTAACCAAGTGACATTCTCAGTAGCTTCGAAAACGTTCATGCGAGCTTCTGGATGTAGGGTACCCTCCTTGTCATCTGCCCCAGGTGTATATCCTTGGTGTACCATTATATACTCCAGCACTGCTTCATATTCAGACTGCATCATGTTCATAGCATCAGAATGATAGTGCATGTACACCATAGAAAGCAATTGGAACCATGCCTCACAGCTAACCAAGTACGACAGGGGCAATGACACCAGCAAATAATTCTTTTGCATAACAGAGGGGAGTAACCCACACACCCAACAATTTGTGGCATTAGTGGTACCGTGTACCTGATGACGCATCTGCAGGATAGTAGGCCTGGGTGGTAAATTCTGTTTGGCTTACAGAATTTGTGGAATTTGGATAATTTTGCATTCTGCGAATAATGCGGAATTGCCAACAATTCCACGATCCTCGGCTTTGCAGTTTTTTGCTTGTTCGCGCTTTCAAAATGCATGTTCGCAAGATATTTCTCCCCAAGCATGCAAACAGGAAAAAAGCATCGTGAATGGACGGAACAAGCAATTCCGCGTGTTCGCTGAACTTTTGCGTGCTCTCTGAGATTTTTTACCGTTTTGCAGAGCTTTGCGGAATCGCGACTGCGCAAATTCCGCCCATCCCTACAGGAAAGCGTTTTCTGCATAATTCTGTCTATGTCTTTCTTTATGCAGGGCCAGTGTAATGAACAAGTGCTCAGATGGAGCCGGGGTAGTCCCTACCAGAGTGTGCACAGGATGCTGATCTTCTAAATACCAGACTACCCCAAATAGTGTTAGTGTTACTATGAGGATGACTACTACCACTACTACCCTACTCCTAATGGACCAAGTAGACCACACAGGACCATTCTGCTGTAATGGAGGGGCCACCAGGGGCTGTTCCTCCGCCATGACTGCACGGCCAAATGGGTACACAGAAGGAAACCTTAGGAATTGGAGCCAAAAAAATACAACTGACCAGAGGGGCACAGGTCACCCAGCATCCATCTAGAGCCTTGCTGGTGGTCTCCTATTGTTCATCAAATGACAGTGCTATTAAGCACTCCCATGGGGGAGCTGCACAATCGCAGCCCTTGCAGAAAAACAAATCCTCTTCTTTCAGGATAGGGCACCATCCCACCTGGGCAAGTACCCTCAATGATCCTGTCCAATGTCCAGGGCAGTACACCAGTATAGCTTACCCTAATCCAATGCAGGCACCTTAGACATGGCACCTATGCCCTAAGCTCAAGTACTTCCCTAACTCCTGGACTGCCCTGCTGGTGCACCGTCCTTCTTTCAGGGCCGCAGGTTATATCTGGTGACTCCAGACACTGTCTCTTCAACAAAAATGGGCATTGACTTTCAGATTCTTGTTTATTGGAAACAGGGTTATCCGGGTCGGCCCTTATCTTGGGTGGGACCGCCTCCAACAAGGCTGCGTCACCTTCTTCGTCCGTCTGCCCCCACCTCAGTCGGGCGTCAGAGAAGGGAATGAAGCGGGGCACCTGCTCTCCATCCTGGTCAGTACTGCCTTCGAGGACCGACCGATCATATGGAAGTGGAAGAGGGATGCTTTTGTCGTGAGCGCCATGCACCCAATACTTTCGGCCTTCAAGCTTAACTGCTGTGCGGGTGGCGAGAAGAACAAGCAGGGGCCCCTTCCACCTCGGCTCCAGGCAGTTCTTCCAGTGAAAATTGTTTACCAAAATGAAGTTGCCGGGCTGTAGCTGATGCCCGGGCCCCTCTGGCACTGGTTGCAGTATGGCATGTTTCTGTTGGTGGATAGAACGAAGACCTTTAGACAATTCATACAGATAGCCTATAAGCATGGGGTACTCTATCTCGGAAAAGCGCTTGGGTCTTGGAACGCCCCAGACATTAGCGGAGGGTCTGAAGACCACCTCATACGTGGACAACCCTGTTACTAGAATGCGCTGTCGCTCTGGTAGATGACAAAGCCACAGGTAACACATCTGGCCATCGCAATCCTGTGCTTTCTTGAATTTTGCTAGCTTCAGTTTGAGAGTACCATTGTACTTCTCTAACAGGCCTGCTGATTGGGGGTGGTTCGCTGCATGGAACTTCTGCTTAATGTGCAACACTGTGCACACCAATTCAATGACTTTTGAATTGACGTGACTTCCGTTGTCACTCCAGATCACACGTGGCAATCCATCGCATGGGAAGAACTTTTTTTAGAGTGCTTTCGCCATCGCCATAGACATATTCTCTTTGATGGTATAAGCCTCAATCCATTTACTGAATCCACAAATCACTACTAGCACATACTTCAAATTGTTAACTCGTTCCATTTCGATGAAATCCATCTGTTACCTGCGGGTGTAGGAGTACCTTTCCCAGGATTATGCTTCAAACAAATGATACAATGCTTCACTAGGTGTGTGGCTACCTTAGAGATATCATCGTTCTTCCATACTGGGTCTAGTAGTTTACATATTTCTTTGGCTGGACCGTGGGCCATGATAACAACACGGAGCACATAAGCGTTGGGCAGCAACCATCTCTGCTTCCTGGGCAGATCAGTCCAGCACCGATCGTCATCCAAACGTCCTGTACTCTCCACCCATATTGACAGTTCATCTGATGTTGCCTCACTTTGTATTTCCCTGACATTTTCCAATGTGTCCTCGAACATTCCGTTGTCTGATCTGCAAACGCATTTCCCCTTCCAACATTGTCTGTGATGGCTTTGTGAGCACTAGATTTTATTATTGCTAGCTTATCGGGAAGTATCAATGAAGACAGCAATCTATGTATCAATGGGCCATTCTGTATTCTCAGTCCATGCAAAGTCAAGAACCCTCTCTCCACCCAGAGGGGCCCAAAATCATGGGCCACCCCAAAGGTGTGCTGGCTGTTGGTGTAGACATTAACTCAACTCACAAGCCCTAAGGAGGGCAACCAACAGTGCAGCTTGAGCTGATTAGTATGGGATACGGGATGTCTCAACTACAGTGTGTAACATTGTGATTGCATAGCCTGCAGTGGTAGTGACATCTGGTAGTTTGAAACAAGAGCCATTGACATATAATTCCCCTTGGGGGTCAAATAAGGGAACATCAGTCAGGTCTACTTGTCCCTTCATTCTTCCTCAGTCTGAAATAAACAATCATGGACATCATTGTCCTTTTCGTATGAAGAGAGGAGTTGTAACTTGGCTGGGTTCAGAGTGGCACATCGTTTAATGGTAATTTGCGGAGCAAAGAAGGTTAATTCATATCCTGTAAGAAGTGCATTAGTAAGGTGCTGCGTATTTGTCTTATTCAATAGCGTATCCACAGCATAAGGTACCATTACTGTGAGATAAGTATCAAGGATGAGCCCTGCCGATTGTCTGATAAAAACTGCCACCTCTGTGGCAGCTCTCAGGCAGCTTGGGTTAGCTCTGGCGACGTTATCAAGAATGTCAGAGAAATAACCACCAAAACCCTGTGCTACAACAGAAAGTGTGCAACCATCCGCCTACAAAATTATACCAATGAATGCGCGTACCTCGTGTTGGGTCTTGGGAACAGGCATATTAGTAATAGCAGCTATGCGTTCAGGTGTTAGTCTGCGACTCTCCTTCGACAGTAGGTGACCTAATTAGGTGACCTCCTGTCGACAATATTGACATTTTGAAAGTGACATTTTGGGGCCCACTAGAATGGCGGGCAGACTTTGTCCACCCGCCATAAGGGGGGGGTCCCATCGGCAGCATTAGGAAGCGCCCACCACAGTGGTGGGGACATCCCGCATTCCTACCATTGTGGTGGGCGGTGCACTTAGCACCGCCCGCCACAATGGCAGGAAAGCATGCTGTGCACTTCTATGCACAGCATGGCAGGCACTGCGCGGTGCCTGCCATGCTATGCATGGAACTGCTGGGGGGTACCATAGGTACCCCGCATGTGCACCCCACACCCTCCGGAGTCCCTGGGGGCCCGCAACGGGCCCCTGCAGGGATTCTCTGCAAAAGGCATCCACAATTGCCCATCATAATATGGCTGGCGGTGTCTGATAGACACCGCCAAGGTGGTGTGCCAACAGTAATTTTACTGTGGCCTTTTTACAACCCTCTTCAGTGTCCGAAGTCACAAGGAGGTCATCAATGTACTACAACAGCACATTACCAGAGGGAAGTTTAAATGAGTCCAATTCAGCTTTCAAAGCTTGGCTATAGATACTAGGACTTTCTGCATAGCCTTGTGGAGCCTGATAGATTCTAAAGCTCTGGCCGGCTATTGCAAATCCAAACAGATATCTACTATCTGTATGGATTGGAATGCTGAAGAAAGCATTCTTAAAATCGATCCCGGAAAATAATTTTGCTGACGGGGGATTCACTGTCAAGATCGTGGTAATGTCTGGAACCACAGGGTACTGGGGAACCACTATTATGTTCACCGCTCTAAGGTCAATAACAAAGCGGTAAACATCAGGGTGGGCATCAGAAGAATCCAAGGGTGTATTTTTAAGACTTGGAAGAATAGGGTTATTACACACATTCGCCACTGTCTCTTCAACCACACCAGACTAAATCAAATCCTTATTTGAAATAAGGCCTTTTCTCCTGTCTGGGATATCTTGTACTGGGGAATACGTGGCAATACAACATTGTCCTTAATCTGTATAGAGACTGGTGGGATCTAGAGTAAGCCCACATCCGTGTCCCCTGAAGCCCACAGTGTACGTGGCACGTCTTCAAACTCATAGGGGAGGGGGCATCCTTTGCGAGGCATTGCTTGGCGTGGGCCACTAGCGGACAATAGACATGTAAACACCATCTGGAGAACACAAAATTGTCACATGTAACCTTTTTTACAAATCCAATCCCAACAAATTCTTCCCACAATTTGACGTTAATAAAAATGATGAATCAACCATAAAGGGGATAATAGTGAGAACAAGGGGCTTGGAAATGGGGCTAACAACTGGCACACCTGAGAAACCCACCAAAACATTGTTTAGGCAAGACAGAGCTGCCCCCGGGACCTAGTTGCAATCTCAGGAAGCAAGTTAGTGACAAACCTGTTAACAAACAAACGAACATCACCCTCCTGTGACAAGTCCTGACCACTAAAGTCCAAAAACACCCCTTCAAATCTGGTAAAGAAATCCGACACACTTTCATCCTTCTTCTGACGACACGCAGTCAACATATCCCAATCCACTCACTTCGGCGGGAAAAGGGAATGCATGTAAGTGATAATACGCCCCGGCAAAGCTAGGAGCTCCGCTTTCGGCTTCTCGCTGGGCTTACGCTCCTTATCCCAAGCCTTGATCTCATCCCATGTGCCACCAAACTCAAGTGCATGATCCTGCGTATACACTTGCCTCCATATATCTACCGGTACCAGCAGGCCAAAAAATAACTCTATATCAGATAATTTCATCACTGTGGAGGAGGCCGCCTCCGTCAATTCTTTATAACATGCAGTAGGTTTTTTCTGAGACTCCGGCAGCTGGCTCTTTAGAGATAGGACCTCACTTCTCTTCCAAGGAGTATAGATCCTCTGTTCCTGAAAGCGAGCGTCGACTCATGGTCTAATTACAGTGTCCGTGGAGTTGCGCAATTCTGGTATTTCAGGGTGGTAAATGGGATGGACTTCCCTCATAGGGTGCTGTATCCCTATCCTCTGAACCTTTTGGAGCAATCTTCCTCGGTAACCCATCAGTGTCGTTACATTGCTAAAAACCTCATTGGGAGCCATACCTATATCATATACCATGTCCTGTATATTATAAATGATTTGCGGTGGAACACCCTGAAAACACTGTTCCCACTGTCCTAACAGCGTGGCTGACATATGCTTAAGGACATGCTGCTGTATGAAAGGCTCATAATCTTTCATCACACTCCACACATCTTCCACACCATAGATCGCGTTCCTAGCCCACTGAGCTTCTTAATTCACCACCATTTGCTTTTACTCATCACCCACAAAAGAACGCACCAACACTTTCTCTATGCGGTGTCGCGCAGCTGCACAATTTGCTTCATGCATCCCATGCACAGGCATTTCAACATTCAACAGTGTTTGGGGTGTTGCACTCAAGGGGACAAGAGCAGATGCAGAGACAGGTAACATCATGTAGGGAGACAGTGTTGTAGGGGTGAAAGGGTGCGTAGCAATCAAAACTGAACCAATAGACAGGACAGTAGAGCTAACGGCACCCACCCCTGTGACTTGCGTGAGTAGAGGAGAAGCAAGTGGGGCCAGGGCTGAGGCAGTAGCGCTAGAAACAGAAACACTAAAGAGGGCGGCACTAGGGGCCGAATACTGAGACGTCGGAACTGTCAGGTATATCCGTTTAGGGGCATAAGGAGGTGGGGCGAAAATCCAGTTGCTCTTCAACAAAATCATCACCTTCCTCTCTAGTAACATAGGGCCCGATTCACAGAATTAACTTAAGACAAAATCCTAAACTTACTACTTTTGGTATTCACAGAATGCACTTACTACTCCACCTCCGGGCCAGAAGATCCGCCTCCGGGCCGGAATGTCCTGGCCGGAATGTCCGGGCCCGAGTGCGGACGTAAAGTTAGTAGTCGTAAATCCAATCTGTGAATACCAAAAGTTTTAAGTGCATTCTGTGAATACCAAAAGTAGAACGTTTAGGAATTTTTCTTAAGTTAGTTCTGTGAATCGGGCCCACAACATTTATCAGTCTGTAATCAGAACTTTCTATGTGCGCCACTGCTTTCTGCATTATCCAGGCCTCATTCTTTGCTCTCATATGCTGTTGCTTTGATTCCTTCTGCATACTCTTAGAGAATCAAACATCGAACGCCTGCTCTTTTTGGCGAACAATTTGTCCTGCAAGAAATGTTATTTTTGCTCATCATTCAAGCCAATAAGTGGCCATGGTCCCTCACATATTTATTCCACAATGTGCTAAACATAATAGGGCCAATACCATGCTTGACGTATTCATAAGAATTTGGTGAGCCCTCTGGAGGCGCAGGCTGGTTCTCTTCCAGTCTGGCATCAGTGGAACAACATCGACATCCAAAACATCCTAACTTACATGCTACATCCTAACAAGGAATCTTAATATAAGACACATACTCTGTCCCCAACGCACAATTATAACACCAAAAAAATAATAAAAGGAAAAATAAACAAGATAAAAATTGTTCAAGAACCAAACCAAAATGGTCAGAAAACCACCCATTGCAGTCCGGAGACTGTACCAAGTTCAAGAAGACAGACTCTAGCCCCAGACGTTTACGAGAGAAGACCAAATTACCAGTTGGCCTGGCAGATTTTTCGTAAACACTCTGTATCTTTTAAAAGGGCCTGCAAACCCACCGTTCAAACCAAGTCAGCCCAAAAGACCGTACGAAGACAGCCCGTCGGCTCGTGCCGCTCAAGCAAGTCAGTTCGAAAACTGCACCGAGACAGTCCGGAGACTGTACCAAGACACAGCCCGTAGGTTTGTGCTGTTCAAGAATGGAGCCCTTTTTCCAAGAATCAAATCACTCACCTGGTGTACACAGGTTGAATCAAGTTATTCTCCACTGCCGACTCTTCTGACCAAACGGTCAACTCTAAGGTTTTGCTGTCTCAGGACCCCAGCGGTGACCACTAGATGAGGAGTCACCCGATCAGATGGACGGGACAGCTATGAGAACCAGGCTCGATCATGTGGAGTACCACGATCTGCCCAACCTGATGCAACCCTAACCCTGCAACCCATTTGTGGGTGAGTCGGGTCACCTTGTGGGGTCCCTGTTCAGGCACCAACTGAAGGAAGTGGCCCTTAGGGGCCAACCGGGATACTTACAACCACCGGCTATGCCTTTCCAAGTAATGAAGAGTCGGTCAGACACTAGAGAATAAAAACATACTTTTATTAGCATTACTCTGCAGAGGAGTCCAATCAGACCTGTATCCTAAGATGTCTGCCAAGGGACTGACCCCCAACAGTTTACAACATGTAATAATTCTTCCCAAGAGCCTCCAACCACGCCCACAGTGGATGTTACTGGCCTGGGTCAAACATGAATGAAGAGGACACAGAGGGATGAGCTAACACCTGCCAGATGGATACATGCTATCTGCAACTCAAGGTTACTGCGCTGAGCCTCAGCGCCTCCTAACGTGGGACCAGAACTACACACTCAGATAGGTATGCGGGGGCAGAATGGCCTATTCATTAGTAAGTCGAGAAACAGCCTTGAACAGAAGAGAAAATAATAACGAAATGCAGTGTTCTGCTGAGGCAAGCAATACGAGTAATGAGGCCTAGTTCAGGCACAGTCTATGCAGCCTAATAGTGATTATGAAATACAAAATGGAGTCACACTTGCTAACTGAAGCCTGCACATTACAGGGTTGCATAACATGGATTCAAATGGTGTCTATTTAGCCACACACTACTAACCTAATATAGCATGAAACAAGTGCATTGCAGGAATGGGATTTTCAAACCTAACATTTCAACTCTTCCATGATCCCAAGACTGGACACCTGGTTTTTATGGGATAAGGAGTTTAAGGTAAAATTTTATGTTTTGGCAGAATTATTCTTTCAGGACAATCAGGGGACAGTGGGTCCAGCCTGCACTCTGTGGGAGGCATTCAAGGGGGTTATCCAGGGTCAAGCCCAAGCACTAATTGGAGGTAAAAAGAAGGATGTTAAACTGGAATGTGAGTCCATAGGAAGGAGATTTTGGCATTAGAGACTAGAGTGGTAATGGAGGGCGGGACTGACATGTCATTGGTTGCTTCCTTCTCAACATGAGATGCAGGCCCTGGCACACAATGCAGCATGCACCCATGGACTCACAGCACAGTGCCTCCTGTATGATGTAGGGGACAAGGTGACCAAGTTACTGGCCTGGCTTGAAAAGAGGGATAGAGACTGCTCTTGGGAGGTGGGGCCACTCAACAGGGAGGTAGTTCTACAAATCACTAACATGGTGATAGCTGACACATTTGCGTCCTTCCATGCAGACCTGTACACTCCCGTGGGTGCCAGATCTGGCCCCGAATGTGAGGGGCTTCTATGGGATCTACCCCTCCAGATGCTCCTGGGAGATTCGATGGAGACAAACTTACCACATCCCTCTGGGACTTGCAGGTTGGTAAGCTGCTGGACCCAACATCCTACCACTAGAATTATTCAAGGGTATGACTGCCAAGGTAGCCAAGTCCATGTTAGATATGTTCCAGGTAGCAAGGGCAGCTGGTTGCCTGTCGGAAGACCAGCGCACAGCCTCCATAGTGGTCATTCATACATAAACAAGGGAAGCCTCCAGAGGACTGTAGCTCCTATAGGCTCATATCATACTCAATGTAGAAGCAGAGGTCCTATCAAAGGCCCTTGTGATCCAACTCAGTAAATTAATCACAACCATCATCCTGCTATGTTTCATATAGGTACCCTAATATAGGCCCAGGTAACATCATATCCTTTCACCTACATCTCCGCCACAGCTGAGTAGGAAAAATATCCTATTTATTGGCTGCTGGTTAATCAAGTTTGACAGGATGCAGTGTTCCTAAAAATTGTGCAATAAAACCTTATCTTAGTTCCATTGAACAAGCTCCTTCTCGGTTACAAAATGACTGAGGGCAAAAATAACGCAGTGTTGGAGCAACGCCTCTCAACAGGAGATGAAGAGCTGGATGAAATTCTAATTGCACCTAAGTACAGACGGAACAATCACCCTAAAACTATTGGAAAATAGTTTACCAGCTAGGGGTGACTTAGTAGCTTTCGTGATTAAGGCACACAAATCAAACAAAACAGAGGTATTCTATTCGTGGTTTACATTCCCAGAGCAGATGCACGAACACAGACATTTCACTACTATACAGATGGAGATGCACCATTGGAATATTGTCCGTTCGAGGTCATAGAAGTTCCACTCACGTACCAGGAACACTTATACTGGTTTACCATAAGAGGAGGAGTAAGGCTCAGTCCGTTAGGAAGACCAGGAGCAACATGGCTGATAATAGCAGACTACACACCTCAACCTGACATTGAAACAATGCCACAGCCAGACTTACTCACTCAGTACAAAGAATTAATTTAAATCTACAGAAACATAACACAATTCGTCATGAGAACATTCACAGTCCAACCAGCAGGAGTTGCAACACATGGAACTCAATCTCAGAGTACAGCAAATCACTCCACACTTTACACGCTGTAATGGGCAAAATGCCCACGAAACGTGAACAAATGCCATTCTGGATAGCTCAGAAAATAACACAGAGGCAGGTATTCCCGAATACTACCCCATTTGAAAAACACAGAATGTTGACAATCTACTTGACCATGGGGATAACACCACAGTTAGAGGATTGTACCACTTGGGGTACAGTCTTTGCTGCCATATATAACAGAACTCATGGTATTCCTTCATTAGCTGTGATTCCCAATGTATTAAGACAAATACAGAATGTGTAAGGAGCAGAGCCTGCTCTGAACTTAGGGATGAAGTTACCAAATAACTATGACCAGGTATCAGCCATAATAATAGATAATATCAAAGGGGAAGTAGCGTCAGTGGCAATCCGCCTAAGCCTAAGGGAGTTCAGTCCGTTATACCAACTACACAAACTACCCAAAATAATTGAAGGCAGAATTAGGCAGAGACAGTTTGAGTGAAAAAGCTTTAAAACCACAACTGATGGGCAGTCAAGAAAAGGACACTTCCAAGCAGACACCTAATTCTACAAAAAAGAAGTGGGATGATAAAAAACAACAAAACTATACAGAAAAAAAGATCTCAATCCCGAGGTAGATCTCCTCCACAGGAGAATTCTGAAAAGAGGTACAACCTTAGAAATAGGAATAATATTAGGAAACCTGACAGGTATCAGGATACTGATACACGTCCTCTCGTACCTTTTAGAGTTCATTGAAAAACTACGACAGAGAAGGACAGTCAGAACCCAAAGAAGAGCATACAAAGTCCAGACACAAGCAGCGCGCTCAAGAGTATACTTCCAAAAAAAAGGAAAGCCAAAATCAAAACCTCCGTTTAAAAAGAAGAGGTTGCAGGCCTGAAGATCAGACATGTCCAGAATTCTGAGGACACAACCTCTGAACGGCTAATGGGCTCAGACGATGCTAGACAGTGTGACAGAGGTAACAATAGCTCACCAGAACCTGGAGGAATTTCTAATGACAGCTGACTTAAATGATTACATCACGGAAACACCAGATAAAAGGGTGAGCATCCCACATAAGTTATATGAAATAAAACTCCTGATGGAGGAGGACAAGCCCAGAAAAATAAAAGATCTCTTTTGGATGAACCTACCATCTGGTTATGACATCCTGTTCGCTGAACAAGATTGGCCACCAGCATTCGTTATGGAGTGCCCTAGTGGAGAAGATATAATGTTTCCATCTCTCTCTGACCTCGTTCCCATTCACCTTAAATACACATATGCACGGGAATGGGCAGTGGCCCTAGCTCAAGCATTATATAAAAATCATGCCGGATTGGATGAGAATTCAGCCCACCACGTGATCTCATTAAATGTTCACCAAATGCTCAGAGGTAATACCCTATAAAAAAATCAACCAACTGCTCAGAGGCAGTATCCAGTTAAGCAAGAGGCTAAAAAACAAGTCAGGGAGATCTTAGATCAACTTGAATATCAAGGGGTCATTGAAACATGCACCTCACCAATGAACAATTCTTTGTTTCCCGTATAAAAACCGGAAAATACATTTCGTCTAGTTTTAGATTACAGACATTTAAACACTTGCACTAAGTCATTCTCTGTCCAAAACACACACAGAGCTGCATTAATGAATAACATAGTGCGGAAAAAATACAAAACAACACTTGATATCTCAAATGGATTTTTCTGCCACAATATAGAGCCTGCAAGCAAGTATTTGACTGCATTCTCAGCGTTAGGGTCTCAGGACATTTTGTTGTCTCCCTCAGGGGTATAAGAACAGCCCTGGGGTATTTTCTGCAAGGGTAACTGAAATACTCTAAACATTTGATGAGGAAGCATTGTCCTATGTGGATGATATTTATCTGAGGGACGATGACTTAGAGAGGCACTTGATCAGGGTGAGCACCATTATTATGGGATTCGCCTCTGAGGGCTACAAATTTAAATTAAAAAAATCAAAAATAGTCCACCTCAATGTGCTGTTCTTGGGATATGAGCTGTCAAGTGAAGGGAAAGGTCTGGCAGTTAACTTTTTTGAAAAGTGTGCGCTGCTCCATCCCCCAAAAACATTAACAAATCTACAATAAATACTGGGATTCCTATATTTTGGCAGAACATACATTTTGGATTACACAGAAACAGTAAAAGCTTTCTAAGACTTAATAAAACCTGACTTTTCATTTAGACATTGGACACAATAGCACACCAACATCCTACGTTCACTACAAGAAGACATGATAGCTTCCAAACACTTCCAAACACCCATAAACGTACACCACTTGGTGATCCAAGTAATAGCGGGTCAATGCGGGTACACCTACTTAACCTTTAATGAAGGCAAACAGTACCAATTGCTTACAATTCACACCTATAAACAAACGCAGAAAAGCCTTTCACTTCAACAGAGAAAATCCTGACAGCAGGTTAGACTGCTGTAGCAAGAGAAAGCACAAAACACAGTTGATGGACAGAATGTAGAACAATGTCATACATTCACCCCAGTACAAGGATCTGGGCCTAAATCCATCGTTTTTTTGATGAAGGCTGATAGCCAGAAACCGGTCCTTGGATGCTTGATTCCGGTCCAGGAAAGACATGGCTTGGCAGTTCGGGCTGGACTGTTCCCATGAGGCACAGGGTCGAGGCTGATTTGCATATAGCCATGTCTGACCTGGGGTGGTGTGGAGTGCAAAAAAACGATGGATTTAGGCCCAGATCTCTGTACTGGGGTGAATGTATGACATTGTTCTGCATTCTGTCCATCAATTGTTGTTTTTGCATTTGTCACCCCGAGTGGGATGGGTATGCTCAGACGTGAGTCCCATGCTCTCCACACCACTGGAGTCAAGCTATCCAGGCTGATGAAGGCTGATAGCCAGAAACCGGTCCTTGGATGCTTGATTCCGGTCCAGGAAAGACATGGCTTGGCAGTTCGGGCTGGACTGTTCCCATGAGGCACAGGGTCGAGGCTGATTTGCATATAGCCATGTCTGACCTGGGGTGGTGTGGAGTGCAAAAAAAGATGGATTTAGGCCCAGATCTCTGTACTGGGGTGAATGTATGACATTGTTCTGCATTCTGTCCATCAATTGTTGTTTTTGCAGTAGCAAGAGAAAGAGCACTGGCTCAGGGGAAACACATAATTGCCATAACCCCAGTACCAGCTTTAGAAGCTGTTACAAAGGCTAGCATCCCAAATGCAAAAGCCTTACATCCAAGATAGATACAATGGGCTAATTCTCTTACTGCAAGGGACGTTGAATACAGATTTGATTCAAGTCTAAAAACACAAGCATTCCTGCAATATGAATTAGAATGTCCTCTACCAAATTAATTCTTGCCTCTCAATCAGTATGAAAATATCACTTACACTGATGGATCTGCTCAACCGGCCTTAGGGAATAAGCAACAATGCAGCGCAGCATGTGCTATCATTAACCCCTTGGGCGCGGCTGCGATTCTGCGCCTGTGTGGCACTTTTAAACAGTGGGGTTCATGATGGCCCCCAGCCGTCATCAGCACTCGCCCGCCGTGATGCATGGCGGCCAGGGGCCGTCATCAGCATGGAAGGGGTTAAAGGACGCATGCGGGATGGAAAATTCCATCCAAGTTGCACCAAAACGCAATCTCTAGGAGACTGCATGGCACAGTTGGCAGAATTAAAAACATTAATACTGCTGCTTGTAAATAAGGATCACAAATTCCCCACACTAAATGTGTGTGATTCTTTTTACTGTGTGCAGTCATATAATGAGTTCTTATACCATTGGGAAGAAAACGGGTTCAAAGACGCAAATAGAAGCACAATTAGGCATAAAACGCTATGGGAACGGGTAGTAGAGTTGAAAAACGAACTACCAAGGGCTCTTGTGAAACATACACTAAGTCATCAGCATGATGGTGTTCACTTTGAAGGGAATTCATTGGCTGGTGAGGCCATGAAGGGGCTGTACGCACGGCTTCCGTAGCTGCAATCACTCATTCAAAATTGACGATAGATGGTATGATTATGGTTGCTGTCATTGTTTCGCCCAAAGGCAGCACAGCAGTACCAAAGAAATTTCCACTCAAGTACTCCTACAAGTTATATGCAAACAACATTCCATTTGCTCAGATTCCTGGAGTGGGGGATAGAGTAATACCAACTATGGATCGTAGACAAGGTTTGATTGTTGCAGAACACAAGGGTTTGGGGTCTGCACATACTGGCGTCACAGCAACTATTTCATTATTGAAACAGCACTACTGGTGGCCATGTCTATGTGACTATGTATTGAAATGTGACATCTGTCAGCAGATGAAAGGATCCACCATAACACGCCTGGCAAAGAAACAATTATTAAAATCAGACAAACCTCTCACATGTGTGTATTTGGACCACTGCGGCCCCTTACAATCTGATGGGGCTTACAAGTATATCTTGCTGGCAGTGGATTCATGCTCCAGATTCCTATGGGCTTGGCCTCAGCGTTTGGCTGATGCTCAAACTGTTATCATAGATTTGCAAGTTTTTATACGGACAAATGTTAGAAGATACTTCAGACTATGACACTTTGTACTGTTACCAACATTATGGTCATCATTTTCTGCATAAATCTATTTCACCTAGAAATGTTTATAAATACCACCAATAGGAACATTGTACTACACCACCTAAAAGTCGTTTGCAAACATTTGCACAGAAATCTTCATATTTTTCAGGGTTTAACACCACTGACTCAACCTCATATTATTATAAGGTTACACCAACATCGGCACTGAAAATTATGATGACTAACAGCAAACAGATTTATTCTGCTTCCTTTATTTCCCATTTGTCAAATTAAAACCAGGTTTTGACCTATGGAAGAACACAATAGACTTAAAATAGGTCTGGGGATCTAAGAAATGGCAAGTCCAGGGAACAGAAGCGCTATTCCACAGCAGATAATATTTCTAAATGATACTGTGCAACAGACATCCTGTCTTGGACTAGGCAAGAACAAGGACTTGGACAAACCTCGGTTTCCAACACCATCACAGATGGAGGGGTGGCAAAATTCAACTACAAAGGAAGGGGCCACAGTATATGACATTTTACAGTACAATAGATCAGACCCTAATTGGAAAGCATGGGTGGTTTGGCCCTTAGACACGAATATATATATATATATGTTCTTGGATATCACCGAAGGGTTCAATATCCATAAGCCGGACCCACGTTATGTGAGAACACCCAGGGGTAGTGACATCCTACAGTGTTGAGAAGTTGTGGCGTGATTGGCTATAAACCTCAACACTCACAGACGTGAAAAATCAATTATCTTTACTCTCACAAGACATGGATCGTAGGGATTTTTTATTAGGTCCCAGGAAACCCCGTCAGAAACGTTTCATATGTGCTGGTATTTATGCTGCCTATAATTAAATCTGGAAAATATCCCAACAAGAGGCTGCCGAGAGAAAACGGGAAATAGACCGTATTAACTTAGAAAAAAAATCATTAGCTGTGGTAGACAATGGGTTAACAAATTTGACCTCCAGGATATATTCTTTAGGCAACATTGTGTCTTCGGCAATAGACATACGAGAACAAGATTTGGCCATATTACAACACGGGCAATCTCAGTTACGTTCTATTATGTTATTAATCTGGACGCTGCAATCTTTGCATGCAGGCTATGTGCCTTGCCGTTTTATCAACAGCACGTCTCTGTTTTCTGAATATAATCTAACAGATAAACAGGTTGAAATGGCACAAAGGGGAGCTAAATATACAAAGCTGCGTACAGTAGCAGAATCACCAACAACAGAATGGCTAATCCATGTCCACATAATTTTACCGGTCACTACTTTTCAGTTTCAATATTGCCTTGAGCAGAGGCAGGCAGGCAAATATGAAAAAATTGGTAAGAATACATTAGGGAATCCTGGGAATTACCATATAGATTTGGATGCCGAAGTGGGGCTTGAGAAGTGTTTCTAAGTGGTACAAACTGCAAGAACACTTTAAGTTGTTCTCTCATGTGCCAGGACATTTCATTGCACGGAGCATGCAATGGTTCAGTAGCGAATTCGTCTTGCCACATGAAAGGGACTCCAACTGCCGTGATTACACCGATATTCGAGCTGCTCTCGAATGGGAGTTACTTGGCGCTGAATGATCAAGGTTGCTGTAGGATGCTTCTGGGCATTGCCTATCTGGTCCCTGTGAACTCCAGGGCTAGTTGCTGTATGCAAGTATTGTTTCCTCAAACAACTACAGTCAGGGAAGAGCTTTTATGGCCTTTGTTGAATGTTTCTTTTATGCAATTTGATACTTTGAACAGACTAAAAGCAATGCTTTTACAGCAAACTGTACCCTTAACCTCTGCTCGAGAGACCTTTGATCTTCATGTCGCAAGGACCACAACAGAGATACAGGCACTTATACGTACAAACTGCCCCTTTCATTTCGCAGAAATGGTGGATTGTATCTTTAACATGTCTGATACAAATGGTATTGTACATCTATTTAAGACCATAGGGACAGGATTTCTAAGCACCTTTCAGACAATCTTCGAAGTTATCCCAAATTTTATGCACTCCGTATTTGGAAGCATTTTTGGAGGTCTACCTCTGATCCTGTTCTCAATAGCCGGAATCCTGATTGTAATTTATCTGCTACGCAATGGACGGCCCAATCACCAACAAGATGACAAAGGCTCTCCTGGAGTGGAAATACCTTGAACGCATGGTACAACATCTGGGCACACCTCGCCTAACGGAACTGAGCACCTCTTGGTTCCTATCCGTTAGACCAGTCTGGATGGACTGTATCTTACCTGTTCTTTCATTCCTGTTTTGCGGAGAACAATGCGTGTTGGACATCTGTCTGACACTCGCAACGGACACGCCTGCAGACTTAAACATCAGGCTAGGACCCAAATCCAAGGCACCAGCAAAACGCAGGGCCACAGTAACACCACTGCAGCCAATGGAGTCAGAACAGGAATCAGTTACCGCTCCTAGTAGAAGCCGTCAAAGTGCAAGCAATACAACAACACCGCAGGCACATGTCCGTCCAGGAACAAGACGCAGGCCAAGAACCCATACTTGGGCACAGGATGCAGGAACTCCCATGGAGTGGGGTGGCGTGGAGTCACAGATGGTGCGGGTGCAGCGCGTTCAAGCGAGGCACATGGGAGCCATCAACCTGCAGATGACGAAAATGAACAGAAACATATCTGTAATTGCGGAGAGTGTGAGGGAGCTCACTACTGCACTAGTGGAGGCACACAGAGAATCCAACAACACCCTGCTGGAGGTGGCGCGAGTGATGCAGGAGGGACACACCACACAGAGGAGGAGGCATCACCAGTTTCTCACCTGAGAGATAGAAGCGACTACCCGAATAAGGTAGGATTCAGGAGGGCTGTTTTGGTATCAGGCCAAGGGCTATTTATTGGAACAGAGAACTGATTCCATTCTATTGGTTCTTCCCTTTCTAGACACTATGGCAGGGATCACTGCATGAAAGACATAAACCGAACCCTATCAAACTGCGACGACTTATGTAAGATATGCACCTTACAGTCAATGTAGAATACACAGCAATAACGTGAGGCTAGTGAACCCGAAAGAGGGACTGATGTAATTTTCTCTTTCTTTTTTGCACAAACCTTGCAGAAAAAAGTTATAAAGCCCTGGTGAGAACACGCAAATTAAAATAGCGAGTTCGGAACGCGTCGGCAAAATGGAGACAAGCAATTGACAACAGCTAGGAACAAATTGCTCCTTGGATGACTGGAACAAAGATTAAGTCTTTCAGTCATATTTGTATTTTCCATTACATTTATTTCTTCTCCATCTGAATGTGACTTTATTTCTGAAGGAAAATTAGTGTAAATAATGAGTATTTTTCGTTACTGCATAAACAATTGTGCAAATGTACAGATGAAATGTTCAGATTAATGTATTGTTGTCTATATATTATGTTGTTTGAATAAGTGTATGTTTTTTGAATAAGTATATGTCAAATGTACATGCAATGTCTTTTTCGTACAAATGAATTTCTTATCAAAAAAATCAAAAAGTAAAAGGGTATAAATAAACAATATCAAAAACAACAGAGCCAGTAGGTCGGAGAATGCTGAGACAGAAGAAACAACACTGATGGGAGGGCACAGATGAATAGACTATGGTGCATAACAAGAAAGGGACCTGTCAACAGATGCTGATTAAGTCCTATCAGCCCACCTACTGGCGGAGCCTCATCATGTAGGACTTCCCAACCTCGGACAGTGTGCAATCGCCCTGTGTATATTGGCAATGCAACACTGAACCAGGGTACGGTAATCGCAGTTGTTCGTACAACAGGTAGGGCTGATATGTGCAGTGCAAAAAAATTAAATCAAGTGAAGTGTACTAAAATGACTATCAAGGCAAACAAAGACCTTTAATAGTGTTCGCCTGGACGTCAGATTAAAAGATAGTGAGGGGACAGTGTGAAAGAATCACTGTCGTACTTGCTTGGAACAAATCAAACACGATCTGTATGGGGCCAACATGTTTCTGCCTTTATGTATTAAATCACTGGCATTCGTCAGGGCCAAGCTCATATATGCTACTGCATTACTACTATCATATGTGATGAAATAACGAAAAAACAATTTTATCGACAGATAGAATAAGTGTGGTCAATTACGACCATCCTACCGCATCTTCTTTATATTGCAAAATTTTAATGCAACAGATCTTCCCTGTGTAAAAAAAGAGAAAGAAACAGAACAAGGAAGAAAACACCATGTAGATATTATTCATACGAAATCCTCAATATTCACATGTTATACAAGTAATACATGAGGTGTATGACTGTACCCAACCAGCGCCAATTCCCCTCAACTCAGACTGGGCCATCCCCAATTTTGGATAGCCACATTCACAGTGCATAACGTCACCACCGGTCACTCAGTATTCCCCAAAAATTTTTTTGATTAGCACTTACCCATCAATGTGTGGGAAGCAAGCCTCACCTCACCCGGCAACTGCTCGGACGTGTAAGGCCCCGCTCTAAACAAATAAACACAATCTCTTCAGTAGATAATTGCTTGAAGGATAAGACCTTAGTGTATAGTTCAACAAAACCCAAACTGTTTTCTACTCTGTCAAAACACCTATCCCCACCAGTGTCCCTGATGGCGGCATAAAACGACCAGGAGTCGTAACCTATTTACAAATTTATAAAGAACATGAATGGCTGCCCAAGGGTAATAATCTGGCACCCATTCTGTATCTCAAACCATGAATAAATACCTAGCTGCTAGTCAACCCATACTCTCAACACTCAAAACAACTGGTCCAACCTTACCTGTCCGTCGGTACCTAGCGGCAGAATCACGAGCCGAAGGGGAGGCACCGGCGGACAGGCGGACCGTCTATTTATACTGTGGTAGAGTGAATGATTGTCCACAGCTGGTCCGGTCAGCCGTCGATCCGCACATGCGCGCTGCATGAACACTGCATCACACGCATGCGCACATGCCATTTAGTTGTATGACACGCGAATCTATCTCGAAGTAGCCTGAGTGCGCATGGGCAAACACGGGCTCTACCCCGCGCATGCGCAGTGGCTTTCCTGCTATACACTGATCTCCATTTAGTTGTATGCCACGCGACTCTTTCAAAGTAGCCTGAGTGCGCATGGGCAAACACGGGCTCTACCCCGCGCATGCGCAGTGAATTTCCTGCTCAACACTGATCTCCGCGAGTGGCGCTAACGCTGTACAAGGAGCCCCGCGGCTCAGATGTTGTTGAAGCTTGTCCCTAGTAGCGAAACCCATCTAAAAAGTACCATTACTGACGACCAGTGCTTACATGAGTCTCCAGTCTGTTGTGAATACTACATTGGGCAGCACATATGCATCCCTGAGTGGCTATATGGTAGAACCCATAGGAGAGATCGATTTGCCCTCAAGTAATTCATTCCCACTATTCTTCTGTCAATGATGATTAGCTGTTCATCACCTCCTAAGCACTCACGATGTCAAGCACTAGATACAAGAAGTGAAACAGTGGGTCATAGTGGACATTAATGTACAGTGCAGAAAACTACCTTGTCGCACTGTTGGTAATTGAGGAATCAATGTTGTGATGCTTATCTAAACGTGAGATCGAGTTGGAGAGATAGTATGCAGAAAAATAATGCAGAAAAATAAGCCACTATTCACTGTAGCGCCCAGAATCATTATCCCCAATATGGGTACTGAAATTACCACGGATAGATCCACCATATCGTGACAACTACAAGCACCTACAGGCAAATGTTAAGCACTCACATAGACAACCACGGAATATTGTCATTCAGCCCGTTAATGTCAGATTTCAATCTAAAAATCCATCGTTGTTCCTTAACAAAGAGGAAACGAGTGACATCGGTGATGTGTGACGGAATGTGTGGCTGTTCAAGCACAACCCAAAACAAGTCCTCTGCTTTGTGTGATGCTTCCAAAAAATGATTGGTTAGGCCTGTTGATTGCTTCCTGCATCGGATTGTGCTTTTATGCTCGCTGATGCGAGACTTGATCATTCTTGATGTATGACCCACATACTGTTTATTACAAGGACAGGTGATCAAATATATCAATTTGTCTGAATTGCAATTTGTATGCTTAGTGAGCCTCCATGGTTTATTAGTGCCAATGTCTACTGTCAAGGTTTTCCGTGTCTGCGGGCAAGCAGCACAATTGCCACAAGGATAGTGGCCTTGTACTGGGTTGCTGTTCCAGAGAGTGTTGGTTATTAATTTAGTCTCATTGCGTGGTCTGGTGTGGACCAGATTATCCCGAATGGATGGTCCTCTCTTGAATGCAAACAGCGGGCGAGGTATAGATCCAGTTGATGTATTTAGAATGCTCCAGTGCTTGAGTATGGTTTTCTTCACTTGGTTCGAGGATGTAGTGAAGGTTTGTACCATCGTCATCTGGTCTCTCGTGGCCTGTGGCTCCTTAGGTTGCAGTAGTGCCTCCCGATGATTGTTGAATGCTCTCTTACGTGCTCTGCGTATAAGGTGTTTAGGATAATGCCGTTCTCTCAGATTAGATGCCAATTCCTCAGCATGATGTTGGTATAAACTGTTAGACGAACAATTCCGTCTAACCCTGAGAAATTGGCCCACCGGCAGGTTCTCCCGGAGCGATTGAGGGTGGAAACTCTGAAATGACAACAGCGAGTTGCGTGCCATTGGTTTCTTAAACAGTTCACTATGTAGGCCTCCCTCAGCTGGAAAAATCTGGAGGTCAAGGTACGCTAGTTTTTCTTTGCTTGACTCCATTGTGAACTTAAGGAACCGGTTCCTGGAATTTAACCAAGCATGAAAAGACGACACCTCCGTGAACGTCCCTCTCCAAATCACCAAGATGTCGTCAATGTATCTTTTCCACAGTACCACCTGATGGATAAAGGGGTTACTGTGGTTCAATACATGATCGACTTCAAATTGGTGCATGTACAAGTTTGCCAGGCTAGGCGCGAAGACACTCCCCATTGAGGTCCCTGAGACCTGGAGGTACAAATCATTTTGGTATTGGAAAAAGTTTTCCATCATGGCGATCCTCGCACACTCCATGATGAAAGCAACTGGAGTTATTGTGTCGATTTGTCTGGCCTCGAGGAGGACCCTGATGCAATCTAGTGTTTCTTGTTGCGGGATTGAGGTGTACAACGATTCGACATCGAAGCTTACCAGCAAATCTGTCTCCACGTTGAACTCAGCATCAGCTAAAAGTCTGAGCACATCCCCAGTGTCTTGCAGATACGTGGGTGTTTCCTTCACGATCGGTTTCAAGAAGAAATCTACGAAAGTAGATAAAGGCTCGAGTAAGGACCCTATTCCTGAAATGATCGGCCTTCCAGGTGGCGGCCTCTGGGCCTTATGTATTTTGGGTAGACAGTAGAAATAAGGAATGACTGGATGTGTTGTAATAAGGTATTTTGCTTCATGAGCAGTAATCCAGCCCTCCGCTGTCCCTTCTTCTATCAAGCTCTTTATGTCATTAGAAATCCTCGGGGTGGGGTCTTCCTTTAAGCGGCGGTAGGCTTTGGTATCGCTAAGTTGTCTCTGGCATTCCTGATGGTAAATGGTAGTGTCCTGTAGCACTATGGCGCCGCCCTTATCCGCTGGTTTGATGACAAGAGAACGATCATTAGCCAAGGCGGAGAGTGCTAGTTTTTCAGAGGTTGACATATTGTGAAAAAACTTTCGTTGTTGATCGTTCTTCATCACCTCATGCGTCACCGCTTGCTCAAAGGCTAGAACATTTGCTGGTACTTGTTGGTTCAAGGGTGTGAATGAGGATTTTGGTCTGAGGCCGGTGTTGTGTTCACCTAAAGCCTCATTCATATCGGGACTGGATGTTTTGAAGAAGAAAAACAGGCGTATCTTCCTAAAAAAGCTTTCCAGTTCGCATCTCAATTTGAACAAATCGCCTTTATTCGTGGGAACAAAGCCCAATCCTTTGTTCAAAACGGTGTTTTCAATAGGTGTGATGGTTCTTGAACTCAAGTTCACCACTAGGTCGCTGCTCCTGTTGTGGGGCCTGTCTGATTGGTCTGCGGAGCCCAATTCACAGTTTGTCCTCCTCTCCTTTTGCCGCGGTTCCTGCCTCTGCCCTGCCATAAAAAAGACTGGTCATAGTAGAATGACGGGTTGGGAGGATACATGGGCATGGGGTGGCCCATAGATGGAGGTCCCATTGCTCCGGGATGGTAATTCCATGGTCCCGGAGGCCACCATTGTCCTTGATTGGGATACTGGTTTGCTCCACGGCCTCTGTTAGGCCTCCTTTGGAAGTTCCCACCTCGTGTCCCAGTGTTTGGGCCAGTGTTAGAATTCCCTTGATCACTGGAGCCCGAATCTGATCCAGACGAAGAATAATTGGATCCATATCTTTTCCCTTTAGAATTGGTGGAGGGTGCTACATAGGAATCGTTCAAGTAGGGATAAGCCACTTCCATGGAAAAGCGTGCTAAGTCTTTTTTGAATTTTTCCACTTTGTTCAAAAGAATATTGTCACGATACTCTTTGTTCGTTTTATTTGCCTCGTCCAAGTTCTTCTTGTAGATAACGGGCCGGATTGCTGCATTGATTTGACCCTCCAAGACCTGGATCTCGATCAATAAGGCATCGGCTGTTTTTTTTGCAGTCTTAATTATTAAAATGAGCCAATCACGGGTGCACCGCCATGCTATCAATGCCCAGTTTTTCAAAAAATCTTTATCCTTCAAAAACAGACGTGGTGCCGTGGTGACAATCAGACCTGACGGTGCACATTTGCCATGTAGGTACTCATTCATAATCACGCCGTGTAGAGAGACACGAGAATGGTTCTTTTTCAAATTTAAGAGTTTAACCCACTCATCCTCTGTCGTGGGGTTAGAGGTGGTGGGTAAATCATCTAATATGCTAGGGTTGTCACTTAGGATAGTATTCAACTCCTCATCGTCAAATGCCAAGCCACCAAAGGCCTCCATAGTGAGGAATTGTGATCGACAAACGTCTAAATACACAGAATGGGTGAGCTAAATGGCACTACAACACACAGTGAGTGATGCCAGAAGTAAACAAAGACCCGCAGCCAAAAGCTGCTCAAGACTATATCATAACAATTCGTAAGGGAGGGTCCGAGGGATGTGATTTAACGACCCTACTGGCTAATACCCCCTATATAACTACATCAAAAACAACAGAGCCAGTAGGTCGGAGAATGCTGAGACAGAAGAAACAACACTGATGGGAGGGCACAGATGAATAGACTATGGTGCATAACAAGAAAGGGACCTGTCAACAGATGCTGATTAAGTCCTATCAGCCCACCTACTGGCGGAGCCTCATCATGTAGGACTTCCCAACCTCGGACAGTGTGCAATCGCCCTGTGTATATTGGCAATGCAACACTGAACCAGGGTACGGTAATCGCAGTTGGAGAGGGACGTTCACGGAGGTGTCGTCTTTTCATGCTTGGTTAAATTCCAGGAACCGGTTCCTTAAGTTCACAATGGAGTCAAGCAAAGAAAAACTAGCGTACCTTGACCTCCAGATTTTTCCAGCTGAGGGAGGCCTACATAGTGAACTGTTTAAGAAACCAATGGCACGCAACTCGCTGTTGTCATTTCAGAGTTTCCACCCTCAATCGCTCCGGGAGAACCTGCCGGTGGGCCAATTTCTCAGGGTTAGACGGAATTGTTCGTCTAACAGTTTATACCAACATCATGCTGAGGAATTGGCATCTAATCTGAGAGAACGGCATTATCCTAAACACCTTATACGCAGAGCACGTAAGAGAGCATTCAACAATCATCGGGAGGCACTACTGCAACCTAAGGAGCCACAGGCCACGAGAGACCAGATGACGATGGTACAAACCTTCACTACATCCTCGAACCAAGTGAAGAAAACCATACTCAAGCACTGGAGCATTCTAAATACATCAACTGGATCTATACCTCGCCCGCTGTTTGCATTCAAGAGAGGACCATCCATTCGGGATAATCTGGTCCACACCAGACCACGCAATGAGACTAAATTAATAACCAACACTCTCTGGAACAGCAACCCAGTACAAGGCCACTATCCTTGTGGCAATTGTGCTGCTTGCCCGCAGACACGGAAAACCTTGACAGTAGACATTGGCACTAATAAACCATGGAGGCTCACTAAGCATACAAATTGCAATTCAGACAAATTGATATATTTGATCACCTGTCCTTGTAATAAACAGTATGTGGGTCATACATCAAGAATGATCAAGTCTCGCATCAGCGAGCATAAAAGCACAATCCGATGCAGGAAGCAATCAACAGGCCTAACCAATCATTTTTTGGAAGCATCACACAAAGCAGAGGACTTGTTTTGGGTTGTGCTTGAACAGCCACACATTCCGTCACACATCACCGATGTCACTCGTTTCCTCTTTGTTAAGGAACAACGATGGATTTTTAGATTGAAATCTGACATTAACGGGCTGAATGACAATATTCCGTGGTTGTCTATGTGAGTGCTTAACATTTGCCTGTAGGTGCTTGTAGTTGTCACGATATGGTGGATCTATCCGTGGTAATTTCAGTACCCATATTGGGGATAATGATTCTGGGCGCTACAGTGAATAGTGGCTTATTTTTCTGCATTATTTTTCTGCATACTATCTCTCCAACTCGATCTCACGTTTAGATAAGCATCACAACATTGATTCCTCAATTACCAACAGTGCGACAAGGTAGTTTTCTGCACTGTACATTAATGTCCACTATGACCCACTGTTTCACTTCTTGTATCTAGTGCTTGACATCGTGAGTGCTTAGGAGGTGATGAACAGCTAATCATCATTGACAGAAGAATAGTGGGAATGAATTACTTGAGGGCAAATCGATCTCTCCTATGGGTTCTACCATATAGCCACTCAGGGATGCATATGTGCTGCCCAATGTAGTATTCACAACAGACTGGAGACTCATGTAAGCACTGGTCGTCAGTAATGGTACTTTTTAGATGGGTTTCGCTACTAGGGACAAGCTTCAACAACATCTGAGCCGCGGGGCTCCTTGTACAGCGCTAGCGCCACTCGCGGAGATCAGTGTTGAGCAGGAAATTCACTGCGCATGCGCGGGGTAGAGCCCGTGTTTGCCCATGCGCACTCAGGCTACTTTGAAAGAGTCGCGTGGCATACAACTAAATGGAGATCAGTGTATAGCAGGAAAGCCACTGCGCATGCGCGGGGTAGAGCCCGTGTTTGCCCATGCGCACTCAGGCTACTTCGAGATAGATTCGCGTGTCATACAACTAAATGGCATGTGCGCATGCGTGTGATGCAGTGTTCATGCAGCGCGCATGTGCGGATCGACGGCTGACCGGACCAGCTGTGGACAATCATTCACTCTACCACAGTATAAATAGACGGTCCGCCTGTCCGCCGGTGCCTCCCCTTCGGCTCGTGATTCTGC
The DNA here is from genome assembly GCF_964261635.1 of Lissotriton helveticus. Lineage (NCBI taxonomy): Eukaryota > Metazoa > Chordata > Amphibia > Caudata > Salamandridae > Lissotriton > Lissotriton helveticus. The sequence continues at coordinate 928,392,840 of NC_136067.1, read as the reverse complement.
CGCTAGGTACCGACGGACAGGTAAGGTTGGACCAGTTGTTTTGAGTGTTGAGAGTATGGGTTGACTAGCAGCTAGGTATTTATTCATGGTTTGAGATACAGAATGGGTGCCAGATTATTACCCTTGGGCAGCCATTCATGTTCTTTATAAATTTGTAAATAGGTTACGACTCCTGGTCGTTTTATGCCGCCATCAGGGACACTGGTGGGGATAGGTGTTTTGACAGAGTAGAAAACAGTTTGGGTTTTGTTGAACTATACACTAAGGTCTTATCCTTCAAGCAATTATCTACTGAAGAGATTGTGTTTATTTGTTTAGAGCGGGGCCTTACACGTCCGAGCAGTTGCCGGGTGAGGTGAGGCTTGCTTCCCACACATTGATGGGTAAGTGCTAATCAAAAAAATTTTTTGGGAATACTGAGTGACCGGTGGTGACGTTATGCACTGTGAATGTGGCTATCCAAAATTGGGGATGGCCCAGTCTGAGTTGAGGGGAATTGGCGCTGGTTGGGTACAGTCATACACCTCATGTATTACTTGTATAACATGTGAATATTGAGGATTTCGTATGAATAATATCTACATGGTGTTTTCTTCCTTGTTCTGTTTCTTTCTCTTTTTTTACACAGGGAAGATCTGTTGCATTAAAATTTTGCAATATAAAGAAGATGCGGTAGGATGGTCGTAATTGACCACACTTATTCTATCTGTCGATAAAATTGTTTTTTCGTTATTTCATCACATATGATAGTAGTAATGCAGTAGCATATATGAGCTTGGCCCTGACGAATGCCAGTGATTTAATACATAAAGGCAGAAACATGTTGGCCCCATACAGATCGTGTTTGATTTGTTCCAAGCAAGTACGACAGTGATTCTTTCACACTGTCCCCTCACTATCTTTTAATCTGACGTCCAGGCGAACACTATTAAAGGTCTTTGTTTGCCTTGATAGTCATTTTAGTACACTTCACTTGATTTAATTTTTTTGCACTGCACATATCAGCCCTACCTGTTGTACGAACAACTGCGATTACCGTACCCTGGTTCAGTGTTGCATTGCCAATATACACAGGGCGATTGCACACTGTCCGAGGTTGGGAAGTCCTACATGATGAGGCTCCGCCAGTAGGTGGGCTGATAGGACTTAATCAGCATCTGTTGACAGGTCCCTTTCTTGTTATGCACCATAGTCTATTCATCTGTGCCCTCCCATCAGTGTTGTTTCTTCTGTCTCAGCATTCTCCGACCTACTGGCTCTGTTGTTTTTGATGTAGTTATATAGGGGGTATTAGCCAGTAGGGTCGTTAAATCACATCCCTCGGACCCTCCCTTACGAATTGTTATGATATAGTCTTGAGCAGCTTTTGGCTGCGGGTCTTTGTTTACTTCTGGCATCACTCACTGTGTGTTGTAGTGCCATTTAGCTCACCCATTCTGTGTATTTAGACGTTTGTCGATCACAATTCCTCACTATGGAGGCCTTTGGTGGCTTGGCATTTGACGATGAGGAGTTGAATACTATCCTAAGTGACAACCCTAGCATATTAGATGATTTACCCACCACCTCTAACCCCACGACAGAGGATGAGTGGGTTAAACTCTTAAATTTGAAAAAGAACCATTCTCGTGTCTCTCTACACGGCGTGATTATGAATGAGTACCTACATGGCAAATGTGCACCGTCAGGTCTGATTGTCACCACGGCACCACGTCTGTTTTTGAAGGATAAAGATTTTTTGAAAAACTGGGCATTGATAGCATGGCGGTGCACCCGTGATTGGCTCATTTTAATAATTAAGACTGCAAAAAAAACAGCCGATGCCTTATTGATCGAGATCCAGGTCTTGGAGGGTCAAATCAATGCAGCAATCCGGCCCGTTATCTACAAGAAGAACTTGGACGAGGCAAATAAAACGAACAAAGAGTATCGTGACAATATTCTTTTGAACAAAGTGGAAAAATTCAAAAAAGACTTAGCACGCTTTTCCATGGAAGTGGCTTATCCCTACTTGAACGATTCCTATGTAGCACCCTCCACCAATTCTAAAGGGAAAAGATATGGATCCAATTATTCTTCGTCTGGATCAGATTCGGGCTCCAGTGATCAAGGGAATTCTAACACTGGCCCAAACACTGGGACACGAGGTGGGAACTTCCAAAGGAGGCCTAACAGAGGCCGTGGAGCAAACCAGTATCCCAATCAAGGACAATGGTGGCCTCCGGGACCATGGAATTACCATCCCGGAGCAATGGGACCTCCATCTATGGGCCACCCCATGCCCATGTATCCTCCCAACCCGTCATTCTACTATGACCAGTCTTTTTTATGGCAGGGCAGAGGCAGGAACCGCGGCAAAAGGAGAGGAGGACAAACTGTGAATTGGGCTCCGCAGACCAATCAGACAGGCCCCACAACAGGAGCAGCGACCTAGTGGTGAACTTGAGTTCAAGAACCATCACACCTATTGAAAACACCGTTTTGAACAAAGGATTGGGCTTTGTTCCCACGAATAAAGGCGATTTGTTCAAATTGAGATGCGAACTGGAAAGCTTTTTTAGGAAGATACGCCTGTTTTTCTTCTTCAAAACATCCAGTCCCGATATGAATGAGGCTTTAGGTGAACACAACACCGGCCTCAGACCAAAATCCTCATTCACACCCTTGAACCAACAAGTACCAGCAAATGTTCTAGCCTTTGAGCAAGCGGTGACGCATGAGGTGATGAAGAACGATCAACAACGAAAGTTTTTTCACAATATGTCAACCTCTGAAAAACTAGCACTCTCCGCCTTGGCTAATGATCGTTCTCTTGTCATCAAACCAGCGGATAAGGGCGGCGCCATAGTGCTACAGGACACTACCATTTACCATCAGGAATGCCAGAGACAACTTAGCGATACCAAAGCCTACCGCCGCTTAAAGGAAGACCCCACCCCGAGGATTTCTAATGACATAAAGAGCTTGATAGAAGAAGGGACAGCGGAGGGCTGGATTACTGCTCATGAAGCAAAATACCTTATTACAACACATCCAGTCATTCCTTATTTCTACTGTCTACCCAAAATACATAAGGCCCAGAGGCCGCCACCTGGAAGGCCGATCATTTCAGGAATAGGGTCCTTACTCGAGCCTTTATCTACTTTCGTAGATTTCTTCTTGAAACCGATCGTGAAGGAAACACCCACGTATCTGCAAGACACTGGGGATGTGCTCAGACTTTTAGCTGATGCTGAGTTCAACGTGGAGACAGATTTGCTGGTAAGCTTCGATGTCGAATCGTTGTACACCTCAATCCCGCAACAAGAAACACTAGATTGCATCAGGGTCCTCCTCGAGGCCAGACAAATCGACACAATAACTCCAGTTGCTTTCATCATGGAGTGTGCGAGGATCGCCATGATGGAAAACTTTTTCCAATACCAAAATGATTTGTACCTCCAGGTCTCAGGGACCTCAATGGGGAGTGTCTTCGCGCCTAGCCTGGCAAACTTGTACATGCACCAATTTGAAGTCGATCATGTATTGAACCACAGTAACCCCTTTATCCATCAGGTGGTACTGTGGAAAAGATACATTGACGACATCTTGGTGATTTGGAGAGGGACGTTCACGGAGGTGTCGTCTTTTCATGCTTGGTTAAATTCCAGGAACCGGTTCCTTAAGTTCACAATGGAGTCAAGCAAAGAAAAACTAGCGTACCTTGACCTCCAGATTTTTCCAGCTGAGGGAGGCCTACATAGTGAACTGTTTAAGAAACCAATGGCACGCAACTCGCTGTTGTCATTTCAGAGTTTCCACCCTCAATCGCTCCGGGAGAACCTGCCGGTGGGCCAATTTCTCAGGGTTAGACGGAATTGTTCGTCTAACAGTTTATACCAACATCATGCTGAGGAATTGGCATCTAATCTGAGAGAACGGCATTATCCTAAACACCTTATACGCAGAGCACGTAAGAGAGCATTCAACAATCATCGGGAGGCACTACTGCAACCTAAGGAGCCACAGGCCACGAGAGACCAGATGACGATGGTACAAACCTTCACTACATCCTCGAACCAAGTGAAGAAAACCATACTCAAGCACTGGAGCATTCTAAATACATCAACTGGATCTATACCTCGCCCGCTGTTTGCATTCAAGAGAGGACCATCCATTCGGGATAATCTGGTCCACACCAGACCACGCAATGAGACTAAATTAATAACCAACACTCTCTGGAACAGCAACCCAGTACAAGGCCACTATCCTTGTGGCAATTGTGCTGCTTGCCCGCAGACACGGAAAACCTTGACAGTAGACATTGGCACTAATAAACCATGGAGGCTCACTAAGCATACAAATTGCAATTCAGACAAATTGATATATTTGATCACCTGTCCTTGTAATAAACAGTATGTGGGTCATACATCAAGAATGATCAAGTCTCGCATCAGCGAGCATAAAAGCACAATCCGATGCAGGAAGCAATCAACAGGCCTAACCAATCATTTTTTGGAAGCATCACACAAAGCAGAGGACTTGTTTTGGGTTGTGCTTGAACAGCCACACATTCCGTCACACATCACCGATGTCACTCGTTTCCTCTTTGTTAAGGAACAACGATGGATTTTTAGATTGAAATCTGACATTAACGGGCTGAATGACAATATTCCGTGGTTGTCTATGTGAGTGCTTAACATTTGCCTGTAGGTGCTTGTAGTTGTCACGATATGGTGGATCTATCCGTGGTAATTTCAGTACCCATATTGGGGATAATGATTCTGGGCGCTACAGTGAATAGTGGCTTATTTTTCTGCATTATTTTTCTGCATACTATCTCTCCAACTCGATCTCACGTTTAGATAAGCATCACAACATTGATTCCTCAATTACCAACAGTGCGACAAGGTAGTTTTCTGCACTGTACATTAATGTCCACTATGACCCACTGTTTCACTTCTTGTATCTAGTGCTTGACATCGTGAGTGCTTAGGAGGTGATGAACAGCTAATCATCATTGACAGAAGAATAGTGGGAATGAATTACTTGAGGGCAAATCGATCTCTCCTATGGGTTCTACCATATAGCCACTCAGGGATGCATATGTGCTGCCCAATGTAGTATTCACAACAGACTGGAGACTCATGTAAGCACTGGTCGTCAGTAATGGTACTTTTTAGATGGGTTTCGCTACTAGGGACAAGCTTCAACAACATCTGAGCCGCGGGGCTCCTTGTACAGCGCTAGCGCCACTCGCGGAGATCAGTGTTGAGCAGGAAATTCACTGCGCATGCGCGGGGTAGAGCCCGTGTTTGCCCATGCGCACTCAGGCTACTTTGAAAGAGTCGCGTGGCATACAACTAAATGGAGATCAGTGTATAGCAGGAAAGCCACTGCGCATGCGCGGGGTAGAGCCCGTGTTTGCCCATGCGCACTCAGGCTACTTCGAGATAGATTCGCGTGTCATACAACTAAATGGCATGTGCGCATGCGTGTGATGCAGTGTTCATGCAGCGCGCATGTGCGGATCGACGGCTGACCGGACCAGCTGTGGACAATCATTCACTCTACCACAGTATAAATAGACGGTCCGCCTGTCCGCCGGTGCCTCCCCTTCGGCTCGTGATTCTGCCGCTAGGTACCGACGGACAGGTAAGGTTGGACCAGTTGTTTTGAGTGTTGAGAGTATGGGTTGACTAGCAGCTAGGTATTTATTCATGGTTTGAGATACAGAATGGGTGCCAGATTATTACCCTTGGGCAGCCATTCATGTTCTTTATAAATTTGTAAATAGGTTACGACTCCTGGTCGTTTTATGCCGCCATCAGGGACACTGGTGGGGATAGGTGTTTTGACAGAGTAGAAAACAGTTTGGGTTTTGTTGAACTATACACTAAGGTCTTATCCTTCAAGCAATTATCTACTGAAGAGATTGTGTTTATTTGTTTAGAGCGGGGCCTTACACGTCCGAGCAGTTGCCGGGTGAGGTGAGGCTTGCTTCCCACACATTGATGGGTAAGTGCTAATCAAAAAAATTTTTTGGGAATACTGAGTGACCGGTGGTGACGTTATGCACTGTGAATGTGGCTATCCAAAATTGGGGATGGCCCAGTCTGAGTTGAGGGGAATTGGCGCTGGTTGGGTACAGTCATACACCTCATGTATTACTTGTATAACATGTGAATATTGAGGATTTCGTATGAATAATATCTACATGGTGTTTTCTTCCTTGTTCTGTTTCTTTCTCTTTTTTTACACAGGGAAGATCTGTTGCATTAAAATTTTGCAATATAAAGAAGATGCGGTAGGATGGTCGTAATTGACCACACTTATTCTATCTGTCGATAAAATTGTTTTTTCGTTATTTCATCACATATGATAGTAGTAATGCAGTAGCATATATGAGCTTGGCCCTGACGAATGCCAGTGATTTAATACATAAAGGCAGAAACATGTTGGCCCCATACAGATCGTGTTTGATTTGTTCCAAGCAAGTACGACAGTGATTCTTTCACACTGTCCCCTCACTATCTTTTAATCTGACGTCCAGGCGAACACTATTAAAGGTCTTTGTTTGCCTTGATAGTCATTTTAGTACACTTCACTTGATTTAATTTTTTTGCACTGCACATATCAGCCCTACCTGTTGTACGAACAACTGCGATTACCGTACCCTGGTTCAGTGTTGCATTGCCAATATACACAGGGCGATTGCACACTGTCCGAGGTTGGGAAGTCCTACATGATGAGGCTCCGCCAGTAGGTGGGCTGATAGGACTTAATCAGCATCTGTTGACAGGTCCCTTTCTTGTTATGCACCATAGTCTATTCATCTGTGCCCTCCCATCAGTGTTGTTTCTTCTGTCTCAGCATTCTCCGACCTACTGGCTCTGTTGTTTTTGATGTAGTTATATAGGGGGTATTAGCCAGTAGGGTCGTTAAATCACATCCCTCGGACCCTCCCTTACGAATTGTTATGATATAAATAAACAATACCAGACAAATCTAGGAATAAGTTTGATTTGTCACTCCAATTAAGGAGCAGTTATAAGCACTTTGTAGGGTCAGCACTTATTTTTTTTAAAAATTCAGTATAAATACAGCACCTCTTGCTTGTCTTAGCTAGAGGGAACCAAGACTTCCAGGCCAACACACTGACCAGAGACGCTGCGGCTCCTGCATGCAGGCGCTCCAACTGATAGTGGTCTAAACATCCCTTGCTGGGTGTCCAACTCGAGACCAGGACGGGGTCTCACACTCTCTTGTTTCAGGTAAGAGGGTTAGACTAAACCTAGAGGGATTCTTAGCTTCACACCTACTCACATGGTATGTACACTTAGGTACTTCTAGATAGGCATCGTAGGAGTACGCACGCTTTCTTTTATGATGAATTTCATATCCATATATGTGTTCATGACTATTGCAAAATGGTAGAACTGTATTATCCTTTTATATTCACTGTACTGCTGATCATGTATCTCTTCTACTGTCTAATGGTTGTTGCAGCACATATATTTTACACTAGAAGAACAACTGTGCAATAAATACTTATTGTAACACACCCAACTGTTTCTTCTGTGTAACTCTCTGAGAAAAACTAAGTGAGAACGAGTGACTAAGCGAAAGGTAGTACATTGTTTCCACAATCCTGGAGGATCAGGGTTGTCATGTTCTAAGGTTGCCAGAAACTAGTCTCTCCCTAATAAGAGTAGATTCTAGTGGCACTGTGAGCTAGCTAATGCGAACAACAGGCTAACATACGTGGTGAGGGTGCTCAAAGTTAGTCTGGCACTAATCCTATAGTTTATGTTATCCAAATGTGCAGGTACTGTATGGGTAATATCAGAACTACACTACAGTCCATGTGGACCAGTCCACATAGGACCACACAGGAGCACTCGCCTCAATCTGAGATGAAGTACTACATGTAACAGGCTTGCCTCAAGCAGAACAGCCAGTGTTGATAGCTTTGGATGCCAAAATGGCATGCAACAGTATAGAATAGACAGATATTTTTGCCACCTTAACCAGACGGAGCTTTGCTATACCAGGCCCCTGCAGCCCGGGGTGAGAGTTATTGGGGACAACATCCCTAGCCTTTGCACTACGTAAGGGTACTCCGCAGGAATGCCCCTCTTGCCCTTGATCTTCACATTGGCGCTGAAGCATCTGGCATCAGGGATTCATCAGGACCCATTGATGTGGGGATTCAGAACAGATGACGATTGGGAGTAACACGTGGCTTGTCAGGCTACCGTATCCATTGGACCAAATCCATTGTCTTTCCCCTTATATGGGACCCTCCCACGGGTCCCGCCCGAATGCACTGCACCAGTGGTGACTGAGGGCTTACGATACCTATGTAGCTATGTTACCTGGGACCAATTATTGTTTGTGTAGAGAAAGCTGCTTCCCCAGCTGGGCAGGCTCCATGCCAATGTGGTACACTGGTGCACTCTACCATTATCATTGATGGGCAAGGCTGAGCTCTATAAATAGATGACCCGCCCTCTGCTCCTATATGTACTCCAAAATACACCCTACTGAGAGAGTTCTTTAGCAAAATCGACCATGAACTCCTTCTACTCCTATGGAACAGTGGAACATCACGTATTACCCTAGGTAAACTGCAAACAGGCGTATTATGGGAGACTCACAATACTGGGCATCAAGAAATATTACTGGGCCTTGCAGCTACTAGTGGACAATAAATGGGTGTTCTCAGGCAGACGGGAACCAGCCTATTGGGTCGACAGGGTCGCAATGAGAAACGGTGATCATGAGGCAATCCTGTACCATCGGCGGTTGGAAAACAAACTGCCAGCACTCATGGGGAAGTTGTCAGGAGCTGAAGGGAAGCGGAAGGAAACTTGGGCTGGAAGGGCAGGCTTACAGCTTTGACCTCTCTGTGGGACAGAGAAGTTGCTGCCCTATTGGGTTTCTTCCAGTGGGCGATGATAGGTATAGAACACTTGGGCAATGTGTGGAGAGATAAATCTCTGATATGGTTTTAGGCACTACATCAGGAATATGATTCGAGTACACATATGGGAGGGAATGGACCTGCATGACACCTCGCCCGTGGAGGATCGATTGCTCACTAAACCCATCCCTGATAGAAGGGTCTCCACGATCTACTAGAAATAACTCCCCTGATATGTTAGGATCGCTGAGATATACTTGGATGGACGACTTAGGGGAAATTGACAATGATAACTCTGCCTAGGCTCTTCAGGGTCTACAAGAAATATCTATCCGAGCCAGGTTCAGACTAGTCCAACTTGTAATACTATATAGGTCATATTACTCATGCACACTTTTACAAAGGATTTGGACGACTGATATGTCACAGTGCAACAGGGGCTGCACCCAAGACGGCACCTTCTTTCACATTGTATAAGAGTGACCCAGGGCTTCTGGATAGGGGTAATGGTGGTGATGTCCCAGGTCATGTCTGTGCGTACACCCTTTGATGCCAGGTGGCTTTTATTTGTGGTGCAGGAGGAGACTTGGCCTAGTTACACAATGATTTGGCTGATAATGGCAGCCAGGGTGGTGAAATGAAATGTTGAAAGACGATGGGATGCAAGTCTCCCTCCGAGTGTTGCAGAGTGGGAGGCAGACATCGTTTGGTGTCAGAGGGTAGACCACCCACACACTGACAAAACCACTCACACATCCAGTCACAGATCCATACAACCACTCACACATCAACTCATATAACCATACAACTGTTACACATCAAGCTTCATGTGTTGGTACCTGGGCCACGGAAATATAACAGACAGTTCCATTTATGTTAACCATTACTCTCTAGACAGTATAGAAAAAAGGTTTCTCTGTTTAGGAGTCCGTCTAGGGCCTTACCAGTTCCTGATAGGTACAACAATTGCACCTGGAAGAATCAGTTAACTACCACTGCTGCCCGTATTTAAGGGTCCCTCTTTTCATAGAAAGTGCTTGGCTGCTGTGATATGGACCACGCCCCCTGGTATATTGTTGGCTTCACGTTACCATGTACTCTTTCCATGAATGCGGTCTAGTCTTTTCCTCAAACCCATCACTTCCGGATTCCGGTTCCATTGAAGGTATCATCCTCCTTTCCCTCTGCTGGGATGGCCAAGCACAACCCCTATCGGTGAAGAACCCTTCCTATTTTATTATACTTATTTTAGCCCTGCTTCTGGAATTTACGACAAACAATACTGAGGAATATCCCTCATTAACAAAGGTCCGTGCACTGGTGAACACAGAGTCTTGAGTGACTTTTTCCTTGTTTCCCTTCTTGTTTGCTGCAATCCCCCATGACATTTTTCTTTGTTATGTTTTGGGACATTTCTTATATCAAGCACCAGTTGTGTCTCAGACAAGAAGAGATTTTTCAGTATTTGCGATTGGTGAATGAATTCATTCATCAGTATCTGAGAGATCCGATTTGGGATTATTTACGGTGAGTGCAGGTAGTACTTGTAAACAGAGAAAACAACATGCAGGGGAGAAGGTAATGTACATTAACAAGCGTGTGGAAATATTAATTTCCCTTTTTTACTGTGTGTCACTATTTGTTGTATAGAGCTTGTTCACCATCTTATAACTTTCTCTGTCTATGGTGTTCACCCTACTAAATCCCAACATACAGTGAATCAAATGACGATAAATTGGAAACCCGTGAACATTTACCATTTTTGCTCACTTTAACGGCCTCAGCCCCGTTCGCACAGGAGTCATTTTAGACTCAGGCTGACAGTATTGAGACATGGCTTGAGGAGGCCAGCGATTGTGTCGCTCCTCTCAAGGAAACTAAGATTCTGATATCCCACAAAACCCAACGATGGTTCTCTGACAACCTAAAAACTAAGAAACTTGCATTAAGACAGGCAGAATGTAGCTGGTGATGAAACTATCTCTCCGATAAGAAGGCTACATATTTAACTCTTTTGAAAGAATACAAAAATGCGATTCTTCAAACTAAGGCAGAATATTTTTCGAATAAAATTCTTAATTCGGTAAACAAGCCAAAAGAGATCTTTTCCATAGTAAATGAGCTCTCTAAACCAGACAAAGTTTTGATGAAACCAGCCCCTCACAGTCCTTATGTGACTCTCTCAAGACATATTTTATTAAGAAAACCACTACCACAAGGGCTAGCATCCCTTCTTCTACCCTTTCCACATACGATCCGTAAACACTTGCAAGAACTAATCATCCCAGCTGGATCAGATTCCTCTGATTTCAAAGGAGGTATTTTATGATCTATTAAAAAAAGGTCGGCTCTGGTTCCCACACTGATTGCTGTCCTCCTCACATACTCCATGAAGTTTTTACCATATGTCTGGACCCCCCTTTCTCTCCTCAACAATTTGCTGAAGCTTGTCATTGTCTCCGACACATTCAAGAGTGCAGAAATCATTCCAATTCTGAAGAAGCCTGATGTGGAACCATTAGTCCTTAGTAATTATCGTCCCAATTCCTTGCTCCCCTATCTGGGCAAAGTTCTAGAGGTTCACGTGGCAAGTTGCCTCAGTTCCTTTGTTGAATACTCACATGTTCTAGACTCTAATCAGGCAGGTTTTAGACCTGCACACTCCACGGAATCTGTTATTCTTACAGTCTTGGATGAACTAAGAGGAGGAGTTGATAAGGGTATTACCAAGGCCCTGGTACTCCTGGATTTGTCAGCGGCATTCGACATGGTCGATCATGACATTTTAATCAACTGTGTCAGAGATGCCGGGATCCAGGGTCTGGCATTAAAGTAGTTATCCTCCTTTCTTAGCAATCAGTTTCAAGCAGTGGGGTTGGCCAACTTTTCTTCCAATAAGAGGGAAATGACCTGTGGGGTTCCCCAGGGCTCTTCTCTCTCTCCGCTCCTTTTTAATTTGTATCTCTCTCCATGAATTTGTTCTTTGCGAGAAAGGAAGGTTGGAATCTTCAATTACGCAGATGACCTTCAATTGGTGTTTGACATCAATTCATCAGCATTCTCTGCATCCACCTTTCAAGCAACCATGATCTTTATAAGTGAATGGATGAACACCAATCAATTGAAGTTAAATCCTAGCAAAACTGAGTTGATTCTCATGGGTGATTCAGCTAATCCGTGACACGCTAACCTCATTGGGTAATACCCCGGTGCCAGTAAGGTCTACTAAAAGTTTGGGTATAGTGATCTCTAACGACCTTTCATTGAACGCCCAGAGTGGATCAGTTGTCTCTGCCAGCTTCCTCTAATTGCAGAGAATAAGGAAGATTAGTAGATATCTGACCAGGGAAGCTCTAACCCTGGTCATCCTAGCCCTGGTTATCTCCCGACTGGACTATGCAAATTCATTATATGTTGGCATTCCTGCGTACCAATTGAAACGCCTCCAGCTGGTCCAGAACCAAGCTGCCAGGCTCATTTTCCATCAACCAAAATGGCATCACGTCAGGCCACTTATGAAAAACGTACATTGGCTCCCTGTGGCCAAGCGTTGTACCTTCAAGCTGGGATGCACTATCTTTAAAGCCCTTCATTGCAATAGCCCAGCATTCATTTCTTCCAGGATTCAACGTTACATCCTTTCCCGAGACTTGCGTTCTTCCCACCTGAGTTTGTTAGACATTCCATTCCAGAAGCGTGGAGGCTCTGGATTTGCTGTTTTGGCCCCACAATTTTGGAACTCTCTCCCAGTGGAGATGAGGTCTTAGACCTCCTTTGCACAGTTTAGAAAACTGCTCAAGACCTGGGTGTTTGCTCAGGCATGTGGAAACTAAACCAACTTCCCTGCCACTCCTCTCCACCTCTCTAGCGCCATGAAACCGCTTGGTATACGTGGGCTTTGCAAGTGCTTTTAACATAACATAACAGAGTGGGAGTCCTGCGGCCTGGATTGAGGTATGATTGCCCTGCTGCTTTACATACAGTGGTCTTCCAGTTTTTTCCTTCTCCTGTCTCCTGATGAGAATACGTTTGTTTGTCTGTGAGTATTTGTAATTGCAAGGAGGCGACTCTCGTTGAGGACATTGGGGGATTATCTTCACTCCTGCGGATTCTACATTTTAGGTTAGTGATATACCTGACCTTGACAACAACCACTCACACACTCACATACCCACAAAACTACTGGCACACCCATTCACAGATCCATACAACCACTCACTCACATACTCACACACCCACACAGCACTCACACACCCACTTACACATCCACAAGCACTCACATACCGAATCACACCTAAATAACCACTCACACACCTACTCACAAACACACACATGCACTCACATACCCCTTCACACACCCATACAATCACTCACACAGCTACTCAGACAGCTACACACACACAGCTATACAATCAGTCCCACACCCATACAACTGCTCACATACCCATACAAAAACTCACACACCCACTCATACAGCTGAACAACCACTCACACACCCTATCACACACTCAGATAAACAGTCACAAAACCATAATAGTTTAACTCATGCTGTAGCTAAGTATATATCTTTAAACTCAGAAACATTTACAAAGCACAATGACTAGATGATGTCAACAGTGGCGTTAGTAGTGGTCCAGCCACTGACACACCTACTCACTCAGCCAACATCCACTCACTCACATACACAGCTACTTAAGCACCCACTTATACACACATACAGCCACTCACACACCCATACAACCACTCAGACACTCACTCACACACAGATACACACAGTCACACAGCCACTCACATAGTATATGTTAGAAATACTGTCACTCATTAGTATACTAATTTAACTTTTGTTGTACCTTATTTTATACATTTAACAACATAAACTCTTAGAAAAAACTTACACTCACTGGATGATGGTATCAGTGATGTCATTTGAAATGTCATCAATGATGTCACTGATCATGTCATCAGTGATATCATACAGGAAGTCACAAACAGTGCATTGGGGGCAAAAGTTATGGTTAGCTCAGTAAACTACAATTGCGGGTTTTCACTGGTTTTGTACAAGTGAAATCCTAGCCTAACTATAATGTCCCTGTGACCTTTGTTTTTTCAGTGAATATCCTAGGTTGTTTTAATTCTATGTCGCTACTACAACGTCCCTGTAACATTTTGTTTTTTAGTGTATGCACACACACAAACACACACACATATATATATAAATATATATTATATATATGCATACATATAATGTGTGTGTATATATATATATATATATATATATATATTCACTGAAAAAAACATAGGTTATAGACCATATATAGTTAGGAATTAGCATTTACAAAACCTTGAAAATTCACTGAAAAAACCATAGGTTATAGACCATATATAGTTAGGAATTAGCATTTACAAAACCATTGAAATTCACTGAAAAAACCATAGGTTATAGACCATATATTGTTAGGAATTAGCATTTACAAAACCTTGAAAATTCACTGAAAAACACCATAGGTTATAGACCATATATAGTTAGGAATTAGCATTTACAAAACCTTATTTTACTCACACAAAACCATTGAAATTCGCATATATAGTTAGTTGTACTAACTATATATCGCGCACCCGCAATCCACTGCTGATCATGTCACATATTACATCATTCATGACATGGTCAGTGACATCACTGATGGCATCACTGATGACATCTCAAATGAAATCACTGATGACATCTCAAATGACATCACTGATGACATCACTGATGACATTACTGAGCACATCACTGATGACATTATTCATGTGATAATACGATGAACCTCTTCAGACTCTAATATAACCTTAGATAAACTCAGTGTAAACAGACACTCACAGACTGTCACTCATCCATGGAGTTACTCACACACCTACTCAGTCATGCAAAGAATCAATCACACCTCCATGTTCTCAACTATACAGTTATACACACCTTACTTATTCAAACATATACTAACACATATTTACTCTCTTATGCAATCACTGAAACAAGTTCACAATGATCCATACAGCCACTCACACATTCACTAGCTCTTATGCACAGTTATTTATATATGTCAACTCTCACATATACTGTGTTTTACATATGTACTTACTTTGACATGTAGCACTGAGATATTCATTCACTCACCAATACACTCATGCACACAGTCAACCGCCCATACAGCTGTTTCCACATGCACTTTTGAACCCATACATCTAGTGAATCAACTGCTCACACATCTATGCACAGAGTCATACACCTCCCAGCCACCCACACACACACTCAGTCTCCCATACAAATACTTGGGCAACCAATCAATAACCCATATAGTTACTCATATAGCTACTGATCAACACATGCAGCAGTTTACAGAACAACAGACATAATGATGCACAAATTAAGACAGTTTAGTCACTAACCCATGCACTCAGTGAGACACATTTAATCACTCACTTATACAGTCAGTCATGCACCTACTAAATCCTTCATCCAGACTTTTATAAATCCACTCATTCTTCAATATGTAAGACATATTTTAACTTTACAGAAACATACAGTCACTGGATGTTGTCATCAGTGATGTCATCAGTGATGTCATTTGAGATGTCATCAGTGATGTCATCAGTGATGTAATTTGAGATGTCATCAGTGATGTCATCAGTGATGTCACTGACCATGTCATGAATGATGTAATATGTGACATGATCAGCAGTGGATTGCGGGTGCGCGATATATAGTTAGTACAACTGACTATATATGCGAATTTCAATGGTTTTGTGTGAGTAAAATAAGGTTTTGTAAATGCTAATTCCTAACTATATATGGTCTATAACCTATGGTTTTTTCAGTGAATATATATATATATATATATTCACTGAAAAAACCATAGGTTATAGACCATATATAGTTAGGAATTTGCATTTACAAAACCTTGAAAATTCACTGAAAAAACCATAGGTTAGAGACCATATATAGTTAGCTGGACATTTTATTGACATAAAACCAATGAAATTCCATATATAGTTAGTTGCACCAACTATATATCGCGCACCCGCAATCCAGTGCTGATGATGTCACATATTACATCATTCATGACATGGTCAGTGACATCACTGATGACATCACTGATGACATCTCAAATGACATCACTGATGACATCACTGATGACATCTCGAATGACATCACTGATGACATCATCTAGTGTCTGTGTGTTTTTGTAAAGTTTAAATATGTTTTACATATTGAAGAATGAGTGGATGTATGGAAGACTGAGTGTGTGTGTGGCTGGCTGGGAGGTGTGTGACTCTGTGCATATCAATGTGTACTTGTATCAGTGATTGTATAAGAGAGTAAGTATGTGTTAGTATATGTGTGAAAAGTATGGTGTTCTGTGTTTAACTGTATAGATGAGGAAATCGAAGTGTGATTGATTCTTCACAGGACTGACTAGGTGTATGAGTGCATATGATAGTGTTGTAATAATGAGTGACTGTATGTATGAGTGATTGTATGGGTGAATGAGTGAATGTGTGTGTAGACGTAGGAATCAGTGAGTGCGTATGTAGTAACTGGTATTGGTGTGTCATGATGTCATCAGTGATGTCATTTGAGATGTCATCAGTGATGTCATTTGAGATGTCATCAGTGATGTCATCAGTGATGTCACTGAAGTATGGTGTTCTGTGTTTAACTGTATAGATGAGGAAATGGAAGTGTGATTGATTCTTTACAGGACTGACTAGGTGTGTGAGTAACTCCATGGATGAGTGGCAGTGTGTAAGTGTCTGCATAGGTGTATGAGTGCATATGATAGTGTTGTAATAATGAGTGACTGTATGTATGAGTGATTGTATGGGTGAATGAGTGAATGTGTGTGTAGACGTAGGAATCAGTGAGTGCGTATGTAGTAACTGGTATTGGTGTGTCATGATGTCATCAGTGATGTCATTTGAGATGTCATCAGTGATGTCATCAGTGATGTCATTTGAGATGTCATCAGTGATGTCATCAGTGATGTCACTGACCATGTCATGAATGATGTAATATGTGACATCATCAGCAGTGGATTGCGGGTGCGCGATATATAGTTAGTGCAACTAACTATATATGGAATTTCATTGGTTTTATGTCAATAAAATGTCCAGCTAACTATATATGGTCTCTAACCTATGTTTTTTTCAGTGAATTTTCAAGGTTTTGTAAATGCAAATTCCTAACTATATATGGTCTATAACCTATGGTTTTTTCAGTGAATTTCATTGGTTTTTTAAAAGCTAATATCTATAGCTGTAAAATATATTCTTTATTACGTGAAGTATCACGTAGCCACGTGAGACGCCTCATGACGCGTCGCATAACCGTGACGTATCGGCTCTGCAGCGCAAACAAAACCCGTAACGTAAGCGTGCCGGCGCACGCTTACAGATATATATATTTTTTTTAACCTTAATTAGACAAAATCCACACGTGCACATATCTTGAGGCCTTGCAAAGGCACATCAAACAAACAGTCCCTACAATTTTGCCAAGTTTGCTGGAAATCTATTCCCTTAATTTTTTTTTTTACTGTTTCTCTTGGTTTTCCCCTTGTTACGCTTACCGGGACGCTACCCGGTACGCGAACCGGACGCTCCAAAAACACAAAATGGTGGACTCCCGTTACGCTGCCGGTTAGCTGCCCGGTTCGCGTACCGGGAAGCGCCTCTACCGCGAAAAATCGCGGGGGACTTTAATATCCCCCTCATCAATCCTAGGGGGTCAGGAGGGGTTTACCTTGCCCCCTTTCCTTCATTTCCCCCTTCTTTTGTCACCACATCTTGTCTCTCGAACCTACCGAGAGACAAGATGGCGGCCGCTCCGGACTGTTTACAATGTTGACAGCTACGCTGCCGGTTAGCTGCCCGGTTAGCTGCCCGGTGAGCTGCCCGGTGAGCTGCCCGGTTCGCATACCGGGACGCGCCTCTACGGCGTAAAATCGCAAAAAAAATTGTTTTTTATTTTTTGCCCCGCGGGGCACTTTAATATCCCCCTCATCAATCCTAGGGGGTCAGGAGTGGTCTACCTTGCCCCCTTTCCTTCATTTCCCCCTTCGTTTTTCACCACATCTTGTCTCTCGATCGTACCGAGAGACAAGATGGCGGCCGCTCCGGACTGTTTAGAATGTTGACAGACACCGGAGAGCCAATCAGCTTCGCTTCGCGAAGTTCCGTTATGCGTCAGGTACGCGAACCGGGGCGCTAACCGGAGCGCTGTCACAGATATATATATTTTTTTAAACGTTAATTTCTCAAAATCCACTGGAGCACATATATTGAGACATAGCAAAGGCACGTCGGGCAAACCATATCTACAATTTTGCCAAGTTTCATGTAAATCTATTCAGCCGTTCGAGCTAAAAGTGAGTCCAACCGCCCTATGGAAAAATGAATGGGAAAAATGCGTTTTGGGACCCCCCTTTTTTCTCAGCCCCTCCTTAACGAAACCCCCCCAAATTTTCAGGGGCTGCTCAGAAACAAAATGTGCCACTTTCCTGAAAATTACAGCCAATTCCGTCCACAAACGCCAAAGTTATTAGACATAGAATTTTCAGAAATCCCATAGAGAAAAAATCCTAACTATATATACCCACTGGCTATCGCCAGTAGGTAATATACATATATAAACATATATCATCTGCATATCTATATAAATATAAATGCATGCATACATATACATATATGCATACATATGCATGTTATTTACATGAAAGTTTTAAAAACACTAATAAAAGCAAAGCTAAAAAGCCACCTCATTACAAACAGAATGGCTTTAACTTAAACGAGGGCGAGATCTATTGCATTTTCAATGCTTGTTTACTTTGGTTCTATCAAGAAGGCATTCAGATGTGTCACACATTTGCCATAAATTCTGAATGTTAGCACTCTAGTTGCTCATTAGATCACTGTAGTAAAGCTAGTGCTCACCAGGGAAGTCTGCTGCTAATCATGGTTTGCAGCCATTTTCCCGCATTTTTTATCCCGCAGACTTTCAGTCCGCATACCATTATCCCGCAAGGTCATTGACCTCGCATACCATTATCCCGCATTTTTTCAAAACGCATGTGCATTTATCGCGCATGCCTTTACAAAGAATTACGTTTTAAAGGCATGTATGGTAAATGCATTTGCGTTGTGAAAACCACGATGACGAGAGAGGTAAGTGGGTTTGTGTTAATTTTTTCGTGGGTTAGTGATTGTGTAGTGTAGTGTAGTGTTGTGTAGTGTAGTGTTGTGTTAGTGTAGTGTAGAGTTGTGGTGGTTGTTTAGTGTAGGGTCATGCTGGGGGTAGTGTTTTAGGGTTTAGGGTTGTGTTGTAGTGTTTGCGTAGTGTAGGGTCATGCTGGGGGTAGTGTTTTAGGGTTTAGGGTAGTGTTGTAGTGTTTGCGTAGTGTAGGGTCATGCTGGGGGTAGTGTTTTAGGGTTTAGGGTTGTGTTGTAGTGTTTGCGAAGTGTAGGGTCATGCTGGGGCTAGTGTTTTAGGGTTTAGGGTAGTGTTGTAGTGTTTGCGTAGTGTAGGGTCATGCTGGGCGTAGTGTTTTAGGGTTTAGGATAGTGTTGTAGTGTTTGCGTAGTGTAGGGTCATGCTGGGCGTAGTGTTTTAGGGTTTAGGATAGTGTTGTAGTGTTTGCGTAGTGTAGGGTCATGCTGGGGTGTAGTATTTTAGGGTTTAGGGTAGTGTTGTAGTGTTTGCGTAGTGTAGGGTCATGCTGGGGGTAGTGTTTTAGGGTTTTGGGTAGTGTTGTAGTGTTTGCGTAGTGTAGGGTCATGCTGGGGTGTAGTGTTTTAGGGTTTTGGGTAGTGTTGTAGTGTTTGCGTAGTGTAGGGTCATGCTGGGGGTAGTGTTTTAGGGTTTTGGGTAGTGTTGTAGTGTTTGCGTAGTGTAGGGTCATGCTGGGGTGTAGTGTTTTAGGGTTTTGGGTAGTGTTGTAGTGTTTGCGTAGTGTAGGGTCATGCTGGGGTGTAGTGTTTTAGGGTTTTGGGTAGTGTTGTAGTGTTTGCGTAGTGTAGGGTCATGCTGGGGGTAGTGTTTTAGGGTTTTGGGTAGTGTTGTAGTGTTTGCGTAGTGTAGGGTCATGCTGGGGGGTAGTGTTTTAGGGTTTTGGGTAGTGTTGTAGTGTTTGCGTAGTGTAGGGTCATGCTGGGGGTAGTGTTGTAGGGTTTTGGGTAGTGTTGTAGTGTTTGCGTAGTGTAGGGTCATGCTGGGGGTAGTGTTTTAGGGTTTAGGGTAGTGTTGTAGTGTTTGCGTAGTGTAGGGTCATGCTGGGGGTAGTGTTGTAGGGTTTAGGGTAGTGTTGTAGTGTTTGCGTAGTGTAGGGTCATGCTGGGGGTAGTGTTTTAGGGTTTAGGGTAGTGTTGTAGTGTTTGCGTAGTGTAGGGTCATGCTGGGGGTAGTGTTTTAGGGTTTAGGGTAGTGTTGTAGTGTTTGCGTAGTGTAGGGTCATGCTGGGGGTAGTGTTTTAGGGTTTAGGGTAGTGTTGTAGTGTTTGCATAGTGTAGGGTCATGCTGGGGTGTAGTGTTTTAGGGTTTTGGGTAGTGTTGTAGTGTTTGCGTAGTGTAGGGTCATGCTGGGGGTAGTGTTTTAGGGTTTAGGGTAGTGTTGTAGTGTTTGCGTAGTGTAGGGTCATGCTGGGGTGTAGTGTTTTAGGGTTTTGGGTAGTGTTGTAGTGTTTGCGTAGTGTAGGGTCATGCTGGGGGTAGTGTTTTAGGGTTTAGGGTAGTGTTGTAGTGTTTGCGTAGTGTAGGGTCATGCTGAGGGTAGTGTTTTAGGGTTTAGGGTTGTGTTGTAGTGTTTGCGTAGTGTAGGGTCATGCTGGGGGTAGTGTTTTAGGGTTTAGGGTTGTGTTGTAGTGTTTGCGTAGTGTAGGGTCATGCTGGGGGTAGTGTTTTAGGGTTTAGGGTAGTGTTGTAGTGTTTGCGTAGTGTAGGGTCATGCTGGGGTGTAGTGTTTTAGGGTTTTGGGTAGTGTTGTAGTGTTTGCGTAGTGTAGTGTCATGCTGGGGGTAGTGTTTTAGGGTTTAGGGTAGTGTTGTAGTGTTTGCGTAGTGTAGGGTCATGCTGGGGTGTAGTGTTTTAGGGTTTTGGGTAGTGTTGTAGTGTTTGCGTAGTGTAAGGTCATGCTGGGGGTAGTGTTTTAGGGTTTAGGGTAGTGTTGTAGTGTTTGCGTAGTGTAGGTTCATGCTGGGGGTAGTGTTTTAGGGTTTAGGGTTGTGTTGTAGTGTTTGCGTAGTGTAGGGTCATGCTGGGGGTAGTGTTTTAGGGTTTAGGGTTGTGTTGTAGTGTTTGCGTAGTGTAGGGTCATGCTGGGGGTAGTGTTTTAGGGTTTAGGGTAGTGTTGTAGTGTTTGCGTAGTGTAGGGTCATGCTGGGGTGTAGTGTTTTAGGGTTTTGGGTAGTGTTTTAGTGTTTGCGTAGTGTAGGGTCATGCTGGGGGTAGTGTTTTAGGGTTTAGGGTAGTGTTGTAGTGTTTGTGTAGTGTAGGGTCATGCTGGGGGTAGTGTTTTAGGGTTTAGGGTAGTGTTGTACTGTTTGTGTAGTGTAGGGTCATGCTGGGGGTAGTGTTTTAGGGTTTAGGGTAGTTTAGTTGTTTAGTGTATGCTAAAGGCATATTCGTTCTAAAAGTTTTCGTTATTTTAATTTGCGGCCTAATAGTACATGCGGGATTTTTTTTTCGGACTGGTGGTATGCGGGATTTCGTCATATATTCGCTAATCATACTTTCTATGGCAAAATGAACCCCCTCATTTTGTTCCTTTTTAAATTAAATGTTTTAAGAATTACCACTTTATTCCAATCAAGATGGCTTCAGGTGTGCCATACCTTAGCAATAAGTAGGACTGTTAGCACTCTAGTTGTTTTTTAGAACACTCTGGGACATTCTGTCATTGGGCTATAGTTGGGCTACATCTGGCTGATATTTGGGCTACATTTGTTTTTTTTTGTCTCTGGTGGCCATCTTTGGGCTACATTGGGCTACATTGGGCTACATTTGGGCTCCAACATATATATAGCCCAATGTAGCCCAATATATATTTTTCAAAGTTAATTTTCGTAAAAACCACTGGAGCCTATATCTTGAGACATAGCAAAGGCACATCGGGCTACCAGTCCCTACAATTTTGCCAAGTTTGGTGTAAATCCATTCAGCCGTTCAGGCTAAAAGTGAGGCCAACCGCCCTATGGAAAATTGCATGGGAAAAACACGTTTTGGGACCCCCCTTTTTTCTCGGCCCCCCCTTGACGAAACCCCCCCAAATTTTTAGGGGCTGCTCAGAAACAAAATGTTCCATTTTCCTGAAAATTTCAGCCAATTCTGTCCTCAAACGCCAAAGTTATTCGACATAGAATTTTCAAAAATCCCATAGGAAAAAAATCCTAACTATATATACCTACTGGCTATCGCCAGTAGGTAATATATATATATATATTCACTGAAAAAACCATAGGTTATAGACCATATATAGTTAGGAATTAGCATTTAAAAAACCTTATTTTACTCACACAAAACCATTGAAATTCCATATATAGTTAGTTGTACTAACTATATATCGCGCACCCGCAATCCACTGCTGATCATGTCACATATTACATCATTCATGACATGGTCAGTGACATCACTGATGACATCACTGATGACATCTCAAATGACATCACTGATGACATCACTGATGACATCTCAAATGACATCACTGATGACATCACTGATGACATCTCAAATGACATCACTGATAACATCTCAAATGACATCACTGATGACATCTCATTTGACATTACTGATCACATCACTGATGGCATCATTCATGTTATAATACAATTAACCTCTTCAGACTCTAATATAACCTTAGATACACTCAGTGTAAACAGACACTCACAGACTGTCACTCATCCATGGAGTTACTCACACACCTAGTCAGTCATGCAAAAATCAATCATACCTCCATTTTCTCAACTATACAGTTATACACACCTTACTTATTCAAACATATACTAAAACATATTTACTCTCTTATACAATCCCTGATACAAGTTCACTAGGATCCATACAGCCACTCACACATTCACTGGCTCTTATGCACAGTTATTTATATATGTCAACTCTCACATGTACTGTGTTTTACATATGTACTTACTTTGACATGTAACACTGAGATATCCATTCACTCACCAATACACTCATGCATACAGTCAACCGCCCATACAGCTGTTTCCACATGCACTTTTGAACCCATACATCTAGTGAATCAACTGCTCACACATCTATGCACAGAGTCATACACTTCCCAGCCACCCACACACACACTCAGTCGCCCATACAAATACTTGGGCAACCAATCAATAACCCATATAGTTACTCATATAGCTACTGATCAACACATGCAGCAGTTTACAGAACAACAGACATAATGATGCACAAATTAAGACAGTTTAGTCACTAATACATGCACTCAGTGAGACACATTTAATCACTCACTCATACAGTCAGTCATGCACCTACTAAATCCTTCATCCAGACACTTATACATCCACTCAAGACATATTTTAACTTTACAGAAAAATACAGTCACTGGATGTTGTCATCAGTGATGTCATCAGTGATGTCATTTGAGATGTCATCAGTGATGTCATCAGTGATGTCATTTGAGATGTCATCAGTGATGTCATCAGTGATGTCACTGACCATGTCATGAATGATGTAATATGTGACATGATCAGCAGTGGATTGCGGGTGCGCGATATATAGTTAGTACAACTAACTATATATGGAATTTCAATGGTTTTGTGTGAGTAAAATAAGGTTTTTTAAATGCTAATTCCTAACTATATATGGTCTATAACCTATGGTTTTTTCAGTGAATTTTCAAGGTTTTGTAAATGCTAATTCCTAACTATATATGGTCTATAACCTATGGTTTTTTCAGTGAATATCATTGGTTTTTTAAAAGCTAATATCTATAGCTGTAAAATGTATTCTTCTTTAAATCCAAAAATATATTTTATATATTTATTAATAATTTTTTTTAAATATTTTTTTTGTTTCGCTCCCGGTCCGCGAACCGGGAAGCTTTCCGTTAGCTCAAATTGATGCCGCGACCCGGTCCGCGAACCGGTAAGATATCAACATAGTGACGGTATCGCGTTGCCGCGTAATGCGTCTTATGACGTACTGCATTAGCGCACCCGGAAGTGCCCCGGGGCGCGGACCGAGGCGCGAAACGCAGCTCCCCGGAAGCGATCCACGGCGCGTCGCGAAAGCGCGACGTATCGCGTTGCCGCGTAATGCGTCTTGTGACGTACCGCGTTAGCGCACCCGGAAGTGCCCCGGGGCGCGGACCGAGGCGCGAAGCGCAGCGACCCCGGAAGCTATCCGGGGCGCGGACCGGAGCGCGTAACGTAAGCATAACAGGTCATGTGACTTGTTAATAACACTTTTCATTGGTTCATTTCACTTTTGGTTTCATAATGATGTAAGGCTAGGTCAGGTGACCTAAAAATAACACTTTTCATTGGTTGAGAAGTATTGTTTTTCCCAAATGATGAAAACCCCTCCTTCTTTCCTCACTCTGACTTTCATCATTGTGAGAGGAAGACCTTTACTACTATATGAGAAATGGCTTCATTGGTAGCTTCAGCTGGTGCACCCCCACCACCACCTCCACCTCCTCATGGGAAGAGAGGACCACCTCCCCAGGTCATTACCAACACTGAGGAGGAAGATGAAGAAATGGATGAGGAGGGAGAAGAACCACAGTTCTTAGAAGAGGTGCCCCGGGTTTCCAGAAAGAAAGCCAGTTTCATCTGGCAGTTTTATTCGATCCCTCGTGGCCAAAAAAAAGTCAATGCGAGGTATGTCACCTGCCGCATATGCAAAGAACAATTATCAAGAGGGACGGACAAGAAATATAGTTATGGAAATCACACAATGCACAGGCACATGACAAGGAAGCATCCACTAAATTACAGCCGGGCGGAAATAAGGGATATGCAGGACAATCCAAGATCAACTCCTGTGGCCAGACCAAGAATACCAATTTCATTAACACCAGAAGAGGCACGGGAAACTGTGCCAAATATACAAGAAAATTTTGGCCACATGATACACTCTTGTATGCACTGTCGTGCGTTGTTAGCGTGTGGCAACATGAGCATCAATGCACTCAACCTGGCGTATGAACACCATGATTGCCCTAACCGCCCCCAGTAATTTTTTTTTTGCTCCTGTTGAGCCCTTTTCAACGCCTGTTTTTTGTTGTCCCCCCCCCCAAAAAAACCCCCCAAAAATATAAAATCGTTCAAAAAATACAAAAAAAACAAAAAATAAAAAATAAATAAAAAAAATATATAAAACAACAAAAATATAAAAAAAAAAGTTCTTTTCAGAACTACCTTCCCTTTCAAAAAAAATTGCTAGAATGTTTAGCACTCTGGCAAGCTCTATTTCTTTTGGTTCGCTCCCGGGTTAGCTTCCCGGTACGCGGACCGGGAGCTAACCCAAAAAAAAAAAAAAAAAAAAAAAAAAAAGTATAAGGAAAGTAAACAGAGAGTGATGTTAAAAGAAAGACAGCTATAGGGAGTAAAGAAGAGATACTGTTTAATAGATCTATTTACCGAAGAAAAGACGGAAGAGGGTATAATTGTGAAAAACAAAATAGATAACGAAGTGAAAGAAAAAAAAAGAGAGTATAACATTAACAAAGAAGAGTTTCTTGGAGAATGTGAGTGAATGTTCAAAATAAGATTAAAACATGAGGAATAACAGAGAGAAAAAATAGAAAACAGAAAACAAAAAATAACAGAAAAAGATTAATTGAAACAGCAAAGAAATGTAAGTAACATAGAGCCATATCATCAACATAGGCAATAAAAGTTTTGCAGCTTTTATTGGCAGAAATGTGTCGCTAAAGCTGCTTTTGCGGCAGAAAACTGCCGCTAAAACCACTTTTGCACCAGTTTTCTGCCAATAAAAAGAGCAATAATTTTATTGGCTGTATTCATAATATGCCCCTTAGTGTGCTTCAACTACACAGAGAAAGCATTATGAACAAGTAGTGATAGAGTGATCAGTCAAAGACACTAAGAGTAATAGAGACGGAGTGAGTGAACAAGAGTGAGGAACTATGAGAAGAGAGGGACTGAGAAAAAGAGTGGAAGGAGTTGAGTAAGTAGGTAATAGAGAAAGGAATGAGGGAAGTAGCAAAGGCAGGAAACTGAGGGTTAAAGAAATGAAGCAGTGGAACTAATAGTAGGTGAATGTGATAGAAATGTAACGAAAAGAGTACAAAGCATTTACCTTATAATTGTCGTTAAATTACTCACTTTTTGTTTTTATACTTTCAATCTGTGAAAGAGAGAACAAACATTTCAAAAATATTAAAACATCTATTTAAAAATTACAAAAGACAAGGGAAAAGATTGAAGGACAAACAGTTTTTCAACAACTTTGACACTTACAGAAGCTTCTGCTTCTCCAGGCCCCCTACACAGTCCTAAAGATATACATTTTAAACTAACAGTATCTTGATGCAGATGAAGTGAGGCCTATCTTAAAACATGGTGCATCTTTTGCATTGCTGTTGTCTCAGAAAAGTGTCGCAAGACACTAAAATTTTTAATAATTGCTTCAGGATGCCAATAAGATGTGTCCTATCCAGAGGTTTGTTTGAGGTGAGGCCTACTCAGGGTTGCAGATGAAATTTCGAGTTGTTGAAGAGAATAGAGGACATAATACATGTGAAGGTCTACCAATGAAGTGAGTCATGTCCACTGCACTTTTGAACAAAGTCCAAACCTCCTATGTTTCCCTGGACAGACCTAAACTTGATCTGCACAATGTGATTCGTAATGATAGGAAACACAGGTGATGTAATTGAAATACGTGCAATTTATTTTGCTCATTTCACAATCACATCACTTGTGTTTCCTTTGCTTAGGTATCTCATTGTGCAGATGTAGTCTAGCATATGAAAGAATACGCAGAAGTGCAGCACTGCATGCAACAACTTTGACACTTACAGAAGCCTCACCTTCTCCATGCCTCCTACACAGTTCTACATATACATCATAAATGCAAACAGTACAGAATTAATTATACATGTTAAATGGTTTATTTTTGCTGTTCTCAGAATGTATCAAAATTCACTAAAAACAGTGACTTGAAGGTATTCATCATATAACAGCGGGGAAAAAAAAACACAATCAAAATGATTGTGTTTAAAAAACCCATACAACATAAGAAATCAGAATTCAGAACTCCTTAAAGTTAACTTACTTTCCATGACGTCAAAGGATGTCCTATGAACAGCTTACACTCTTTGGTGCTGTTATTACTTTCAGCCCGCCACTTTCTGAAAGAAAATCTCCATCGTTTTTAAAAACATGTTACATGCAATAAATGACTTCTTGCTCTCTACCACAAGTTTCCACAAGGCCAAATCTTGTCAGACTCATTTATAACTCTTGGATTTCTTGTAAGCCAATCCCGTCATTTGGCATTTCCGCAACTTTCAGAATTAAAATGTTGAAGATCATTTTCACAATCCTGGAATAGTAATATCTTCCCCTTCTTGCTCAGTCATGTTCTACATTTCCTATGACACTGATACTGCTTACTATGAAGCAGACTTACACTAACTCTATGACTACTACAATTATTTAATTCTCTACATCACTTTCAATCACAAAGCAATGTAAAACAGTAGACAGCGTTGCAGACTTACATTCCCTCTACTCTATGTTTTGATTGGCTGCTTCAATTAGCTTATAAAAAGAAATAGTTTTTCTGAACTCATTCAAAGTGCACTTATTTCTCCATGACGTCCAGTCTTATGGTTAGAACTTATGTCTCTGAACTACACTTATCCTCAAGGCCAAATTGTGTAGGAGCCATTAGAACTTCTTGAAATTCCACAGAGCACATCCCAAGATTATTTCCCTAAAATTTTGGTTTTAAAAACACCAGGTAAGAGTTTTTAAGGTCATACGGCAATTTTTTTTTGAAAATTAAAACAGAATCGTTGCAGAATGACCAGCCATTTCTAGACTTTAAATAAGCTGTGTAATGTCCTGATGTTATTGAAGGGCCGTCATGATATATAATTGCTGCAGTTACAAAAGTCCTTCCTGATATTGACAACTGCGAAGCTACAAAATTTTTAATTAAAGTTGTCAATTTTGTTCCATCAGGCCTACATCGTTGGAACATTAAAATGACATACTGGCCATATGTTCGTATAAATAATGTGGACATCATTTCAGATTTACATTGGCTACACTCCATGTTGTGATCAGCTGCTTTTACTAGCTTATTAAAGGAGACTGATTTACTGTCTGGCAAAGTAAAATATATAAATCTTTCTGAGTCTACACTAGTAGTACTTGATACCATACAGTTCTCGCAGTCATGCTGCCATTGATAAGAAAGCCCAAACAGCTGATCTACATCTACACCTTCAGCATGCAATACATCAAGCATATACATTAAAAACTCCTGACAATCTTGCTGAATATTTTGAGAGAATTGTGTTTGGCCTGAACATCTGTCTAACAGATTTCGAATTTCAGACACATTTTCTATGTTTCTTCTATCAGTGCTACATTTCTCTAACACAGAATTTAACAAACTGCAAAATCTTTGATCAGAATTGACCACAATCTCTTCTTTTACATTTTCTAGAGAAAACAAAACATTAACCACTACATTAGCATAGCAGTTGACACCAGAACTGTTTTCAAATTGAAAACCAACAACATCTTCAACAGAATCCTTTTTGTTTCTGCTTGTAATTTTAGGTTCATCGACTTTTCGTCTTTTTGCTACAACCTCCCCAGTATTGGTCACATTTCTTCGTTTCCGGCCTACCACACGTTTCTCAAACAAAGGATACTGAGGCAAATGTGACGCATACTCTCTTCTTAACCTATTGTATTCCTTAACACAATCTAGATCCGCACAAATGTTTGTGACATCACACTCAATCAAGTACAATCCTGATAAAGTTCTAACTCGTGACAATGCCACATATGCCATACCCTCCTTGAACACAGAACTGCCAATATTCACCAATGCACAGTCTACACTTAAACCTTGCGATTTATGGATTGTCACCGCATATGCCAAGCAAACAGGAAACTGCTTACGGCGAACATATAAGTCTTTTACAAGCAAAAATCTAGCAGAGCAACGACCAATTAGCTGTACTTCCTCAATGCCATCAAATTTAATTTTTAAAAATTCAATTCCATCTCTATTTCTGTATTTTACAAAATCAACAACATTACCCATTGATCCATTTACCAGACCTCTTTCAACATGTAAATTCCTTCTTAAAATTATACGGCAGTTCAAGCACACATTCAGAGTCTTTTCAAAACCTGCAGTTTTAGATATACTCTTCTCTAATGAATCCAATTTTGTTTTCAGATTCTCAGACAAAATAATTGTTGATCCCATATGCTCTACTCTGTCAATAGCTTCCAGTTTCACAATCTCTTGCTTTTCTAAATGCAACATTTTGTTGTTGAATTTGGCACATTCTGCAAGAGTTGGCATCAAACATATTCCAGATTTATTATCAGTAATTTTCTGAAAAATATTCTCAGGCACAACATCTTGTTCTGGATATAAATTTGATAGTAATCGTGCATGTAAAGCTTCTTTCCCATGCTCGGTCACTTTTCCAATTCTAACATCTTGTAGAATAGTCTTGTAAACTTCATCCTTCGCCTGACGCATATTTTCATGCAGTTCAGCATAATTGAAGTTTAACCATATATTGACGTTGCCAATGCTGCCTAGGCACTTCCTGGTATCTTCATGCGTGAGCATTTTGAACACAGGTTGCCCTTTCACTGGTGTCAGCTGCAGAAGATCTCCGAAAACAATGATGTGTTTTCCACCAAATAACACATCATACTCTGTTTTGAGGAAACTTTTTCCAGTTCCCGCTTCTCCACTCACGTACAGTCGGACAGGCTTCAACGACGTACATGAGCACTCTTTCTTGTCATGACTTAATCCATGATCAATTTGCATGGTAACTTCGTCATATATTTTCCTCTGCTCAACGTTGAGTTGTCTTTCCAACTCTTCTAAGTTAACCGCATCCTCCTGAGCATGTGCCATGGCTCTTTCCACTTCATTCATGGCAGTGGCAGCTTCATTTTTGATAACAGGTCCTCCTAGTGGATCCTGACTCAATGAAGCAGAACTCTGACTGTCCTGAGAACTGTCTCTGGCAATCTCGGCTGCAATCGTTGCTTCCTGCTCAATTTCCGCATTCAACATTTCTACATATTTGGGAAAAGCAGGACATTCTATGGTCTCCTTGGCGGCATTGAAAGAGTCTTCGTAACAGAGGAAATCTCCAAGCAGTTCCTCTTCTGCACGCCAAGGCTTGAAAAGTTGCAAAAGTGCTAAATAGAAAAACTTCTTTTTTTCAGGAGATTCGCCACTCAATTTTCGATGGTTTACCAAGTGGCATTTTCTTTGCTTGACCAGACATCCCTCACTTCCTATTACAGCATACACTCCTTTCTCAGTATCTTCTTTGATGTTCCTCTTGAATATGTAATTTTGAAGAACCTCATACAGACAAACATTGTCGAGGTGACTGCTTCTATTTGGATAATATGTATCCAACATGTTGGTCTTCAAAATGTCGGTACTGTTTGGCTCCTTTTCCGCCAAATACTCAATTTCCCGCACAGGTTTCAGAACTCGATTACGCGTTGCAGCAAGACCAAGACTCGCCCAAACGATACTCCTGGACTTGGCATAGAGACTTGCTGAAGACAACCGGTCAGAGCATTCGTAAGCTCCAATTTCTCGATGCGACAACATCTTCAGACTGAAACTGTACAACTTCTTGCTGAGGCTCTTTTCATGGGAAATGTCCTCCCACATATCCTTCAATTCTGTCTTCTCTTTTTTGGTGATGTAAGACGTCACATACCGAGCCACAGCCATACAGTTATCAGCCACAAACTGTATATCCATGTTAGCATTCCACATGGACAAAATCACCGGGTTGTAGTCGTTGATGTACTTGGACTCTTCGTTCCTCTTCAAATTGTATGTGTTTTTAGGTGATTTCTTCATGACATTATGTCGCAGCGAAGACATCAAACTGTTTACTCTTCCTTTAGAAATCACCGGTCGTGGAAAGCCGAAACGACATTTGGTGTAGAACTTGTCCTTGTTTCGGAATTTACGACGGCAGTACTTTCCACATCGATGGCTTTGGAAACGCAGAACTTTTTCTCTTAGGCTTTTCTTCTCCTTTGCGTTTGGAACAGCACACGTAGAATACTGTTGGATGAAACTCATCACTGAGTCTTCTGGATCCGTTCCAAATTTAGGTGCATCCTTGATCCACAGCAACATATGTATATGAGGAGCACCTCTTGCTTGGTACTCCTTTCTCCAGAAGAAATCCAACACCTCTCCAAGAGGTGGATTCTTCTTATTCATGATGAAAGACATCATAGCTTCAAATCTATGATTGAAGTACCTACATACATTGACTGGATCCAAAGAGCACAGTTCTCCGGGTGTCTTGAATTCGATGTTATCTACGTTAGCATTTGCCTCTCGTAGAAATTCAAGTAAGTCTTCCCAGCCATACTCGGCACAGCTCAGAGTGAGGAACCATGTGGGAGTACCTAAGTTCCTCAGCATACATTTTAAATCACCATGACGACGGTACCAGTACTCATTAGTACCACGCTGACACGCCATGAGATTAATCAGGTGAGAATCCAAAATACTGTCTTGGACATTGACTTTATCCATAAAGTCACTTGCCGAGATGTTTTGCATGTGTATACCACTTTTCAAGATGTGGTTCACTGCATATGACAGTCCAGACAGATCGCTTTCAAACAGGAGATGAAACAAATAGGGAATGCATTGTCGAAACCTAGCATCTCCTGCATACAATCGCAAAGTCCGGTATTCAGAAGCAGGAATTTGATGAGGTCGCTCATCATATCTTCCTCCCTGACCTGTTGGAAAAAGCTGTGGGAAACAACGAGCTTCCAAACTTTCCTCCCAAACACTAATGGGACTCCCTTTGGCTTGTTTCATTTGAAACAACTCAATAGCATTCCCCATGACTTCCTTGGAATGCAAAGGATGAACACTATAATGTTCATATATTTCTTCACTAGTAGAGGGTTCTACTTTCTCAATTTGACCAGCACACAAATCGCTATCCTCTTCCTCACTTACTTCCTCTTCTGCAACATATACATTCTTATAGTATTTATTATTTTTTTTCAAATACAATGTTGCCTTTTTAACTTTCCTAACATCTACTAAATCTTGCCATATTTTCTTATTCTTTGTCGGAACCCCATTAACTAAGATAACCAGAGGTTCCTCTTCCACTTTTTCTACTCCAATTGTGTTAATGTTTTTCTTCAAATCTAGAGGCAAATAAACAACTCTTCCCTTTAATCCTCTCTGTAAATCTGATGGAGGCAATTTCCCTGTCTTTGGCTCCATTCTTACAATAGCCTGAAAGGGATGGATACTTTGAATCAAAATAGATTCATAAGTATTTAAATCCTTCAATTCAGAAGGAATCTCAACCAATTCCAGATTATTATGAACTGCTCTAGCAGGCATCTGGTTTTGATTTAATTTGCAACAACAATAAGTACACACACGTTGATCGAATCCCAAATCAAAACAATTTTCTACCATCAAGTATGTTGCAAAATCCTTCCATTCACTATTATTTTCCCTTTCACTTTTTGCATATAAATCCACTAACTTAGTCTGATTCTTATAATAAGTGCGTCGACAACACACACAAGTGAAATTAGGCCTCTCACTTGATTTCACCTGAAACGTCGCAATTTCCCTCTGGAAATTATCTGTACTGGACACCTGTACACTATCTTCCACATTACCCTCTTCTTCTGGGTCAATTTCAACATTCTCCTCTTTACTTCCAAAGTAACAAAACTCAATTTCTTCACATATGTTCTTCACATCTATTTCAGAACCATGCAAAAGAGCAGCGCATAATTGTTTAAGCATAATTGCTGGACTCTTAGCATAATACAACATTCTAACTAATTTCCTCACTTTATTATGATGCACTGCTAGCATCCTGAAATGATGAAAAACACTCTGGCATACTCTCCTGGAAAGACAAGCCAGTGAATGACCATGCAAACCTGTCACTTCTCTCACTCTGCAAGGATCTAATTCTTGCAACAACCTTATTTTCTGCTTCAAACTTTTCTTATTAAATGACCGTACAAAATCACAAAGCAAATTGATGGAATCCTGTCGCACACTACAAATACTACTACACTTCCAGGTGTACACAGGACCCTTAGCACGTCTTCCTAAAACCTCATTACCTAACACCTCTTCTGTCTCTGTTGTCACAAGTTTTTCTTTTTCAACTGGACAACCATCTTTCACTTCATAAGCACGACCACTGGTGTCAACTGCATGCACCAAATCATTATCCTGGAAATAACTCTCCTCATTAAAAAATGCCTCACAGCTTGAACTATGCATCCATTCTCCAGAAAAAACTTCACAAAAATTACTACGATTAACTATTCTCTTCCATCTACTATTTCTTTTGAAATCATAAATTGCCTTGTTTAGCTTCCTAATTCTATTGATTATCAAAATAAATAACTTACGTTTAATTTCAAATGCCTGATCAATAACTTTCTCAACTTTTTTTTTTCTCTTATAAAAAACCAGTTTCTGTTGACCTTTCTTAATATTTTTTAACAAATTGCCAATTATCCTGTTGCGGAACATTCGTTTACGAATGTCCCTAAACTGTTGTTTCCTTCTACTATCATGCACAGAGTTATCTCTTGCTCTAGCAGTAACATTTTTGATTGGCCTTTCCTTTCCATTTGATTTGCTTCTCTTTTTATGGACTGAAACATTTTCTGTAGTAATATTTTTTTTACTACACATATTTCTTATGAAATATTTTGTGCTCTTACCCGGTGCTTTCTTCGTGACTTGACAAATCTTTTTGTTAGAGGACTGCTGCTTATTTTGTTTCACCTGCTGTCTTTGACGTTTTGCAGCCTTTCTCTGTCTTTCTATTGTTGGCATGGTGAAATCTTGAAATGATCTGCAGTTGAATCTGTGGTAAAATATAATAAAAAATGTTATTAACCAATATTACCAAACAGTAAATCAATAACAGTGATCAAAAACTTAACACACTACTTGACATTTTAAATAGAAGATTTTTTAGTCCTTGGCAAATTTACAATACAGAAATAGCAGAAAAGAAATGACATTTATATTTATGTTACCTGTGCTATTTTATATGTGAATCTGATCTAATTTTATGAGCATATTTTAATATTTTATTGAAGACACTACACATAACCTGTTTTTGAAGGTGTCTTTATTTTTAAATTAAACGGTTTACATTTTTACTTTTTATTAATTATACATTTTAAAAATAAATGTTTATATTTCCATAGGCTCAAGCAGGTCAGCTTCCCACCCTATGTCATATAATTCGGACAAATCTGCATCCTCATCACGCTCTTCTTCATCCTCAGGATTTAAATCATCCAATGGATCAACATCCACTGATGTTTCAATTACAAGTTCAATGATGAGGTCAAAATCAACTGATTGCAGATTGTCACTCATGTTGATGTTGTCTTTATCTTTAAAGAAAGATAACAACAATGAGATGTTGCAGAGTAAGAGACAAATCTCAGAGATTATAATAGTAAAATTGTTTAACAAGAGTAATATTTTGCAGCTATTATTTAGCCATGTCCAGCAATGCTGATCAGGTGAAGACTATGTATAATTTTTCAGTGAACAGGACTCATCTCTTCTTAACCTTGGATAAGCCTCACCGACTCTGTGTGTCCTGCACATACTTAAATGTAAAGGGGCAGATTTATGTTAAATGGCACATCCCCAGCCATGCACCAGTTAACGTGCACCGCTGCTCTGCCACCCATGGTGTGCCGTATTTACAATCAGATAGGAGAAAGCTGCGTCAAAACCCTGCGCCTGCTTTAAGCAGGCATAGGTCTTGACGCAACATTGTGGAGATGGGGCACCCCTGAGCCTTGCTTGAGCTGCATCGCACTTGCGATACAACTCCAGCAATCACTACCTTTACAGCACAGATACATCACGCATCTGTGCCATTTTTGCCCCATGATGCCCCGCATTGTAAATGCAGCACACCATGGGTGGCGGAACAGCGGCGCAGGATGACTGACACATCCCTGGTGATGCACCAGTCATCATAAATCTATCCCTAAGCTTCTTATCTTGTTACAGATGAACCGCCATATTTACCATCAAACTATTTTGCATTTCCTAAATAGCGAATTTTAAGGAATAAATAGCAATTCTTTACCATTCCTAATTTGCAATGAGCAAATTGCTAATTGCAAGTTACCCATTCATTTCCATGGGCTAGGAGCCTCATAGGAATGAAGGTTTAATTTGCGATTAGCAATTTGCTCATCACAAATTAGGAATTTTTCCAAGGGTGCAGGGGTGTCTCAAGAACACCCTGCTGCACCCCTGAAAAAGAAATTTGGGGGCATATGGCACACATACATGCCCTAAGGGCATGTGTTGGCGTCATATGGGACCTTTTGTTTTTTTGAAAAAAATCTTTTTGAAAAGAATTCACAAATTACCACCAATTTACCACAATAGTTTCCAAATCCTTAATGTCATTTTTTACATATTTTTTGTTTGATACATTGCATTTAAGTAATCGCAAAATTTGCAAATCCTTCAGTGCAATCGCAAAATAAGGAATAGCAAATTTTGCTACTCCTTATTTTGCATCAAACTTGTTTGATACATACCATTTGTCTAATTACCATTCGCAAAGGCCGAAATTCGCAGAATTTTGATCTTTGCGAATGCTAATTAGCTTGATACATATGGCCCCAAGTGAGGCCTGTCTTGCAACATGGTGCATCTTTTGCATCACTGCTGCATCGGTTTCATGTGGTACGTTTTTTTTACACCATGACATATCTGCCTAAATGCATCAATTTGTAATTTTGTCGCCTCATAGCAAATCTTTTGCACCGCCGCTGCATCATAAAAGTGACGCACAGTGGCGCAAAAGAGGCATACACCTATCATAAATCTGTCCCTAGCATTTTAAATGATTAATCCAGGATGACGATAAGGTGTGGCCTATCCAGAGGTTTGTTTAAGGTGAGGCCTACTCAGGATTGCAGATTAAAGTTACGCTTGATGAAGAATACAGAAGAGATAATACATGTAAAGGCCTACCAATGAAGTAAGTGATTTGCACTTTATTTTGCCAGTCATCATAAATGTATCCCTAAGCTTCTTATCTTGTTACAGATGAACCACCATATGTACCATCAAACTATTTTGCATTTCCTAAATAGCGAATTTTAAGGAATAAATAGCAATTCTTTACCATTCCTAATTT
Organism: Lissotriton helveticus; assembly: GCF_964261635.1. NCBI lineage: Eukaryota > Metazoa > Chordata > Amphibia > Caudata > Salamandridae > Lissotriton > Lissotriton helveticus. The sequence continues at coordinate 928,356,444 of NC_136067.1, read as the reverse complement.
GCAATGAGCAAATTGCTAATTGCAAATTACCCATTCATTTCCATGGGCTAGGAGGCTAATAGGAATGAAGGTTGCAATTTGCGATTAGCAATTACCTCATCACAAAATAGGAATTTTTTCAAGGGTGCAGGGGTATCTCAAGAACACCCTGCTGCACCCCTGAAAAAGAAAATTGGGGGCATATGGCACACATACATGCCCTAAGGACATGTATTGGCGTCATATGGCACCTTTTGTTTTTTGGAAAAAAATGCTTTTTGAAAAGAATTCGCAAATTACCACAAACTAGAAGTTGGTGGTAGTTTCCAAATCCTTAATATCATTTTTTACATATTTTTTGTTTGATACATTGCATTTAAGGAATCGCAAAATTTGCAAATCCTTCAGTGCAATCGGAAAATAAGGAATAGCAAATTTTGAATTAAGGACATTTTAAGTCATTTCCACATGTGCAGTGTTTTCAAAATATGATTTGAAAATCGTTTTTGGGGAAAAGTAATGGTTTGCAAATTTATGACAAGGACATAATGGTGTATGCTTCTCTATAAGGCATTTCAGTGTCTCTGATGTCATTTTTCCCATATTACATTATAAGACCTTTCCCCATGGAGCACATTCCTTGTAAATATGCTCCCACCTGTGCATGGTGAATTTAGATTTTGACTGTTTGAGTCACATAGCCATGTTAAAAGTGACCCCAAAAAATTGCAAACGCTTTAAAAAAACACATTCATGTGTCTTAAGGACATTTTAAGTCATTTCCCCATGGACAGTGTTTTGTAAGTGGCGCAAAAGAGGCATACACCTATCATAAATCTGTCCCTAGCATTTTAAATGATTAATTCAGGATGACGATAAGATGTGGCCTATCCAGAGGTTTGTTTAAGGTGAGGCCTACTCAGGATTGCAGATTAAAGTTACGCTTGATGAAGAATACAGAGGACATAATACATGTAAAGCTCTACCAATGAAGTAAGTGATGTCCACTTCATTGCGCCAGTCATCATAAATGTATCCCTAAGCTTCTTATCTTGTTAGACATCAACCGCCATATGTATCATATAACTATTTTGCATTTCCAAAATAGCGAATTTTAAGGAATAAATAGCGATTCTTTACCATTCCAAATTTGCGATGAGCAAATTGCTAATTGCAAATTACCCATTCATTTCCATGCGCCAGGATGCCCATATGAAAGAAGGTGCAATTTGCGATTAGCAATTAGCTCATCGCAAATTAGGAATTTTTCCAAAGGTGCAGGGGTGTCTCAATAACACCCTGCTGCACCCCTGAAAAAGAAATTTGGGGGCATATGGCGCACATAAATTTTAACAACATTCCTTTACCTCAAAAACGATTTTCAATTCATAATTTGAAAACACTGCCCACAGGGAAATTACTTAAAATGTCCTTAAGACACATGAAAGTGTTTTTTTATTGCCTTTCCAGCATGGTTGGGTCACTTTTAACATGGCTATGTAACACAAACATTTAAAATCTAAATTTGCCATGCACAGGTGGGAGCATATTTACAAGCAATTTGCGCCACAGAGAAAGGTCTTACATTAAAATGGGAAAAATAACATCAGGGACAGTCAATTGCCTTATAAAGAAGCATACACCATTATGTCCTTGTCATAAATTTAAAAACAATTCCTTTTCCCCAAAAACGATTTTCAAATCATAATTTCAAAACACTGCACATGGGAAAATTACTTAAAATGTCCTTAAGACACATAAAAGCGTTTTTTAATTGCCTTTGCAGCATGTTTGTATCACTTTTAACATGGCTATGTAACACAAACATTCAAAATCTAAATTTTCCATGCACAGGTGGGAGCATATTTACAAGCAATTTGCGCCACATAATTCATAATTTTCTCCTTAAAGCACACTATTCTCTATCTAAATTAAAGAAATATTTTCTCACCTTAGCAAATACTTTGAGTTTGAAAACAGTCTCAGAAACACACCAATTTGTCTTCAGCAGAGCAAAAGGTATGCACTCCAGAGTCTGCAGCTATCAAAAGCACAGAAATGCTGTAATTCTTCACACATCTCTCTCATGTCACCCAATCAAAACTCTTCCCTCACTTTTTTTCAAATGAAAACCCTTCCCCCCTCTGCCCTTTCTGCCTTTTCTGCATGGCAACCACCTCTTGGAAGACTTCTGGTGTTTGCAAGTTCACACAACAATGTTGCAATTGAACTCTGAACTCTCAGTGCACCTGCATATCCAGTGCATTCTTTCATTTAATGGTTTTTTATTGACCATTCAAAATACATCTTTCAAATAACTCATCCGTGCACCCTAACTTTCTGTTTTCAGCAATCAAAATCCACCAATCACTGTTACTGCTTCATGAACACAGAAACTCCACAGTTTTTTTCATTTTAAACTCTCATTTTTTCAACTGCCATTTCATTGCCACACTTCATCTGACTGCAGGAGAACCTTCTCTCACCATGTTTTCTGTCTGGATTGTTGGACATAGTTATATTCACTGGGCTCAAAGGTACACTGAAAACAGGAATTTACCTAACCTCAATTTACAAGATGTGGAAATTAAGTGGTTTGGCCACAGAGGATTAAAATGTCACCAATTGATACCATTGGTGAAAACCTTTATGCATTTGCCCAAACCTGACCTGTTAATTGTGCACTGTGGAGGTAATGACTTGGGCACTTTGACTGGTGTAGGTCTGGAAATGCTTTTAAAGGACACCTTTGAGCAATTAATGGCACTTTTTCCTCACACTGCCTTGGTATATTCAAATATATGCCAAAGACAGAAATGGAGGTGGTCAAACCAATTTTGTCCACAAATTGAGAAGTCGAGGAAGCATGTAAACAAATCTGTTTCAGCTTACATGAGAGACCATGGAATGGGCTCCCTGTACAACAATAACTTGCGTTACTACATGCAAGATATCTACAGAGGAGATGGAGTTCACTTCTCAGATGAGGGCAACAGAATTTTCACTCTGAATTTAAGAATGTGCATTGGTACCTACTTATAAGTACCTAAATGTACCATAAACCCAAAAGCTCTTCTCAGAGCTACCCTACATCTGATCACTCACAATTGTTATTTTTCCTCTAACTTTTTTCACTAATTTTCAACAAAGTACGCTCCCTGGGGCGCTACCCGGTACGCGAACCGGGAGCTAACCTCGCGAAATTTTTTAAAAAAATGTTTTTTTTCGCACATATAAGCCTCCTCAGCCACCCTCACAAAACCTAGGGGGTCAAGATAAGTCTACCGTGCCCCCTTCTACCCATTCTGAACATTATTTGCCCTCCATTTTGTATCTTAATTCGACCGAAACACAAAATGGTGGACTCCCGTAACGCTGAAGGTTCGCGAACCGGGGCGCTCAACGGTTCGCGTACCGGGTCGCTCCCTGGGAAGCGCACCATCAAAAAAGGTGGGAAAGTAGTTCACAGAAAAGCCACTGGAGACAATTTCACCAAATATAGATTAGCTCATACTACATACCAATCCCTACCATTTTCACAAATTTGATTGGAATTCCATTTAGCCATTTAGCCTGTAGACCTCTCTAAATACCGTGAGGTAAATTACTTCACAAAACACATCTGAAGTGTTGGAATTGACAACCAATTAATATGTTACTTTCATTTTCTACTTTTTTTACCTGACATTTCATTGGTTATATACCTGAATATATATAAAGGAAGAGAAGAAAACACAGACATTTTGACTACTACTTCTTGGTGTACATTTCAATAGGATTTTCACTAATTCCGTCAACTTCTTTCTAAAGGTAAGTTTTTATTTTTAAAACTGAAGTATATTGTGCACTATAAGTTAATATGGTAAACTTTTTCTGATAGTTATATACTATCCCTCTGTAGTAGTTATAGATTTAGATAGACTTCTCTGTTATAGTTATGGATGGAGTTAGGCTTCTCTTGTATAATTATGAATTACTTACGTTAAATCACATACACTTTTTTATATTCCTACTTCCACTCTGATACTATACACTGCCCAAAGATAAATTCACTGATAAAAACTGCCTATCTAAAATTAATCCCAACAGTGCCCTATCTCTACTAATATATATTTTTTTAATCTAAATTTCAGGCAAAATGGAAGGCGAACAGAAAGTTGAATTTCAAATTGTCCTGCAAGAGAGCAGCCAAGAAATCATTGATGAAAATGATATTGAATTTTTCGATGAAACTTTAGACAAAGAACTACTGCAATGTGTACAAGCAGTAGATAACCTCCTTGAAAATGAGGACATTTTACACCCTCAGAGACTACAATGTATATTCAATGATAATTATGAAATTTCTGACAATGAAATGTTAGAAAGTTTAATAAATTATGAAACACAATCACAATAAAAAAAAATGCTTAAAAAATAAAGAAAATAAAAAATAATCAACAAAACCAACAATCAATTAACATACAGCATTTGAAAAGTCTATCATTCATTTTTCATTGTAGTACGCTGCCTAGAACGCTTCCCGGTTCGCGGACCGGGCGCTCCCCACGCAAAAAAACAAAAATTTTTTTTATTTTTTTTTGCCCCGCGGGGCCCTTTTAAAGCCTCCACATTAAACCTAGGGGGTCAGGGAGGATCTACTATGCCCCCTTATGGTTATTTCCCCCTTTGTTTTGGCCTCCTCTTGTCTCTCAATCCTACCGAGAGACAAGATGGCGGCCGCTCCGGACTGTTTAGAATGTTGACAGACACCGGAGAGCCAATCAGCTTCGCTACGCGAAGTTCCGGTACGCTTAAGGTCCGCGGACCGGAGCGCTGCCTGGAGCGCGCTTACAGATATATATCTTTTTTTAAACGTTAATTTCTCAAAATCCACTGGAGCACATATATTTTGAGACCTACAAAAGGCACATCGGGCTACCAGTCCCTACAATTTTGCCAAGTTTCATGCAAATCCATTCAGCCGTTCGGGCTAAAAGTGAGGCCAACCGCCCTATGGAAAATTGCATGGGGAAAACACGTTTTGGGACCCCCCTTTTTTCTCGGCCCCCCCTTGACAAAACCTCCCCAAATTTCCAGGGGCTGCTCAGAAACAAAATTTTCCATTTTCCAGAAAATTTCAGCCAATTCCGTCCACAAACGCCAAAGTTATTAGACATAGAATTTTCAAAAATCCCATAGGGAAAAAATCCTAACTATATATACCTACTGGCGACCGCCAGTAGGTAATATATATATATATATATATATATATATATATATATATATATATATATATATATATATATATATATATATATATATATATATAATGAGCAGGTTGCTTGAAACCAAAAGACGCACTCAGGAATACTGCAGCATAACAAGTTTATTGCCCAGCTAACACGCTACGCGTTTCGACAATGATTCTTGTCTTGATCACACGTGTGATCAAGACAAGAATCATTGTCGAAACGCGTAGTGTGTTAGCTGGGCAATAAACTCGTTATGCTGCAGTATTCCTGAGTGCTTCTTTTGCTTTCAAGCAACCTGCTCATAGTAATTACTTTTCGGTCGGCGTGGTCCGCCGAACCTGAGACGCCACCTGACTGGGGAGTAAGGATCCCGGAAGGACCTCGCTGTTGTTTTGGAATATATATATATATATATATATATATATATATAAACACACAAGAGAGTTGCCCCCTCGGAAAAGCCACAAAAAGGTAGGTTTCTTTTCGTTTATTGCAGGAAGTTTGCAGCACAGCAGGCATGACACATTGCAATAAAATTGTTCAGTTCGCCGACGCGTTTCGTGCATTCAAGCACTTCTTCATAGGCATGCTGGTCAAACAGCGCAAGGCAGTGTGTGCACTATTTATTTCAAAGCATGAGCAATATATATATATTACCTACTGGCGGTCGCCGGTAGGTAGTTATAGTTAGGACCTAGTTTCCATAGGAAATCCACAACATTCTATTTGGAATAACTTTGGCGCCGGTGGACGAATCTTCGTGAATTTCCCCAAGAAAATGGCCTGCTCGGTTCCGCTCCTTCCCTGAAAGTTTGGGGGTGATTCGTCAAGGGGGGGCTGAGAAAAAAGGGGGTCCCAAAACATGTTTTCCCCATGCAATTTTCCATAGGGACCTTTAGCCAGGGCTACAGCCCGAACAGCTGAACGGAATTACACGAAATTTGGCAGAGAGGTAGAGTTTGGTTCGCAGATTGTGTTTTTTGTTGAATGGTGTAAATCCATTCAGTAGTTTCTGAGAAAATTGCAAGTAAAATCATAGAGATATCTAGTGTCGGAGTTCAGTACGCGTACTGAAATCTGTTCAATTATGAGCGCGAGCTGCATGCTGATTAGCTATGAACTGTCTGTCAACACTCAAAACCAGGAAGTGTTGGCAGCTATCTTGTGCCTCGCTAGAACCGAGTCACAAGAAAACAGTAAAACAAAGTTGAGAAATAAGGGAAGGGGGTAGGGTAGAGACATTTTGACCCTGTAGGTTTGCTCAGGGGGTCGTACATGGCTGTTTAGGGTCTATTTTTAATTTAATTTTTTTTAAAGAAAAAATTGCGGCGTACGCATATGTAAATACCTACAATTATGAGCAGGAGCTGCATGCTGATTGGCTGTCAATACTCCAAACCAGGAAGTGTTGGCAGCCATGTTGTTTGTCGGGAGAGCAGAGTCCCAAGAAAACAGTAAAACAAGGTTGAGAAATAAGGAAAGGGGGCAGGGTAGAAACATTCTGAGCCTATAGTCTTGGTCAGGGGCTGGCACATGGATCTTTAGGCTCAATTTTTATTTTTTTGTAAATAAAAAATGGCGAGGTACTCGTGCAGTACTTGTACGCGGTGGAAAAGGTGAAAAACAACTGGAAGTCCGTTTTATTCATTAGTTCCCGGGGGGGGCAAATTACGGGGTTAATTTTTCTGCATAATGGTGGCTTGTAAGGTGCCAGAGCACTGGGGAAGGGCACTCCTCTGGTTTTATTTTGAAGTATGTGGGGGGGGTTATGGTCCTACTCCCTGCAGCCTCGGTGAGCGGCACCCTTGGAGTCTTTTAAAAAAAAAATGTTTTGAACTTTCTCTCTCTCCCCCCGTACAAGTCGCGGGGAACGCCATCTTTCTGGGGCAGTGATATGTAAAATGACTTTCCAGCTCCGGGTACCTGCATTGTCTGGAATTTTTTATTAATGTTGGGAGGGTGGGCTTGATAATATGTCCTTGTAAATTCACGTAGAAGCCTATGTTCTGGTGTTAGCATGGGCTTCTATGGGAAATAACAAGGCCGTATTACGAAGCTCATTATCGCTGTTTTTTCAGCAGTTTCTTGCCAATAAAACGGCGATAATTTTAACACCGGTGGTTGATGATATGCAGCTAAGTTTACTGGTCAAAAAAAAGGAATGGGCGATATTATCAAGAAAAGGCGATACATTATCGCTGTTTTTATCGGCAGGAAACTGTCGATAAAGCGGCGATAATGGGCTTGATAATATATCCTTGTGAATTGCCATAGAAGCTCATGTTGACACTAGAACCTGGGCTACTATGGTGAGAGTTATTGGGGACAACATCCCTAGCCGTAGTGTAAGGGTACTCCGCAGGAATGCCCCTCTTGCCCTTGATCTTCACATTGGCGCTGAAGCATCTGGCATCAGGGATTCATCAGGACCCATTGATGTGGGGATTCAGAACAGATGACGATTGGGAGAAACACGTGGCTTGTCAGGCTACCGTATCCATTGGACCAAATCCATTGTCTTTCCCCTTATATGGGACCCTCCCACGGGTCCCGCCCGAATGCACTGCACCAGTGGTGACTGAGGGCTTACGATACCTATGTAGCTATGTTACCTGGGACCATTTATTGTTTGTGTAGAGAAAGCTGCTTCCCCAGCTGGGCAGGCTTCATGCCAATGTGGTACACTGGTGCACTCTACCATTATCATTGATGGGCAAGGCTGAGCTCTATAAATAGATGACCCGCCCTCTGCTCCTATATGTACTCCAAAATACACCCTACTGAGAGAGTTCTTTAGCAAAATCGACCATGAACTCCTTCTACTCCTATGGAAAAGTGGAACATCACGTATTACCCTAGGTAAACTGCAAACAGGCGTATTATGGGAGACTCACAATACTGGGCATCAAGAAATATTACTGGGCCTTGCAGCTACTAGTGGTCAATAAATGGGTGTTCTCAGGCAGACGGGAACCAGCCTATTGGGTCGACAGGGTCGCAATGAGAAACGGTGATCCTGAGGCAATCCTGTACCATCGGCGGTTGGAAAACAAACTGCCAGCACTCATGGGGAAGTTGTCAGGAGCTGAAGGGAAGCGGAAGGAAACTTGGGCTGGAAGGGCAGGCTTACAGCTTTGACCTCTCTGTGGGACAGAGAAGTTGCTGCCCTATTGGGTTTCTCCCAGTGGGCGATGATAGGTATAGAACACTTGGGCAATGTGTGGAGAGATAAATCTCTGATATGGTTTTAGGCACTACATCAGGAATATGATTCGAGTACACATATGGGAGGGAATGGACCTGCAGGACACATCGCCCGTGGAGGATCGATTGCTCACTAAACCCATCCCTGATAGAAGGGTCTCCACGATCTACTAGAAATAACTCCCCTGATATGTTAGGATCGCTGAGATATACTTGGATGGACGACTTAGGGGAAATTGACAATGATAACTCTGCCTAGGCTCTTCAGGGTCTACAAGAAATATCTATCCGAGCCAGGTTCAGACTAGTCCAACTTGTAATACTATATAGGTCATATTACTCATGCACACTTTTACAAAGGATTTGGACGACTGATATGTCACAGTGCAACAGGGGCTGCACCCAAGACGGCACCTTCTTTCACATTGTATAAGAGTGACCCAGGGCTTCTGGATAGGGGTAATGGTGGTGATGTCCCAGGTCATGTCAGTGCGTACACCCTTTGATGCCAGGTGGCTTTTATTGGTGGTGCAGGAGGAGACTTGGCCTAGTTACACAATGATTTGGCTGATAATGGCAGCCAGGGTGGTGAAATGAAATGTTGAAAGACGATGGGATGCAAGTCTCCCTCTGAGTGTTGCAGAGTGGGAGGCAGACATCGTTTGGTGTCAGAGGGTAGACCACCCACACACTGACAAAACCACTCACACATCCAGTCACAGATCCATACAACCACTCACACATCAACTCATATAACCATACAACTGTTACACATCAAGCTTCATGTGTTGGTACCTGGGCCACGGAAATATAACAGACAGTTCCATTTATGTTAACCATTACTCTCTAGACAGTATAGAAAAAAGGTTTCTCTGTTTAGGAGTCCGTCTAGGGCCTTACCAGTTCCTGATAGGTACAACAATTGCACCTGGAAGAATCAGTTAACTACCACTGCTGCCCGTATTTAAGGGTCCCTCTTTTCATAGAAAGTGCTTGGCTGCTGTGATATGGACCACGCCCCCTGGTATATTGTTGGCTTCACGTTACCATGTACTCTTTCCATGAATGCGGTCTAGTCTTTTCCTCAAACCCATCACTTCCGGATTCCGGTTCCATTGAAGGTATCATCCTCCTTTCCCTCTGCTGGGATGGCCAAGCACAACCCCTATCGGTGAAGAACCCTTCCTATTTTATTATACTTATTTTAGCCCTGCTTCTGGAATTTACGACAAACAATACTGAGGAATATCCCTCATTAACAAAGGTCCGTGCACTGGTGAACACAGAGTCTTGAGTGACTTTTTCCTTGTTTCCCTTCTTGTTTGCTGCAATCCCCCATGACATTTTTCTTTGTTATGTTTTGGGACATTTCTTATATCAAGCACCAGTTGTGTCTCAGACAAGAAGAGATTTTTCAGTATTTGCGATTGGTGAATGAATTCATTCATCAGTATCTGAGAGATCCGATTTGGGATTATTTACGGTGAGTGCAGGTAGTACTTGTAAACAGAGAAAACAACATGCAGGGGAGAAGGTAATGTACATTAACAAGCGTGTGGAAATATTAATTTCCCTTTTTTACTGTGTGTCACTATTTGTTGTATAGAGCTTGTTCACCATCTTATAACTTTCTCTGTCTATGGTGTTCACCCTACTAAATCCCAACATACAGTGAATCAAATGACGATAAATTGGAAACCCGTGAACATTTACCATTTTTGCTCACTTTAACGGCCTCAGCCCCGTTCGCACAGGAGTCGTTTTAGACTCAGGCTGACAGTATTGAGACATGGCTTGAGGAGGCCAGCGATTGTGTCGCTCCTCTCAAGGAAACTAAGATTCTGATATCCCACAAAACCCAACGATGGTTCTCTGACAACCTAAAAACTAAGAAACTTGCATTAAGACAGGCAGAATGTAGCTGGTGATGAAACTATCTCTCCGATAAGAAGGCTACATATTTAACTCTTTTGAAAGAATACAAAAATGCGATTCTTCAAACTAAGGCAGAATATTTTTCGAATAAAATTCTTAATTCGGTAAACAAGCCAAAAGAGATCTTTTCCATAGTAAATGAGCTCTCTAAACCAGACAAAGTTTTGATGAAACCAGCCCCTCACAGTCCTTATGTGACTCTCTCAAGACATATTTTATTAAGAAAACCACTACCACAAGGGCTAGCATCCCTTCTTCTACCCTTTCCACATACGATCCGTAAACACTTGCAAGAACTCATCATCCCAGCTGGATCAGATTCCTCTGATTTCAAAGGAGGTATTTTATGATCTATTAAAAAAAGGTCGGCTCTGGTTCCCACACTGATTGCTGTCCTCCTCACATACTCCATGAAGTTTTTACCATATGTCTGGACCCCCCTTTCACTCCTCAACAATTTGCTGAAGCTTGTCATTGTCCCCGACACATTCAAGAGTGCAGAAATCATTCCAATTCTGAAGAAGCCTGATGTGGAACCATTAGTCCTTAGTAATTATCGTCCCAATTCCGTGCTCCCCTATCTGGGCAAAGTTCTAGAGGTTCACGTGGCAAGTTGCCTCAGTTCCTTTGTTGAATACTCACATGTTCTAGACTCTAATCAGGCAGGTTTTAGACCTGCACACTCCACGGAATCTGTTATTCTTACAGTCTTGGATGAACTAAGAGGAGGAGTTGATAAGGGTATTACCAAGGCCCTGGTACTCCTGGATTTGTCAGCGGCATTCGACATGGTCGATCATGACATTTTAATCAACTGTGTCAGAGATGCCGGGATCCAGGGTCTGGCACTAAAGTAGTTATCCTCCTTTCTTAGCAATCAGTTTCAAGCAGTGGGGTTGGCCAACTTTTCTTCCAATAAGAGGGAAATGACCTGTGGGGTTCCCCAGGGCTCTTCTCTCTCTCCGCTCCTTTTTAATTTGTATCTCTCTCCATGAATTTGTTCTTTGCGAGAAAGGAAGGTTGGAATCTTCAATTACGCCGATGACCTTCAATTGGTGTTTGACATCAATTCATCAGCATTCTCTGCATCCACCTTTCAAGCAACCATGATCTTTATAAGTGAATGGATGAACACCAATCAATTGAAGTTAAATCCTAGCAAAACTGAGTTGACTCTCATGGGTGATTCAGCTAATCCGTGACACGCTAACTTCTGGCCTTCCTCATTGGGTAATACCCCGGTGCCAGTAAGGTCTACTAAAAGTTTGGGTATAGTGATCTCTAACGACCTTTCATTGAACGCCCAGAGTGGATCAGTTGTCTCTGCCAGCTTCCTCTAATTGCAGAGAATAAGGAAGATTAGTAGATATCTGACCAGGGAAGCTCTAACCCTGGTCATCCTAGCCCTGGTTATCTCCCGACTGGACTATGCAAATTCATTATATGTTGGCATTCCTGCGTACCAATTGAAACGCCTCCAGCTGGTCCAGAACCAAGCTGCCAGGCTCATTTTCCATCAACCAAAATGGCATCACGTCAGGCCACTTATGAAAAACGTACATTGGCTCCCTGTGGCCAAGCGTTGTACCTTCAAGCTGGGATGCACTATCTTTAAAGCCCTTCATTGCAATAGCCCAGCATTCATTTCTTCCAGGATTCAACGTTACATCCTTTCCCGAGACTTGCGTTCTTCCCACCTGAGTTTGTTAGACATTCCATTCCAGAAGCGTGGAGGCTCTGGATTTGCTGTTTTGGTCTTAGACCTCCTTTGCACAGTTTAGAAAACTGCTCAAGACCTGGGTGTTTGCTCAGGCATGTGGAAACTAAACCAACTTCCCTGCCACTCCTCTCCACCTCTCTAGCGCCATGAAACCGCTTGGTATACGTGGGCTTTGCAAGTGCTTTTAACATAACATAACAGAGTGGGAGTCCTGCGGCCTGGATTGAGGTATGATTGCCCTGCTGCTTTACATACAGTGGTCTTCCAGTTTTTTCCTTCTCCTGTCTCCTGATGAGAATACGTTTGTTTGTCTGTGAGTATTTGTAATTGCAAGGAGGCGACTCTCGTTGAGGACATTGGGGGATTATCTTCGCTCCTGCGGATTCTACATTTTAGGTTAGTGATATACCTGACCTTGACAACAACCACTCACACACTCACATACCCACAAAACTACTGGCACACCCATTCACAGATCCATACAACCACTCACTCACATACTCACACACCCACACAGCACTCACACACCCACTTACACATCCACAAGCACTCACATACCGAATCACATCTAAATAACCACTCACACACCTACTCACAAACACACACATGCACTCACATACCCCTTCACACACCCATACAATCACTCACACAGCTACTCAGACAGCTACACACACACAGCTATACAATCAGTCCCACACCCATACAACTGCTCACATACCCATACAAAAACTCACACACCCACTCATACAGCTGAACAACCACTCACACACCCTATCACACACTCAGATAAACAGTCACAAAACCATAATAGTTTAACTCATGCTGTAGCTAAGTATATATCTTTAAACTCAGAAACATTTACAAAGCACAATGACTAGATGATGTCAACAGTGGCGTTAGTAGTGGTCCAGCCACTGACACACCTACTCACTCAGCCAACATCCACTCACTCACATACACAGCTACTTACACACCCACTTATACACACATACAGCCACTCACACACCCATACAACCACTCAGACACTCACTCACACACAGATACACACAGTCACACAGCCACTCACATAGTATATGTTAGAAATACTGTCACTCATTAGTATACTAATTTAACTTTTGTTGTACCTTATTTTATACATTTAACAACATAAACTCTTAGAAAAAACTTACACTCACTGGATGATGGTATCAGTGATGTCATTTGAAATGTCATCAATGATGTCACTGATCATGTCATCAGTGATATCATACAGGAAGTCACAAACAGTGCATTGGGGGCAAAAGTTATGGTTAGCTCAGTAAACTACAATTGCGGGTTTTCACTGGTTTTGTACAAGTGAAATCCTAGCCTAACTATAATGTCCCTGTGACCTTTGTTTTTTCAGTGAATATCCTAGGTTGTTTTAAGTCTATGTCGCTACTACAACGTCCCTGTAACATTTTGTTTTTTAGTGTATGCACACACACAAACACACACACATATATATATAAATATATATTATATATATGCATACATATAATGTGTGTGTGTATATATATATATATATATATATATATATATATATATATATATATATATAATGAGCAGGTTGCTTGAAACCAAAAGACGCACTCAGGAATACTGCAGCATAACAAGTTTATTGCCCAGCTAACACGCTACGCGTTTCGACAATGATTCTTGTCTTGATCACACGTGTGATCAAGACAAGAATCATTGTCGAAACGCGTAGTGTGTTAGCTGGGCAATAAACTCGTTATGCTGCAGTATTCCTGAGTGCTTCTTTTGCTTTCAAGCAACCTGCTCATAGTAATTACTTTTCGGTCGGCGTGGTCCGCCGAACCTGAGACGCCACCTGACTGGGGAGTAAGGATCCCGGAAGGACCTCGCTGTTGTTTTGGAATATATATATATATATATATATATATATATATATATATATATATATATATATATTACCTACTGGCGGTCGCCGGTAGGTAGTTATAGTTAGGACCTAGTTTCCATAGGAAATCCACAACATTCTATTTGGAATAACTTTGGCGCCGGTGGACGAATCTTCGTGAATTTCCCCAAGAAAATGGCCTGCTCGGTTCCGCTCCTTCCCTGAAAGTTTGGGGGTGATTCATCAAGGGGGGGCTGAGAAAAAAGGGGGTCACAAAACATGTTTTCCCCATGCAATTTTCCATAGGGACCTTTAGCCAGGGCTACAGCCCGAACAGCTGAACGGAATTACACGAAATTTGGCAGAGAGGTAGAGTTTGGTTCGCAGATTGTGTTTTTTGTTGAATGGTGTAAATCCATTCAGTAGTTTCTGAGAAAATTGCAAGTAAAATCATAGAGATATCTAGTGTCGGAGTTCAGTACGCGTACTGAAATCTGTTCAATTATGAGCGCGAGCTGCATGCTGATTAGCTATGAACTGTCTGTCAACACTCAAAACCAGGAAGTGTTGGCAGCCATCTTGTGCCTCGCTAGAACCGAGTCACAAGAAAACAGTAAAACAAAGTTGAGAAATAAGGGAAGGGGGTAGGGTAGAGACATTTTGACCCTCTAGGTTTGCTCAGGGGGTCGTACATGGCTGTTTAGGGTCTATTTTTAATTTAATTTTTTTTAAAGAAAAAATTGCGGCGTACGCATATGTAAATACCTACGATTATGAGCAGGAGCTGCATGCTGATTGGCTGTCAATACTCCAAACCAGGAAGTGTTGGCAGCCATGTTGTTTGTCGGGAGAGCAGAGTCCCAAGAAAACAGTAAAACAAAGTTGAGAAATAAGGAAAGGGGGCAGGGTAGAAACATTCTGAGCCTATAGTCTTGGTCAGGGGCTGGCACATGGATCTTTAGGCTCAATTTTTATTTATTTTTAAATAAAAAATGGCGAGGTACTCGTGCAGTACTTGTACGCGGTGGAAAAGGTGAAAAACAACTGGAAGTCCGTTTTATTCATTAGTTCCCGGGGGGGGCAAATTACGGGGTTAATTTTTCTGCATAATGGTGGCTTGTAAGGTGCCAGAGCACTGGGGAAGGGCACTCCTCTGGTTTTATTTTGAAGTATGTGGGGGGGGGTTATGGTCCTACTCCCTGCAGCCTCGGTGAGCGGCACCCTTGGAGTCTTTTTAAAAAAAAAATGTTTTGAACTTTCTCTCTCTCCCCCCGTACAAGTCGCGGGGAACGCCATCTTTCTGGGGCAGTGATATGTAAAATGACTTTCCAGCTCCGGGTACCTGCATTGTCTGGAATTTTTTATTAATGTTGGGAGGGTGGGCTTGATAATATGTCCTTGTAAATTCACGTAGAAGCCTATGTTCTGGTGTTAGCATGGGCTTCTATGGGAAATAACAAGGCTGTATTATGAAGCTCATTATCGCTGTTTTTTCGGCAGTTTCTTGCCAATAAAACGGCGATAATTTTAACACCGGTGGTTGATGATATGCAGCTAAGTTTACTGGTCAAAAAAAAGGAATGGGCCATATTATCAAGAAAAGGCGATACATTATCGCTGTTTTTATCGGCAGGAAACTGTCGATAAAGCGGCGATAATGGGCTTGATAATATATCCTTGTGAATTGCCATAGAAGCTCATGTTGACACTAGAACCTGGGCTACTATGGGAATTTACAAGGGCCTATTATCAAGCCCATTATTGGCGCTTTAGCGGCAGTTTTCTGCTGATAAAAGCGGCGATAATGTATCGCCCTTTAGAGATGATATGGCACTGACGGGTGTATTATCAAGGATCGGTGTTAAAATTATCATTGTTTTATGGGCATGAAAGTGGCGATGAAACGGAGAAAATGGTCTTGATAATACACCTTTGTTAATTCTGGTGTTAACATGGGCTTCTATGGGAATTAACAAGGGCCTATTATGAAGCCCATTATCGCCGGTTTATCTGCAGTTACTGGCGATAAAAGCGGTGGTAATGTATCGCCTTTTGTTGATAATATGCCCCTTCACTTCTATGATAGTATGTAAAACTTTCCTTTTTTTGTGTAGCAGTTGTACTCTCTACGCTTGCACTGCCTCGTTTCAAAGCCCACAGTTTTTTTCTTTTTGTTCAACTTCAACAAACAAAGCTTTCTTTATTTCAGATATTACATTTGGCGCTTTGTTTTCCCGGGTTGTGTGTGTCATCCGCTGCTGTACTTTTGTGTAATATATCAATAATCGTATTTTATCTACATTTATTTGGAACGTAGTGCCGAGGCACCAAATGTTGATCACATACTCCGTCCACCGCCATTTTAGTAGTTTTTCACGTTGTTTTTATTACATCTGTTACTTTCATTTTATCGTTCTCCTATTTTCTTTGTGATCGACGAGATTTCGAGTCACAGACACCATGGTGTTTGTCCTTAAACTCTGATGTTATCAGACTTGGTCACACGTATACCTAAAAACTAATTTGAAGGACGTAAGTCACAGACATTGCAACGCGTGTTCGTCAACAGAAAGATAATATTAAGATTATCACTGCTTTTATCAGCAGGAAAACTGCTGTTAAAGCGGCGATAAAGGGCTTGATACTAGGCCCTTGAGAATTCCCATAACAGCCGAAGTTAACACCAGAACCTGGGCTGCTATGGGAATTTCCAAGGCCCTATTATCAAGCCCATTATTGCCGTTTTATCGGAATTTTTGCTGACCATAAAAGCGGCGATAATATATCGCCTTTTGTTGATGATATGCGACTTCGTTCCGTGTCCTGCATCGCATTTTGCGATGCAGGGCGCAGGATACGAAATTCATTTTCTTAATTTAATTGTTTACTTACCTGCAATCATCCAGATTCCGCTGTTTATAACCACCCACCCTGCCCTCACCCGCCCCATTTGCCTACCTCACCACAACTCCCCCCACGGGCCGCGGCTGAGTCAGTTACTTGTACTTACGTTAAGCATGATAAATAATGAAAAAAGTATATATTGTAAAATTTTCACCTGTGGAAGATACAAAAAAACACAGTTACTAGATATATTTTACAACACAAAATAATTTGTAAAACATTTCATTTGCCTTTTTTGCTGTTCTCAAAATATATTGAATTTCACTACAAACAGTGAGTTCAATAGTTCTCATCACATAACAGCGGGCAAAAAAAAGACAATCCATAAGGATATCTTAAAAAAAAAACTATCAACATTGTCAATAACAATATAAAAAATAGAAATAAAACATATGTTAAATGTTTTTTTCTAAGAGCAATTTCTTACGTAAATATAAGATATCTCAAGCAATCATAAAATAACAATATATTCTGATTAATTTTCTTACACTGTAAATAATGTTACTTACAAGTAGATGCTGAGAAAATACACAGCAAAAAGTCCTTAATGGTATCGCATACTTTTCCTTAAGGCCAAATAGTATGCATCAAGTCCTTTGTTTGGAAGTTGTTCAATAGTAATACTGAACGTTCACCTCCCAGCCTTCTGTTCCAAAACCACCAACATCATCTACGGGTCTCCCAGGACTCATCCATCAATCCTACGCTGTTCATCATCTACATGGCCACCCTAATACAAGTAGCCCACCATCACAACTTCAACAACATCTATTACAGAAAGAACACCCAGCTCATGTTCTTCGTCACCAAGAAGCCACAAACCACCAAAAGGAACCTCCACGACACAATGAAGAACGTCACCAACTACATAAAGAGCAGCACTGTAAACACAAACTGGCAGAAGATGAAGGTACTCATCCTCAGACCCACTCCATCAGCCTCAGACAACTCCTGCTACCTGACTACAGTGTGAAGAGTACCAACACCTACTAACCATGTGCACAACATAGGATTCAGCCTCAACTGCTCCCTCTCCATGTGTATGCAAGTCTACACCGTGTCCTCGTACTGCTATAACACCCTCCACATGCTCTGCAACATTTACATGTGGATCCTAACCACAAGAAGAACAGTGACACAGGCCCTCATCAGCAGCAGACTACAGTGTGATAAAACACTCTACACATGAGTTCTAGCCAAACACCTACAACAACTACAACAAATCCAAAAGACCACTACTTGACTGATCATCAATGTCCCTGGCTGCACCCACATCACTCACCACCTGCTACACCTACACTGCCTCAATATCAAGAAAAGGATCACCTTTAAGCTCATCACTCTCACTTACAAAATACTCTACAACACCAGACTAAGCTACCTTAACAGCACAAATCCTAAAGGGCAAATTTTGATCTTAAAATGTTGTCTTTAAAAATATTAGGTAAGAATTTGGTAACTCTTTGGGCAAACGTTGCTTATAAAACTAATTGAGTATCATTACACTGTATCCAACCTTTCAGACATTTTAAATAAGCAATGTAATGTCCAGATGTGGTAGAAGGTCCATCATGAAAAATAATAACAACAGCTATAAAGGTTTTTCCTGATATTGAACATTGACCAGTTACAAAAGTTTTAATTAAAGCTTTCAATTTTGTTCCATCAGTTCTACAGCGTTGCAGCATTAAAAAAACATACTGTCCATATCTTTGTATAAATAATGTTGATGACATTTCTGATTTACATTGGCTACACTCCATGTTTTGACATGCTCCTCTAATTAGATTGTTAAAATACACTGACTCACAGTCAGGTAAAGTCAAATATATGAATCTCTCAGTGTCTATGTCAGTGCTACATGTAAACAAACATTTTCGACAGTCATGATGCCATTTATAAGAAAGGCCAAAAAGGTTTTCAACATCTATACCTTCATCTTCCAGTACACCAAGCATAAACATTAATCTTGCTGAATATTCTGCGTAAATTGAGTAAAACCAGAACATATGTCCAAAACATTTCGAATATTAGAAACACTTTGTATTTTACTTTTATCACTAGTACATTTCTCATAAACAGAATTCAACAATGCACAGAATCTTTTGTCCCGATTTTCTACAATCTGCTGTTGGAAACTTTGAAGAAAAAAAACAACATTAACAACTACATTAGCATAGCAGTTGACACCAGAACTATTTTCAAATCGATAACCAACATTCTCTTCAACTCTGTCCTTTGTCTTTTTGCTTGGAGGCGCAACTTCGTCTTGTTTTTTTTCTTTCTCTACAGTTTCAGAACAGATATTCTCAAATCTTCTTTTTCTACCTACCACACGCTTTTCAATCACTGGATATTGACCTAAATTGGGTGCATATTCTTTTCTTAACCTATTATACTCTTTCACACAGTTTGTATCTGCAGAAACCTTTGTCTCATCAAAATCAATCAAGTACAATCCAGATAAAGTTCTGACTCGAGACAAAGCAACATATGCCATACCTTCTTTAAACACGGTATTTCCAATATTCACTAAAGCACAATCTACACTTAAACCTTGAGATTTATGAATGGTCACCGCATATGCCAAACAAACAAGAAACTGTTTTCTGCAGACATACAAATCTTTTACAAGAAAAAAACGAGCTGCACAACGACTAACTTGTTGTACTTCAGCAATTTCATCAAATTTGATTAAAAAAAATTCTATGCCAGCTTTGTTTACATAATTAACAAAATCAACAATTGTACCCATTGGTCCATTTACTAAACCTTTTTGCACATCCAAATTACGTCGCAAAATTACTCTACAATTTACTCATGCATACAAATTCTTTTCTAAACCAGCAGTTTTACTTATCGATTTCTCTAAAGAATCCAATTTCCTCTTCAAGTTTTCACTCAAAATAATAATGAGTCTCTCATGTTCTATTTTATCAATTGCTTCCAATTTTATAATTTCTTCATTTTCCAACTTTAAAATTTCTTCATTGAATATAGAACATTCACGCAGTGTTGGCATAAGCAGATTACAGATTTGTTTTCTGCAATTCTCATGTATATTTTTTCTGGGACAATATTTGCATTTGGAAACAAATTGGAAAGTAATTGTGTCTGTAAAGCTTGTTTTCCATGTTCTCATATCTTCTTTTTCTTCCTACTACACACTTTTCAAATACAGGATACTGCCCTAAATTGGGAGCATATACTCTTCTTAACCTATTGTTCTCTTTTACATAGTTTGCTTCTGCAGTAACCTTTGTGTCATCAAAATCAATCAAAAACAAACCAGATAAAGTTCTGACTCGTGACAAAGCAACTTATGCCATACCCTCTTTAAACACGGTATTTCCAATGATCACCAAAGCACTTTTTTACACTTAAACCTTGAGATTTATGAATAGTCACTGCATATGCCAGAAAAAACTGCAAACTGTTTTCTATGGACATATAAATCTTTAACAAGCAAAAAACTAACTGAACAATGACCAATTTGTTTCACTTATTCAATCTGATCAAATTTAATTTTTAAAACTTCAATACCATCTTTTTTCGGATAATTAACAGAATCCACAACTTTGCCCATTGCTCCATTAACTAAACCTTTTTCTACATCCAAATTACACCATAAAATTATCCAACAGTTTCTACAAGCATATAAATTCTTTTCTAAACCAGCAGTTTTAGATATCGATTTTTCTAAAGAATCGAATTTTGTTTTCAACTTTTCTGTAAAAATAATAGTGATTCCTTCATGCTCTATTTTATCAATGGCTTCTATTTTTATTATTTCTTCATTTTCCAGCTTCAAAAGTTGTTAGTTTAATATAGAAAACTCACGCAGTGTTGGCATTAAGCAGATTACATATTTATTTTATGCAATTTTCATATATATTTTCTCAGGAACTACATTTTCATTTGGAAACAAATTGGAAAGTAATCAATTCTGCAAAGCTTCTCTGCCATTTTCTGTCAGTATGCCAATTCTTATATCTTGAAGAATAGTTCCATAATCAACATCATTTGCTTGTCGCATATTTGTAGTAAGTTCCTTATACTGAAAATATGACCAAATGTTTACACTGCCAATACTCCCCAAAGACTTTCAAGTATCTTCATGCACAAGTGTTTTAAACACTGGCTGTCCTTTTACAGGAGTAAGTTGTAGAAGATCTCCAAAAACTATGACGTGTTTTCCTCCGAATAATACGTCATTCTCTGTTTTAAGAATTTGCTGCATTCTTAAATGCACAAAGGTAAGCATTAAGTTTGAGACCATGCTTACCTCATCAATAATGAGAAGCTTCATTTTCTTCAACACTCTTGAAACTTCATAAGAAGCTTCTCCAGATAGCTTGTGGTCCGAGACCACTCTGGGGAGTTTTATTAATTTAGCATCTTTTATAATCGATCTAGAAATAAAAAAGTAGTCTAGTCTGGCTACCATCTTATGCGGGGCTGAGTAAAATGTACTCCCCGTCCCAATTGGATTATTTTCCGCCCAGACGTCAACTAATGCATTATGCCTCGCCATATAATGTATGGCCTTGCACGTTTTTTTCTTTCTACCATTATACCCCCCCTATTCAGCAAGCTCATCCCATTTAGTCCATTAATGTTAAAATCTCCACAGCATATTATTGGTTCCGCCCACAATGCCAGTTCTCCATCCAACATTTCAAAGATATCTGGTTTATCATCGTTTGAGGCATAAGCTGACACTATTGTATAACACCTCCCCTGTACATCAACCTCCACAATTACCCATCTTCCCTCTTGATCTTCTTTTTTCCTTTTAAGTTTTGCGACCCCTTTTTTAGCTAATATTACCACTCCTCTTGTCTTTGTCTCTTGCTTTGCATAGGCAAGGATATCAAACCCCATTTGTCCCAGCAAGAGAATTTCTTTTCCTGCAATATGTGTTTCCTGTAAGCATATTATCTCTGATCTAAGCGATCTCAGCAAAGCAGCGACTTTTTGTCTTTTATCCGCATTGTTCAACCCGCATACGTTCATGGAAATCACCCTTAACGCCATTTATACATCACAAAAATATCCCTACTACAATGACATACTCTTCTACAGTGACATACTCTTTTAGTACTTGCCAACCAATTATTTACTGGTACTTTTTCCTCTCTAGTACATTCTTTTCTCCCTTTTCTCGCTATTTGTGCTCTTATCCTATGACTTACAACCTCCCTTTTACCCACCCTCCCTCCCAGCACCCCACCCTCAGGACTCCCCCCCCCCTTCACCCCTTCCACAGGCAGATAGGTCACCCATGACCTATATGTGGCTGCTGTGTGTTGTAGAGTCGCTTCCCTCTCCCTCCCAATTTTCATATCTTGCCTTCATCACCCCGCACCCTGTGTTGCAACCCTGTCTTAGCACTGCCACTTAAAACTTTATCTACTTCCCCCTCTTCCCTTATTTTTCTCTGTCAGCTCTGTTAAGTATTCCCCGGCCTTTACCTCCGAGAAAAACATCCTCACATAACCCCCCACGATGGTCTTCAATTCTGCTCCTTGCTGTTGGAAAGGTGTTATCATCTGCCTAAGTCGCCACCGTCTCTCTACCGTTACGTGGCAAAAATCGGGGCGAGCAAAGAAAGTTACTCCCTGAGCTGTTTTCTTGGCATCTGGTCTGGCTTTTTCCATTATTTCTTGCCTTGCCAAATAATTGCCGCAGAAGACCAGCATAGCCCTAGGCTTGTTATCCTGTCTATCATCTTTCCTCTTTTTGTTAACCAGCGGGAACCTGTGCGCTCGTTGTACTTCTAGTTCCCATTGCCATGGTACTTCAGGGAAGGCCTCTTTCAGCAATTTAATGACGAAACCCCTGGGATCCTGCCCCTCCACCCCTTCCTCCAGTCCAAGAAGTCTCACATTACTCCGTCTTTGCCGATTCTCAAAATCTTCAATTTTCCATTGCAGGTCCTCTGCCACTTTAGTCTGTTCCATTTTAAATGCTTGCCAGTCAGTAATCTCGTCCTCGACTCTGCTAGTCCGTTCCTCAACAAGTCCCACTCTTTCTTCCACTTCCTCGTATTTTTTATTCATTTTCCTAATTGAGGTTTGAATTTTCTTAGTGTCATGCCTGGCTCTTCTGCTCTCTGCTCTTGCCTCAGCCTGCATTTGTTTAAGAGTATCAAACAACATGTCCATCGTGACATTTTGTGAGATTTCCGGGACCCCGCCACCTGCTGCCCCACTTCCCCCTATTGAGGTTTCTTGAAAGGCGCTTGCAGTTCCTGAATAGTCCCACAGCAGGTTTTTATTTGCTTTATCAGGGGAACCCCCACGCTTCACGGTGTGTTTCCTTTTTTTTTTTGTATTTCTCTCCCCGCTCTCTTCAGTTTCAGAGCTAATTTCTGTTGTGGATTTACCTATAGATTTGCCCGCATCATCACTTGAAGTAGTGTCTGAGCCTTCATTCACCGAGAAGAATTTATCCCCCTCTCTCTCTCTCGACTCAACACTTGCCAGGCTTCCCCACATAGCACAATTACTCTGTCCCAGCTTACTGGACCATTCTTCTTCAACTTGTATCAGTGCGTCTAGCATCCTTTCATTGTTGAGGTTCCTTACCTCCTCTGACTCTGCTACTGACGCCGGCGCCTGGCCCTCCTGTTTGTTTGAGCTACAGTCAGTCTCCTTGAGCTCCAGTGCTGTTCCCGCTGACGCGCAGCCATCGCCTGCATTCGCTCGTTGCTTGGTTACCGTGGCGTCCATGAAGTCGGCGTCCGGCTCCCTCGCGTCTCCTCCAGCAATCGCCTGGATATCGCCCATCTCCCTCGCTTCTCCGCTACCGGCCATGGGAGTGCCGTCTGGCTTTCTCCCTTCTCTGCTAGCATTCGCGGGGGCACTCACTGAGGCTGCGCTCCCTGGTTGCCTGGATACTGAGCCGCTGGCGTCCGCGAGGACGGCGCCCGTCTCCCTCATTCCTCCGGTGGCGTTCTCGCTGCCGGATACTTGCTCCTCCGCTGGCTTTGCCCCTGATGCACTCCCTGCTGGCTTTGCTCAAAAGGATTCCGGCAAGGTAGGCTGCCTGAAAGTTGCTTCTTTGCCCTCTTTTGCCACCATAATCCTGTTTCTTTGCTCGAGTGCATCTTTATTTAGCCCGGCAGCAGCAGTCTGTGTCTCGTCCCTCATAGTCATGGATCTGACTCCAGCCTTCTTGTCTTTCTCGGCTTTTTCGATTTTGCGTTGCAGGGTTTTCTGGACCAAGGTAGAGTTTAAGGCCGGTGCAGGCGTCCCTCGTTTGCCGGGACAGGGTGTTTTGGGGATCGCGCCTGTGCCCTGTAGCTTCGTCACACTACCGGCCATGGACGCTACTTTCTCCACTAGTGCTGAGTATACCAATGATCAATAAGAGTGTGAGTAAAAATAGCACTTGGACATTTGAGAGAGGATTATTGAGCAACCCAGGTTATATAAGACATATGCAGGAATGGATACCCCAATATTGGGCTGAGAATAGGAATACAGCTACTACTAATATGATTTGGGACGCATTTAAAGCTGGAATCAGGGGAGAAACATTAAGCTATACACTGCAAAGAACTAAGAAAGAGAGGATTAAGACAGAGGAAAGGATGAGGGAACTGGAGGTCCTAGAATAAAGACTAATTACAGCAATCCACAAGCGAGACCCACTGGAGGAAATACTTCTAGAAATAGAAATAAATAAAGCAGAGGCAGGGACAAGCCTGGCTCAGAAGGCGGCAGGGAACTATCTAGCAAAGAGGGAAAAGTGCTATGAGTTCAATGAAAGGGTGGGACACTTATTAGCAATACGCACCCGACAAAATTTATCAGCAGGGGATATAAAAGAAATTAAAGATAGGCTAGGCAACGTGGTTACCACTCCAGAGGAGATACAGGAGGTTTTTAGAAGCTATTATGGCAACCTATACGATTCAAGCATAGGAAACGTGGATGGAGAAATTACAGATTATTTGGCGGGAATACAGCATGATATATTAGACACTACAGCTAAGGAAGAATTAGATCTACCACTAACACTACAGGAGATAAGGGAGGCCGTACGTTATTTACCGGGGGGGAAAGCCACAGGACCAGATCAGATCCCGGCAGAATTTTATAAAATCTTTTGGGAGCAACTGGGGGGGACATGTTAGAAACCCTTAGACAGGCACAGGACGGGAGTTCGATACCACGGTCATGGGCAGGCGCAGACATAATAGTGATTCTTAAAAAAGACAAGCCTCCGATGGAGCCAGGGTCCTATAGACCAATTACACTCCTAAATGCAGACACAAAAATCTTCTCAAAATCATTAGCTCAAAGACTTAGTAAAATCATTGAAGGATTAGTTAGTACTTCACAGCATGGCTTCATTCCTGGAAAAGGCACGACCCAACATACTAGGCAGATGATAACTATTCTGGATGCAGTTGAGGTATTGCGAGATCCTGTCGCAGCCATATTTCTCGATGCTGAAAAGGCCTTCGACAGGGTCTCGTGGGACTATTTATGGAGGGTTATGAAATGGTTTGGGATAGGCGAGGGATACATTAAGGCAATCCAGGCTCTCTATGAAAACCCAATAGCCAGGATAAGAATAAATAGAAACTATACGAAGGAAGTTCAGATCAAACGAGGGACCAGGCAGGGCTGCCCAGCGTCGCCGCTGCTGTTTGCTTTATATCTAGATCCCCTGCTTAGAAAACTTGAGGCTAATAGGATTATCCACCCAGTGATACTGCACGGGAGGGAGTATAAACTATTCGCCTATGCAGACGACGTGGCCATTATAACACCAAAACCAGGGAGGGCGTTAGTTGAAATAGAGCAGGAGGCTTGGAAATTTGGCACGATTGCAGGATATTCAATTAATAAAGGCAAAACCCAGATCGTTCAAAATAAATACACAATACACCAAGACAATAGAATTGTTCCCGTAGCTACATATCTAGGGATAAAGGTGACCACTGACCTAGATAAATTAGTAGAAATTAATATGACCCCATTACTAGATAAAGTTAAAAGGAACACCGAAAGGATTCACAACCTACACCTGACGCTAATGGGGAGAATAAACGTCATTAAGATGATTACCTTCCCAAAATTCTTATACATTTTCAGAGCGATCCCATTATTTTTTGAACAATCATGGTTCCGGAAACTGGAAGCAATACTTAATAGGCTAATCTGGGCCCAAGGGAAGACGAGAAGAGCGTATCGGTACATGGTTCTCCCAAGGGAGAAGGGAGGTTGGGGAGCCCCGGATTTTAGACTTTACTATTGGGCAGCAACATTGCAATACGCACAAGGGTTGCTAGGTGGTGGGAGTATTGAGGAACAGGATACAAATGTATATAGAGCACTTATTGGGGATGAAGCCGAGAATGGCCTGCTGAAAACAGTGGATTATAACTATTTTAAACACACTAAGTTTAAGACTTTACAAGCGGCTTATAAAGTTTGGAGAGGGGTGGCAAAGAAGCTGGGGTTCGGCCGATATAATCATTACACACGACTATATAACAATCATTCATTACCAGGGGAAATATTCAGCTATTCAATTATGAAGGAATGGGATAACAGGGGGATTAGAAAGATAGGAGATCTTATGGACATGGAGGGGACAATCAGACAATTTCAGGACTTACGGAGGAAATATGACATAAGAGGGAACAATTTTTTTAAATACTTACAGCTAAGAAGTTATCTAGCAGATAAAAGAGGAGGACCAATAGGGTTCGAATTCAGTAGGATTATGGAGTACATAGAGAAGGCGGATAGATGCACAATTAGACAGCTTTATGCCGAATTGTATACATTAAACACCGACGATATAGATAAGTTTGCCACTAAATGGGTGGAAAAGGTGGGTGCCTCCATGGAGGACTTACAGACATCTTTGAAGTTAGGCCATACAGTTTTATCTTCTGCAACACTACAATCGCAGCACTACAAAACAATATATTCTTTATACCACACGCCAGCAATGGAATCACATGCCCACGATGCAACTCATCAGAGGCGGATATTGTCCACATGTTTGCCCAATGTCCACAACTACATACATTAAAAGGGGCAATTGAGAACTTTTTGGCAAACTCGTTGGGAATCACACGAAAATTGACAGATGATATTATAATCTTAGGAATCGCGGGCGGAACAGAGGAGTACCACATAGAATTTATGTTTATGGTAACGGCGGTGTATCGAATTGGAATCGCGAGAGCATGGCTTGACAAGGCTCCCCCCACTTTTGAACTCTGGATAGCAAGGCTGATTTCTACTTACAATCTGGAAAAAGCTATTTATGAAAGAAAGGGTAGGAGGGCGAGAGTGATGGGGGAAAGAATTTGGCAACCACTAACTCGCTGGAAGCAGAGTAAGACTCAAGGCGGGAGCGAGTAGAAATGGGTAAGAAGCCAGAAAATAATGTTTATGATAGGTTTGCACCAAGTTGTATTATGGTATGTAGATAATATCAAAACACATATGAATATGATTATTTGTATTACTTTTGGTTCTTTTTTCGCTTAATATTTTATGAGGTTGCTCTGCATTGTTTTTTCTCCTTCTTTTTGTTTATTACTCTTCTTTTCTCTCCGTATACGGATTGTCTTATGTGCTATATTGGTGTACATTGTAAAAATGGGTTAAAAAATCTTTAAAAAAAAAAAAAAAAAAGAAGCTTTTCCAGATAGCTTGTGGTATTGTAATTTGTTGTCATGCTCTACTGGTAGCATTAATAAACGATGTAAAGTAATTCCTTTAATATTGTGTGCCGGCAACCCAGTTGGAGCAGTGACAACACAAGACAAATGCGACTCAGTTCTTTTCTGTAGAAAACTTGTGATTACTTTAATTAAAAAACGTTTTCCTGTTCCAGCTTGTCCACTCACATACAAATGGATAGGTTCAAATTATGAGCAAGAGCACTCTTTCTTCTCATGAAGAAATCCATGGTCAATCTGTTCTCTCACTTGCTCATATATTTCTTTCTGCTCATGATTTAGCTGTTCTTCTAAGATTCCTAAGTTTGTTAGATGTTCTTGACCTTGATACATTACTGTTTCCACCTCTTCCATAGAAGTTGCTGCTTCATTTAGAACAATTGGTTCTCCTAGTGGGTCCTGACTCAACGGAGGAGAAGTTTGACTGTCTTGAGAACTATCTCTAGCAATCTTAGCTGCAATTGTAGCTTCTTGCTCAATTTCGTCATTCAACATTTTGACATAATTAGCAAAAACAGAACATTCTATAGTATCTTTAGTTGCATCTTCATAGCTCTCAAAATCTCCAAGTAATTCCAATTCTGAACGCCATGGCTTGAAAAGTTGCAAAAGAGCTAAATAGTAAAATTCCCTTTTGTCAGGTGTTTCGCAACTCAGTTTACGGTGATTAATCAAATGTCCTTTTCTTTGTTTCACCAGACATCCTTCAGAACCAATAACGGCATATATACCATTATTAATGTTTTCGTTAATATTCCGTTTAAAAATATAGTTTTGCAGCACTTCGTAGAGACAAATGTTCTCAAGATGATGACTTCTATTTGGATAATATGTATCCAACATATTTGTTTTCAGAATATCAGTACTTTCTGGCTCTTTTTCAGCTAAATATTCAATTTCTTGTACAGATTTAAGAACTCGGTATCATGTTGCAGCAAGACCTAGACTCACCCAAATGATTCTTCTGGATTTAGAGTACAGACTTGTAGATGATAAGCAATCCGAGCATTCATACGCTCCAATTTATCGAGGAGATAACATCTTCAAACTGTAACTGTATACTTTCTTATTTAGACTCTTCTCATGGGAAATCTCTTCCCACATTTCCTTCAATTCCGTCTTTTCTGACTATGTTATGTACGATGTCACATATCGAGCAACAGCAATGGAATTGTCTGCAACAAATTAAATATCCATATTAGCATTCCACATGGACAAAATGACTGAGTTATAATCATTTATGTATTTTGGCTCTTCATTTCTTCTTAAGTTGTAGGTATTTTTCGGAGACTTTCTTGTGATATTATGTCGCAAACATGACATAAAACTGTTCACTCTTCCTTTTGATATTACAGGTCGAGGAAATGCAAAACGGCATTTGCTGTAGAATTTGTCCTTAGATTTGTACTTTTGACGACAGTATTTGCTACAGCGATGGCTTTGGAATCATAAGACTTGTTGTCTCAAGTCCTCATCTTGTGTACTTTTGGGTACTTCACATGTAGCGTAATCTGCAATAAAAGACAACACAGTATCATCTGAGTCAGTTCCAAATTTGGGAGCATTTTTGATCCATAATAGCATATGTATGAGAGGAGCACCTCTCGCTTGATACTCCTTTCTCCAAAAGAAATCCAGAACCTCTCCAAGAGGAGGATTTTTTTTGTTGGTGATAAAAGACATCATAGCTTCAAATGTATGATTGAAATACCTGCATACATCAACAGGATCCAAAGGGCACAATTCTCAAGATGTCTTGCATTCGATATTTGGTATATTTGGATTTGCCTCTTGAAGAAATTGAAGTATATCATCCCAAGCATATTCAGCACAGCTTAGAGTAAGGAACCATGTAGGAGTTCCTAAGTTCCTTAGCATACATATGTTTTCTCCGTGGCGACGGTACCAGTACTCATTAGTACCACGCTGACATGCCATCAGATTAATCAGCTGAGTTTCTAACACATTATCTTTCGGCTGTACTTTATCCATAAATTCCTTTGCTGAAACATTTTGCAGATGTACACCTGTTTTCAATATGTGGTTTACTGCATAAGAAAGTCCAGACAAATCACTCTCAAACAAAAGATGAAACAAATATGGAATATATTGTCAAAATCTTGCATCTTGTGCATATAATCTTGATGTCCGGTATTCAGATGCAGGAATCTGCACAGGTCGTTCATCATATCGTCCTCCTTTTCCTGTAGGAAACAACGAGCTTCCAAGCTTTTTTCCTATACACTAATGGGACTTCCTTTTGCTTCTTTCATTTGAAATAACTCTATAGCATTCCCCATCATTTCTTTGGAATGCAATGGATGAACACTGTAATGTTCGTAGATTTCTTCAGTTATGGACACATCCACTTTTTCAATTTGACCAGATGGCAAGTCAGTATCTTCTTGTACAGATATTTCTTCTTCTCCCACATACACATTTTTGTAATATTGATTATTTTTTACCAGATACAACATTGCCTTTTTCACTTTCCTAACATCCACTAATTCTTGCCAGATTTTCTTACTCTTAGTAGGAATGCCATTAACAAGAATAACTAAAGGTTCATCCTCTACATTTTCTACACCAATAGTTTCAATATTTTTCTTTAAATCTAGAGGCAAATATACAACTCTTCCCTTTAATCCTCTCTGTAAATCAGAAGGAGACAATTTTCCTGTCTTAGGCTCCATACGAACAATAGCCTGAAATGGATGCACACATTGAATAAGAATAGACTCATAGGTATTTAAATCCATCAGTTCAGAAGGAATATTTACCAACTCAAGATTATTATGCACAGCTCTAGCAGGCATTATGTTCTCTTCTAATTTGTTATAACAATATTTACAAATACGCTGATCAGAACCCAAATCAAAACAATTCTCTACCAACAAATAAGTTGTAAAATCCTTCCACTCATTATTATTTTCCTTTCACAATACAGATCAACAGTCCTGGTCGGATTTTTATAATGAATTGGTCGAAAACAGATACAAGAATAATTTGGCCTTTCACCTGAAATCACCTTAAACTGTATAATTTCTTGTTCAAAATTTTCTGCACTCCACTGTCCTACATTCTCTTCCACATTTTCTTCTATTAATCACTCACTTTCTGCACTGTCTTCCTGAGGACCAAAGTAACTAATCTCAATTTCATCACAAACATTTGTTACGTCTGATACAGATCCACGCAAAAGAGCACTGTTCAACTTTTTTAACATTAGTGCTGGACTTTTCGCATAATACAATGTTCTGACTAATTTCCTCATCTGAGTATGATGAACTGCTAACATCCTGAAATGGTGGAAAACACTTCAACATACTTTTTTAGAAACACAAGGTAGAGAATGACCTTGTAAACCAATATTTTCTCTCACTCTGCAAGGGTCTTGTCCTTGCAACATCTTAATCTTTTGTTTAACACTTTTCTTTGTGTAATTACGTAAGAAATTGCGTAAAAAATCAATACATTCTACTACAATTCCAAGTGTACACTGGAGATTTAGGACGTCTCCCTAACACTTCAGCAGCTAACACCTCTTCTGCATTTCTAGGAACAATTTTCTCTTTCTCAATAGGACAACCATTTCTAACCTCATAAGCACGACCAGTAGTGTCAACTGCATGCAATAAATCATTACTCTGAAGATAACTTTCTTCATTAAAAAAAGGCTCAGAAGTTGAAGTATGTTTCCATTCACCCAAAAAAAACTCACAAAAATGACTTCTGTTAATTAGTCTTCTCCACCTACTTTTGCTCTTCATTAAATGGATTGGTTTATCTAGTGATCTAATTCTATTGATTACTAATATAAACAGTTTTCTTTTCAATTCCAAAGCTTTCTCAACTACATTTTCTATAGCTTTCTTCTTCTTATAAAATACGTTTTTTTTCTTATATACCTTAATTTCTTTCATTAAATTTGATACCAATCTATTATAACACATTTTTTTCCTAATTTCTATGAATTGATTTTTTCTCCTTGTACTATACACAGTTTTGTCTGCACTTGATTTTCCATTATTCTTTTGTTTATTTTTCGTTGCTGATACACTAAGGTCATTTTTTTGTTTCTGAACACTATTCTTAGTCTTTAGTATTTTCCTCAAAAAAGTGCTCCTGCTCTTACCAGTAGTTTCTTTCTGTTTGTTAAGACATCTCTCTTCATGTAAATCTTCTTGGTGAGTTCCCTTCAAATACACACTTTTCTTTCGTTGCTTTGTCTGTTGGTACTTCGTCGGCATGATGCAGTACTTTTAGTATTGATAAACACAACCTATAATATAATTAAAAAAATATGTAACATTACAAAAAAAATATATCAAATATTCTATTATATTATTTACAAGAAGAGAGGGAGGAGTATGAGGACAAAGCTCGGAGTATGAAAATAAGAAGACTTACAACAAAAGAATAAGGAGTATGAAGCAAGGAAAATCCAATAAAAAATGAGTGTATAAATAGGCAGTACAATATAAGGAAATATAGAAATAGCCGCAGCCCGTGGAGGCAGTTGCAAGGGGGCAGGCAGGTGGGGTGGAGGAAGGGCAGGGAGAGGAGTGATAAACAACGGAATCTGGGGGCATATCACCAACTAGTAGCGATATTTATCGCTAATTAGAGTTAGCTACGATTTTTTTTATCGCTGCCTATCGCTGGATATGTTAGCGGAGAAAACATGCTATTAGCAACGTTTTTCTGCATTGTGGTAAAATGTCCAGCAATAGCGGCAAAATGGGTGAATATCAGTGAGAATACAGCAATATTCACGCATTAGAGACGAAATGGTCTGAGCCATGTTATCCAGTCGGTAACTGGTTTGGTACGCCCACTTTGCACATCATTAGAGATAAACATCGCTGACATGCAAAGAGGGCCCCAAACGGCTTGCTAACTTAGGCTACTATAGCAATTTACAAGAAGCTATTATCAAGCCCATTTTCGCCGTTTTATCGGCAGTTTACTGTCCATAAAACGTCGATAATTTTAACACTGGTTCTTAATAATATGCCCGTCTGTGCCATATTATCAGTAAAGGGCGATACATTATCGCCGCGTTTACCGGCAGGAAACTGGCACTAAAGCGGCGATAATGGTGTCGATAGTATATCCTTGTAAATTTCCATTGAAGCCCAGGTTAACACCATAACTTCGGTTTCTATGGGAATTCATATGGATATATTATCGAGAGCATTATCACTGCTTTACCGGCAGTTTCCTGTTGATAAAAGTGTCGATAATGTATCGTCCTTTATTGATAATATGGCCCATAATCTCTTAATGTACAGAGGCACAAAATGATATGAAAGAAAAAAACATAACAGCATGCATTATTGCAAAACACGTTTACTACTATAAAACGTTTAACAACAGACGAATATAGAAGCATATTATCAATGCAGGCGATAATATTATAAACACTTTGACTGCAGATTCCTGTCGATAAAGTGACAATAATTGTATCGCCGAGTCTTGATAATATACCTTATAATTCGTTAATGTACAAAGATACACCCCACAGACGCACTTCCATACAACTTTTCAACTCACCTTTCAAATTGAATTCTAGATTAACAGGAATACCACTCACACAGTGGATATTGTTCTACAAAATCTATGGAGTTCAGTGTTTGCAGCACAACCGTCAAATGGAACATTTTCCCTCTAATTTTACATATACATACATATAAATAACCAATTAAAATCGTGTTCACATTAATTCAAAAGAAAACACACATTTCGATTGGTTTAACATTCCAAAGCTTTCGAACTAATAGAACGTTCAACCCTTCCCCCGTTCTACAATCTTCCAGTTACCATAGAAACACTTCAGGGAACACCTAACTCAGCACACTGGTGAAAAGTTCATCATACATTGTTGCAAATTAAAACAGCAAGTGTGCTTGACTGGATAATATACCAGCTTTTTTTATGTAACGTTCTTTTCTATCACTTTTTTCTTAACCAATAAAGATATGGCTTTTAAATAGGAGGAACATGGAACCTAGTTTTCTGTAAAATGTTGTCAAACAGCCAATCATGTCTTTTCTTTTTTCAAAACTACATGTTGTCCACCATTTTAGAAAAATCTTACTTTTGAAACTAGCATTTCATTTACAGACGCCATCAGAGTCCATCCAGACCTCTCTTCAAAATGCTTACAGTGTGGATTGTGGGACACAGCTATATTTTCTGGAGTCAAAGGTACGCAGAACGGAAAAGAATTCACAAGGACCTAGGTTTACCAAATGTAGACATTAAATGGATTGGACAGAGAGTATTAAAGTTGCACCAATTGATGCCATTGGTGAAATCCTTTATGCATCTCCAACACCCTGACCTCATAATTGTGCACTGTGGTGGCAATGACCTAGGCACTTTGACTGGGGTAGCTCTGGAAATGCTCATGAAGGACACCTTTGCCCAATTGATGACACTGTTCCCGGAAACTGTCTTTGTATATTCTAATATATGCCAAAGGCAGAGATGGAAGCGGTCCAACCACTATTGTCCACAGTTCTAAAAAGCTAGGAAACATGTGAATAAATCTCTTTCCGCCTTTCTCAGTGACTACCGAATGGGATCCGTTTACAACAATAATCTGCGTTTCAATATGCATGGCATCTATAGGAGAGATGGTGTACATTTTACAGACTCTGCATTGGTACTTACTTGTAGGTACTAAAATCTCGCAATAAACACAACAGCTCTTTTTAGAGCCACAGAACACATAAACAAATACACTTCATAAATATCTAAAATTATTTTTAGTTTTCTTGGTTATGTACGCGTACGTGACGACTTTCAACATTACAGCTGTACGTCATCCATACGTGGTTGGTACACGTACAATAAATGTACCACCCCCTGAGCAACACTATAGGTTGAGAATGTTTCTATCGTGCTCCCTTTCCTTTTTGTCAAGTTTGTTTTACTGTTTCCTTGTGACTCGGCTGCCGTGACAAATAAGAGGGCTTGCAACACTTCCTGGTTTGGAATATTGACAGCCAATCAGCATGCAGCTCCTGCTCGTAATTGTACATATTTCTGTACGCGTACGTTGCGATTTCCCCCCCCAAAAAAATAGAGCCTAAACATGCATGTACGACTCCCTAACCACGCGTGATCGTCACCACGAAGCCATTAGCATGCATTTCGGGTCATATTATCAACAAAACGAGATGGATTATCGCCGCTTTATCGGCACTTTCCTGCTGATAAAAGCGGGGATAATGTGTCGTCTTTTGTTGATATCGTGTTTTGTTGATAATTTGGCCCGAAATTATTTTTATTAATGTAATTGTTTATTTACCTGCAATCAGCCAGATTCCGTTGCTTATCAACCCCCACCCTGCCCCTCCCCCACCCGCCCTGATTGTCCCACCGCAACTGCCTCCACGGACCGCGGGAGAAAGACGCGGTAGCGATCTAGTCATTTACCACAGAGTTGTGGGGAATCCTTGGTGAGGCACGCGCTCACTAACGAGTGCGCACTTCACCGAGGACGTTCCGGTGTTCAGACCCGTTTTGAATTGCTCCTTAGACATTCCTGAAGAGAAAGTGGAAATATTTCTGTGAGAGTTAAAGATCGTTGTTTGACAAGTTACTGAGTAAGTAAACTTACCTGACATTATAGACAATATTGAATGTAGTCAGTCGATGTATTTTCTCTAACTTAAAAGAAGAATCGATAAGATTTGTGATTAGCAAAGTCTTAAGGTAAAAGAACACATTGAGTTAGGAATAGAAAAAAGCCTTTTGAATTAAGAAGGAATATTAACGAAAAACACAAGGTATTGAAGGATTGACAAAATAGTTAACAAGCAACTGCATAGAGAAAAGTTAGTAGAAAAACACAAGGAAATTTATAATATAAAAATTAGACAATAAAGTGAGAGGCCTAGGTTAATGAATGTTACGTAATTATAGGTTAAAAGCAGTGAGAAAAATAAAGAACCGTAAGCTACAAGGTTGCAGATAAATACTAGAGGAGAGGCTAGTTCAAAATTGGAAGGGGTAGGTAATTAGTAGGGTTAGACTAAGTTATAGATGAGGAATAGAGATAGAGTAAACACATGAAGTATTCAAAAAGTAGTGTGATAATGATGTCTAAATATACACAGATACACAGTGTTGTTCACGACAATGAATACTATCTTTTCCATTCTAGTAAAACACATTTACTATTTTGGAACGGGTAAGGTGACATATTCTACATTTTTAGTAGTGTATTTTACTATACCAGCCTGAGTATTTTCCTATAGTCATAAGGAGTGATTGCTTTAAAAATGTAAGAAAAGCTAAGAATAGGATATCCTTATAAGTAATTATAGTTGTATAATTTTGCAAAGGAGTACAACTGTACTAATTGAATGTTATTAGATAATTGTATTTATATAGTATTTTTTGTAGGCCAAAATAGGTGAAAACTGTAGTTTTGTACTATATATTACGAAAAATGATAAAATTAACTGTTTATATTTTTATACAAGGAGCAAGAACATAAAGGCAAAATTATGGAAGGAGAACAGCCTCATACTCAGGAGACTTTGGATATTACTTTGAGTATAATTGAAGAACTAATCATATCTGTCACAGGCATGGGAGAGTAGAAGGGTAAATTAGTGTTGCAGACATCAATTGTGATTTTGAAGATGAAAGCTTTGATGCAGATTTCGTTGATATTTTAAATTATGTTGAAATTTTAGAACACATTAAATCAGAACCTGCTGATGAGGAAATGGATCTGAATTACATAGCTGATGAAGTTGTATTGGAATGTCTGTTAAATTATGAGATGTTATAAGAATACATTTATTGTTGAAAAATAATAAAGGTTTGAGCACTATCTACTGATGTATTTATTGTAGTAAAAGTGAAGCAGTTATAGATTCAGTTATATATTCTTTTAATGTTTGTATTGATTTAAAATATGCAAAGTGAGTTTGAGGGTATCGATTGCTTAAAATCCGTATGGAGTATAGATGTAGTCTTGTATGCAGGTGTAAACTTGTGTTTTATGCCTTCAATTCCCTTAGACTTCCGCCAAACACCCTGACACTACTGTTTTAGTATTGTAGTGAGCCACTCAGCAGTATGTTCTTTTTGATTGTACTGGGGTAAAACTGAAGCTGTAATAAATTTAGTGAGGGACTTTCTTTGCAGAAGTGTAATGATGCAGTCAGTATCTAGATACTCATGGATTAAAAGAGACCTTAGTGCATAGGTTGTTTCAAAGATCTATGGAGTGTGGATGCACTGTTCTATGTACCAGCAATCTTATGTTTTATACATTCAATTCCACAATGTGTATCCTAATACTTCCAACAAACATTCTCACACTATTGTTTCAATATTGTAGTGAGCCATTCAGCAGTATGTGTTTATCTGTATACTGTGGTACAACTGAGGCTGTTATAAATTCAATCAGGTTCTTTCCTTGTAGTTTTGTAATCATTCACTCACTATCTAAGTACTCATGCTCTAAAATAGGCTTTAGGGCATAGACTGCTTCAAAACCCTTATAGACGATGTATGTAGTCTTCTATGTACTTGCAAATTTGTGTTTTATACGTTCAATTTACTAGTTTGTATTGTTACACTTCCAGCAAACACTCTGTCACTGTTGTTTTAGTTTTGTAGTGACTCATTCATCGGTATGTAGTAATCCTATCACTACATTAAAACACTAATGGGCACATATACAATAACTGGCATATCCCCAGGAATATGTCAGTTATTGTGCTCCTTGACACCACCACCAAGGATCCGCCGTATTTACAATGCGGTGTACCATGGGACAAAAATGGCACATATATGTGATGTATCTGTACTGTAAAGGTGGTGCATTGTTTGAGTTATGTTGGAAGTGCAAAATATCTCCAGCAATGGTCTGGGGGCCCTATGCTCCGACTGCTGTGTCAATCTTTACACCTGCTTCAAGGTAGTGCAGGGTTTTGACACAGCATTAGCGCAAAAGTGACAAAGTGGAATTTCGTATATTGTAGTCAGCCACTTTTAGGAGGTGTCTCAGCGCAGGAACGCCCCCCTATGTACGAATGTGTCCTTCTGGTACAGGGATTTACAATGTGACATAGTTCCCAGACACGTCACATTGTAAATACCACATATCGTGGTGCATCTTTTGCACTAGTGTTTCATCAGAAAAGTCATGCAACAGTGGTGTGAAAGAGGCACAAGGGTGTTGTAAATCTGCCCCTAATAAACACTTACAAATTCACCGAGGCAGTTTCACTAGCAGTGCATTCTTTTACTTTTGTTATTATTTTACATTACAAATATGAAATGTAACTTTAAAAATAAAATTATAATAAGTATTTCTTATAAAAATGTAGGAAATTGCTATAAAAAGAAAGAAATATGATAATTAGTATATTTCAAAATTATCATTTACAAAACCTATGAAATTCACTGAAAAAACCATAGGTTTCCCACACGTTATAGTTAGGAATTAGCATTTAAAAAACCTTAGAAATTCACTGAAAAAACGATAGGTTTCACACACGTTATAGTTAGGAATTAGCATTTAAAAACCTTAGAAATTCACTGAAAAAACATAGGTTTCACCCATGTTATAGTTAGCTGGACATTTCTCTCATACAAAACCATTGAAATTCCCTCGTTATAGTTAGTTCAGCTAACTATAACTCACGCGCCCGCAATGCACTGCTGATGACGTCACATACTACATCACTCATGACATGGTCAGTGACATCACTAATGACATCACTGATGACATCTCAAATGACATCACTGATGACATCATTCTTGTGAAAGAGTGGCACACCTCCTCTTACCCTTATATAACCTTTGATACACACATTCAAAAATAGAAACTAAAATTTTCAAAATAATGGAGATAACAATACTAGTTAGAACAACCTATTCAGTAATTCCAAAATCCACATACACATCCACTCATTCACCAACGGTTCTATATAGTCACTCATACATGTACTCATTCATCATATGTACTCATACACCTATACAGCCTGTTACACACCTACACTCATACACAGAGTTACTGACACAAATACTCACACATGCAAATAAACTTTCAAACATCCATTTGCTCTTATATATAGTTATACACATACCACTACACTTATTTGTACAGAAATGTACATATACTTACTCTCTCAAACAATCACTTATAGAAACACATACTTGGTTATACAGGAACTCTTTGAATCTCTCACCCTTATATATACTCACTTATATACACCAATACTCACATATAGTAGTTTAAAGCATATGTACTTAGTCATAAAGACAGTATTGAGACAGTCATTCACTCACTAACACACCTATACACACACTCATCCACCAATACAGTCCTGCACACATGCTGTCTTCAAAACACATACAAACAGTCACTCATTCATGCATCTATGCGCTAAGTAATATCCCCCACCGAACCATATAGACACTCAGACACTCATACTGATACTCAAAAAAACAACTAATAACCTATACAGACACTCATGTAGCCACTTGTTCAAAAAATGTGGAAGATTGATACAGATATTTACATATTTAAACATTACTCACTAACCCATGTATTCACTAAGATACACTTAATCAGTCAGGTATACAATCAATTTTTCAAAACAAATCATTCATTTAGACACTTATGTACCAATCTATTCTTCCATCGACTTTGAGATATACATATATAAAACATAATTAATTTTCAGAAAAACACACATTCACTGGATGATGTCATCAGTGATTTCATCAGTGATGTCATTTGAGATGTCATCAGTGACGTCATGAGTGATGTCACTGACGATGTCATGAGTGATGTAGTATGTGACGTCATCAGCAGTGCATTGAGGGCGCGCGAGTTATAGTTAGCTGAACTAACTATAACGAGGGAATTTCAATGGTTTTGTATAAGAGAAATGTCCAGCTAACTATAACATGGGTGAATCCTATGGTTTTTTCAGTGAATTTCGAAGGTTTTTTAAATGCTAATTCCTAACTATAACGTGTGTGAAACCTATGGTTTTTTCAGTGAATATATATATATATATACATCCAAATCTCCTTCTTGCGAATGAGTAGAGACCACGCAGGGGAACACTTTGGAAGCACACGTTATTCCTTGTGTGGCAAATGCATTTCGGCAATTTTATCAGCCTTCATCAGCGCCCAAGTATCCAGGAGGCTTCCAACAAACAAACTTAGCTTCTGCCGCCCTCTTATTGGTTGAGGGCCCGCTCCGCCCCCTGTAGATGTCTGCTCACCTGTTGTCAGTTCACATAGTAGATGTGGACTGCAACACCCAGAATGCAACGTGATGAGGCCAGGTAGGTGCTGCATGGGGGAGTTTTAAAATCAGACAATCTTGGCAGAACAGTTCGTGAAAAACCAATTTCCTGCTTGTGATGGAACAAAGCACCTCCTCGGGTCCCCAAATCGCTTCAGCCTTTGAAATCGGGTGTTGTGTCCGGCGGGGGCAGCAATGACAATGCATGCCGCCCAGCATGCGGTTAAGTAAGCTCAAAACCGCCTTCTTTTCTCCTCAAAGTCCATGGTGGGCCCTGACCTTCTAATACCTTAGACACACAAACAGCCGCCGCGGCAGCGAAGCCAGTGATGTCAGGGCCAACTTGCGAGGCGGGGGTCTCTAAACCGTGTCTCTAGCTGACACGGAAAAAATACATCCAAATCTCCTTCTTGCGAATGAGTAGAGACCACGCAGGGGAACACTTTGGAAGCACACTTTATTCCTTGTGTGGCGAATGCATTTCAGCAATTTTATCAGACTTCATCAGCGCACAAGTATCCAGGAGACTTCCAACAAACAAACGTAGGTTCTGCCGCCCTCTTATTGGTTGAGGGCCCGTTCCGCCCCCTGTAGATGTCTGCTCACCTGTTGTCAGTTCACATAGTAGATGTGGACTGCAACACCCAGAATGCATTGTGATGAGTCCATGTAGGTGCTGCATGGGGAGTTTTAAAATCAGACGGTCTTGGCAGATCAGTTCGTGAAAAACCAATTTCCTGCTTGTGATGGAACAAAGCATATATATATATATACCTTGCTTGTGGGTTCCTCCTTTCTTGCTAGCAAACTTGCGATCGTATTTTGAGCGGCACGCCTGAGCCGCAGAGTGAGCCCTGGGGCTATGCTAGCCCACCATGGAGACGCCCTACAGCGCCACCGAGAGGGAGGAAGGAGCTCTTGTTGGCAGATAAGGACAGCTGCGTTGTGCGATGTGATTCAGCACACCCCACTGTGGTTAATTCCTATGTGTTAAAGGGCAGGCTACCCACTGGGGAGGACAGGCAACTACAAATACCAAGATGCCATCTTATTGGCCACGCCCACTGAGGCTGAAGTTATAATGCTGTGTAGCTGCCAGAGAAATCGTTTGCCTTTGAATACTAGCCCGAGCCTCTGATGAAGTAGAGATACGAAACGCGTCAGGCTGGACTTCTATGCTGTTGCTGAAATTTGCATCCATTTCACTGCTGCTTCCAACAAGGATATTAAAGGCTGAATCTTACCTTGCTTGTGGGCTCCTCCTTTCTTGCAGGCAAACTTGCGATCATATATATATATATGTATATATATATATATACCCTTTGTTACTTTTCTTGTTCCAAAAGCCAGCCGCACCTCATTGCCGCATTCCACAGAAGTCGGCATGACACCGTCAAGCTGTTCAATGTTACTTTCCTTTAATTTAGAAAACAAACCCAACATCAGACGAGATATATATATATATATATATATATATATATATATATATATATATATATATATATATATATATATACATATATATATTACCTACTGGCGGTCGCCAGTAGGTTTATATAGTTTGGATTTTTTCCTATGGGATTTTTGAAAATTCTATGTTGAATAACTTTGGCGTTTGAGGACGGAATTGGCTGAAATTTTCAGGAAAATGAAACATTTTGTTTCTGAGCAGCCCCTGAAAATGTGGGGGGGGTTCGTCAAGGGGGGGCCGAGAAAAAAGGGGGGTCCCAAAACGCGTTTTTCCCATGCAATTTTCCATAGGGCGGTTGGACTCACTTTTAGCTCGAACGGCTGAATGGATTTACACAAAACTTGGCAAAATTGTAGATATTGTTTGGCCGATGTGCCTTTGCTAGGTCTCAATATATGTGCTCCAGTGGATTTTGATAAATTAACGTTAAAAAAAATATATATATCTGTAACAGCGCTCCGGTTAGCGCCCCGGTTCGCGTACCTGACGCGTAACGGAACTTCGCGAAGCGAAGCTGATTGGCTCTCCGGTGTCTGTCAACATTCTAAACAGTCCGGAGCGGCCGCCATCTTGTCTCTCGGTAGGATCGAGAGACAAGAGGTGAAGAAAAACGAAGGGGGAAATTAATGAAAGTGGGCAAGGTAGACCCCTCCTGACCCCCTAGGATTGATGAGGGGTTTATTAAAGGGTCCCGCGGGGCAAAAAATAAAAAAATAAAAAATTCCGTTTTTTCGCGGTAGAGGCGCTACCCGGTACGCGAACCGGGTAGCTAACCGGTAGCGTAACGGGAGTCCGCCATCTTGTGTTTCGGTGAAATTTAATCACAAGATGGAGGAAAAACAATGTGGGAAATGGGTATAAGGGTCACGGGAGACGTATCCTGACCCCCTAGGTTTTCTGAGGGTGGCTGAGGAGGCACACATGTGTGAAAAAACCCCAAATTTTTAAAAAAATGTTCGCGCGGTTAGCGTCCGATGCGCGAACCGGGTAGTATTCCGGAAAGCGTAAATCGTGAAAATTAGTAAAAAAAAAAGTTACATTTCAAATTTGTTTAGAGTGATCATAGTTAGGGTAGCTCTGAGAAGAGCTTTTGGGTATGTGGTAGATTTAGGTACTTATAAGTAGGTACCAATACATAGTCTTAAATTCAGGATAAAAACTCTGTTCCCCTCATCTGAGAAGTGAACTCCATCTCCTCTGTAGATATCTTGCATGTAGTAACGCAAGTTATTATTGCAGATGGAGCCCATTCCATGGTCTCTCATGTAAGCTGAAACAGTCTTATTTACATGCTTCCTCGATTTCTCAATTTGTGGACAAAAGTGGTTGGACCACCTCCATTTCTGTCTTTGGCATATATTTGAATATACCAAGGCAGTTTGAGGAAAACGTGCCATCAATTGCTCAAAGGTGTCCTTTAAAAGCATTTCCAGACCTACCCCAGTCAAAGTGCCCAAGTCATTTCCTCCACAGTGCACAATTAACAGGTCAGGTTTTGGCAAATGCAAAAAGGTTTTCACCAATGGTATCAATTGGTGACATCTTAATCCTCTGTGGCCAATCCAGTTGATTTCCACATTTTGTAAATTGAGGTTGTGTAAATGTCTGTTATCAGCATACCTTTGAGCCCAGTTGATGTAACTATGTCCAACAATCCAGACAGAAAACATGGTGAGAGGAGGTTATGCTGCAGTCAGATGAAGTGTGGGTATGAAATGGCAGTTGAAACAGTAGGAGTTTATAATGAAAAAAATTGTGGAGTTTCTGTGCTAATGATTCAGTAGCAGTGATTGGTGGATTTTGATTGCTGAAAACAGAAAGTTAGGGTGCATGGATGAGTTCTTTGAAAGATGTAATTTGAATGGTCAAGAAAAAATCATTTTATGAAAGATTGCACTGGATACGCAGGTGTACTGAGAGTTCAGAGTTCAATTGAAACATTGTTGTGTGAACTTGTAAACATGAGAGGTCTTTCAGGAGGTGGTTGCTATGGAAAAAAGGCAGAAAGGGCAGAGGGGGGAAGGGTGTTGATTTGAAAAAAGTGAGGGAAGAGTTTTGATTGGGTGACATGAGAGATATGTGTGATGAATTACAGCATTTCTGTGCCATTGTTGGTTGCAGCCTCTGGAGTGCATACCCTTTGCTCTGCTAAAGAAAAATTGGTGTGTGTCTGAGACTGTTTTGAAACTCAAAGAGTATTTGCTAAGGTGAGAAAAGATTCATTTAATTTAGATAGAGAATAGTATGCTTTAGGGAGAAAATTATGAAGAAAGTTGTGTATTTAAAATGTTGCTTTGTGTCAAGTGTTTTACAAATAGATTTTGTTTCTTTGAGTTACATAGCCATGTTAAAAGTGACGCAAAAATGGTGCAAGGGCCTTAAAAATACGCTTTCATGTGTGTTAGGGCATTTTAAGTCACTTCCCCATGAATGTGGGTGAATAATTGGTTTACTTGATGTGTTTAAAAACGTTTCTTGAAGTCAATTAGCTTTCTTGATATGTACTGCTAGAGTTTCATAGGCTGCTTGGGACATATTTACAAGGCCTTTGAGTCACTTTGACGTTATTTTCCCCATTTTAATTTAAGTCATTTCCCCGTGGTGCAAGGTCCTTGTAAATACGCCCCATGTGTGCTTGGCAAATTTAGATTTTGTTTCTTTGAGTTACATAGCCATGTTAAAAGTGACGCAAAAATGGTGCAAGGGCCTTAAAAATACGCTTTCATGTGTGTTAGGGCATTTTAAGTCACTTCCCCATGAATGTGGGTGAATAATTGGTTTACTTGATGTGTTTAAAAACATTTCTTGAAGTCAATTAGGTTTCTTGATATGTACTGCTAGAGTTTCATAGGCTGCTTGGGGCATATTTACAAGGCCTTTGAGTTACTTTGATGTTATTTTCAACATTTTAATTTAAGTCATTTCCCCGTGGTGCAAGTTCCTTGTAAATAAGCCCCCATGTGTACTTGGCAAATTTAAGTACTGACAGGGTGTGCTTCTACATAGGAGCTGTGTTGTGTTTTCAAATTATGACCAGAAAATCGTTTTTTTTTTTAAAGAAATGCTTTTCACATTTATGAGAAGGTCATAATGGTGTCTGCTTCTTTAAATAAATATTTTACTTTCCACCATGAATATGTGAGAATAATTTTCCTTGTTTGCCGGTTTAAAAACACGTTTCTTGAAGTCATTAAGGTTTCACAATATGTTCTGCAAGAGTTTCATAGTCACTATGATGATAATGATATACATTTAGAACTGTGTAGGAGGCATGGAGAAACTGAGGCTTCTGTAAGTGT
Source organism: Lissotriton helveticus (assembly GCF_964261635.1). Classification (NCBI taxonomy): domain Eukaryota; kingdom Metazoa; phylum Chordata; class Amphibia; order Caudata; family Salamandridae; genus Lissotriton; species Lissotriton helveticus. The sequence continues at coordinate 928,311,801 of NC_136067.1, read as the reverse complement.
CAAGGGAGGTGAGTAATGTACATTGCTCTGTTGCATACAGTCCTCATCTTCTGCGTACTCTTGGATATGCTAGACTACATCTGCACATTGAGATACCTAAGCTGAGGAAACACAGGTGATGTGATTGTGAATTGAGCATAAATATTTGCACGTTTTTCAATTATATCACCTGTGTTTCCTAACATTACGAATCACATTGTGCAGATGAGGTTTAGGCCTGTCCAGGGAGACAGAGGAGGTCTGGCCTTTGTTCAAGAGTGCAGTGGACATGACTCACTTCATTGGTAGGCCTGCACATGTATTATCTCCTCTGTACTCTTCAACAAGCCTACATTTCATCTGCAACCCTGAGTAGGCCTCACCTCAAACAAACCTCTGGATAGGCCACACCTTATCGTCATCCTGAATCAATCATTTAAAATGTTAGGGGCAGATTTATGATGGCCGTGCGCCTCTTTTGCGCCGCTGTTGCGTCACTTTTGTGACGCAGCAGTGGTGCAAAAGATGCACCATGTTGCAAGATAGGCCTCACTTCATCTGCAACAAGATACCGTCAGTTTAAACTGTATACATTTAGGACTGTGTAGGGGGCATGGAGAAGCAGAATCTTCTGTAAGTGTCAAAATTGTTGCATACAGTGCTCACCTTCTGCGTACTCTTTGATATGCTAGACTACATCTGCACAATGAGATACCTAAGCAAAGGAAACACAAGTGATGTGATTGTGAAATGAGCAAAAGAAATTGCACGTTTTTCAATTACATCACCTGTGTTTCCTAACATTACGAATCACATTGTGCAGATGAGGTTTAGGCCTGTCCAGGGAGACAGAGGAGGTCTGGCCTTTGTTCAAGAGTGCAGTGGACATGACTCACTTAATTGGTAGGCCTGCACATGTACTATCTCCTCTGTACTCTTCAACAAGCCTAAATTTCATCTGTAACCCTGAGTAGGCCTCACCTCAAACAAACCTCTGGATAGGCCACACCTTATCGGCATCCTGAATCATTCATTTAAAATGTTAGGGGCAGATTTATGATGGCCGTGCATCTCTTTTGCGCCGCTGTTGCGTCACTTTTGTGACGCAGCAGTGGTGCAAAAGATGCACCATGTTGCAAGATAGGCCTCACTTCATCTGCAACAAGATACCGTCAGTTTAAACTGTATACATTTAGGACTGTGTAGGGGGCATGGAGAAGCTGAGGTTTCTGTAAGTGTCAAAGTTGTTGCATACAGTGCTCACCTTCTACGTACTCTTTCATATGCTAGACTACATCTGCACAATGAGATACCTAAGCAAAGGAAACACAGGTGATGTGATTGTGAAATGAGCAAAAAAAATTGCACGTTTTTCAATTACATCACCTGTGTTTCCTAACATTACGAATCACATTGTGCAGATCAGGTTTAGGCCTGTCCAGGGAGACAGAGGAGGTCTGGCCTTTGTTCAAGAGTGCAGTGGACATGACTCACTTCATTGGTAGGCCTGCACATGTATTATCTCCTCTGTACTCTTCAACAAACCTAAATTTCATCTGTAACCCTGAGTAGGCCTCACCTCAAACAAACCCCTGGATAGGCCACACCTTATCGGCATCCTGAACCAATCATTTAAAATGTTAGGGGCAGATTTATGATGGCCGTGCGCCTCTTTTGCGCTGCTGTGCGTCACTTTTGTGACGCAGCGGCGGTGCAAAAGATGCGCTATGTTGCGACATATTTACAACTTGATGCATCTAGGCAGATGTGTCACGGTGTAAAGTCCTGTGCCACATGAAACCTGTGTCAGGTTTCATGTGGGCGTTTTGTTGCAGGGTGGGCATTCATTTGCATGAAAGCCCTGTAAAACTAGCACAGTGAAATTTAGAAGATTTCACTGAGTCAGCTTTATGGCATTGCTGAATCAAATCCTTACGCCTGTTTGAAACAGGCATAAGGAGTGATGCACCATGCAATGTGTGGCTTGCCCCTGTGCATTGCAGTAGACATGTCGCGCTTACGACGTGATTCCTGCAATGCGCCGCTTTTGCGGCACAGATGCGTGACGCATCTGTGCTGTTTTTGCTCAATGGTGCTCCACATTGTAAGTAAAGTTTTATTTTTGTTACGGTACTCTTACGAGGACCACAAATAAAATATACATTCATACATTCCGTATTAATACATTTTCAATGAGATTTTCAAAAACTTAAAAATTCTGTAACAAACGAATTCATTAGGGGGGCTTTTACATAGTGATAAAAAGTCTTGTGAGCTAGTGATCCTGCAGGACCGGTAGATGGGCATAAGACATGTTGACCTTGCATTTACAATTTCTGCATTAGGGCATATAAAAAATAAGTGTTCCAAATTTTGGTTGCCTCCTTGACAAAGGGTACAAAGGGCAGAGCTGTCAGGCCTCCAAGAGGAAGTGAAGGTTTGTACAGGAAGTGTTCCAAGGCGCAACATCATGATTGCACGCCTTGCACCATATTGAAGAGTATACTCTAGGTAAGGCTGACGTTGTTTGTATTCCTGCGAGGCTACATAAAATTTATATGTCGATAGACTATTACAATGAAAGTGATCAATCTCGTAGCTCAATTTAGGAGTGAAGTTTTTTTTAAAAAAAGTTTGAGTTGAGCTGGTGACCACGTAGACAAAATTTCCACATTGACTTTTGCAAGCTGTAGAGCCTCTCGCATATTTTTAATAAAGGTAGTATGAGTAGAGCTACTCTCGAATGTTTCTACTTTTAGCAATCTTCTTAAAGTACCTTCTTTTGAAAGAAGAAGATTATGGGCCCACCTTATGATACTCGCTATAGCTGTAGCATATGCGCTCGTGATGGTGCATTCCAGTCTCAATGCCTGTACTGGGGTAGATGTTGAAATCTTCAGTAGTTTTTTCAATATTCTTCCTTCTGTTAAATCCATATATGACCATTGATTTAGAGGAATATATTCCGATGCATAGGACAGGACCGGTGTGATTTTAGCTCGATAGACTTGAATCAGTGCAGAGAAATGTCTATGTCCAGTGGCCGAATATAAGCGTGACAAGGCCCCAGCATGCAGATCACTTTTTCTTTTCAGGTGGTTGATTTGATTGATGTTACTCATGTTTTGTGAGAAAATTCTACCCAGATATGTATACTCCTTTACTTGTTCTAGTTTCTCACCTCCCAGCTTCCATTCGTACCGTACCCTTTTCTTCTGCTTTGAAAAGGCAACCACTTTTGTTTTGTTCGTATTTGGAATTAGGTAATTTTTCCTTGAGTACTTATATAAAATATCTAAAAGATTTTGTAATCCGAAAGGTGTTAGGTCAAACATGACTATGTCATCTGCATACAGCAGGGAATGGATATATTCAGTGGCTATCTTAGGAGGAGTACATATCCCTTGCTGCAGTTGGGAAGGTAGGTCACTTAAATACAGTGAGAATAAAATTGGAGCCAAGAGGCACCCTTGTTTCAGGCCATTTGATGTTCGTATTACCTTCGATAGGCCCTTGTCACTTCCCATTTGGACGCGGCACCAGGTGTCACTGTGTAGATTCACTATCAGGTGTAATAGCTGCTCCGGGATCCCCATTATTCTCAATTTTAACCACAGGGTCGGTCTATCCACTCGATCGAAGGCTGTCGAGTAATCAATGAACGCTGCGTAAATAGTTTGTTTTTTCCCTGTTGCGTACTTATCTAAAATAGTTTGGAAGATTGCTACATTGTCAGTAACAGAATGGTGTGGGCGAAATCCGGACTGAAATTTAGGAATTAGACCTAATGAGAAAGCCCAATTTTTCAGCCTATCCAGGATTTCTGCTGCAAAAATCTTCCCAGCAGCGTCCATGAGGGCAATTTGCCTATAATTTCCCGGTGTGTTTCTTTTTCCTTTTTTGAAGATCGGGATTATGATACTTCCTTTCCAGGAATTTGGCATTTGACCACTGTCAAATACATAGTTAAATAGCGGCGAGAGCACCGTTCCCCACTCTTTATGGTCAATTTGGTAGACCTTGACAGGTATCTGATCGGGGCCAGATGCACCTGTGCTCCTTGCCTTCCTAATATTCATAGAGACTGACACTGCCGACGTTTTATTGATCTTAATATCTTTAGTTTCCACGTTTTCTCCTCCCACTTCTTCATTTTTAATATATTGATTCTGTTTGTATAGCTCGTGTAGGTATATGTCCCAGTTTTCTTCTGATACAGGTGTAGCCTCCAGCTTTTTTTTGGATCCTGTCATTGTTGCGATCAGTGACCAATATTTACGCTGGTTATTATGTTTAACTGCTAGCTGAATTTCAGTCCAATTAAAGTCCTGCTTCAGTTTTTTTCCTTTGGTTTTTTCTCGTCGTATTTGATTCTTTAATCTATTGATTTCCTTTTTGTTTACTGACGAGAATTCCAGATACTGGGCACGTATCAGTCTATTGATTTGTTTTACGACTGGTTGATTCCAGTTTTTATTCTTGTTTTTCCATTTTCTTTTTGCTGGTCTGTAGTATTCTAGCTTACTTTGCAGAGCTTGTTTGAGATTATTCGTTAGATGTTCAAAGTTCTTTACAGGGTCATCTGAATATATGTTGGTCAATATATTGGTTTCAGTAATTAGTTGGCGCAGATATTCCAGATTTTCTGTCCCCCAGTAAATGCGACGCCTAGTTGTGTTTACTTCCGTTTTTTCTGTAAGAAATAATGGCAGGTTATAAAAAGAGGACGGTGCAATCCAGTGGGTTGAAAGGTTTAAAAAAGCGTGATCACTTTCTGCAGTGAATATTATCGAAAGTTGACTCATTTGTTCTTTTCCTTCTGTTCCGCATATAAAGTAATCAATAGTTGAAGGAGATCCATTTCCTTGCCGTGTGTATGTTGCTGGTATATCACCATTGATGTTACCATTTAATATAATCCCATTAATGCCAGAGAGAAAAGCTAGTAGTGCGCGTCCCCTCTTATCCGATTTAGTTCCTTTTGGGAATTCAGGGAGTGATGGTTCCAAAGATTCCTCTTTGAGGAGACGAGCCCATTTCTTTATCTCGCAGTTAGAAATTTTAGCATTCAAGTCCCCCATTATGAGGTATGGCAAGTGAGATTGATCATCAATTATATGGGTGATAATTTCCATTAGGCGGTCAAACAGCAAATCATTATTATTACTGGTGGGAGGTGCGTAAATATTGAAGAGTAATATTTTTTCTAGTTTGGCTGAAGCATGGGTTCTAAGGGATACTTTTAAACATTGTAGATTGTCTGTGTTTGTGTTAATTATTTCCTGTGACCAAGAGTGATCTTCTTTTAATAATATTGCCAGACCACCCTTGGCGTGTCCCCTTCTTGATCTTTTTGCCAATGTTTCGTATACATAGTATCCTCTTTGAGTAAAGGTATTGATTAACCATGTTTCCTGGAGGGCGATGATATCAGGGGAATTTTTTATTGCATGTTTCATTTTTATATCAGTTTTCCCTGCCAGGTTCCAGGACAATAGCGTCAGACCTTTGCTAAACTTCGCGTTGTTGTGAATTTACCATTTTTTTGCTGTTTAAGGTTTGTGATAACCATGCCCATGATTTTATTGAGTTCTCATTGTTACTAAAGGTGGAATTCCGAGACCAGACTGACCTCTCTCCTTGAATTACTTGTATTCTAAGTAGATCTTTCCTCATAGTACTTGATGCTAGGTCTCCCCGATTAGAACTGTTGTTTTCTTTTCTTCTGTGGGTTTGTCCTAATATACCATTATTTGAGTTGTTAGTTTTAAAATCTTCCACCGAGATTACATCATAGCCATTTTTGTGAAGAATTTCCTTCTCTCTGATTATTATTCCAGGCAAAACCGGTGAATAAAAGGATACCTGTACTAGTTTGTTATTTTCTTTTATTGGAAACAGAACTAAGTCAATTTCATTGCTGGTCAGAGATTTCAAGGATGGAATTTCATGTAATAGATTAATGATTTTACCGCGATTAAACGGCTCCTTATCTGAAGGAAATAGCTCTTCAATAGTTATGTGTTTGGATGGATTTATTTCCCATGATTGGAAATTATTGTCATATGATTCTTTTATGACCATGTTATTTTGCGATGTAGGTCTATTTTCTATCGGAGGACAAAATTCATCTGCTTCAGGGTTTAAGGGTTTTTCTACTGATGTTTTTTGAATTACTGGAGTGTTCACCAGATTTACAGGATTAAATTTTTGGAATTTGAGCCTATTCCCTTTTTTCCTCTGTATTCTCCTCATAGGTTGTCTCTTCTTCTTCCCCCTTACTTTTTCCCTAGTATTACTTTTTTCAGACTGTTCTCTTTGGTTGAAATCCTGTTCAGCAGTAACTCCTGTTAGCTCAGTTTTATTTTTTCCGATAATCTGATCGCGATTGTTATCGGATACTTTATTCGAAAAAATCGAATAGTGTTTGGTATTGTTCTCAGCTTTGATTTCCAGTTCTTCTTTGAACAGTTTTTTAAGTGAATATGTGATTGGTGATTTTTCTTTGTTTTTTGATCCGTTAGTTTTATTGTTGATTATTAGTACGTCGTTCGTTTGTGTGCTTGCTTCGTGTTGTTTTGGGGCAGCACTTCCATTTTTATGAAATTCATCTGTTTGTTGTGATTCGACCTCTCCAGTTTGTTTTGATGAGACTTTAGTTAGATCTTTTTTCTTCTTTTCTTCAACCAGGAATTTAAGTATTCCTATTTGTACGTCTAAAGTATCATCTGAGTTAGCTAAAATGTGTCCAAGATGTGTTAGTACTGAATCCAGAATTTCTTGCAGTGAGAAGAGTGCTTTTGATATGGGAGAGACAGTATTTCCAGAGTTTAGGTTTATAAAATTTGGGTTTATAAAATTTGGGTCTGATAGATTGGTCAGATTAGAAAAAAGGTTAGGTGATTTTTCTGGCGAACTGGTTTGGGGATGTCTTTGACTTAGCAATATTTCTTTATTTTCTTCTTCAGTCTTTGAGTTATGATTTGCGGATACGTCGAAAAATAAGTCATTGTCCTGATTTTTTATAGGTGTTATAGTTGTTATTTGAGACACGACCAGACGAGATTTTTGACATTCTTCCGAAGGAGAGTAATTTGCCAAATTACTCTCTATTGTTATTTGACCTTGTTTGTTGGATTTCTGGTCAGAAAAATGTAACGAATCAGGTTCAACCAACTTATTTTGATCATCATTAGAATTTGGGGAAAAAAACTTTTTCTTGGAGAGGGTAGAGAAGTATTCACTTATAGCAGGAGTGCTTGATATTTGTCCTGGTTTTAGTGACTTGTCTACAGAATTTCTTACAGCTGCGTCCGTCCCCATTCGCCTCATGTAGATTGTCCGTGAGCGTAGTTTTTTTAGCGCCCTCATACTTGGGGACAGAAATCTATTTTATAGATGTAATGTATAGTATTAATTATATGCTGTGACTTGTCTTAATCACACTATCTCAGTTGATCAGTTAAGGAATGAGGGTTTTTTACACGTATGAGTCAAAAGTTTAGTTGAAGAGTTTTCTCTTATAGTGAGCGTTAGTGGGGTGGCCCGTCCCGTCCTCGGTCGTCCCCGGACGGCCACAGACGGCCCGCCCTTTTGCCCGGGCTTATCCCCGCGCTTAGTCCCGCGCGCGTCCCGCGTCGCGGGATGCGTGATGTTATCTATATACGTTTCGTTGGGGGCGTGTCCGTGGGCGGTTCGCCTGGGGGAAGAGGAACCAGGTGGTCTCCGCTAAGGATTCTGGTCCTCGCAGTCCCCCAGGCTAGGTGCTCTCGCTGTTTGCACCCTGGCCTCAACCCCTCTGACTCCAGCTGGGAGCGACAGGCAGAGCGTGCCGAGTGCAGCTCACGCTCACACCAGCGAGTCAGGGGGAGGCAGCGCCACGACACAGTGAGGAATCAGCGTCAGCTTCAGACAGCCAGCACAGGCTGCAGACGGTAGAACGAGTTCTCTTGCTCAGCTGAAGTAGAAACAGTAGATCAGCAACAGTGTTTAGCTCCTGTGAGTGGCGCCCGCGAAGCGGGTGTCACGAATCTTTAACCAGTTCGTTGGGGGCGTGTCCGTGGGCGGTTCGCCTGGGGGAAGAGGAACCAGGTGGTCTCCGCTAAGGATTCTGGTCCTCGCAGTCCCCCAGGCTAGGTGCTCTCGCTGTTTGCACCCTGGCCTCAACCCCTCTGACTCCAGCTGGGAGCGACAGGCAGAGCGTGCCGAGTGCAGCTCACGCTCACACCAGCGAGTCAGGGGGAGGCAGCGCCACGACACAGTGAGGAATCAGCGTCAGCTTCAGACAGCCAGCACAGGCTGCAGACGGTAGAACGAGTTCTCTTGCTCAGCTGAAGTAGAAACAGTAGATCAGCAACAGTGTTTAGCTCCTGTGAGTTGTAAATGCGGCACATCATGGGTGGCAGAGCAGCGGCGCACGTTTACTGGTGCATTCCTGGGGATGCGCCAGTTAACATAAATCTGCCCCTTTACATTTAAGTATGAGCAGGGGACACAGAGTTGGTGAGGCTTATCCAAGGTTAAGAAGAGATGAGTCCTGTTCACTGAAAACTTGGACATAGGCCTCACCTCCTCAGCATCGCTGGACATGGTTAAATAATATCTGCAAAATGTTACTCTTGTTAAACAATTTTACTATTATAGTCTCTGAGATTTGTCTCTTACTCTGCAACATCTCATTGTTGTTCTCTTTCTTTAAAGATAATGACAACATCAAGCATGAGTGATAATGAGCAATCTGTTGATCTCGATCTTATCATTGAACTTGTCATTGAAACGTCAGTGGAAGTAGATCCCTTGGATGATTTATATCCTGTGGATGATGAAGAATATGATGAGGATGCCGATTTGTCAGAATTGTATGACATAGGCTGGGAAGCTGACCTGCTCGAGCCTATGGAACTATAAAGACTTATTTTTAAAAGTTACTGGAAATGAAAAGTAACCATGTTAACCGTTTTATTTAAAATTAAATACAACTTCAAAAACAGCTTGTGTGAAGTGTCTTTAATAAAATAGTGAAATATGCTAATAAAATTAGTTCAGATTCACATATAAAAGAGCACAGGTCAAATGTAGAAGCATTCCATTTCTTTGCTACTATTTGTGAGTTTTAAATTTGCCAATGCACAAAAAATTATTGTATGTAGAATTGACAAGTAGTGTGTTAATTTTTTGACGACTGTTATTGATTTACTGTTTGGTAATAGTGGTTAATAACATTTTTTATTATATTTTACCACAGATTCAACTGCAGATCATTTCAAAATTACACAATGCCTTCGAAGCAAAGAAGGAGAAAGGCTACAAAACGTCAAACACAGCAGCTTACTACATGCTTGCAGCAGTCCTCTACAATAAAAACTTGTCAAGTCACCAAAAAAGCTCCGGGTAAGAGAACGAAATCTTTCCTAAGAAACATTTCCAGAAAAAAAAGTATCACTACAGAACATGTTTTAGTCCAGAAAAAGAGAGCCAATTTAAACGGAAAGGAAAGGCCACTCAAAAATGTTACTGCTAGAGCAGGAGATAACTCTGTGCATGGTAGTAGAAGGAAAAATCAGTTTAGGGACATTCGTAGACGAATGTTCCGCAACAGGATAATTGGCAATTTGTTAAAAAATATTAAGAAACGTCAACAGAAAGTGGCTTTTTATAAGAGAAAGAGAAACATTGAGAAAATTATTGATCAGGCATTCGAAATTAAGCGAAAGTTATTTATTTTGATAATCAATAGAATTAGGAAACTAAACAAGGTAATTTATGATTTCAAAACAAATAGTAGATGGAAGAGAACAGTTAATCGTAGTAATTTTTGTGAAGTTTTTTCAGGAGAATGGATGCATAGTTCAAGTTGTGAGGCATTTTTTAATGAGGAGAGTTATTTCCAGGAAAATGATTTGGTGCATGCAGTTGACACCAGTGGTCGAGCATATGAGGTGAAAGATGGTTGTCCGGTTGAAAAAGAAAAACTTGTGTCAACAGAGGCAGAAGAGGTGTTAGGTAATGAGGTTTTAGGAAGACGTCCTAAGGGACCAGTGTACACCTGGAAGTGTAGTAATATTTGCAGTGTGCGACAGGATTCCATCAATTTGCTTTGTGATTTTGTACGGACATTTAATAAGAAAACTTTAAAACAGAAAATGAAGTTGTTGCAAGAATTAGATCCTTGCAGAGTGAGAGAAATGACAGGTTTGCATGGTCATTCACTGGCTTGTCTTTACAGGAGAGTATGCCAGAGTGTTTTTCATCATTTCAGGATGCTAGCAGTGCATCATAATAAAGTGAGGAAATTAGTTAGAATGTTGTATTATGCTAAGAGTCCAGCAATTATGCTTAACAATTATGCACTGCTCTTTTGCATGGTTCTGAAGTAGATGTGAAGAATATTTGTGAAGAAATTGAGTTTTGTTACTTTGCAAGTAAAGAGAAGAATGTTGAAATTGACCCAAAAGAAGAAGGTAATGTGGAAGAGAGTGTACAGGTTTCCAGTACAGATAATTTTCAGAAGGAAATTGCCACGTTTCAGGTGAAATCAAGTGAGAGGCCTAATTTCACTTGTGTGTGTTGTCGACGCACTTATTATAAGAATCAGACCAAGTTAGTGGATTTATATGCAAAAAGTGAAAGGGAAAATAATAGTGAATGGAAGGATTTCGCAACATACTTGATGGTAGAAAATTGTTTTGATTTGGGATCGGATCAACGTGTGTGTACTTATTGTTGTAACAAATTAAATCAAAACCAGATGCCTGCTAGAGCGGTTCATAATAATCTGGAATTGGTTGACATTCCTTCTGAATTGAAGGATTTAAATACTTATGAATCTATTTTGATTCAAAGTGTCCATCCCTTTCAGGCTATTGTACGAATGGAGCCAAAGACAGGGAAATTACCTCCATCAGATTTACAGAGAGGATTAAAGGGAAGAGTTGTTTATTTGCCTCTAGATTTGAAGAAAAACATTAATACAATTGGAGTAGAGAAAGTGGAAGAGGAACCTCTGGTTATCTTAGTTAATGGGGTTCCAACAAAGTGTAAGAAAATCTGGCAAGATTTAGTGGATGTTAGGAAAGTCAAAAAGGCAACATTGTATTTGATGAAAAACAATAAGTACTACAAGAATGTATATGTTGCAGAAGAGGAAGTAAGTGAAGAAGAGGACAGCGATTTGTGTGCTGGACAAATTGAGAAAGTAGAAGCCTCTAAAAATGAAGAAATATATGAACATTATAGTGTTCATCCTTTGCATTCCAAGGAAGTCATGGGGAATGCTATTGAGTTGTTTCAAATGAAACAAGCCAAAGGGAGTCCCATTAGTGTTTGGGAGGAAAGTTTGGAAGCTCGGTGTTTCCCACAACTATTTCCAACAGGTCAAGGAGGAAGATATGATGAGCGACCTGATCAAATTCCTGCTTCTGAATACCGGACTTTACGATTGTATGCAGAAGATCCTAGGTTTCGTCAATGCATTCCCTATTTGTTTCATCTACTGTTTGAAAGCGATCTGTCTGGACTGTCATATGCAGTGAACCACATCTTAAAAAGTGGTATACAGATGCAAAATATCTCAGCAAGGGACTTTATGGATAAAGTCAATGTGCAAGACAGTATTTTGGATTCTCACCTAATTAATCTCATGGCATGTCAGCGTGGTACTAATGAGTACTGGTACAGTCGACATGGAGATTTAAAATGTATGCTGAGGAACTTAGGAACTCCCACATGGTTCCTCACTCTCAGCTGTGCCGAGTATGGCTGGGAAGACTTACTTGAATTTCTACGAGAGGCAAATGGAAACATTGAAAATATCGAATTCAAGACACCCGGAGAACTGTGCTCTTTGGATCCAGTGAATGTATGCAGGTACTTCAATCATAGATTTGAAGCTATGATGTCTTTCATCATGAACAAGAAAAATCCACCTCTTGGAGAGGTGTTGGATTTCTTCTGGAGAAAGGAGTATCAAGCAAGAGGTGCTCCTCATATACATATGCTGCTATGGATCAAAGATGCACCCAAATTTTGGACAGATCCGGATGACTTAGTGATGAGTTTCATAGAACAGTATTCTACATGTGCTGTTCCAAAGACAAAGGAAGACAAAAGCCTAAGAGAACAAGTTTTACGCTTTCAAAGCCATCGTTGTGGAAAGTACTGTCGTCGTAAATTCAGAAACAAGGACAAGTTCTACACAAAATGTCGTTTCAGCTTTCCACGACCGGTGATTTCTAAAGGAAGAGTGAACAGTTTGATGTCTTCGCTGCGACATAATGTGACGAGGAAATCACCCAAAAATACATACAATTTGAAAAGAAATGAAGAGTCCAAGTACATCAACGACTACAACCCAGTGATTTTGTTCATGTGGAATGCTAACATGGATATACAGTTTGTGGCTGATAACTGTATGGCTGTGGCTCGGTATGTGACATCTTACATCACAAAAAAAGAAAAGACAGAATTGAAGGATATGTGGGAGGACATTTTCCATGAAAAGAGCCTCAGTAAGAAGTTGTACAGTTTCAGTTTTAAGATGTTGTCGCATCAAGAAATCAGAGCTTACGAATGTTCCGACCGGTTATCTTCAGCAAGTCTCTATGCCAAATCTAGGAGTATCATTTGGGCGAGTCTTGGTCTTGCTGCAACACGTAATCGAGTTCTGAAACCTGTACGGGAAATTGAGTATTTGGCGGAAAAGGAGCCAAACAGTACAGATATTTTGAAGACCAACATGTTGGATACATATTATCCAAATAGAAGCAGTCACCTCGAGAATGTTTGTCTGTATGAGCATCTACAAAATTACATATTCAAGAGGAACATCAAAGAAGATATTGATAAAGGAGTGTATGCTGTAATTGGAAGTGAGGGATGTCTGGTCAAGCAAAGAAAATGGCCATTGGTAAATCATCGAAAATTGAGTGGCGAATCTCCTGAAAGAAAAGAGTTTTTCTATTTAGCTCTTTTGCAACTTTTCAAGCCTTGGGGTGCAAAAGAGGAACTGCTTGGAGATTTCCTCTGTTACGAAGACACTTTCAATGCAGCCAAGGACACCATAGAATGTCCTGTTTTTCAAAAATATCTAGAAATGTTGAATGCGGAAATCGAGCAGGAAGCAACAATTGCAGCCAAGATTGCTAGAGACAGTTCTCAGGACAGTCAGAGTTCTGTTTCATTGAGTCAGGATCCACTAGGAGGACCAGTTATCGAAAATGAAGCTGCCACTGCCATGATTGAAGTGGAAAGAGCCATGGCACATGCTCAGGAGGATGCGGTTAACTTAGAAGATTTGGAAAGACAACTCAACGTTGAGCAGAGGAAAATATATGACGAAGTTACCAACCAAATTGATCATGGATTAAGTCATGAGAAGAAAGAGTGCTCATGTACGTCGTTGAAGCCTGTCCGACTGTACGTGAGTGGAGAAGCAGGAACTGGAAAAAGTTTCCTCATTAAAGCAATTTCATGTTATTTGCAGAAAAGGACTGAGTCATCGCTGTCTTGTGTTGTCACCGCTCCAACTGGACTGGCAGCACATAACATTAAAGGTATTACTTTGCATCGTCTACTGATGCTGCCAGTGGAGCATGATAACAAATTACAATACCACAAGCTATCTGGAGATGCTTGTTGTGAAGTTTCAAACGTCTTGAGGAAAATGAAACTTCTTATCATTGACGAAGTAAGCATGGTTTCCAATGTCATGCTTGCCTTTGTGCATTTGAGAATGCAAGAAGTTCTCAAAACAGAGTATGATGTGTCATTTGGTGGCAAACACATCATTGTTTTCGGTGATCTTCTGCAGCTGACACCAGTGAAAGGACAACCAGTGTTTAAACTACTTACACATGAAGATACCAGGGAGTGCCTAGGGAGCATTGGCAACGTTAATATATGGTTAAACTTCAATTATGCTGAACTGCGTGAAAATATGCGTCAAGCGAAGGATGAAGATTATAAGAATATTCTACAAGATGTTAGAATCGGAAAAGTGACCGAGCATGGGAAAGAAGCTTTACATGCACGATTACTGTCAAATTTGTATCCAGAAGAAGACGTTGTGCCAGAGAATATTTTTCGGAAAATTACTGAGAAGAAAATCTGGAATATGTTTGATGCCAACTCTTGCAGAATGTGCCATCTTCAACAACAAAATGTTGAATTTAGAAAACCAAGAGATTGTGAAACTGGAAGCTATTGACAGAATAGAGCATATGGGAGCAACAATTATTTTGTCTGAGAATTTGAAATCAAAATTGGATTCATTAGAGAAGACTATATCTAAAACTGCTGGTTTTGAAAAGACTCTGAATGTGTGCTTATATTGCCGTATCATTTTGAGAAGGAATTTACATGTTGAAAGAGGTCTGGTAAATGGATCAATGGGTAATGTTGTTGATTTTGAGAAATACAGAAATAGAGATGGAATTGAATTTTTTAAAATTAAATTTGATGGCATTGAGGAAGTACAGTTTATTGGTCGTTGCTCTGCTAAATTTTTGCTTGTAAAAGACTTATCGCCGTAAACAGTTTCCTGTTTGCTTGGCATATGCGGTGACAATCCATAAATCGCAAGGTTTAAGTGTAGACAGTGCATTGGTGAATATTGGCAGTTCTGTGTTCAAGGAGGGAATGGAATATGTGGCATTGTCACGAGTCAGAACTTTATCTGGATTATACTTGATTGAGTGTGATGTCACAAAACATTTGTGCGGATCTAGATTGTGTTAAGGAATACAATAGGTTAAGAAGAGAGTATGTGCCACATTTGCCTCAATATCCTTTGTTTGAGAAACGTGTGGTAGGCCGGAAACGAAGAAATGTGACCAATAGTAGGGAGGTTGTAGCAAAAAGACGAAAAGTCGATGAACCCGAAATTATAAGCAGAAAGAAAATGGATTCTGTTGAAGATGTTGTTGGTTTTAATTTGAAAATAGTTCTGGTGTCAACTGCTATGCTAATGTAGTGGTTAATGTTGTCTTTTCTCTAGAAACTTTAAAAGAACAGATTGTGATCAATTCGGATCAAAGTTTTTGCTGTTTACTGAACTCTGTGTTAGAGAAATGTAGCACTGATAGAACAAAAATAGAAAGTGTGTCTGAAATTCGAAATCTGTTAGACAAATGTTCAGGTCAAACGCAATTCTCTCAAAATATTCAGCAAGATTGTCAGGAGTCTTTAATGTATATGCTTGATGTATTGCAAGATGAAGGTGTAGATGTAGATCATCTGTTTGGCCTTTCTTATCAATGGCAGCATGACTGCGAGAACTGTAGGGTATCAAGTATTACTAGTGTAGACTCAGAAAGATTTATATATTTAACTTTGTCAGACAGTAAATCAGTGTCCTTTAATAAGCTAGTAAAAGCAGCTGATCACAACATGGAGTGTAGCCAATGTAAGTCTGCAATGCTGTCCACATTATTTATACAAACATATGGCCAGTATGTCATTTTAATGTTCCAACGATGTAGGCCTGATGGAACAAAATTGACAACTTTAATTAAAAATTTTGTGGCTTCGCAGTTGTCAATATCAGGAAGGACTTTTGTAACTACAGCAATTATATATTATGACGGTCCTTCAACAACATCAGGACATTACACAGCTTATTTGAAGTCTAGAAACGGCTGGTCATTCTGCAATGATTCTGTTTTAACTTTTAAAAAAAATTGCCTTTTGACCTTAAAAATTCTTACCTGGTGTTTTTACAACCAAATGTTTAGGGAAAGAATCTCTGGATTTGCTCTGAGGAATTTCAAGAGGTTCTAATTACTCCTACACTATTTGGCCTTGAGGATAAGTGTAGTACAGAGTAAAAAGTTATTTTTGAGTTTTAAGTAGTTCCTGAAAAAAAAGAAGGTTTTCTTACAGAAAGTGGTGGGCACGGATTAGTTAAAGGACAACAGAGTATTTCCCAAAGCAAACGGTGTTCTTACCAAAACACTTGACGTCATGGAAAAATAACTGCACTTTGAATGAGTTCAGAAAAACTGTTTCTTTTAATAAGCTAATTCAAGCAGCCAATCAAAACATGGAGTAGAGGTAATGTAAGTCTGCAATGCTGTCCACATTATTTGTACAAACTTTTGGTTATAAGTCATTTTAAAATTCCAACTATATAAACCTGATGAAAGTAAGTTTTCAACTTTAATTACAAATGTTGTGGCTACACAGTCGTTGATTTTAGGAAGAACATTTGTAACTGCAGCTATTATATGACATAATGGTCCTTTGACAACATCCGCTTATTACACAGCTTATTTAAAATGTAAAAAAAGCTGATGTTTCGGAAATGATTCACATTTGACTAGGAAACAATGTTGCCTTTTGACTTAAAAATATTCTTACTTTCTGTTTTCAGAAGAGAGAATTTTGGGTTGGTAACTGGCCTATAATGATTCTAGGAGTTGATATAATTTTATGTACTGTTTTAAATTGCTTTGTGATTAAAAGTGATGTAGAGAATTAAATAATTGTAGTAGTCATAGAGGTAGTGTAAGTGTGCCTCATACTAAGCAGTATCAGTGTCATAGGAAATGTGGAACATGAGTGAGAAAGAAGGGTGAGATATTACTAGTACAGGATTGTGAAAGTGATCTTGAACGTTTTCTTTCTGAAAGTTGCGGAAAAAGAAAATGACAGGATTTGCTTAGAAGAATTCCAAGAGTTATAAATGGCTCTTACACAATTTGGCCTTGAGGAGAAGTGCGGTAGAGAGCGAGAAGTCATTTATTGTATGTAACATATTTGTCAAAACGATGGAGCTTTTCTTTCAGAAAGTAGCGGGCTGAAAATAATAACAGCACAACAGAGTATAAGCTGTTCATAGGACATCCTTCGACGTCATGGAAAGTAAGTTACTTTTAAGGAGTTCTGATTTCTGATTGGTTATGTTATATGGGTTTTTTAAACACAATCATTTTGATTGTGTTTTTTTTTCCCCGCTGTTATATGATGAATACCTTCAACTCACTGTTTTTAGTGAAATTTGATATATTCTGAGAACAGCAAAAATAAACCATTTAACATGTATAATTAATTCTGTACTTTGTATAGTGAATTTTAATTTGTACTCGTCTTATCTCATGCTCACTCATCTTTTACTACCTTCTATCAATCCTCCTTACATACTCACATTGCCTTTTGTTTTATTCTCTTTCACCCTTGCTCTCTAACTCCACTTAGCTTTCAACCTTTGTTTCCCTAATCCAACTCTGCTTTTTTCTTTTCTCCCTTGCACCATTTTTCAACTTTTAGACCTTCTGCTTCACTTGTCTTTTCCATCTTTCCTCCCTTTGTTTTCTAAATTAAATATTTTTGGGTTCTCCTTTTTTGGTGCAATCAGTTAGTATAACTCACCCTCACTCATTTATCTTTCTTTGTTGCCTCACTCAGTCTGTATCTGACACTCTTTCCTTCACTTCCTCTGTCTCCTCTCTCCCTCACTCTCTTTTCCTTATTCACCCTTTCCTTATATAGTTTACCTTACTCACTTTCTTTTAGTAGCTTACACAACTTCAATTTAGTTTTCTCTTTTATCCTTCTTTTATGTCACTGAAAGTATCTTCCTTTTTTTTCTCTTAGTAATTTACTCTATTACAATTTCTTTTTGTCTCTGACTGTCTATCACCGTTTCTTTCTCTTTTTTTCTGCATGTTTATCTCTAACTTTATTTCTTTGTAAAATTGGATGATTTCCAATCTTTTCCCTTGTCTTTTCTAATTTTTAAATACATGTTTTAATATTTTTCAAATTTTTGTTCTTTCTTTCACAGATTGAAAGTATAAAAATAACAAGTGACTAAGTTAACGACAATTATAAGGTAAGTGTTTTGTACTCTTTTCGTTACATTTCTATCACATTTAACTTCTATTAGTTCCACTGCTTCATTTCTTTAACCCTCAGTTTCCTGCCTTTGCTACTTCCCTCAATCCTTTCTCTATTACTTACTTACTCTACTCCTTCCACTCCTTTTCTCAGTCCCTCTGTTCTCATAGTTCCTCACTCCTGTTCACTCACTCCGTCTCTATTACTCTTACTGTCTCTGACTGATCACTCTTTCACTACTTGTTCATAATGCTTTCTCCTTGTAGTTCAAGCACACTATGTTATTTACATTTCTTTGCTGTTTCAATTATTCCTTTTCTGTCACTTCTTCTTTTCTGCTTTCTGTTTTTTCTCTCTGTTATTCCACATGTTTTAACCTTATGAGTAAAATTGCCAGATGTAATCTTCTTTTACATGGGACCTCCTTGGTTCTTCAGGCAAAAACTGCCTCGTCTCTTGCTCCTCTTCCTCTTCTTCCTCTTCTTCCTCCTCTTGATTGAGGATTACCTGAGGAGGTGGTCCTCTCTTCCTAGGAGGTGGTGGTGGTGGTGGGGGTGCACCAGCTGCAGCTACTAATGAAGCCATTGCTTATTAGTCAAAATAGGTCATCCTCTCACAAAGTTGAAAGTCAGAGTGAGAAAAAAGGTGGGGGCTTTCATCATTTGGGCAAAAAAAATGTTCTAAACCAATGAAAAGTGTTATTTTTAGGTCACATGACCTAGCCTTACATCATTAGGAAACCAAAAGTGAAATGAACCAATGAAAAGTTGTATTAACAAGTCACATGACCTGTTACGCTTACGTTACGCGCTGCGCGCAGTGCCCCGGATCGCTTCCGGGGAGCTGCGTTTCGCGCCTCGGTTCGCGCTCCGGAGCACTTCCGGGTGCGCTAACGCGGCGCGTCATAAGACGCATTACGCGAGAACGCCATACGTTGCGCTTACGCGACGCGTCACGATGTTGTTATCTAACGCGGCAGTTGCGCAAACGGAACGTTTACCGGTTCGCGTACCGGGTCGCGGCACCAAATTGAGCTAGCGGGAAGCTACCCGGTCCGCGGACCGGGAGCGAAACAAAAAATAATAATAAAAAAAAAAATACATAAAATAATTGTATTAAAAACATATAAAATATATTTTTCGATTTAAAGAAGAATACATTTTAAAGCTTTTGATATTTGCTATTAAAAAACCATTGAAATTCACTGAAATAAAACCATAGGTTATAGACCATATATAGTTAGGAATTAGCATTTACAAAACCTTGAAAATTCACTGAAAAAACCATAGGTTATAGACCATATATAGTTAGGAATTAGCATTTACAAAACCTTATTTTACTCACACAAAACCATTGAAATTCGCATATATAGTTAGTTGTACTAACTATATATCGCGCACCCGCAATGCACTGCTGATCATGTCACATATTACATCATTCATGACATGGTCAGTGACATCACTGATGACATCACTGATGACATCTCAAATGACATCACTGATGACATCACTGATGACATCTCAAATGACATCACTGATGACATCACTGATGACAACATCCAGTGACTGTGTATTTCTGTAAAGTTAAAATATGTCTTACATATTGAAGAATGAGTGGATGTATAAGTGTCTGGATGAAGGATTTAGTAGGTGCACGACTGACTGTATGAGTGAGTGATTAAATGTGTCTCACTGAGTGCATGGGTTAGTGACTAAACTGTCTTAATTTGTGCATCATTATGTCTGTTGTTCTGTAAACTGCTGCATGTGTTGATCAGTAGCTATATGAGTAACTATATGGGTTATTGATTGGTTGCCCAAGTATTTGTATGGGAGACTGAGTGTGTGTGTGGGTGGCTGGGAGGTGTATGACTCTGTGCATAGATGTGTGAGCAGTTGATTCACTAGATGTATGGGTTCAAAAGTGCATGTGGAAACAGGTGTATGGGCGGTTGACTGTGTGCATGAGTGTATTGGTGAGTGAATGGATATCTCAGTGCTACATGTCAAAGTAAGTACATATGTAAAACACAGTACATGTGAGAGTTGACATATATAAATAACTGTGCATAAGAGCTAGTGAATGTGTGAGTGGCTGTATGGATCATTGTGAACTTGTATCAGGGATTGTATAAGAGAGTAAATATGTGTTAGTATATGTTTGAATAAGTAAGGTGTGTATAACTGTATAGTTGAGAAAATGGAGGTGTGATTGATTCTTTGCATGACTGAGTAGGTGTGTGAGTAACTCCATGGATGAGTGACAGTCTGTGAGTGTCTGTTTACACTGAGTGTATCTAAGGTTATATTAGAGTCTGAAGAGGTTCATCGTATTATCACATGAATAATGTCATCAGTGATGTGCTCAGTAATGTCATCAGTGATGTCATCAGTGATGTCATTTGAGATGTCATCAGTGATGTCATCAGTGATGTCATTTGAGATGTCATCAGTGATGTCATCAGTGATGTCACTGACCATGTCATGAATGATGTAATATGTGACATGATCAGCAGTGGATTGCGGGTGCGCGATATATAGTTAGTACAACTAACTATATATGCGAATTTCAATGGTTTTGTGTGAGTAAAATAAGGTTTTGTAAATGCTAATTCCTAACTATATATGGTCTATAACCTATGGTTTTTTCAGTGAATATATATATATGTATATATGTATATATATTCACTTAAATAAACAAAGGTTACAGGGTTGTTATAGTTAGGAAGTAAAATAAAAGAAAGAAGAAATTCAATGAAAAAACTAAAAGTTACAAAGACGTTATAGTTAGGCTCAGGTTTCACTTGTACAAAACCAGTGAAATTCAGCTGTTATAGCTAGCTCATCTAACTATAACACAGGCCCTTGCAATGAACTGTTTATGACCTCACTCCCAATATATTACATCACTCATGACATGGTCAGTGAAATCACTGATGGCATCTGAAATGACATCACTCATGACATCACCCAGTGACTTGAGCATTTTTTTCAAGTTTATGAGTGTTAAATATATATACCCAGGTGTATTGGTGAATCAGTAGGTGTATGAATGCCTATATGGATGATTCAGTTGGTGTGTGACTGTATAAGTAAGTGATTAGGTGTCTCAGTGAATGTATAGGTGAGTGACTGGTTGTGTGAAGCCTGTAACCTGCTGTTGAAGTGGATGTATGGGTGTGTGAGTGGCTGTATGGGTGAATGATTGGTTATCTGAGTACCTGTATGGTTGTCTGAATGTCTGTATGGGTGGGTGAGGGGGTGTTTGACTGCCTGTATGGATGGGTGAGTCAGTGGCTGCATGGGTTATGTGAATGCATGTGTGAGGGGCTGTATGAGGGAGGGAGGGTTTGTATGGTTTGTAGGTAAGTGAGTGAATGTGTCATTTGTACATGGTTGAGTATGGGTATGTGAAATGCAGTGTATGTGAGTGATAGGGTATACGCGTGACTGTATGGGTGAGTGAGTCTGTGTTAGTATCTGTGTGGGTAAGTGAGTCGGTAGGTTTCTTTATCTGGGTAAGTGGCTTTGTTATTAACTGTATGGGTGAGTGACTAGATAAGTGAGTAGCTCTATGTGTGACTGGCTCAGTTTGAGTGACTATATGGGTGTATATGTCAGCGGCTGTATTAGTTTGTGAGTGGGTACATGAGTGGCTAAATGGGTGAGTGAGTGGATGTGTGTATAGAACTATAAATCAGTGAGTGGGTGTGTAAGTACTAGTATGGGTCTGTGAATGGGTTTGTGAATGGTTTGTGGGAGTTGATGGGGGTATATGAAATGTTCTACTGGGGTATGAGTAGGTACCTCAGTGATTATGTGGATGATGTAATCAGTGTTGTTATTTGAGGTGTTATCACTGATGTCACTGACCATGTCATCAGTGATATAATACATGAGGTCATAAACAGTGATTTGAAAGGGCTTGAGTCATAGTTAGCTCAGCTAACTATAACTGCTGAATTTCACTGGTTTTGCACAAGTGAATCCTGAGCTTAACTATAAGGGCTTGTAACCTTTGTTTTTTTCAGTGATTTTCTAAGGTTTTTTAAACAGCTAATTCCTAAATATAGCATCATTGTAACCTTCGTTTTTTCAGTAAATTTCTATGTTTTTTAATGAGTAGACATGTTTGCAGTATGGTGGAGAAAAGGGGTGGGGCTTCTGACCAGCTCTCAGCAATCCCACTGTCTATGACTTACTGGAGGTAACAGAAGGGGCTCCTGGCCCCCAAGGACCTTTAGCATTAAAGGGGACTTCATCCACCAACAAGCAGTACACCAGGAGGTCTGTTTGCAGAATGGTGGCAAAAGGGGGCGAGACCTCCGAATAGCACTCAGCAATCCCACAGTGTGGGACTTACTGCAGGTAACAAGAGACGTAGGTGACCCCCTAGGACCCTCTAGAGCCAAGGGAACATCACTCCCCGAGTAGTAGTCCACCAGGAGGCGCGTTTACAGAGTAATGGAAAAAATGGACATGGCCTCAGAAGTCCTCTAAGCAGTCCCACAGTTTGAAACTTAATTGAGGTAACAGGAGGGCTTGTCAACCCCCAAGGACCCTCAGCATTCAAGGGAACTTCATCCCCAACAGGATCCAACCACCTCTCAGCAATCCCGCTGTGTGGCACTTACTGGAAGTAACAGGAGAGGTTTCTGGCCACCAAGGGCCCTCAGGAGGCAAGGGAACTTCATCCCCCAAAAACGTAGTGTGCCAGAAGGCGCGTTTGTGAGTGATGCAGAAAGGGTGCATGGCCTCCTAAGATCTCTAAGCTTTCCCACTGTGTGGGACTTAATGGAGGTAACATGAGGTCTTGTTAGTCTCACTAGGACCATCAGCAGCCAAGGTAACTTCATCCCCCAACCAACAGTACACCAGCAAGTACGTTTGCAGAGTGGTGAAAACAGGGGACGGGGCTTTCGGCGACTTCCTGGTCCTTTACATTTTTTTATATTTTATGTATTCAGGAATGGGGTTGCTTGACCCCACTTCCCTGGGCCACCTTTGGTCCCAAGTACCCCATCCCTTGGGGCAGTGCCTATTTTGAATAGGGGAGGTGGGCCATGCTGCCCCCATCCCCAGGCTGATTTCAGCCCTGGGACCAAATGTCCCTGGGTCCTGACCTCTTTTTTCATTTTTAAAAGAATGAATAAATAAATAATGGGAAGGGGGACGATTTCAGCCCCGAGGACCGCATCCCCCTGGGCCCGGTTTCTGTTGTCGGTGCGCTGGTCCCACCCAGGGCACCCACTTTCTAGTGTTGGGGACTGCGAGGGGAGCCTCAAGTACCTGCGGTCCCTATGGTCCCTGCCAGCTCCGCGCCTCCTGTGGGAGCCAGCAGTGCTTTGACACAGAGCTGCTAACATGCAGCTCCCTCTGTGTCAAAGCAATTGTGCTCCACTTTGAGCAAGCATGAGCAAATTGTCTCTCTTGGTTAAAGCTGAGCACTCTTTGCATGGGCTTGGTGGGATCGGTAAAGCTCCCGACAAGTCATAGCAAACATCCATGTCCCAGGGGTAGGCACCCCAGGAAATAACAGGAGCTGGCGCTGGAGGATGACAGTCCCCATGGCCACTATGGCTCCAGGAGCGGGACATAGCAGCCTTCCTCTTTTATTTCATTTAGGAGGTGGTGGTCGCCAGGGGTCTTGAACTAACCCCCTTCACTGTATCAAACACCATTCAGTGATAAAGTGCAGACAATTGACAAACATTTCACGTGCAAAATGGACCATGTCATCTACATACTGGAATTTATGTAGGTTAAAAGCAGTCCGGTAGGTTAATTTCCCTGCTTGCTTGTTTGTCCTTGCCCAAGCTCGCGTCTTTTGTATTCCTCACTAGTAGATCAAATCTGGCCCGGAATCTAGACTTGGCAATGGTGGCATCTTATAGTTTTTATTTGATAGCCCCTTGCTAAAAATCTCTCTGTGCTTTCTTGTTGTTCTATGTCCAGAGCTGCCTCAACACTACATATCCTCGTTATCCTTAACATTTCGCCATAAGGGATGCTCTGTATTAAATGTGCAGGATGTGAACATCCTGCACATTTAATACAGAGTTCCCTGCAGTTTCTTTACGATGTAAGGTAGTTGTGATCTTGTTATTAAAAATGTGAGCTTGGACATCTAAGAAGATAACCATCTCAGGGCTAATAGTGGTTGTAAAATTCAAATTGATGTTATTTACATTAATTTGTGAAACAAACTCCAATGCTTTTTGTTCTGACCCATGCCAGATTACAATTAAATCGACAATAAATCTGAGCCAAGTTATCACATTATCTTGGAATATGTGCTGTATTGCTTTTTGAGGACCAGCTCCTCCCACCAACCCATATGTAAACAGGCATAGCTGGGAAAGAAGCTGATCCCCATTGCCACACCTCGAGCCTGTTGGAAAATCTGTTTTTTAAATTAAAATAGATTATTTTCTAGACATGCGGTGCAAATTGCAATGAGCGATTGTTGAGAAAATATTCCAGTGCTCTGATGCCATCATTGTGCTAATACTCATGGTACAATGATGTAACATCAAGAGCCATCAGGATATATCCAGTGTGCCATTCTATATCTTGAATTTTGCGCAGAAAGTCGCTGGTATCCTGTACATATGATTGAAGGTTTTTTACATAGTCCTGCAAAAAATAGTCTAAACACCGGGACATGTTATCAAAAGGGCCATCACATGCCAATGCGATAGGCCTGCCTAGTGGTTTTTGAAAGTTCTTATGATACTTTAGGAATAAAATAGATAACTGGCATGGTTGGATATTCTTTCTTTAAAAATTTGTACTCCCCTAAACTTAGCAGACCAGCACTTTTCCACGCTAAAAGCTTGGCACAAAATTCATCATGGGTACGTCTCATTTTTTATGTTGAGCTTATCTTGTACATATATACACACTAATGGACATTATAGTTAGGAAATAGAAGTAAGAAAACCTTAGAAATTCACAGAAAAACCCAAAGCTTACAGGGATATTGGAGTTAGGTTCAGATTTTACAGACACAAAACCATGGAAATTCAGCAGTTCTAGTTAGAGTTCTCTCAAGTAACTATAACTCATGCCCTAAGGTAACTTAAACTTGTCCTCCCATGCGGCACAATTTTTTCATCGTTAATTTCACTGTTAATGTTGCAGTGGTATTATTACTAATAATCAAAACAACTTGGACTGACCCGCAGAGAGCGGTACCACTTGAGTTGACTCACCTAGCTAGTAGCACAGAGCAAACATCCAATGGATTTTTAAGAAGACCCCTCACCCACCAACCTAGTTTGTGGCATGCTTCATCATTGGGGTCCCAGTTGAGTTGCCGAATGCAGCCCAGCTGTGCTACGATGCCTGGTTACAGCAGAGCAGGTTTAATGGAGTGAAGTGAGTGCTCTGAGGGTAGGGCGCTCAGAGAGTGGTAAGATTTCAAATGCCTCTAAGATATGCCCTGGTGAAAAACTTTATTAAAAGGGTCTTAGGACATGATTAAAAAATAATATTGGGATATATTGAAGAATAGATTTAATATTATATATTGCTGAAAAACTGGTCAACATGTTTCAGCCTCTTACGTTAGTCATAAGGCTTTCATCAGGACCAAAGTGTTGAAAAAAACGGTGAAGTGGTTACAAATGTGGAGGTAACCACGTGTGTGAAATATCAGCACACACCCTAAGATGTGCTGTGAGTGTTGTGGGAAAATCGTACTTATGGACCCACTGCTTGGTTTGGTATCTGTAAAAAGAAAGCACACAATATAAAAGGCATACAAAACATTTACAAATAAAAGCAGTTGGCTTCAGTTTTACCTTCTTTCATGCTGTGCATTGTGCAGTTCTCCGATGCTCAGGGTGAGTCAGGTCTAATGGTGATGAATGCTGTTGAACAGTGTTGCCTGCACCAACATAATGAAGAAGATGAATAAAATGAAAAAACAGCCTTACATTAACCAAGAGTAAAGTGATCTATTTGATCCTGCGGGGAAGGGACCTCCTGTAGTCAAATACTGCAAGCGGTAAACAAATGGTTAACAATTCAGGCAAGGTGTTGAACCATTGCTAGGATCCAGTTAAGCATGGGCACACAGTACCTCATGAGTTTACTATAATGTAGAACTAAAACTACAAGATTTGTTTTTTTTACTGCATTTACTACTCTTTCAGGTCTCACCATTCCAGGTCCTAACCCTGGAAATCCAAGAGCACTCTGGTGATAAAAAGACATTCAGCACCGGCCTTACGGTAGTGGTTAGAGTAAGGAACACCTCCCTCCTTCCCCTTTCTTTTGAACAAAATATATACACCGGTCCTGAAGAATCGCCGATCGACCCGTTAGGGGCTGCAGGTGAGAAACATGTTGACTACATGCACTATCCTGACCCTGTAGGACCATTACCTTCAGGCAGGGTCCACTGATTTTAGTTAAGTTAGTACAATCCCAAAATAAAAATTCATTCCACACAGGGCAGTACTAGACCTATTTTAACTCATCTCACACCCTCAATTCACTACCTTGACCACATACCCCCAAGCATCCAACGGCTGTCTCTTTAAAAGATCTCCGTCAAAGAGCCCCTTTGAGGGTGCTCATCGGGCATTGCAGCGCCGGCCCGACGAGGAACACAGCCCAATGATGAAGCATGAGATACTTTAGGGTGTGTGAGGACATTCAGTAGAGACCTGTGCACTTCCCTCTCCTTCCCTTAGGAAATGCACCCCTACTTAATCTGACTGAGTTTTAGGAGCTCGGTGCAGGACCTATTTAAAAAGCTCCCGGTTCCTCCTTTTTATTGAAGCACCATGGTGTGCCAGCAACAGGTTGCAAGGTTTTCCGGAACCACCCCTTTTTACAATGGGAGCCTGTGTTGTCGGTCGGAACACAGGCTCCCATTGAAGTCGATGGGAGACCGCCCAAACGGTGTTCGGAAACATCGTAATCGGTCGGTAAAACTCGCCGAACTCAAGTCGGTTGGAAACGATTCCGACAAGGAGTAGGTCAGAATGCTTTCCGATCAACATTGTAATGATGCCCTTAGTTGTAGATGCATTATGAAGATGTTCTCTGCTGCACTGCAAATTGTAGCTGTAAAGAATATGAGACAAAGCTTATAGTTAAATGCTTTGTATTGCTGTTAATTGGAACTGTTTGGTCACTGGAATTCCAGAAAATTTGTTCTTGCCATGGGCATGAATGAAAGACACTGAGTAATGATATTTCATTTGATGATATTATCTGTGCTGATAAGTTAAAGATTGGGATAGACCCAGATCCTGCTGGTCTGGCTGCAATGTTCAACCTTCCGATACTTGGGTGCAATATATCCTATCTATGGATTCAGCCCACCTGTCATTGAGGGGACTTCCAGTGGTAGTATTTGTGACATGTCTGTTTAACTTCTAGAGTGTTGCTAAACCATCTCTGCCTTTTGCTTTTCTCGCGTCTCGGTCTGCAAGGTTAGCATCATTGTACAAAATTGTGCAGGACCCTAGGTACAGCTGTATCGGTTCCCTCACTTGTGTCCGAGCTATCCTCCTACTCCTCTGATAAGTCTGAAAAGGTTGCAAACATGTTCTACTAGCGGTGTCTGTACCAGGAGTAGGTCTAGTTAATGTTGGTGTAATTCCTATAACCATAAAGGACTGGAAGGTACAAGTAAGTTTCATCCAATTTTATGATTCTGGATATCTTTCTTAATTGTATTTGTTGTTCTATCGTTCTATCTTATGGAATTCACTGATTATTTTTCAATTGTATCTAATGTGGCTTTTGCTTCTACAATCAAGTCTTAGTCTTGTATCTCTCTCTCATGACGTATCTGCTCTTTCTGACTGACTGTTCTTCCCTCTTGTTTTCCTTTGATAATGTAAGTAATTCTACAATTGTAATCTCTACCATTATATGTAAGTAATACTACAATCATGCTGCATTAAATATCTTACCTTAATATTTACATGATAGCCTTAGTGCACACACAATTTAGAGCCTGATTCACAAGGTAAACGTTTGTGTAAGTTTACGATTGCTTGCTATTCACATAGGTTTTTTATGAGCTGTATCTTTACAAATGCAGTTTCCACACTTAAAAAGATAGAACTAGCCTATCTTTTTATGTGCGAAGACTTCACAGTTATAAAGATACTACAAGTGAAATTTCTCTGTGAATTGCAAACAATCAGAAACTTACACAAAAGTGTAAATTCCACTTTGTGAATCAGACCTTGAGTATTCAAAATGAAAATCATTGTTTTCAAATAATTAACATTGCACAGTAAGGAACTGACCCCCCCCTCCCCACACCCAAGTCAGGGGCATGGACTAAAGTCTCAGTGTTTTCTATAAGCTACAAAGGGCCTAATTTATATGTTGGGAGAAAGGTTGCTTTATCACAATGACCATGGAGTGACCATTCTAACAACATACTGATCCACCCACCTGATTTAAATGCGGAAGAACCTTTGATGTAATGATGGTGGAGACTACTCTGTCTCTACTGTGGAAAAGTAAATTTTGCCATGTTCTGTGTCCCTACGTGTCATCCATCATATGTTATGTGTGCATGATTAATATGCATATGTATTCCCCATGTTCGATTAAAGACGCAATTACAGTTGTGTCCATCTCTAGTATGTCAGTTTCCAGTTCTCGTGAATACTACGAATATCAGGCCTATGTAAAGCTACGTTGCCACGTTTCTCAGTGCGCACGTTATTCCATTGTAAAGTCCCCGTTTCTAGGCCTCAAAAGGGCCTGGACACCAGATTCAGCTTCTGTCTCCTGAGCCTCGCTGAGGAGCGATACAGCCCCCACCTGTGTTCCTGACCCTTCACTTACTTCCTGCCTTGCAGTGCCCGGCTCAGCCTGGCTCTGCCTACGAGTCTGCCAAGAGTATGTTATGATTCCAGTTATCAGTTAGTCCTCCTTCTCTGCATTCCTAAAGCTACTGAACTGCATCAATAGTTACCATCATAGTCTAGCCTTTACGTCTCCATGTTAGAGAAATACTGTAATAATGATCATTTAATATTCTTCATCACGCACTACATGTAGAATAATGCATGCTCCAGTCTTAGAGTCTGTTTGCCTTTACCCCGATAACTTTTGGATTCTATCAACATGTTCTCTAAACATCAGATACTAGATACTGCTTAGGTACATGTCGCCCTGACTCTCCAGACTTCAGTCTCTGCTCCTAGCACAGAGTTCGTAGCCCCCAGCTTCTTCTAGTAACACGTCATTGCCAGTTTGCGCGCACCATTAGGTCAGAGGTCCCGGCTCCTTAGGTAGCCCCCTCCATGTTTCCGCCCCATTCATGACATATTCTGTTACGTTTGCATCACATGTCTATGTATACGCCTCTGTTACACCTACTTTCACCCTTATCTTTCGCGACTGCTATTGACCACACCCACTGCTCCGCCTATCGTATGTATTGTAATGCAACTGTTTTAGTATATATGATCGTGTATTGTTATTAAATGTTAGCGCGCTCATCCCAGATCCAGCCCCGGCAGCTGCCGGGCTCTGCCATCCTATTCCTATGCAGGTTGTCCTGTTCCTGTCCTTTATGCTGTAATAAACCTGCAAACTCCTACTACCTCGAATCTTGACTCTTATTTATTGAGCTATCTGTTATTGCTATGCCTAGACAAAAATAGATCCGGTATTATTTATTTATATACCACACTACCATGGTTACACCCTTCCAACAACCTGATAGAGTAAGGGCCGCCTGTGGATGATTTGTTAACCTGTATGTCCGCCCACCTAATTTAGATGGCCGGACATGCAGGTCAGTATTCACCATCCATCACCACCAGAAACACTGGTGGTGAAGGGCAGAAAAAAATGCTAAATGCTGTGGATGTAATATGACAATGTAATCTGCTGCACTAAAATTTGTAACTGTAAATTAAAATAGATTTTAGATAAATGTTAAATATTGCTGTTAAGTGAAATTGTTTGCTCACTGTGACAAATACATTTTTAGCTTCTGGTTTAAAGGCCAACGAGTCCTTATGACTTATTGCATGTGGGGGTAATGGATTATGTTGTACTATTACTGCAGATACAGTAATGTGAGAACAGTTTGGCATTCTTGAGGTAATGGTGTTAAACAAATGACCAAAACAGTGATATATAAATCTAGAAATGTATCCCACTCATATTTTCCAAAAAAGATTAAAACACAGGAAGGTTGTACAACTTTATCTGATAGATTTGCTCAAGATCAGTGGCATGCCTAATGTGTTCGGCTTTTATAAGCAAATGTGTCTAATGCAATATGAACAATGATTAGAAAGAACACAATGTCAGCATATCAAATGACTGATTAAGGACGTCCAATAGTCTTTAGAATGAAGCATGAACTTTTTGGCTACATTGCAGTCTGATAAC
Organism: Lissotriton helveticus; assembly: GCF_964261635.1. Classification (NCBI taxonomy): domain Eukaryota; kingdom Metazoa; phylum Chordata; class Amphibia; order Caudata; family Salamandridae; genus Lissotriton; species Lissotriton helveticus. Next base: position 928,281,601 of record NC_136067.1, on the reverse strand, counting down.
ACTAACATCAAGGAGTAGTACGGGCTAGTGATGTTCTAAATGGTATATTTATGGGCAGCGCACTACAGAAGCGATAACATGCAATGCAGACAGACAGGAATATTGGAACAAAGCACAGTGTACCTCTCAAAGCAGAAGTAAAATATGTACACTGCCACTCACAACTAAGGGCCAGATATATTATTGTATTGTGCTGCCCTTGCGTAATGGATTATGTGGCATGGGCATTGCAATACTTAAATCAGATTTGACAAGCAACGCAAGGCCACCTTGCATGGCCCTGTGTTGCTTTGTAAATCTAAACTAACGCAGGGCAGCGCAAGTCACTGCTTTCACATTACTCTGCCCTGAGAAGGTGTTCCATGGGTGGAGCGTGGGTGTTCCCACACATCCATCCATGTATTTTGGTGAATTCCCAAAATTACCAAGACAGGTGAACCTGGAAAGGCATCAAAGTGCGGTTCCCTTCCAGGGAATGTACAATAACAGAGAGTAATACCTATCTCCTTGTTGTTTTCTCTTTCTAAGAAAGAGGAAGAAGACTCTACGGATTGATTTTGTGCAGGAAGGTGTCCCTACCTGCTCAAAAGCAATCCTGCCGGCTCCCTTGTACCATGGTGCAAGCATGTTTGCACTGACAATAGGCAGCAGATTGTATGCCAGGGCAGGCAAAGAGTAGGAATGTACCATATATTGGTAACCATGGCGCATTTCTGCCCTCTCCCTTTCACGCAGCACAACATGTTGGCTTGCTGTGGTGCACTGTGTGAAATATGGATACATCGATTCCTGAGTGCCTACATGATGTTTTTAACAATAAAAAGGAAGAACAACTGATCTCTCTTACTTATAACTTAAGGGCCTCATTTACAATATTTTGGGAGCATTCCATCTATCATTTTTTTGTGTTGATAATATAGAAAGTTGCTTATCACACAAAAGGAAGGGGGAAAAGCAAATTCTCACTACTCTGGCCTCCCCAATTACAACTGTATCACACGTGGAGGAGTATTGAGTGGTTTTAAGAAGGTGGCACGTGCTCAGTGAAAAAACTCCTGCCCTCACTCAGAATATTGTGACATGCTTCATCATTCGACTTGCTTCAATACACCCCTGCACAGACCAATGCTGGGGGTGGAGCAAAGGGAGCGGGAAGTCAATACGCACATTAAAATAATAATATACAGATGTATTTCTGGGATCACCGAAAGAAAAGTGCAGTGAAGGTTAAAACTAGAATGGTGGTGCCTCCGCTCAACAATTTATTCCTGGACCCACTGGCTAGAGCTAAAAACGTGAAGGATAGTGGTGATAGGAAAGAATTAGGAGTTCCTACACCCCGTCTTCCTGCCTAAGTGTCAACATGTTTCTGCCATGTATCAAGTGCCCACAGTGTTGGGTCACACCCCATTCCTCAGGACTTTTCTGATCCCAGTGACTTATTTCCCTCTGTACCTGAAATGAGGTATCCATTGAACCTGTAGTTTCGAGAGGGAGGGTCAACCTAAGTAACTCACATCCGTTAATCTGTGGGGGAAGACACGAGAGAGAGTGATATCAATCACTTATGCGTGGGATATTGGCTGTGTAAATAAACATAGAACACCCCAAGAATCCATATACAACGCTCAAAGACTATGCTGCAGGTATGTTTCACAGAGGTGTAAAATCTTTAGAATTTGCAAAACTAATTGGGTCTGCATAGCTACAGAGCTATGCAGACCCAATTGGTTTTGCAAATGTTACAAATGTCCCTAGTAGAATAAATCATCCAGCCTGGGGAACTTCCCCTCTGAATACTTTCAGGAAAATCATACTTAGTAAAACAGCAGTCCTTAACGCTCTCGTAGCGCCCACACATCCAGTGCAACGAAAAAGCCCAATTCACCGAGTTTATTTGCGATCATGCTAAAACTTGAGAGTAAATGGCAGACACCCCCTATAGTCAAACACTGAGGGAGAATAAAAACATGGAGAAGAAGGGTTAAGCAATAGCAAGAGAGTTTAATTGGCCTGTAGAAACCCAAGAGGTCTGTATCAGTAAAAGATTTCTAGTCCTTGTGTTTTTTTTATTGGGGCCAGAGAACTACGTGTTGAGCAGCAGTCTCAAGATCATGTCCCGAAGCAGCAAAAGCTGCTAGTTATTAAGATCACATTCTTATCATGCCCCCACGTCAGTATACATATATTGTGGTGTATCTGGTTGCCTACATGTTGTAAGTAGTGCACAATGCGATTGAGCCCACCGCACATAATTGAGTGACTGATCCCTGCGCAGCCCATCTATCTCATGGAGCACGTAGGCCCAAGTCATTATGCCAACTTGCCAATTGCCCACACCAACAACTTCTTACTTCGTCAAGGGTGGTGCTCTGCTGGACCCTTTGTCCTGTTACCGCTGCGAAGGTAGATAGACGCCAGTCTGAGGCATCTTTCTTAGTGGTTGGACTGCCAGTCATGTGATGTACATGATGTAGCGTGGCCATCTCAGGTGACCACATCTCTTGCATATGCTCCCACATTGCTAGGCAACCAGAGATACTGCACTTTTTTCTCCAATCGTGGTCAAGATAAAACTTTATCCCCTACCATGGAATAAGTATGCATGTTGACAAAGGGATTTTAGAGATCACCCGTTGCTTCATGAAAAGCCGTTATTCGAAAAAAATATAAATCCAAAACGTATTCAATCATGATGTGTAGACCATGGGAATTCTGTGGAGATAAACTATGTTTAATAGCCCTGGTTGCAGAATACAGCTCATTACATGTATGAGCGACGTCTCTTGGTGTACAGGAGTTATGGGGTGTCGGGAAGGCAAACATGTTTATTAACTCAGTAGGGTGTCCAGGTGTCTATTAGGAGAAACCCTCACTTTTTAAATATTATACCCCAAGAACCAGTACTTTATAGTTCACCAGAGCGGTTATTACATGGTACACTGCTCCGAGGGTAGGTGAATGAGGACAGTTGATAGTGTTCCATGGGATGTTATCATTTAACCCATCAACATGACTCTTGAGTCTATACACCCATTTCTGTTCTCTTAACAGAAGTGATCTCTTTTTATCAAGCGAGTTTGAGTAAAATCTCGGTTTATCCAATACGGTCCAACCTATGTCATTTTCTGTGTGGTGTGTTTCCAAGCGGTGTTTTGTTAATTTGGTGTTTGTTTTCTGACACCTGATGGTGCTTCTATGCTCCACAATGCATGTTTTTACCTCCACGTGGTCATCCCTATATATTGTTTTCTGCAGGGGCATGTGATGAGGTAAATGACGTGGTCCGAGCTACAGTTTGTATGTGTCCTCTGTTCCCAAGGAGAATGTAAGCCCACATCTACATTTTTCGTGTTCCTAGTTAAATGACATACATCGCATGAGCCAAATCTTGTATGTCCTGTGACTGGGGGTAGTGCACCTGGATGCTGTGTATTATTCAGTTTTATGACCTTGGGTCTAGTGTGGACTAGGATAACTCATAGATATGCGCTCCTTTTGAATGATAAAAGAGGTTTCTCAACATCCAGTCCCTTGAGTTTAATATGTGCCAGATTTTTTATATAAGCCGTATAATATGGTGTGAGGCTGTATTAAAGGTGATTGCCCCACTGGTAGGTTTTCTCTAAGGATTTTAGGGTGGAAGCTCTCAAAAGAGAGGAGGGAATTTTTATCTGTTGGTTTATGGTAGACCCTGGTGGAGCGTTTTCCATCTTTTGGTTCTATTACCAGATCAAGGAATGGCAGTACTGTTCTCGTTGACTTAGATGTGAAAGTTGCTCTGATAATTTCCTGAATCTGGATCTGTGAATGTCTGTTGTACCATAACACAATTGTGGAGCAACTTCATGTGCCAAAATTAAATGCATTCCAGTTGCTGTTTCTTTTTAAGTTACTGTTTTATGGCCTGTGCTTCTGTCCTTCATTGATTTTTCAGTCTTAGTTGGGAGTCTGATGCATGAGGACAGGCTGTGAGTGGGCTCCTTATTTATTACCTTGTATTTCAGAAATTATTTGCTGTACTTATCTCAGCTTGGCTCTCAAAGTCTCTATGTAACATTTGGTAACAATTTATAAAGAAATTTGAGTCTTTTGAGAATTTGGAACCTACCGCATACTCGAGACATCCCACGTTATCATCAGTATCATTTCACTCGTCTAAGCCGTTACTAAGTGAATGCTTATCCTGTATGCCCTAGCGCCTACACACCCCAATGCTACTCTTGGGCTATTTCGGGTGCAGCTCTGCCCACTCCCTCTTTGCAGCTCAGTGTGCCATGCTTCTTCCTCAACACGGGTGAGCCACAAAGCCAGCACACTCGTGTATGTGTTTGATATAATTTCTTCAGTTAAAATACCTGTCCTACAAGTTAATACTTAGCTGCCCTGCGCACATATTTCCTACTGGCATAAACTTTACATTTCTGATGTGTTTCTGCTTTAATTATCAATGTTGTGCCAATACGCTCAAATTTCAATTCAAATGCGAGATTGATTTGGATATTTCTAGATTAGAACATCATTTCTTTTAAACTTGAGTGCTTTTGTTTGAATTGGCTCAGGTGAACTTGGAAATACTTATTGACCTTTCAGAACTGTGTCTTTACCTGTATCAAATCTTCATTGGATGGTGGCATCTTAAACAATTGTTTTCAATGGCTTCTCACAATTTAGCTCAGATCTCACCATTTCTTCAGCTTCCTGGAAAGCCTTTAATTAAGTGGAAGGCTTGATTAAGATATTTCGAGAACTATTAAATCGCAGTTGGAGCAGATGGCTTTGAACCTAAAAGAAATGCTGCTATTTTGTTTAAACCACAGTTGATGGACAGAATGTAGACCAATGTCTTACATTCACCCCAGTACAAAGATCCGGGCCTAAATCCATCGTTTTTTTGCACTCCACACCACCCTAGGTCAGACAATGGCTATATGCAAATCAGCCTTGACCCTGTGCCTCATGGGAACAGTCCAGCCTGAACTACCAAGCCATGTCTTTCCTAGACCGGAATCAAGCATCCAAGGACCGGTTTCTGGCTATCAGCCTTCTTCAGCCTGGATAGCTTGACCCCAGTGATGTGGAGAGCCTGGGACTCACGTCTGAGCATACCCAGCCCACTCGGGGTGAAAATTGCAAAAACCACAGTTGATGGACGGAATGTAGAACAATGTCTTACATTCACCCCAGTACAAAGATCTGGGCCTAAATCCATTGTTTTTTTGCACTCCACACCACCCTAGGTCAGACAATGGCTATATGCAAATCAGCCTTGACCCTGTGCCTCATGGGAACAGTCCAGCCCGAACTACCAAGCCATGTCTTTCCTAGACCGGAATCAAGCATCCAAGGACCGGTTTCTAGCTATCAGCCTTCTTCAGCCTGGATAGCTTGACTCCAGTGATGTGGAGAGCCTGGGACTCACGTCTGAGCATACCCAGCCCACTCGGGGTGAAAACTGCAAAAACCACAGTTGATGGACAGAATGTAGAACAATGTCTTACATTCACCCCAGTACAAAGATCTGGGCCTAAATCCATCGGTTTTTTGCACTTCACACCACCCTAGGTCAGAAAATGGCTATATGCAAATCAGCCTTGACCCTGTGCCTCATGGGAACAATCCAGCCCGAACTACCAAGCCATGTCTTTCCTAGACCGGAATCAAGCATCCAAGGACCGGTTTCTGGCTATCAGCCTTCTTCAGTCTGGATAGCTTGACTCCAGTGATGTGGAGAGCCTGGGACTCACGTCTGAGCATACCCAGCCCACTATGGGTGAAAATTGCAAAAACCACAGTTGATGGACAGAATGTAGAACAATGTCTTACATTCACCCCAGTACAAAGATCTGGGCCTAAATCCATCGTTTATTTGCACTCCACACCACCCTAGGTCAGACAATGGCTATATGCAAATCAGCCTTGACCCTGTGCCTCATGGGAACAGTCCAGCCCGAACTACCAAGCCATGTCTTTCCTAGACCGGAATCAAGCATCCAAGGACCGGTTTCTGGCTATCAGCCTTCTTCAGCCTGGATAGCTTGACTCCAGTGATGTGGAGAGCCTGGGACTCACGTCTGAGCATACCCAGCCCACTCGGGGTGAAAATTGCAAAAATCACAGTTGATGGACAGAATGTAGAACAATGTCTTACATTCACCCCAGTACAAAGATCTGGGCCTAAATCCATCGTTTTTTTGCACTCCACACCACCCTAGGTCAGACAATGGCTATATGCAAATCAGCCTTGACCCTGTGCCTCATGGGAACAGTCCAGCCCGAACTACCAAGCCATGTCTTTCCTAGACCGGAATCAAGCATCCAAGGACCGGTTTCTGGCTATCAGCCTCCTTCAGCCTGGATAGCTTGACTCCAGTGATGTGGAGAGCCTGAGACTCACGTCTGAGCATACCCAGCCCACTCGGGGTGAAAATTGCAAAAACCACAGTGGATGGACAGAATGTAGACCAATGTCTTACATTCACCCCAGTACAAATATCTGGGTCTAAATCTATCGTTTTTTTGCACTCCACACCACCCTAGGTCAGACAATGGCTATATGCAAATCAGCCTTGACCCTGTGCCTCATGGGAACAGTCCAGCCCGAACTACCAAGCCATGTCTTTCCTAGACCGGAATCAAGCATCCAAGGACCGGTTTCTGGCTATCAGCCTCCTTCAGCCTGGATAGCTTGACTCCAGTGATGTGGAGAGCCTGAGACTCACGTCTGAGCATACCCAGCCCACTCGGGGTGAAAATTGCAAAAACCACAGTTGATGGACAGAATGTAGACCAATGTCTTACATTCACCCCAGTACAAAGATCTGGGCCTAAATCCATCGTTTTTTTGCACTCCACACCACCCTAGGTCAGACAATGGCTATATGCAAATCAGCCTTGACCCTGTGCCTCATGGGAACAGTCCAGCCCGAACAACCAAGCCATGTCTTTCCTAGACCGGAATCAAGCATCCAAGGACCGGTTTCTGGCTATCAGCCTTCTTCAGCCTGGATAGCTTGATTCCAGTGATGTGGAGAGCCTGGGACTCACGTCTGAGCATACCCAGCCCACTAGGGGTGAAAATTGCAAAAACCACAGTTGATGGACAGAATGTAGAACAATGTCTTACATTCACCCCAGTACAAAGATCTGGGCCTAAATCCATCATTTGTTTGCACTCCACACCACCCTAGGTCAGACAATGGCTATATGCAAATCAGCCTTGACCCTGTGCCTCATGGGAATAGTCCAGCCCGAACTACCAAGCCATGTCTTTCCTAGACCGGAATCAAGCATCCAAGGACCGGTTTCTGGCTATCAGCCTTCTTTAGCCTGGATAGCTTGACTCCAGTGATGTGGAGAGCCAGGGACTCACGTCTGAGCATACCCAGCCCACTCGGGGTGAAAATTGCAAAAACCACAGTTGATGGACAGAATGTAGAACAATGTCTTACGTTCACCCCAGTACTAAGAACTGGGCCTAAATCCATCCTTTTTTTGCACTCCACACCACCCTAGGTCAGACAATGGCTATATGCAAATCAGCCTTGACCCTGTGCCTCATGGGAACAGTCCAGCCCGAACTACCAAGCCATATCTTTCCTAGACCGGAATCAAGCATTCAAGGACCGGTTTCTAGCTATCAGCCTTCTTCAGCCTGGATAGCTTGACTCCAGTGATGTGGAGAGCCTGGGACTCACGTCTGAGCATACCCAGCCCACTCGGGGTGAAAACTGCAAAAACCACAGTTGATGGACAGAATGTAGAACAATGTCTTACATTCACCCCAGTACAAAGATCTGGGCCTAAATCCATCGTTTTTTTGCACTTCACACCACCCTAGGTCAGAAAATGGCTATATGCAAATCAGCCTTGACCCTGTGCCTCATGGGAACAATCCAGCCCGAACTACCAAGCCATGTCTTTCCTAGACCGGAATCAAGCATCCAAGGACCGGTTTCTGGCTATCAGCCTTCTTCAGTCTGGATAGCTTGACTCCAGTGATGTGGAGAGCCTGGGACTCACGTCTGAGCATACCCAGCCCACTATGGGTGAAAATTGCAAAAACCACAGTTGATGGACAGAATGTAGAACAATGTCTTACATTCACCCCAGTACAAAGATCTGGGCCTAAATCCATCGTTTATTTGCACTCCACACCACCCTAGGTCAGACAATGGCTATATGCAAATCAGCCTTGACCCTGTGCCTCATGGGAACAGTCCAGCCCGAACTACCAAGCCATGTCTTTCCTAGACCGGAATCAAGCATCCAAGGACCGGTTTCTGGCTATCAGCCTTCTTCAGCCTGGATAGCTTGACTCCAGTGATGTGGAGAGCCTGGGACTCACGTCTGAGCATACCCAGCCCACTCGGGTGAAAATTGCAAAAATCACAGTTGATGGACAGAATGTAGAACAATGTCTTACATTCACCCCAGTACAAAGATCTGGGCCTAAATCCATCGTTTTTTTGCACTCCACACCACCCTAGGTCAGACAATGGCTATATGCAAATCAGCCTTGACCCTGTGCCTCATGGGAACAGTCCAGCCCGAACTACCAAGCCATGTCTTTCCTAGACCGGAATCAAGCATCCAAGGACCGGTTTCTGGCTATCAGCCTCCTTCAGCCTGGATAGCTTGACTCCAGTGATGTGGAGAGCCTGAGACTCACGTCTGAGCATACCCAGCCCACTCGGGGTGAAAATTGCAAAAACCACAGTGGATGGACAGAATGTAGACCAATGTCTTACATTCACCCCAGTACAAATATCTGGGTCTAAATCTATCGTTTTTTGCACTCCACACCACCCTAGGTCAGACAATGGCTATATGCAAATCAGCCTTGACCCTGTGCCTCATGGGAACAGTCCAGCCCGAACTACCAAGCCATGTCTTTCCTAGACCGGAATCAAGCATCCAAGGACCGGTTTCTGGCTATCAGCCTCCTTCAGCCTGGATAGCTTGACTCCAGTGATGTGGAGAGCCTGAGACTCACGTCTGAGCATACCCAGCCCACTCGGGGTGAAAATTGCAAAAACCACAGTTGATGGACAGAATGTAGACCAATGTCTTACATTCACCCCAGTACAAAGATCTGGGCCTAAATCCATCGTTTTTTTGCACTCCACACCACCCTAGGTCAGACAATGGCTATATGCAAATCAGCCTTGACCCTGTGCCTCATGGGAACAGTCCAGCCCGAACAACCAAGCCATGTCTTTCCTAGACCGGAATCAAGCATCCAAGGACCGGTTTCTGGCTATCAGCCTTCTTCAGCCTGGATAGCTTGATTCCAGTGATGTGGAGAGCCTGGGACTCACGTCTGAGCATACCCAGCCCACTAGGGGTGAAAATTGCAAAAACCACAGTTGATGGACAGAATGTAGAACAATGTCTTACATTCACCCCAGTACAAAGATCTGGGCCTAAATCCATCATTTGTTTGCACTCCACACCACCCTAGGTCAGACAATGGCTATATGCAAATCAGCCTTGACCCTGTGCCTCATGGGAATAGTCCAGCCCGAACTACCAAGCCATGTCTTTCCTAGACCGGAATCAAGCATCCAAGGACCGGTTTCTGGCTATCAGCCTTCTTTAGCCTGGATAGCTTGACTCCAGTGATGTGGAGAACCAGGGACTCACGTCTGAGCATACCCAGCCCACTCGGGGTGAAAATTGCAAAAACCACAGTTGATGGACAGAATGTAGAACAATGTCTTACGTTCACCCCAGTACTAAGAACTGGGCCTAAATCCATCGTTTTTTTGCACTCCACACCACCCTAGGTCAGACAATGGCTATATGCAAATCAGCCTTGACCCTGTGCCTCATGGGAACAGTCCAGCCCGAACTACCAAGCCATATCTTTCCTAGACCGGAATCAAGCATCCAAAGACCGGTTTCTGGCTATCAGCCTTCTTTAGCCTGGATAGCTTGACTCCAGTGATGTAGAGAGCCTGGGACTCACGTCTGAGCATACCCTGCCCACTCGGGGTGAAAATTGCAAAAACCACAGTTGATGGACAGAATGTAGAACAATGACTTACATTCACCCCAGTACAAAGATCTGGGCATAAATCCATTGTTTTTTTGTACTCCACACCACCCTAGGTCAGACAATGGCTATATGCAAATCAGCCTTGACCCTGTGCCTCATGGGAACAGTCCAGCCCGAACTACCAAGCCATGTCTTTCCTAGACCGGAATCAAGCATCCAAGGACCGGTTTCTGGCTATCAGCCTTCTTCAGCCTGGATAGCTTGACTCCAGTGATGTGGAGAGCCTGGGACTCACGTCTGAGCATACCCAGCCCACTCGAGGTGAAAATTGCAAAAACCACAGTTGATGGACAGAATGTAGAACAATGTCTTACATTCACCCCAGTACAAAGATCTGAGCCTAAATCCATCGTTTTTTTGCACTCCACATGAAGGCTGATAGCCAGAAACCGGTCCTTGGATGCTTGATTCCGGTCTGGGAAAGACATGGCTTGGTAGTTCGGACTGGACTGTTCCCATGAGGCACAGGGTCAGAGCTGATTTGCATATAGCCAGTGTCTAACCCAGGGTGGTGTGGAGTGCAAAAAAACGATGGATTTAGGCCCAGATCCTTGAACTGGGGTGAATGTATGACATTGTTCTACATTCTGTCCATCAACTGTGTTTTTTGCAATTTTCACCCCGAGTGGGCTGGGTATGCTCAGATGTGAGTCCCAGGCTCTCCACACCACTGGAGTCAAGCTATCCAGGCTGATGAAGGCTGATAGCCAGAAACCGGTCCTTGGATTCTTGATTCCGGTCTGGGAAAGACATGGCTTGGTAGTTTGGACTGGACTGTTCCCATGAGGCACAGGGTCAGAGCTGATTTGCATATAGCCAGTGTCTAACCCAGGGTGGTGTGGAGTGCAAAAAAACTATGGATTTAGGCCCAGATCCTTGTACTGGGGTGAGTGTATGACATTGTTCTACATTCTGTCCATCAACTGTGTTTTTTGCTATTTTGTTTAGCCATTTGGGAAATGAAGGAGACCAGGTTTTTGATACTTTGTCTCCAGCTGCTGCAACATCTCAACAATTCAGAGATACTAATAAGTACTCAGAAGTGATTACAAGATTTAGGCCCAGATTCTCAAAGGTGTCACAGAATGTAGTACAGCAGTCAAAAAGGCTCCTTTGTGTCCCTAGCACTTGCACTGATTTCAGCTGCTGTTCACCAGGCACACACGTTAGTGGAATAGTGGTAGGGTGCATGCCTAAGTCTACCAGAGGTTTTGTACAGGAAGGCTCCCATTCCTGTACAACATACTGTGGCTAGACAAGGGAAAAACCTTTTTCTGTGTTGCATGTGTGCTGCACTGTACAGCACACGTACAAAATCAGAAAAGAAAGGAATAAAAGATAAGAATATGAAAACATTTCTCCATTTAACACCTGCTTTCCAGCAGTGTTATTTTTTGGCACTAAACCCTGTCCACTAATGTTAGTAGATAAGGTTTAGCATTAAAAAAGCATGGGTGGTTGCATGGAACACTCATGTACCAGCAATGTGATACCCCCCTTGAAGTAAAGTAATACAAAGTAGCGTTTCACGCTGATTTGTGTTACTTTTGGGTACTTTCCAGTGGAACACAAGCTTTGCAATGGAAATTGAATCAGGAAACACTTTGTGCCAGTTACTGTCACTTTTGTGATGCTAACACAGCGCAAAATGTTTGAGAATCTCTAAGACTCACAGAACAACCTGGCAGTCTATTGGAGAGATTCAATATTTTCAAGCAGAAACAAACAACTGCTGAAACTGTTGAAGAGTTCACATCAGCATTAAGGGCTTTTGCGCTACATGCAATTTTGGAGCATCCATTGACATATACATTTCAGATCAGTTTCCATACAGTTGCTTTTTGAAAAAGACTACTCACTTGCAGAGACGTTGTTGACCTGGCCAAAAGCATTAAATGTTCAATTACCTCCAGTCGTGTGATGGCTCAGGAATCTACTCATCAATTGGGGATGGGTTGCACACCGCTTGTTTACCATAGTTCTCGAAAGGTTCGTCGAATTCACTTTAACTGTTAAAACTGTGCGTGCACAGAGGGAAACGTGCTCAGCCCAACCATCACGTACTTAAACTAAACAACATCAAAAAATGGGACAACTAGGTGTCCCAAACCTCTGGCACTGCAAAATGCCGTTATGGCTATCTGTCATTTCTTCATTTATATTCCGTTTTCTTGATTTTTCCTTCTTTCTCATCAAGCTTTTCCATCTTGTTTGTCCATTTAAACTCTGTACTTAGTCACAATCCACAAGTTAGAAATATAGGCAATTTCCCAAATTTCCTATGTTAGAGATGGTCCTTCCGAACCTTTTTCAAAAACACGAACTGAAGCCTGGTTCTTAAAGAAGCAGTTTTATTCAATCCCAATGCATTTCAAGCCGTCTTGGCTCTTCGTCAGGGGTCACTGAAAATTACAACATACACATATTTTAATGTTACATCTCCTTGTTTCGTAATATTCAACACCATTCTTTACATTTGATTTAACTGATCAGTTAAAAACTTCAGTTGCATGTCGCTCCCGATAAGTATTTACTTTACATTCCCCAGCGTATTTTACTGCGTTTCTCAAACCTCCCTGCTGTCTTTTAAACAGAACCCATCCTGCCCGTGTTTACATTATACTTGCATTTCCCTCTTTAGATCAATGTCTTTAGCGTACCTGCTTTACATTCCTCCTTTCTGCGATAACACCATCCCGCTAGGGCGTGATTCCGAGTACTGCAATTAACCTGTTTTTGAACCTTAGTTCCACCCCTTTATCCCGTTTCAGTCCCGTGCTAATTTCGTAGTAATCACCTGACCTTCATCTATCACTCTATTGTGCTGTTTGACACTCTAACTCCCATAGTGCATTATACCCGGCTACAGCATAACGCGGTGCTTATAATTAGTGCAAAGTATTTACATTATTAATAAAAACATGCAAAATTACTCGGAGCATATTTTGCTCGGTGTGGATATCAGAGTTCAACATTGTTGCATCTTCAGTAAAGTTCTATTTCTCTGTGCCGAAACCTGCTTTGAGAACACAGCTGTTCCGTCTCACGTGTGGAGTATAATATACAGAAACGTTGATTTATTTCTTATTCTACCGATTATTGGTGGGTGCAAACCCCAGGGCTAAGTTGTACAAAACATCAATTGGGGATGGGTTGCACACCGCTTGTTTACCATAGTTCTCGAAAGGTTCGTCGAATTCACTTTAACTGTTAAAACTGTGCGTGCACAGAGGGAAACGTGCTCAGCCCAACCATCACGTACTTAAACTAAACAACATCAAAAAATGGGACAACTAGGTGTCCCAAACCTCTGGCACTGCAAAATGCCGTTATGGCTATCTGTCATTTCTTCATTTATAGTCCGTTTTCTTGATTTTTCCTTCTTTCTCATCAAGCTTTTCCATCTTGTTTGTCCATTTAAACTCTGTACTTAGTCACAATCCACAAGTTAGAAATATAGGCAATTTCCCAAATTTCCTATGTTAGAGATGGTCCTTCCGAACCTTTTTCAAAAACACGAACTGAAGCCTGGTTCTTAAAGAAGCAGTTTTATTCAATCCCAATGCATTTCAAGCCGTCTTGGCTCTTCGTCAGGGGTCACTGAAAATTACAACATACACATATTTTAATGTTACATCTCCTTGTTTCGTAATATTCAACACCATTCTTTACATTTGATTTAACTGATCAGTTAAAAACTTCAGTTGCATGTCGCTCCCGATAAGTATTTACTTTACATTCCCCAGCGTATTTTACTGCGTTTCTCAAACCTCCCTGCTGTCTTTTAAACAGAACCCATCCTGCCCGTGTTTACATTATACTTGCATTTCCCTCTTTAGATCAATGTCTTTAGCGTACCTGCTTTACATTCCTCCTTTCTGCGATAACACCATCCCGCTAGGGCGTGATTCCGAGTACTGCAATTAACCTGTTTTTGAACCTTAGTTCCACCCCTTTATCCCGTTTCAGTCCCGTGCTAATTTCGTAGTAATCACCTGACCTTCATCTATCACTCTATTGTGCTGTTTGACACTCTAACTCCCATAGTGCATTATACCCGGCTACAGCATAACGCGGTGCTTATAATTAGTGCAAAGTATTTACATTATTAATAAAAACATGCAAAATTACTCGGAGCATATTTTGCTCGGTGTGGATATCAGAGTTCAACATTGTTGCATCTTCAGTAAAGTTCTATTTCTCTGTGCCGAAACCTGCTTTGAGAACACAGCTGTTCCGTCTCACGTGTGGAGTATAATATACAGAAACGTTGATTTATTTCTTATTCTACCGATTATTGGTGGGTGCAAACCCCAGGGCTAAGTTGTACAAAACATCAATTGGGGATGGGTTGCACACCGCTTGTTTACCATAGTTCTCGAAAGGTTCGTCGAATTCACTTTAACTGTTAAAACTGTGCGTGCACAGAGGGAAACGTGCTCAGCCCAACCATCACGTACTTAAACTAAACAACATCAAAAAATGGGACAACTAGGTGTCCCAAACCTCTGGCACTGCAAAATGCCGTTATGGCTATCTGTCATTTCTTCATTTATATTCCGTTTTCTTGAATTTTCGGAATATAAATGAAGAAATGACAGATAGCCATAACGGCATTTTGCAGTGCCAGAGGTTTGGGACACCTAGTTGTCCCATTTTTTGATGTTGTTTAGTTTAAGTACGTGATGGTTGGGCTGAGCACGTTTCCCTCTGTGCACGCACAGTTTTAACAGTTAAAGTGAATTCGACGAACCTTTCGAGAACTATGGTAAACAAGCGGTGTGCAACCCATCCCCAATTGATGTTTTGTACAACTTAGCCCTGGGGTTTGCACCCACCAATAATCGGTAGAATAAGAAATAAATCAACGTTTCTGTATATTATACTCCACACGTGAGACGGAACAGCTGTGTTCTCAAAGCAGGTTTCGGCACAGAGAAATAGAACTTTACTGAAAATGCAACAATGTTGAACTCTGATATCCACACCGAGCAAAATATGCTCCGAGTAATTTTGCATTTTTTTATTAATAATGTAAATACTTTGCACTAATTATAAGCACCGCGTTATGCTGTAGCCGGGTATAATGCACTATGGGAGTTAGAGTGTCAAACAGCACAATAGAGTGATAGATGAAGGTCAGGTGATTACTACGAAATTAGCACGGGACTGAAACGGGATAAAGGGGTGGAACTAAGGTTCAAAAACAGGTTAATTGCAGTACTCGGAATCACGCCCTAGCGGGATGGTGTTATCGCAGAAAGGAGGAATGTAAAGCAGGTACGCTAAAGACATTGATCTAAAGAGGGAAATGCAAGTATAATGTAAACAAGGGCAGGATGGGTTCTGTTTAAAAGACAGCAGGGAGGTTTGAGAAACGCAGTAAAATACGCTGGGGAATGTAAAGTAAATACTTATCGGGAGCGACATGCAACTGAAGTTTTTAACTGATCAGTTAAATCAAATGTAAAGAATGGTGTTGAATATTACGAAACAAGGAGATGTAACATTAAAATATGTGTATGTTGTAATTTTCAGTGACCCCTGACGAAGAGCCAAGACGGCTTGAAATGCATTGGGATTGAATAAAACTGCTTCTTTAAGAACCAGGCTTCAGTTCGTGTTTTTGAAAAAGGTTCGGAAGGACCATCTCTAACATAGGAAATTTGGGAAATTGCCTATATTTCTAACTTGTGGATTGTGACTAAGTACAGAGTTTAAATGGACAAACAAGATGGAAAAGCTTGATGAGAAAGAAGGAAAAATCAAGAAAACGGAATATAAATGAAGAAATGACAGATAGCCATAACGGCATTTTGCAGTGCCAGAGGTTTGGGACACCTAGTTGTCCCATTTTTTGATGTTGTTTAGTTTAAGTACGTGATGGTTGGGCTGAGCACGTTTCCCTCTGTGCACGCACAGTTTTAACAGTTAAAGTGAATTCGACGAACCTTTCGAGAACTATGGTAAACAAGCGGTGTGCAACCCATCCCCAATTGATGTTTTGTACAACTTAGCCCTGGGGTTTGCACCCACCAATAATCGGTAGAATAAGAAATAAATCAACGTTTCTGTATATTATACTCCACACGTGAGACGGAACAGCTGTGTTCTCAAAGCAGGTTTCGGCACAGAGAAATAGAACTTTACTGAAGATGCAACAATGTTGAACTCTGATATCCACACCGAGCAAAATATGCTCCGAGTAATTTTGCATGTTTTTATTAATAATGTAAATACTTTGCACTAATTATAAGCACCGCGTTATGCTGTAGCCGGGTATAATGCACTATGGGAGTTAGAGTGTCAAACAGCACAATAGAGTGATAGATGAAGGTCAGGTGATTACTACGAAATTAGCACGGGACTGAAACGGGATAAAGGGGTGGAACTAAGGTTCAAAAACAGGTTAATTGCAGTACTCGGAATCACGCCCTAGCGGGATGGTGTTATCGCAGAAAGGAGGAATGTAAAGCAGGTACGCTAAAGACATTGATCTAAAGAGGGAAATGCAAGTATAATGTAAACACGGGCAGGATGGGTTCTGTTTAAAAGACAGCAGGGAGGTTTGATAAACGCAGTAAAATACGCTGGGGAATGTAAAGTAAATACTTATCGGGAGCGACATGCAACTGAAGTTTTTAACTGATCAGTTAAATCAAATGTAAAGAATGGTGTTGAATATTACGAAACAAGGAGATGTAACATTAAAATATGTGTATGTTGTAATTTTCAGTGACCCCTGACGAAGAGCCAAGACGGCTTGAAATGCATTGGGATTGAATAAAACTGCTTCTTTAAGAACCAGGCTTCAGTTCGTGTTTTTGAAAAAGGTTCGGAAGGACCATCTCTAACATAGGAAATTTGGGAAATTGCCTATATTTCTAACTTGTGGATTGTGACTAAGTACAGAGTTTAAATGGACAAACAAGATGGAAAAGCTTGATGAGAAAGAAGGAAAAATCAAGAAAACGGAATATAAATGAAGAAATGACAGATAGCCATAACGGCATTTTGCAGTGCCAGAGGTTTGGGACACCTAGTTGTCCCATTTTTTGATGTTGTTTAGTTTAAGTACGTGATGGTTGGGCTGAGCACGTTTCCCTCTGTGCACGCACAGTTTTAACAGTTAAAGTGAATTCGACGAACCTTTCGAGAACTATGGTAAACAAGCGGTGTGCAACCCATCCCCAATTGATGTTTTGTACAACTTAGCCCTGGGGTTTGCACCCACCAATAATCGGTAGAATAAGAAATAAATCAACGTTTCTGTATATTATACTCCACACGTGAGACGGAACAGCTGTGTTCTCAAAGCAGGTTTCGGCACAGAGAAATAGAACTTTACTGAAGATGCAACAATGTTGAACTTTGATATCCACACCGAGCAAAATATGCTCCGAGTAATTTTGCATGTTTTTATTAATAATGTAAATACTTTGCACTAATTATAAGCACCGCGTTATGCTGTAGCCGGGTATAATGCACTATGGGAGTTAGAGTGTCAAACAGCACAATAGAGTGATAGATGAAGGTCAGGTGATTACTACGAAATTAGCACGGGACTGAAACGGGATAAAGGGGTGGAACTAAGGTTCAAAAACAGGTTAATTGCAGTACTCGGAATCACGCCCTAGCGGGATGGTGTTATCGCAGAAAGGAGGAATGTAAAGCAGGTACGCTAAAGACATTGATCTAAAGAGGGAAATGCAAGTATAATGTAAACACGGGCAGGATGGGTTCTGTTTAAAAGACAGCAGGGAGGTTTGAGAAACGCAGTAAAATACGCTGGGGAATGTAAAGTAAATACTTATCGGGAGCGACATGCAACTGAAGTTTTTAACTGATCAGTTAAATCAAATGTAAAGAATGGTGTTGAATATTACGAAACAAGGAGATGTAACATTAAAATATGTGTATGTTGTAATTTTCAGTGACCCCTGACGAAGAGCCAAGACGGCTTGAAATGCATTGGGATTGAATAAAACTGCTTCTTTAAGAACCAGGCTTCAGTTCGTGTTTTTGAAAAAGGTTCGGAAGGACCATCTCTAACATAGGAAATTTGGGAAATTGCCTATATTTCTAACTTGTGGATTGTGACTAAGTACAGAGTTTAAATGGACAAACAAGATGGAAAAGCTTGATGAGAAAGAAGGAAAAATCAAGAAAACGGAATATAAATGAAGAAATGACAGATAGCCATAACGGCATTTTGCAGTGCCAGAGGTTTGGGACACCTAGTTGTCCCATTTTTTGATGTTGTTCAGGAATCTACTCAGACATCTTCTCCAATTGTTAGTGCTGTGGGGTATTCTAATCTAAGCATGTTGAAGCTGTATACATTAAGGACAAATTCATTAAGAATGTTCAATAGAATACTTACTAACACTTTTGTTGCAAACAAATCTAAATCCCATTTAAGGAATTAAACGGATTGCCGAGCAGTAGGTATAAGTTGCGTTAAGTGCAAGAAATTAGGTCATTTTCATAATGTTTCCAGATATGGTAGACACCAAGTTAAAGTGCGCAGTGCTGACTTAAATGAAGGGGACTGTCCTATAGATCTTTCAAATATGTTCCTGACTCTGGAGATTGACTCATTGCCTACTAACAAAATTAAGGAATCTTTATGTCAGGTAACACTAGCTTCCAAAATAAGTCGTAACTTAATGTGTGACTCAGGTGCACCTATTACTATCATATCTGATACATTATTTTACCAACAGTGGGGTTCTAATATTATCCTGAGCACACCGGACACCCTAAAGCTTATGGTGATTAGGATATCAATATGGTTGTGTTCTTCATAGACACTATGCTTTGTCTTGGCAGGTCAATGTTAACTAAAATCTTCATTGCAGTCAAGGGTAGAAATAGTTGGCTGGCAGGACCTTGCAAAACGTGGTCTTATGCTCGTGCCTGGTGCTGATCTACCGGTCAGGGTAGCAAATGCATCTTTACTCACTACTGATTATTTTTATCCTACTGAAGATATTGTTAAAAAAATCCTGAAATGTATTCTGGTAAGATTAGGCTCATTCCGAAATATGTGCACACAATTAAGTTGAAGATGCATGCTATACTTGTTACACACAAGGCCAGGCCTGTGCCCATAAATTTTAGAGCTGAATTGAAAAAGATGCTAGAAAAGTTAGTTGGAGCTGGCACTATTAAACCTACTGACTCCTCTTAATGGGTAAGTCCCATCACAATTGTGCGCAAAAGAGATGGTGAGATTCACTTGTGCATTAGTCTGCACAGTCTCAACAGGAACATTGTTGTTGATTGTCATTCTCTGCCCAAGGTTCAAGACTTACATGCCGATATTGAATACTCTAAATGTTTCACACTTTTGGATCTCAAATCAGCATATCACTAGAGCCCATTAGATGAAAGGTCCCAATAGTTAACCACCTTTGTAACTACTTTTACATTTAAGTTTTGCAGAATCCCGTTTGGAATGACTTCAGCCTCTAGTGTTTTTTCAGCGCCTCATGGATAACATATTGGAAGGTGTGAGTAAGGTTCAAGTATTTCACGATGATGTGCTGATTTTTGCAAAATAATTACTTGAACATAATCACATTCTTGAAACAGTTTTCACTCATTATAAAGAGCTTGGTATAACACTTCACACAGATGAATGCAAATTTGTTGCAAAAAAAAACATTAACTACTTAGGACACTCTACCACTCCCAATGGTATTTCTCCAAACTTTTCATTGATTAAAGTTATTGAAGTTGCAAAGCTACCCATTAACAAAGGTACACTGAACTCCTTTCTTGGGTTAAGCTAATACTATTCAAGGTGTGTGCAAGGCTATGCTTTTATTGTGCAGCCTTGAGGAATTTCCTCAAGAAAGGAGTGAATTATATCTGGTCTGATGATGTGAAGAGGCTTTTCAGAAAGTGAAGAATCTCAGTACGTCAGCCACAGCTTTAACTTTATTTGTAGCTGGCAGAACATGTATCATAATTGTTGATGCCAGTCAAGTTGGATTGGGGCTTTGTCTTCACAGTTATGTCAAGACAAAGAAAACACAACTGCCTTTGCCGCTTGCTCTCTAAGCAGTGCGAAATCCTATTACAGCACAATTGAGCGAGAGGCATTGGCATGCTGTTGGGCGGTGGAAAGTTTCTGAACTTTCATTTGGGGTTCCCATTTTGATCTATTCACAGACCACAAACCAGTGCTCCACTTGTTGAGTGGCAATGATTCAAGAAAGCATCATCATGATTGTTCACATTTTTATCAAAGCTGCAAGAATGACATTTTACGGTGAAATACATATCTTGTGAGAAAAACATAAGAGTTTACCTATCGGGGTAAAGAATCCAACTCACTTCAAGACAATGAGAATGTGATTGCTTTTGTGGAGGACAGAGAGTGGAACAAAGGGGTGATCAGACATAAACAGTGGTTACAAGCTTCCAAACAGGATGCGACGTTACAATCTTTTTTCAAATTCACGAAAGAAGGTTGGCCCAAGGAGAGAAATGTTGTGGCAATTTTAAATCTTTTGTTCAGATTTCAGAGGACCTATCAGTTCTTGAAGGGGAGCAAGTACGTAATGATGTGTGTGTGCCTTGTGTGACTATAAGATGGTATTGTTAAGGAGGCATACAAGGGCAAATTTAGGGTTCAGTAGCACATGCAAATATGTATAAAACAATTTTACTGGTGGTCTGAATTAGGAGCTCAAGTTTCTAAGTTTATTGATAATTAAACCACCCACTTGGTAAAAAGTGGCACTTCATTTTGCAGGTCCATTTGAGTGATTGTCTATTAACAAAAAATACATGATGGTTTTGAGTGATTATTTTTCAAAATAGGTGTATTTTGAGTTTACCTTTGTTCCCAACACTACAACTATAATTACATTTTTTTAAAATATTTTTTGATGTAGAAGGAGCACCCAAAGAAATTGTTGCAGATAACGCCAGCCACTTCACATCAGCGCACCTAAAGGACTTCATTGGGGGTTTTCACATTACTCATCTCAGAGCTGTGCTTTACTCACCTTCTGCCAATGGTTTGGTTGAACGCATGAATACGTTTTCAAAAGAGAGTGTGCAAATAGCCCTGACCATGGCTCTTGACGTCAATGCTTTTCTCTGGGAGAAATTTGGGTCATTTCTAGTAACCGCACACAGTACAACAGATATGCCCCCATTTACGATGTTACACAAAAGATTTCAAGGGGCAAAGTCAGGTTAAAGAATGTCTTGACAAAACATACCATGTCAAAGAATTAACATTGAAAGGCAATAAGGTTTTGATCCGAGATCACACCAAGGCCAAGAAAGATTTATCGAAAATGTCAAAACCAGTTTGTGTTGAAACAGTTCCTAAAGGCTCAGTGCTTATGAAGGACAGACTGTTGGAGTAAGAGTGTTCTGGTCAAGACTATCCAGGTACAGGCATCCGAAATACAAGCTGTGCAAGCCTATGAAGGCAATAATTCCTCTTTTGAGAGCACTTGGTGGCAAACTACTCAAGACCATTCAACTGACAGTCAAGGGTCATCTAGGATTGATAATGCAAAGCCTCCATCAGCCATTCTTTCAGTTTGCAGGAAGTTAACAGGCCAATAAATGCATGTAAGAGGACGCTCCTAGCTCTGATGCTAAACCAGTGGATTTGTTTAAGACCAATACCCCTTTATGGGGTCCTCCTTTGATGTTGGTACTGAGGGCATACTGTAATATTGTTTTCTACCTACGAGGGCAGAATCAATTATCATCCCAATTTACAAAAAGAGAGATTGTCTCAATCCTGCATCATATAGACCGGTCTCCTTTCTCAATTCCTTCACAAAGATAGCTGGCCATATAATCTGGAATAGGCTACTAGGCGCAATCTTACGATATTTTGTCAGACCTGCAATATGGATTCTGCTCTGGAATTGGGACTATAGAGCAGGGACTGAGTTTAAGCATGCAAATCAGAAAGTGTACCAAGATCAAATAGGAGAACATCTATATGGCCTTTGTCAATTTGTTATCGGTGTTCGACTGTGTCATCCATGCTAAATTGTGGGCAACTATGAGAGATTTGGGGTAAAGGAATCTATTGTCAACTTTTTAAGGGAGTTGTATTCGGGATGTAGAGGTAGGGTTAGATATGTGTTGAAAAGTCAGCCCATATCGCACCCGATGCCCAGGCCGCTGGTGCAGGGCGACTCTTCGTTTGCAACTTGAATAGCTACCAAATAAAGAGACGGGCACTGGAAGTAGGAAAACAAGAACAGGGTTTATTACTCATGAGGAGAGCCTGTCCTTTGGGACACTCGCATAGTGTCTTCGGGAGGTGCTCTAACAAGTTTCTCTGAGGCTTCGTCTTTTATACACAGGTTTATGGCACACAGGCATCCTTTATTACAATCAACACATTGTATAGTATGGAGGTATTCCAACACGTGGCTACAGTAGGGCCCTTATTCTCCATGCAAATAGGAGGGGGCTATCATGCGGCTGAGTGTCCTGCTGATTCCATTGGAATGTGTGTGCCTGATCGAGTCTCAGGGGGTGGGGTGGCCATGATCAATAGTAGCTTCTTCCAAGAGAGACGAGTGCATAAAGTAGTGGGCAATAAACCGTATCCTCGGGCTAAGGGATGACCAGCGGTCCGTGCAAACATTCAGGCTCGGAGGAAGAGGTCATCAAAGGAGGGGTATTCACGGAGGGACAGGAGGTGTTGGTCAGGCGCGGGGTGCGATTCTTAGGGACAGAGTCATGCGGGAGGGGTGGGCTCATGACTCGCGCATGTGGGAGAGGGGGCAGTCAGGGTGCATGGGGGAATGCTTGCAGGGTCAGGGAAGTGCGCTGATGAGCGATCGCGAACAGGGAGACCATGGTACCTAAAATGGCTGTCATGTACATGTGTGCATGGATCTATGCTGGCAGAATAACACACTCAGTGCTTTCGCGATATCCGTTCTGCTTACAACAAGGGGTGCTATGAACACAAATGAACGCCGCTTATGTACATACACATTTGCCATTTTTAACAGTCGCCGCTTTTTACATAAGCAAGTTCAATTTCTACCTAGTCGATGTGATTGGCGGAATGCAATACATGTTAATTTACACCTGTCGGATCCTTCATACAAGCCGAGAGATCGGCATAATGTTTAGTCGGTGTAGAACCAAGAAAAATGTTTCGATACATAAGAATCAGCTTCACATTTTCTCTCTAGTGACATCAACATACAGGAAGAACATTCTGATACCTTCCGACTTGTCAGTACTAGAGGGGATTTTGGAAAACTAACCACATGAGCGACCGACGAAACATTTCTTAAAAGGCAATACAAAATGGTTGAGGGAGGTATTCAATTTGATACAAGTAATTTAGTCAAGGGGCGAATAGAAAGTTCTGGAAAGGGGGGAGGGTCTTTGTCGCAATGTCTTTTAACATAGTCCGTCTTCTTTTGTTGGCGCTGCTGAGCACCGGCGGTGGAGCTATAGGTCCAGCTCGGATTCGTCCTTACACGTTGCAGGGTGCGATCAGTCCTCTGCTGTTAGATCACAGTCCTGTTTCCTAACTTATTGTCTTAGGGGTGCCTTATGCTGGGCACCTGCGTGTCTTTCCTTTTCCGTGACAAAATCCCAGTCCATAGTCAACTTTTATATGAAAGAGTTTGTTGAACAATCGAGGGAGGAGAGGGCGGAGTGGGGCCAGATCTTTGAACACACCAAGGGACCAAGGGAGCAAAGGACAATGAGCAGGCAGGCCCATCAGTCGGAAAAAGGGACGGGGACTTCAGGCACGAGTGGGTCAGCAAGTCGAGGGCTTCAAGGCAGCCCCTTATTCCTTCATCAGCTGAACTTGAAAGTTGTGCCTCGTCCCGCGTCTCGTTGCTCTGCGGCTCCACCTTTGGTCGTCACACGTGCTCCATGATCTGTGGCCAGGCTGTGCGTCACGTCCAGCTCCTCTCCTTTGGCGATTGTATCTTTGAATGGGTGAAAAACAAGTTGTTAGACAAACTGGTCGGGAGAACAGATATACATCTCAATTCCTTCCCTATTCCTGAGTAGGTGGGGGATAGGTTCATCGGTCACAGTCAGAGGTCGTTATTTATGGAGTCTGTAGAAGGGCATTGCATATTGAATTCATAGACTTGTTTGGCGTTCATTCGCGATATATGATAAGAGAAATTGAACTTTTGTACACAATGTATTACGTTACAAAAAATCGAGTCCTTATGGAGAGACTCATTCTTCCCTTTAACCCAAGTATCGACAATATCACATCTCCTTTCGGGGTCGGCGAATTCTTGCAAGCAGGGGCATTATCATGGGGTTGATCGGGGCGAGTGGGTGCTTTTGGACAGAGAGCTAGGGTCGATCGGGGGAAGTGGGGTACTCTGGACATCCGCACTTAGGTGCAAGGGGGTGGGGCAATCGGGGCATTTGGGGATCGCATTTCTAACGAACTGAGAAACAGAAGACCATTTGACGTTATAGTTCCCCTATAAAAGGCCAGATTAGGGGACATCCGTCGTCTTACCCGTCCTTTCCTTCATTACCAACTCGGGTTCTATTGTTTGTAGAAGGGAGGGGTAGTAATATGGTAAGCCTCAATCGTTTTGGGTTTGGTCAATTTTGCTGAACACCTTTGCGTTCGAGGAAACCCAATTATGTTTGTGTCGGAGGGACACAATGCCATCATACAAGGAAAAGAGGAAACGGAGGGGCTTCTGGAGAGAGGGAGAGAGAGAGAGAGAGAGAGAGAGAGAGAGAGAGAGAGAGAGAGAGAGAGAGAGAGAGAGAGAGAGAGAGAGAGAGAGAAAGAGTCGTACTCTAAACGAACCATTCAGTACTCGTATGCCGTGAGGAGAGAGAGACGTGTACAATAATGGTCCATTCAGTGCGCACGCAACTTAGAACGGCAGGGGTTAAGTAATGCATAAACACAAGCGGAGGGACGACGTAGATCCATACATCACGTACACACAAACTCAAACGGGGGAGACAGTACAGGTATTACATAAAAAGATCCAAGACAAAACATAAAACAGTTATTGGCCACAATTATCCTTTTCTGTGAGCTGAGCATCTTTATCATCCTAAGTTCTTTTTACCTTTTTCTTATCTTTTATTCGTTGGTTGCCTCTTACTGGTGACTTTGATTGTACACACTTACGCCTTTGGCAACTGGTCATGGACTAACCTGGTCGGGCTAATGCTCACGGAGGTTTATTCGAGTCATTTTTAGCAAGTGCGTTTCCAGGCTGAGACAACCGTTGGTGTCAATTGGAGAGCAATGGGGCAGCTTTTAGTTATATGCCTATGAGGATGCGGAAAAAGGAGGCAGGAGGTTTTCAAATATTGGCAATATCCCTAGTCCTCTCGGCGGAGGATACTTGTGTAACCCTACCTCGAAATATACCCTAAACTTTTCCCTATTTAGTTAAGCGTGGAGTGATTAATCATGTGTGCACGTTATTTTTGGTGGTATTATTCGGAGTGCATGGGCACCATAATCGAACGCCTTTTTCCCGTCTTCTTCGTCCACCAGATCACCATTTTCCTTCTTTGTATTCCTAATCGATGTTCCAAGGTGACCTGCAGAAAGAGGGAAAAAGAAGGGGCGGGGGCAACATTTAAGAATACAACAGCGCGCATAAACCCGAAAAGGTTTTTACTTACTACATACGCTGTCTATCTCCCCGGAACGCAGTTCTTGCCAATTCGGCATTTAAGCCCAGATGAACCTTTTAGTGTGTGAGAGATGTTTATCGGAAGCCGGTGGATAGCATAGGTCACCTAAGTGTGGTATTACAGATCGTATGTAGGGAGGCCAGATGGCACTCCTTTGGAGCGACTTAGGGGCATTTTAGTACAATTTTTCTGATACAGATAGCATATAAAGTATAGACTGAATTCCAGGATCTTTTAGCGGTTGCTTTAAGCTGTACAAAAGTGTGCAAAGTACATACAACAAAAACCGTACCATTCATTTTTGCAGTATCTCTGCGTACTATACCTTTTTAATCTTTAAACAGTGGTCATTTATTCGAAACTTACTAATTCACACGTGACAACTACGTTTGCTTTTTCCAAAAATCTTTAATAAGAATGTCAGTGCAAAAAAAATATGGGCCTACAACCCCGTGTGCCGGCCACGGAGCAGGCTAGAACTGTAGATGTGGGAATACTTTATTAAAAAAACTTTTAGTGGAGTCCGTTGTCGTTCATTTCATAAAAAGTGCGCCAAGTGCAATAAAAATCATATTGAATCTTTAGTGTGAGCGAATATCATAAGCATCGAAATTTCGAACTTTCAATAATCATGATGCGCCAAATTCAACAACAATTCATTGTCCGAATGTTCAATTAATACCCATCTGATGTCAATTTACCGTCTGAACACATAACCAGTACCCATCCAATATCAATTCTTTGTTCGAACATATAACCCGTACTCATCTCATATCAATTCATTTCCCGAACTGACAGTACACATCCTATATCAATCCATTGTCCGAACTCATAACCAGTACACATTCTATGTCAATCTATATGTTTAAAAAGCTTCATACATATCCTATGACATCAAGGCTGAGCAATCGGGGTACAATAAGGAGTGTGAGAGTTTCATTTGCATCGGCGCCATTTTGGGTGCAGTCAGGCAGAACCAGGCATAGTCTAAATGTCTATTAACTCGTGGTTGGCTCAGAGCTTCTCTTGGCAGTCCAAAAGTTCCGTTAAAGGGCAAAAGAAAGGATCGGTGGTTTGAACCATCAGTCAAAAAGAGGGGGAGGGAGGCAACAATGTTCCTACCGGGTCATACTGTGTTTCCACTGGAACTGATCCGAACTGTGGTCTATAGGACTCTAGTCATTCAAACTGAGACTGGCGCCAGCATGGGAGCGTCGACGTCCTGCGGCTACGTTTCCATCGTTCCGTGGGCAATCATGGCAGTCACTCCCCATCGGGGGTATTTGCGGGAGTCGGGGACTCCCGTGGCTCTTCTAGAATCTTCAAGGTTGTGGAGAACTATGACGGTGGAGTCAACAAGTGACCGGGCCATTCCTTCATGCTGGGCCCGCTCTTGCCAGGTCGATCGCCATTTTGAGAGTTCGGCAGCTACCGGCGATCGCGGGGTCAAATGAGCGGACGGGCTCCCACCTGCCGGGCGAGGCGTTGCAGCATTGCCACAGTGGAAGAACCCTTATCCGGGCGCCTGGAGCGCTGAGGGTGCAGTTGGGAAGCCTCCACCTGGGGAGGCGGGAGAGGCCTGTTCGCACCGTCTCTCCCTCCCAGTGCACCCCACGGCGTCTCGTTTGACATTTGTTATGGCCGGACCAGGCGATGAGGACGGGGGGGGTCGGAGGCATGTGCAAGACACCCCCCCCAGAGTTGTCGCAGCCATTATACAAGAAAGAAGTGGCGCCTGGCGTGTTGTTGCTGCCATTACGGAAGAAAAAAGAAAGAAGTGGCGCCTGGCGTGCTGTCGCTGCTATTACGAAGGAGAAAAGGAAAAAAAATGTCCCGTCCGTCTTTGGGCCGGGCTTCCGGTGGATGTCGGCCGGACGCCCCTTGCTCTGGCCCCATGAACGGGCTCCTTGGCTCATCGGCTGCAGCCGGATCTCGTCGGCCCCGGCCCCCGGTCGTTGGTGGCCGGCCCGGGAGAGAATGTGGCGGGACTACCTGCAACTCTCAAGGGCCACCACGGCCGGACTGGGAGAGAGAGTGGAGGGTCGAGGACATAGACATTCCCCCCCCTGCAACTCTCCGGCATTGTCAAGGCAATCCCCTGGCCAGGTCCCTTTGGCCTCGGCCTCTCCTCCGGCTACACCCTACGTGATGATCTCCAGCCGACTGTTGGCAGCAGGACCCGCCCTATATGTGTTGTTTCCGGCTGGGCGTAGCCGCAAACTTGTTGCACTTTGGAAGTTTCCAGAATAGGGGCGGATGTTCTGCTGACTTGCATTTTCCCCAGTTTACCGTTCTTATTGTTTTCAGGTTTCTTATTACGGGTTACTAAATAGGTTTTACCATTAAGTATTGTTATCGTTTTCCTTGTTCGTTATTTAATAAAAAGTTCATTTTTCATCAGTGGCCTACTGAATTCGTTTTCCTATTCCCTTCTTTCCAGGTTGTTTCATGCTAAAGTTTTTCTGTTAACAGGTTACAGTGATCACTTCATTATTATTGTATATGTCCTTTTTACTAGGGGTGTTCTTTGGTCAGGCCAAGTGACCTACCTCCAGTAAATGGTCCGGGTGAGACTGGCGTATCAACCAGTGGGGAGTAGATAGGCATGACAGATTACAACGGGGGACAAAGGTCCGCATTACCTACCCTTCACTACTTGCAAAGACTAGAGTATGGCGACTTCTGTGCTCGTTTGCAAAATAGAGAATACCTCCAAAAGAACCAATTCCGAACAGTCAATGTTCGGTCAATCAATCAATCAATGAGGAACGAAATAGGTACGACGTGTTAAAGGTTTGCGTTACCTACCCTTCACTCTCTGCAAAGGGAGAGAGAATATTCCTATTCTTCCCCGTTTGCAGGCAGAGAAGATTCCTAAGAGAACCAACTTCGAACAATTTAATGCTCGATTCAATCAATCAATCAATGGGGAGGAAAAAATAGGCACGACGTGTTAAAGTTTTGCGTTGCCTGCCCTTCACTATCTGCAAAGATTAAACAGAGTATGGCGACTCTGTGTTTGTTTGCAAATAGAGAATCTCCCAGAAGCAATCAATAGGCAATACTAGTATTTTCAAACAATCAATCAATCAATCAATTTCGCAATTTGTCGTGTGTCACGACCTTACCCGGACCGGACCATGTGGGCAGTTCTTCGCCTTCCTTTTTCCTGCGCCCGATCATTCTCTTTCTCCATGTTTTTACCGCAGCATTCCTGTGGGATTCCAGTCAGGACAATAGGTCACTTGAGAGAGGTCCGTTCGGAATCGGTGAAGCTCATTCAATCGGCAGCCGGACGAGGGCCCTCTCAAGACAGGTATACTCCAATCATTTAGATGTTCACCCCATCGTCTGGACCTCTCTTACCGGACCTTATGTCGCTGATGGGCCCCGCGTTTGGGACGCCAATTGTTGAAAAGTCAGCCCATATCGCATCCGATGCCCAGGCCGCTGGTGCAGGGCGACTCTTCGTTTGCAACTTGAATAGCTACCAAATAAAGAGACGGGCACTGGAAGTAGGAAAACAAGAACAGGGTTTATTACTCATGAGGAGAGCCTGTCCTTTGGGACACTCGCATAGTGTCTTCGGGAGGTGCTCTAACAAGTTTCTCTGAGGCTTCGTCTTTTATACACAGGTTTATGGCACACAGGCATCCTTTATTACAATCAACACATTGTATAGTATGGAGGTATTCCAACACGTGGCTACAGTAGGGCCCTTATTCTCCATGCAAATAGGAGGGGGCTATCATGCGGCTGAGTGTCCTGCTGATTCCATTGGAATGTGTGTGCCTGATCGAGTCTCAGGGGGTGGGGTGGCCATGATCAATAGTAGCTTCTTCCAAGAGAGACGAGTGCATAAAGTAGTGGGCAATAAACCGTATCCTCGGGCTAAGGGATGACCAGCGGTCCATGCAAACATTCAGGCTCGGAGGAAGAGGTCATCAAAGGAGGGGTATTCACGGAGGGACAGGAGGTGTTGGTCAGGCGCGGGGTGCGATTCTTAGGGACAGAGTCATGCAGGAGGGGTGGGCTCATGACTCGCGCATGTGGGAGAGGGGGCAGTCAGGGTGCATGGGGGAATGCTTGCAGGGTCAGGGAAGTGCGCTGATGAGCGATCGCGAACAGGGAGACCATGGTACCTAAAATGGCTGTCATGTACATGTGTGCATGGATCTATGCTGGCAGAATAACACACTCAGTGCTTTCGCAATATCCGTTCTGCTTACAACAAGGGGTGCTATGAACACAAATGAACGCCGCTTATGTACATACACATTTGCCATTTTTAACATATGGCACCAGGAGAGAATGTACACAATTCTTTAACATAGAGAGAGGGGTAATACAGGGCTATGTTCTAGCACCCTTTCTTTTTTCACTATATATAAAAAGTGTAGGGGTTGTGCTAGCCACCCAATGTAAAGACCTTATGTAAATAGGACATTTTCCTGTCCGGGCCCTCCCCTATGTGGACAATGCCATTCTTATGGCTCAAACTACCCATGGCCTACGTAGCCTCCTTACAAACTTCCAATCTAAAACATTCATTATGAAATGTGGGAGCAGAACAGGGATGTGTCAAGATAAAAAATTCAAGGCACTAAATATTGGTTTTACAACAACTTTTTCATACTTGGGCATATTATTTGACAAAGAAGGCTCATGGACCCATGCCATTTTCACCAGGAAGTTACTGTTAAAAAATGCAGCTATGACTCTGTAAACCTTTGCCAGAAAATCGGGTACAACCCCCCCCCAGATGAAATGATAAAGTTCTATAAAGCCAAATGTGTGAGTGTTGCTTTGTATGAGGTGGGAGTATGGGGACATATTAACTGTAGATCATTGCACATGGTGGAAAACGAGTTCCTAAAGTATCTTCCTGCCATTCCAAAGAGCTCCTCTAAATATGTCTGTCAAGCAAAACTGGGTGTGCCATTCCTTTCAGACTTAATAATTCTGCAGACCATCTTATTATGTCATAAAATCTGGACATTGGACTATACTGGCTTAAATCATGCCATTATCAGGGATTGCCTTAAGGCAAGCTTACCCTTATGTATACCCTGGTTGACATATATCTAACCTTTTTCCCATGATTTGGAGTATCCTCATTACTACGAGAAGCCTGAATCCCTGGAAGCCATATATAGAAAAGACCTTGAAAATGAATGAATGGCGTACCTTGAGACTCTTAGGCTGTGCACTGAAATATAAAAGCTTATTAAAAAATCAATAAAACACACAAGATGATGGACGGAATGTTGCACATTGGCAAAACATTCACCCCCAGTCAGAGATCTGGGTTTAATCCATTGTTATTTTGCTCACCACTCCACCCCAGTTCAGACATGGCCATATGCAAATCAGTCTTGGCCCTGTGCCTCATGGGAACAGTCCAGCCCGAATTGCCAAGCCATGTCTTCCCTGGTCTGGAATCAAGCATCCTAGGACCAGTTTCTGGCTATCAGCCATCATCAGCCAGGATAGCTTGACTCCAGTGGCGTAGTGAGCATGGGACCCATGTCTGAGAATATCCTTCCCACATAGGTCGAACAGCAAAACACACAAGGTGATGGACGGAATGTTGCACATTGACAAAATATTCACCCCCAGTCACGGATCTGGGTTTAATCCATCGTTATCTTGCTCACCACGCCACCCCAGTTCAGATATGGCCATATGCAAATCAGTCTTCCTCTTCGATAACGGCTGAGAGTGTCATACAATTTTCTCTGTATTGACTTGAGCTATATTATCTTGCCTTGGAGCCTTATCTCCATGGTACCCATGTGGACCACCATCAGACTTTAAATCCTGTCTCTGAGAGGTCAGTCAGTCAATATCTTCTAAGGAATTCAGAATATTAAAGTGACTACTGACTGGGACTGCATACTTTGGCTGGTTTGCCCATGTGAATCTCTCCTCCTCTGCGACATACCATGGGGGTCTAAGTGGTTGATAGAAAAACCCCAAAGGTAGAATAGTTATCCCCTTCGTCCAAATGGACCAGTTGCCCACCCTGTCTAGTATTGTCTGGACCAAACCTGGAGACCTAAATGTTAGTACTACTCAAAATCCAGGTAATGTCTTAGTAGACTTTCCTACCCAACCAATTTGACGTGCCATATTAAATTCTGAGAACAACATATTGTTTATACCTGTCTTTGCACTCAGAAAGTCTAATGATTTATTCCTGAAAGTTGACCAGTGCTCTAAATCACTGTGCAACGGGGGGGGGGGGGCATTGGCCAGCACCATAGTACATGGAGTTGCTTCTGGTGGTAGATGCAGATTGGTCATTGGACTACGAGAGACTCTTTGTTCAGAAATCTGGCCTCTTAAGGTACTTGTGGTCTGGGGTCTCTCATCTTGAATACAACTATTCCTATCAGGGTGCCGCTCGCAGCAGTTGACGGATTCCTGGATTTTGTTTCCCTGTCTGGCGATACTCTGAACTCCTTTTAATATCCATCCTTGGTTACGGTGAGGCTGACATTCTACGGGGGAAGGTCATGACAGCGAGGAGCCAGTGCGGGCGCCCGGGACTGCGAGGACCAGCATTCTCTCTTTCATCCACAGCTGGTGCCTCTTCCCGGGCGTGCCCCGCCCCAACCCACCGCCTCATTACTGCTCGCGGCCCCCGCTTTGCCGGAGCCGCTCGCAGCATTTGACGGATTCCTGGATTTTGTTTCCCTGTCTACTGGCAACTAAGGGTTTTTTTTATGGGTATTCCAGAATTACAAGGCGCACGACCAGAGTGTCCGTAAAGTTACAGTTTGAAACAAAGGTATTCAATAGTTGGTACAGGCAATGGGGCGAACGGTAAAACCTCACAACCGCTCCACGATGGAGGGTCTTAAAGACAAATTCAAAAAATTAGAAAGACTGAAGAAACAAGAGAGCTCACGATGGTGGGATGCCACTACGCTCAAACAATATATGCGACTTAAACAGATACCTAGAGGCTTACGCTCCCAGATTTTTCCAACCTACGATAATTTAGATGCTGATCTTCTAAAGAAATGGGAAGATTCAGTTACCAACAATTCATTTGTTCTCATGGACATCTTAATAGAGAGCGCGGATCGCAAATCAGTTAAATTACTAGAAGAGATAGCGATCCTGGAAAAAGAAATAAAAGACCTGAACTTACCAGAACCTACTGTAAAAAACTATACCATCCTAGACGAATTTCTAGCCAAACATCAAGATGAAATAAAAGAAAGGAAAGCCAGACAAATAAAGAGGGATGATGAGGACTACCGTAATGGTAGAATCTTCACCTATGATCGCAAATACGATGCGATGATTCGATCTACTAATCCCACAAGACCGAGTGACAACAGATCTGCCCCCAGCTCAGTCTCGTCCAGCAACACATCCCTGAACAGCGCAGGCATTAGCGAACCTGGATCAGAGGCAGGAGACAACCTAGACACAAACAGTACTCCTTTTTTAGTGGAAATGGAGCGGATCCGAAAAGGATACAGGGCACTGCCTCAAAGGAGACCACAAAATCCAAGACCCACAGAGGCAGCAGGGGTGGCCAACGAAGACTACCGAAAAAAACTAAGATCAGGAACGACAAGGAAGTAATAAATGAAGATAAGGAGGTACAAGTAATAAACCTCTCCTCGTTTCCCTTAACCACAGACATGACCAACCTTCTTTCCAAAGGCCTTAACTTCAACCCATACTCGACAGGCGATATATGTCAAATCAAAATAGATCTGTTCAAATTTGTTCGAAGCCTGAAACTCAAAAAACATTTCTTGGGCAAAACAACCAGTGACAAAAATGTAAAAAATATTCCAGATGCTTTGGCTAATGATGAGCTTTCCATAAAAGATGTTCAAGCAATTCATCTTTTATTATCCATTACCGAACGGGAAGATAGTCCTATGGAAATGGGACAACTTCTCGAGGAAATGAACATAGAGACTAACCTGGATATAGTAAGTGGCTTGAAAAACAAATCCACCTGGACTCCGACCTTACCGGGTGGTAATAGCATCGACACCTTTCACAAACTAGTTCTAGAAGATCTAAAAAAAATCAACACAAAAAAATACAATGAAACTTTCATATTTAAAGATAACTTGACCAAAGGAGAGCGTCTTGCCCTTACCACACTTACAAAGACTCCCACCATCATCATTCGTGAAGCAGACAAGGGAGGCAATATTGTGGTTATGAACACAGACGACTATAACCACGAAATACTAAATCAGCTAGCAGACCATTCCTGTTACGAACCCATCACCAACAACCCCATGGGCACTCTGACAATAACCATCAATGACCACCTACGAACTTGGAAAGAGAAGGGTCTCTTGAATGACGACGAGTACCTATACCTCAAAGTACTCAAACCCACATACCCGTGGCTCTACACTCTACCCAAAATCCACAAGGATCTACCTTTTCCTCCAGGAAGGCCGATTGTCTCGGGTATTGGAGGTCCCACCGAGAGACTTGCAGAGTACGTGGACATGTTTCTCAACCCACTGGTGAAGAACCTGCCCTCTTTCATACAGGACTCAAAACACATACTTAGTGTTCTGGGTGACCTAGAATGGCAACCCAACACCATATTAGTCACCATGGATGTAGTCGCACTTTATACCAGCATAAATCCAACTTTGGGTATAAAAGCAATTACCCAAATTCTGTCAAAACGACCGGCGTCTCTTTGGGCGCACACAGAAATGCTGATCTCCATGATGAATCTCTACCTGGATAACAATTTTTTCATTTTTCACAAAAAATGGTACCAGCAAAAACGCGGAGTGGCTATGGGTTCAAAATGTTCCCCATCTTTTGCTAATCTGTTTATGGGTGCCTTCGAGGATGACCAGATTTGGGGCCCGAAAGGCACTATATACACTGATTCAATCTTGTTTTGGGGTCGCTATATAGACGACTGTATTCTACTATGGACAGGGACAGAGGAACTTCTGAATGACTTTTTTGAACATCTCAATCACAACAACTGGGAAATCAAGTTCACAATGAAATCAAGTAAAACAAACATAGAATTCCTGGACCTTGAGTTCTATGTAGAGAAAGACAAACTGCACAGTAAATTATACAGAAAACCGACAGCTTGCAACGCTATCCTAAGAGCAGACAGCTTTCATCCTCACCACCAAATCAAATCAATTCCCTTTGGAGAATACCTCCGTGCCAAGAGGAATTGCAGTGACAATAAGAATCTTGAGATAACCATACAAGATATGGAAAGCAGATTTGAGAAAAGAGGATACCCCAGAGGCATCCTCACTCAGGCCAAGAACAAACTCCACAAAATCAAAAGACCAGACACGCTGAAACCAAAAACTCAACCATTAGCAAAAGACTCTACAGTGAGATTGATTACTGAATTCAACGCAATGCATCACTCACTGAGACATAGCATGACGAAACATTGGGGTCTGCTTAAAGATGATTCGACCTTGGAAGCTATAATACCTACAACCCCTCAAATCACCTTTCGAAAAGGGAGAACACTTAGAAACAGACTGAGTCCAACCGTCCCACAAAGCGACTTGAGACCTACCTGGTTAACCCAACGCAGTAATGGGTTTTTTAAATGCGGCCTCTGTACAATGTGCAAATGGGCCAAACACAAAACTAAACACTTCTATGGACCAGACAAAGAGAGCTATGAGATAAGAGTCAATATCAATTGTGTCACTAAATACGTGGTATACATCATTGAATGCCGATGTGGCAAACTTTACGTAGGAAGTACCATCAGAGCACTAAAAGAGAGAATGGCAGAACACATGAGAGCCATTCAAAAACAGGACCCCAGATATCCGGTGGCTCTTCATGTGGCTACGTGTCAGGCTAATACGGAAGATTTTTCAGTTTCTTTCTATGGAATTGAAACTGTGCCTGTACACATAAGAGGAGGCAATAGAGAATTGACACTCAGACGCAAAGAAGCCACATGGATAATGCGTCTTCGAAGTATCGAACACGGACTAAATTATGACCCAGAGATGCAATTTTTCCTAGGAAATTAGTAATCCCAATGGATCCAAAATGGAGATTTTGTATCCATAACCATTCGCATCACTTAAACTGAAGAGTAAAAATAATTTTTGAAAAAGATAGTTTAAGAAATTTCAGTATGTTGGGATTCTATATGCATGCTATATATATTATTTCGTTAAACCTGTGGCACATCGGCATTAACCGTAATTTTTCTCATGCAAAATAATTTTTTCAAGCAAAATAATTTTTTCAAGTTTTTTATAATTTTTTCAAGTGTTTCATACATTTTTTCATACTCTTTTTCATTTTCTTTGTAAACATATTTTCGTTAATGTAATGAATTGTGAACAATTAGGTACTGTTTGAAATGTGTTGGCATAAGGACTCCCTAAATAATGTGTTAGGAAAATTATTTGTGGGAATTTTGCTGTTTTATTATTGTTTTTGATAAAAGAAATGTGGTGTGTTTATCTTGCATTTTGTGGGATAACTAGGACAAGGTAAACTAAATATGCTAATAGTAGCAGTCCTAACAAACTAAACCTTATCGAGATGTAGGATTTTCTTTTCCCTAAACTAACAATTGATAGACACACATAATAATAACCGAGATTTGTGCTCATAACCTAAATGTACACCTTCTGAGAAATACAGTACTTAACTGTATGTGAGGTACCGGAACAACAAGGTTTCCTCCTTCCAAAAACATTATTCAATAATCCTCATGTATACAGTAATTAATGAATCAATAATGAAGGATTGTGTGGTATATTTACTGACTACACAATCTAGGAACTTTGTTGCACGCATGCTCTCAAATTAACTAATCATCTCGGCTTAACCATTGCCAGAGAATCGACTGCTAATTAAAAGATTTCCTATTTTGAAGCAACATAGATATTAGGGCACTAGGCTCACACAAATTCGGATAAATAATATTCTTAGAATTAAGGCAAGACCCTTTAAACATAGACGGGTACGCCTAAGCCCACAGTTATCACTGTGGACTTGTAGTATTTCTTCACCACAGCCACCACTAAACAATGCAACCATACAGGGTTGACGTTCTAGTGGTTATCAGAACAAGAAACCGCCGGCCGGTATATCTTCACGCCGGGTTTCCTGTCATGTGACCGTCCTCGGAAAACGGCGCCGGGAAACTCAAGAGGGAGAACTGCTGCGATAAGGTAAGCAACCTCTCCCTGACGTGTTCTTCCTCTCCCTTAACCGTAATTGCTTTGCCTAGTCTCCAGAGACAAATTTGGAGCCTAAATAATTCGTTTTGCTCTTTTTATTTATTTTTTTCGTGACGGACGAATATAGGTGTACCCGCCTTTCGTGTTTGTTGACAACGTCACGCATAGGAAGTAACCTGTTAATCCTCTCCTCCCGGTTTATACTTTGTGCTTTACTATTGAGGTAGGTCCATCTCCCCTGTTTTCGCGCGTTTTTTGAAACCCTTGTTTGTCTCTCACAGTACATATAGACTAAACTATTTAATATTATCCGGGCAAATTGTTTTTAACAAAAAAACCCTTGATTGTACTACCAACAGACTCATCCGGTCTCGGAGTGCGACTTCACTCACCCAGTGAAACTCCGCCTTACAGGATCCCTTGAATACACTTATCCGAGGTGGCCTTTGCACCTCACCAATTAGGGTGAGTGCTCCTCTGTCCCTCTTTCAGTCAATCAATACATCCACAAGAGCATGCGTTGCACTGTTCGTTTTTTGTACTTAACTCCTGACGAATACCAGAACTAGAGACTACTCAAACTGAGTATCTCTAATTTGACTTTACTATTTGTGGTTTCTTCAGTTTTAGACTCATTCAAATTCAGACTACACACGTCTGAATAGTAGACAAGTTTGAAATATCACCGCTCATATTTGGACAACACAATAGAGTACAAACATCGCATTCAGTACATAGCTGGCCTCCAAGAACCTATAGCTATTTTGGAAAATTAATAACTACCTAGCTTTTCATTACTTAATAGTTGGGACTTATAATGTATAAAAAAGAAAGCGCCCTAGAGAATATAGAAATTATCTACCAATTAAGCGCCATGGTACAGATACCATATGAGTTCTGATAAATGTATACAAACTCACTTCAACAGTCACTCGGGATGTCGTATTCTTTTCTTGCTAGACACCTCACGTTGTTACACAACCTTTTCACTTGTAGCACCATATTTTTCCACGGCCACAAAATTTTCAACTGTCTACAACGCGTCACTAGAAACAATACGGTCAGGAAAGTCACAGATTTGCACCTTTTTTCACCGTTCACAAAAGAAAAATGTCTCCACACACGTTAACACTGAGTCACCTACAGTCACAAGTTGGCATGTCTTCCTGTCACTATTGGTGACACTACCAAGTCACATCTGAATACACTTGCAACGTAAATATGATCGCAAATGTACTCTCTATTTTTTAATCCAGCCCTGAAGATTCGCAGTCTGTTTCCCTGCGATGAAACACGTGTTGGCCTACCTAAAGGAACAATAAACGAAACTCTTTCGTACCAACAACGGATTACATCCTGAACTTCTTTCCCTATTTTGTCTGAAAAATGATTACCGACAATTGAGCTACTTGTATGAGTTGGATGTTGTTCTAATTTTTCCCTCATACTGAGCGAATTGACAGTGTTGTTACCATACACCTTAATTACACTTCTGTACAAGTGCAGGGGCATTGTGGTTTTCTTTTTGTTTCCCTGTCTGGCGATAATCTGAACTCCTTTTAATATCCATCCTTGGTCACGGTGAGGCTGACATTCTACGGGGGAAGGTCCTGACAGCGAGGAGCCAGTGCAGGCGCCCGGGACTACGAGGACCAGCATTCTCTCTGTCATCCACAGCTGGTGTCTCTTCCCGGGCGTGCCCCGACCCAACCCACCGCCTCATTACTGCTCGCGGCCCCCGCTTTGCGGGAGCCGCTCGCAGCAGTTGACGGATTCCTGGATTTTGTTTCCCTGTCTGGCGATACTCTGAACTCCTTTTAATATCCATCCTTGGTTACGGTGAGGCTGACATTCTACGGGGGAAGGTCCTGACAGCGAGGAGCCAGTGCGGGCGCCCGGGACTGTGAGGACCAGCATTCTCTCTGTCATCCACAGCTGGTGCCTCTTCCCGGGCGTGCCCCGCCTACTCCCCTCTTGGTACTTAATTGAATCCCCAACGCGCATCGCGGGACTCGTGCGGGACTCAGCCCGGGGCTAAGCCCAGGCAAAGGGCGGGCCCTCTGAGGCCCTCCGAGGCCTGAAGGGACTGGACTGGGCCAGGTACCTTGATTGAGTCATTATTTAAACTCTGCCATATAGCAAGTATATCGTTATTATTTTTGTACTGGTACTTTTATAGTTTTTTTTATCTTTTCTTTTCTTATTTGTGCTAGTTGGCAGTCATTGTGGGTCCTGGTAACGTTGAGTATCCTGTTTACCTTTTTCTTATTTGGTTAGCAACCTGATTGTGTATCTTATTGCCAGTCGCTGTTATTGCTAAAGGTTATGTCCACCCGTGAAACCCGCAGCCAGGCTGCGGCAGGTGCAAAAAACGAAACAAAAAAATTGACAGGTACACTGGACAATTATATCCTCCGCACCAACTCTCTAATCGACCAGGGAATAGTTCTTGTGGAAAGAAGGGTTTCTCAGGATCTTGCGCATGCTAAAAGGTCGTCATTAGGTAACATAGCCTCTGCGCATACCCCAAATAAAGCTTTAAGCAAATCTGATCCCCTTTCCACGCAGGTTGACACTATGACTCACTCTTCTATTAGTACCCATTTAACTTTTTTGGACCCACCTCCCGTGTCCTCCCCAACATCGACCACTTTGGTTAATAATTTAATATCTATTCCAGCTATTGTTCACCGTGAGAATACCATCACTGAAAGGGGTATATTGGAAGGTGCAATTCCCAAATCAAATCAAACAACCCCCAAGGATGATGGTGACAAGATAGTTAATTTAGATATGTTGGGATGCACCGGTGATGTGACCAGTTCCAGTGGCAGCACCAATGTGGGGAGGGTTTCGTCGGGTCCCAACACAGGGAGAGAAAGTGCACAGTATATATCTCACCCTCTACCATTGGGCATCCCGGATGATACAGTCTCGAATAGTAGTTTGGTCAGTATCCTTGACGATAGTAGCCTTGAAGAATCCTCAGAAGATCGGGAGGATAAGAATGCTCCACTTATAAGTTCCTTAACAGAGCTTATCAGGTCTCTACTTTCGCCCTTGGAGACTAGACTCCAGGGCATAGAATATCAGCTCCAGGCTCTCCTCCAGGAACTAAAACCCCGGGAAAATAACGCCGTCCAAAGGGTTTCTAATGTACCGGCCCGACCCGTAGTCTTCCGCACTTGGCTAAGAATCAATCTGTAGGGGATAACCCCACCCCCAAGACCCGCCCCCCTAAAACCCCAACCCCCAAGGGCATTAAAGTTAGTTCCAATCAGCCAGCAACCAACATACCTATTAAACCTCAGACTGTAGCTGGCCCTACCATTTCAGCCCCCAAACCCTCTTTATCCCACTTCGAGGAACCGAAGTTACGTCGGAACATCAGTTCACCACCTGACGCCTGCCCCTATGTGATAGTTCTAACAGGCGTCCCTGAGCTTGCCCCTGCCACTTCTGAACCTTTCTGGGCCCTCAAAAATAAAGTATGCCATTGGTTAGACAGGAATATTCCTCCTCCTCCTAATATTAACAATAAAATGCTTATGGTTGAGAGAGCTCCATGGGTAGGAGAGAACAAGAAAAGTTTACAGGGAGACTGTGTTGTGGTAACATTTGAGGACCCGCGATTGGTGGAGCATATTTGCTCTGGGCCCCCATGTTACAACAATTCCTCGATCATGGTTAAACCCCTGTCATATTTCTATATGTCTACGGAACATCATGACAATAGGTGGGGCTGGTTGAGGGCTTCTAATTATGGGAGGGGAGGGATGAGGTCAGAGCCCTTAAGGGATCAGAATATTTTTAATTGGGGTGTGGGTGACGATGGAGGCTGGACCACAGTACGAAGAGGAGGTGGGAGGTCCATCCCAGGTGGTAATCAATTTAATGGGGAATGGCTTGGTCCACAGCTCAATTATCCGCTAATATTATCCGCTAATCCCCTGCTACAATGGTTACAGTGGACTGGAGGGAGTTGACTGACTTCCAACCCGGCCTTCTGGACAAACTAGAAAGAGGGAGGTGTCAGTCACCCTGGGGGATGAATCTAAAACTCCCAGGGATGGTATAGCCAGTTTGGGAACTACTAGTCCTGGTTTAAGAGAAAAGGAATCTAGTACTCCAGTTATAATCAAGGAGCCATCTGTAGCCCCTGTCTCCATTAATGTTCTGTCTTGGACGATAGCAGGATTAAAAACAAATCTCGTTAATCCCGATAGGAACGATTTTATTAACACTTTCCACATATGCATGTTCCAAGAAACCTGGTGTCTGTCCCCACAATATAAAAATGGGTACTCAACCTATTTTATTCCTGCAGTCACGGTGGGGAAAGGTCGCCCGTCTGGTGGCCTGCATATGTGGGTAAAGGTGAACTTGAATTGTGTTGTTACCACCCATAAAGTTGACTCTAATGATATTTTACACATCTCCCTAAAGAGTCTGTCTGGGGGTATTATCTTTGAACTCTTTTGTGTTTATGCAAGAGGTCTCCAGGGTGGTTTAACTTCGCCAACAATAGAGTTGTTAGATATTAGGTTATCAGATCTTCCACCTAGATCCAAAATACTAGTGGGGGGGATTTTAATTGCACTTTTGAACCCCTGGATGATGAAGAGGTATTGGGTTTTAACTCAGAGGATTGGAGGCAGACTATACCTCCCCTAGTCCTTGCACCCATTAAGAAATGGACAGCCAGAGCAATCCAGTTGAATGCTCTGGCTTTAGAACATAATCTACGGGCTCTCAACGGGCGGACCATCTCAGACTGTGATGGAGCAATGACTTATAATAGGATAAGCTGCCCATCTCGAATTAATTATATTTTTTTGGACACACAATCATGGTCAAGCCTAGTTGACATGGAGGTTAGGCAATCAATAGATAGTGATCATAATCCATTATGTATGGAAATCCGCTGGGCAAATGGGATCGGCAAAAGTGGTAATCCAGAGATGCTTACTAAAGAGGTCTTTCCCACTAATTGTAACCGGAAATTAAAATGGAATGTGGTTAGGTGTGAAGAGGAGAAACTTAATAGCATTAAAGAGCTAGTTTTAGTTGAAAATTGTAGCCTTGCAGCCATCGCTCTAGTAGCACCTAACTCCCGGGATCAAACTTGCCAATCTTGTATAAAAATTTAACAGATAAAATAGGAGAATTTTTCTGCAAGAGGTTACAGGGGACACCCACGTTAAACCAAAAATCTCTTAAGAGTAACCCCTGGTATACGGCAAACTGTAGGAAAAAGAGGAAAGCCATCACGCTAGCTATTAAAAGTAAGGATCCCATAGCAGTCCGTCTAGCGAGAAAGGATATTACAGTAGTATAACATCAGTTAAGAAAGATTGGGAGGTGGAGCATTGGCATCAGCTTAAGGCCGCAGCCTATGGGAAAAATTCTATTATTTTTTGGAAATTGATTAATGCTCATGATAGAAGGGGAGTAGAGCCAATTTTAAACCATATAAACGAACATCAATGGTACTCCCATTTTTAAAACTCTATTGCGAGGATAGCGTTGAAGGTCTAACAACATCTCCAGCTATGCAACTCCAAAACGCGCCCTGCATGAAGATAGGTACCAAGGAAGAGTCGTTCTCCCAGCGAGAAGTCCAGGATGCTATTTTAAAAATATTACCAGGGAAAGCGGCTGGCCCAGAAGGCCTGCCGGGGGATTTGCTACTGCACGACCCCAAACTATGGGCAGACTTTATAGCCTGTTTAATGAATTTAATCCAGCACGGCCACCCAGTCCCTGAATCCTGGAAGGATGCGGAAGTTATCACTATATACAAGAAAGGTGATAGAGAGGACCCTGCCAACTACAGACCAATAAGTTTAATCGATACCATCCAAAAGGTAGTTGGCAGGGTCATCATAAACCGAACAGAGTCATGGCTTACAGATAATGACATTCTGAGCCACTTTCAGGTGGGGTTTAGGCGTAATGTCGGCGCGATGGACCAGGTTTTCCGGTTCTGTGCAGTCTATTGGAAGTCAGTGTCTATCACCAAGGGTAGCTTGTACCTGGCTTTCATAGACTTGAAAACAGCATTCGATGTTATCCCACGTGCCAAACTCTGGGAGGTCTTACTTGCAATGGGATTCCCTAGTTACTTGTTGCAGTTTATCATCAGACTCCACGAAGACAATTATGCAAGGATTCGCTGGGAGAGTCAAGGCCAATTGACAGGGAGGGTACCAGTTAATAGAGGGGTGCGGCAGGAATGCGTGATGGCACCGACACTGTTCTCCCTCTTTATAAATGGGGTGGTGGACCATTTGAGGGAGGACCCTGTGGATGCCCCTGTCCTTGCCAATGAGAAAACCCCTACACTCCTATTTGCGGATGATACCCTCCTGATGTCCAAAACCCCTATGGGTTTGCAAAAACTGCTCGACCGCTTCAGTGTTTTCTGTAAAGACCGTGGATTAACGGTTAATACCATGAAAACGAAGCTGATGGTATTATCTGCCAAAAGAAAACTCAGGAAGGCTTATCTCACTCTGAATGGGACCCCTTTAGAGGTAGTGGATGAATTCGACTACCTTGGGGTCAGGCTCTGCAACAACATGAGATGGGACTCCCATTTGTCTAAAGTGGTTCTAAATCTTAAAAGGGTCTCTGGAGCGATACTAAAGAATCAGCGCCTCTCCATCACCAGACCAATAGCCCC
Source organism: Lissotriton helveticus (assembly GCF_964261635.1). Classification (NCBI taxonomy): domain Eukaryota; kingdom Metazoa; phylum Chordata; class Amphibia; order Caudata; family Salamandridae; genus Lissotriton; species Lissotriton helveticus. Next base: position 928,237,986 of record NC_136067.1, on the reverse strand, counting down.
CGCCCTGGCAGTTTATTAGGGGAAAGCCTTAGCTTCGGCAGTTTATGGCTCTGAATTGTGGGGTGCTGAGAACACTAAGGCATTGGTAGTTGCAGAAAATAAGTTTATGAGAGACATAGTTTCGCTTCCCACCTCGACCCCTTTGAAACCACTATTTTTTGACATGGTTTCTGAAATAGTCCAACTTTGCCCCTTGCTATTTTGGGTGCATCTCAGAAGGACCCCTGAACTAGCAAATTATGCTCTAGTGTTGGATGAGTTAATTAGTTTGAATGTATCCAACTAAATAAAGTGGCTTAACAATCTAAAGACGTTGGTGGAGTCTATAGGTTTGGCTGAGTTTTGGGCTTCACAATCCCCCCCACCCAAACAAATTGTTAAAAAACTATACTGGGATTGGGTAGAGGCCAAGGATTTAAAGAATTCAAACTGGGGTCCCCTGACGAATAACTTTCTTGAACATAAGCCTTTCAGAAAGTTAGAGCCATTTCTGGACTTCATTCAGACTCCCCGTGATAGAACCTTGTTCCTGAAATTAAGATACGGCACCCTCCCCCTAAAAAAATTTAAGGAAGGGTGGAAGGTCAGGAGGGAGCACGACTTAAAATGCCCAGGTTGTTCTTGCCCGGAAGAATCTCTTGGCCACTTTCTGTTTGCATGTAACGCCTATAAGCAGGCTAGAGCAAAATGGTTGAAACCTGTGTGCAGGGAGTTAGGAGCCAGGGACCATAGATCAGCTCTGCGCATTATTTTAACCAACACTTCTTCCATGTACATTGTTTGTGGGGTTGCCAAATATTTGGCAAGAGCTTGGTTTATCCGGTCAAAGATGCTATCAAATGCCTGTCTAGACCCACTATAAGAAGGATTTTTTTTAATAATGTCCCTCCTTTTTCTCTTAAACTGTTTTTTAGTGGTGACTTTTTAAATGAAATTGTAATAATTGATAAATTGTTCTATGTATTTTTGTATGTCTGTACTTTTATGAAATATTTTTCAAATAAAGTATTACAACAACTATCAGGGAGGACCCTGCTTGGAGCGTGTGTGGTCTGGACATGCCTAGTGGTCAGACCTTCTATCAAGTGTGGGGTCTCAATACTGTTTAACATAGTGGATACTGCTCTTGGGCATGACAGATCATCCTGAGCCACGTTGGTGGGTTTAGATGTAAGTTTAGGAGGTCTTGAGTGGGGTTTAGAATGATGCACACCCCATTTGTAACATTACTCTCAAGTTGACTATTGGAGGGAATAACCTCAGCCCTGCTTTGACAGTTATCAAAAGAAGTTGAGGAGATATTAGTCACAGGCTTTTCAAGGTTAGCTAGCCTAACCTCCATTTCGGTTAACTTTTGCATTATTGGGTCCAAAAGTGCTGAGACCATTAACTCCAACTTTTTCCAAAAGTCTTCCTTCTCCTGGGTTGGAAGCATTCCTGTTAATGCCACATCCTTTGATGCTGGAATAGGCCCCTGGTTAAGCTCTTTAGTGGCAGGTTTAGTTCTGCGTCCTAATGACTTTGGCAAGAGATGATTTTGTTAATAGGGGCCCTGCCCCTTCCCTTTCTTAGATGGTGGTGCAAGACTATTCCTATGACAAATGTTTACCCTTTGGCCCCTTGTAATTACATTTGGCCTAATTGATATTTCAATTATCTCGGAGGTATTGGTAATTTTGAGGTACGAGACCGTAGACTGCAACATGCTGGTTTGAGAGGAATTATCTTCTGGGTTAATTTGTAGCACAGAGGTGGTAGCTGCAGATCGATTGTGGGAGCTGTGGGGCTCTAGGGCTAGTCTGCTCTCTGTAAGTTCGATCTCGTGGATGAGTGCTGATTCAGCCCTAAGTAAGAAGGCATCCAGTTTCCTTAATACTCCCTGCCCAGTTCCAGAATAAAGCTTACTCATTTTTGTGCTCCCTCAGAACAAACTCTGTGTCAGCTGTATTAGTATCACAGTAACTTAGAAAAGTCAAAGCAGATCGTCCCAGGATCATTAAATGTCAATAACATGGCCCAACCCGGCCTCCTTTGGTCTCTGACGAGCACAGAAGGGCCCGCACTAGGCCCGGGCTTCCCTGAGCAAGGCCCGGGCATGCCCGAACGTCCCACGCCACTGGAGCCCAAGGCCGTCTTTATGCACCACAAGGTGCTGGAGAATCGCGTTGGTGCCTCATGGCGCATGAGGTGCTGGGAAATGTGGGCCCCAGCAGGCCCAGTAGATTCGCTGTCCCGGTATGTGGACTAAAGTGCAAGAGGTGCTGGCAAGGGGTGTTGGCAGTACTAAAAGGGGTCCAAAGCCGCGGGAGACCAAGGCCGCCTTTATGCGCCACCAGGTGCTGGAGAATCGCGTTGGCACCTCCTGGCAGAGTGAGGTACTGGGAAATGTGATCCCCGGCAGGCCCAGCAGATCCGCTGTCCCGGCATGCGGACTAAAGTGCAAGAGGTGCTGGCAAGGGGTGCTGGCAGTGCTAAAAGTGGGTGTCAATGAGTTAACAAAAGGATGATTGGTGGAGGGTGGAGAACATTTTTTACTTCCCTGGTAGCAATATGATTTCAATACACAAGAAATGCACAGTTTCACTGCATATCTGTAATATGGGAAACAGTGTACTCTCCTTACTTAATCAGGTTTGTGTTGCATTTTATATACTATTATTTGCTTGATGTGCACAATTAGTTTCTGTTCATCCCCATTGTGTCTGGTAGATCTGTCAGCCTAGAGTGGTAGTCCCCCACACCTTTTGCCTTTACCCTACTATTATGCTGAATTTGTTTTTGTTGGCCTTAGGAATTTTACCACTGCTAACCAGTATTAAAGTGCTGGTGTGCACACCCTAAAACATGGTAAAAATGGATTACACCTAATTGGGATATTTAATTTATTTGCAGATCTCTATTAAAGAGGTATGTACCCAAGGTGTGTCATTTAAATGCTGTTAAAGGACCTGCAGAAAGTATTGTGCCACCCACTTACCTCTTAAAACATGTCCAAGATCTGGCAATGCAACCTGAATGCAGTTTTAAACTTCCAATTCTACGTGGCAAAATAAACCGCTTTCAAAGCCTTAAACTCCATTTTTATTACATATAAGTCACTCATTAGGTAGCCTAAAGGACAGGGTGCATTGTAATGTAAAAGGCTAGACAGGTACTTTTAAGTTTTACATGTCCTGTTGATGAAAAACTCCAAAATGTGTTTTTCACTACTGTGAGGACCACCTCTCCCATAGGATAACATTGGATTGGCATATTATATTTAATAAGTGCTAACTTTTGATGTGGGACAGATGAAGATTTCATGTTTGGTGTCTGAGAAATTTGAATTTAAAGCCCTTTTAATAGCAAAGTTGGATTTTAAGTGAAAACTTTGACTGCAACACGGTTAGACATTTGGCATTTTCCTGCCAAAGTATTTCGTGCCTGCAGCCTGTTCCTGGGTCACATGACGGGGTCAAGTTGACAGTTGGTCTTTGTTTATTCTTCCCAGGCAGCCATACAACAGATGGTTTAGGTGTGCCTGGATGTGCCATCAGTGGCAGGATGGTGGGGGAGTAGTTGGGTACAGCATCACTTGCAAATCAATAGGCGGTGCCTTGTACTAACAAGAATGGCTTGTCACCACTTCACCGTTCATGCAGCCAGCCTGGAGCCAGGGTAGGAGATATAGAAAACCTCAAGTCTACACATGGAATTCTTTAGAAACCTTTCCTACTTCAAAAAGGCACCCAACAAAAAAATATGACCATCATACCCACTCATTGGCTCCCTTTCTGGACCTGCAGAAGGACTCTGGGAGGATTGCCTGCTGCTGTGGCCTGCTGTCTACTTCAGAGGACTGATTTTCGGCACCTGGAAGGACTGCTTTGCTGTCTCAAGCTTGCCTTGAACCCTCAGAGGCCTGTCCTGCTGCTTGAGACCAAGACCTTTGCTTTCAGCTTCTTCTTGGCCAACTGTAGTCTGAGCTACCTCTTCTTCTTCCTGTCCTCCAGCCCCTCTGGGGACAAACACCTGTCAGACACACTGCTTCATTCCCCCTAATGTGCATCCCCTGGGGGTGAATTGTGCTCCTCCTCCATCTCAGCACTCAGGCTTAGGTCCTCCTCATCATCCAAGTGTGCTCCCCCCTCCTCAGGGTCATCCTCCTTTGGGGGAGCCTGCCACCTCTTGACTTCCTGGGCGGCTCTGGGGGATATCTGGAGGCCACAACTTTTGGCCATCTTGCACACCTTCAACCCCCTTTCCTTGCTGACCCTCTGCAGATCAGCCCTGGTGATGTTGAGCAGATCCTTTCCATTGGTGGAAAATGGGAGCAGGGCACTAATAGTAAAAACTAAAATAAAACAGCAGATGGTAAAATGAAAATTTTAAATGAGGTAAACTATGGTGTCAAATTATTTGCATGGGATTTTGTGTTACACATATCACTCTATGGCACTGCACAATCACAAGTACTTGACTACACCAATGTGAGAAATGGGTTGTTGGTTGAGAAGGTGTTAACTGTACTTGAGCAACAGCCACAATCGCTGTTGGGTGAGCTACTAAAGTGACTAAATAAACCTGTGCTTAACTCTTTGGCACAAATGAGTCACGCCTAGCTTAGAAGCAACACACAATCAGCAATAAAATGAAAACACAGCGGAAGAAAAATCCCACAACAATTTAGAAAAAGAGACTACATTTTAACAAATTATTTAACACCAGAATTGCAAAAGTCAGTCAGTAGAACCGGAGATATACATTTTTGAATTTTAAGATAAAAACTAGAGCCTAAAACATCAAAGCACAAACCTTGGATTTCTAGCTGCGCGAGACTGGATCAAAGTAAAAAAATATAGCCTACTGCGTTGAAGAATGAGCCAGATCCAAAAAGTGGATCGTGACTGCTCCACGTTTACCTTTGGACTAGGAAGAATTTCCAATAAAAACTCTCTAAGAAGGTAGAGATGCAGTGGGGCATGGCCTAAAGGTGGTGTCGGAGTACAGGATTTGTTTTCCAGGAGCCTCTGGACGAAGTTGTGGTGTAGATTTTCATATTTGGATGTAGTCTCTTTTTGGTAGTCAAAAATCTCCACTGGGATGATGCTGGAGGTTGAAGCGAAGTAGGGCTACATGAGACCAGGAAATCCCTTCAGGGATGGAGTGCAGAACAGGAATTGATGCTGCAGAGAGGAATGTTAATGTTAATGTTAATGTTATCATTTACTTATAGAGCGCACGTCACCCCAGGGTTTCATGGCGCTACTCCTGCTTGAGTTGTTACATCAGACCCAATTAGTAAGCTAGTCCAAACAGCCAAGTCTTGAGTGCCTTTCGAAAGCCCAGAAGGTTATCACAGCTTCTCATTGTTACCGGAAGAGAATTCCAGAAGATAGGTGCCAGATAAGAAAATCTGCAACCTCCAGCCCGTTTGAGTTTTACAATCGGGACAGATAGGAGGTGCAGGTAAGATGAACGCAGATTGCGTCGTGAGACGTGTTTATTTTTCATGGCCATGATGAATTTTGGACTGTTACCTTGCAGTGCCTTGAAAGCAAGGCACCCCGTCTTAAATGCTGCTCGTTGCTCCACGGGAAGCCAGTGGAGTTTGAGCACCAAGGACCTGGCAGAGTGCCATTTTGGCTGTTTATATACTAATCTGGCTGCCTGGTTTTGCACCATTTGCAGCCGTTTCATTAAACACTGGGGCAGACTGATATAGGGGGAGTTTACAAATTCCAGGCGTGAGAGAACCAAACCTATCATCACCTGGATCAGCGCTGAGGGAGTCAACAGATGTACAATTTTCCTGATTTTGCGGAGCTGATAGAGACTAGAGGAAATCACTGCGCCCACCTGTCCTTTCAGCGAAAGGTCTGCATCAATAATTACCCCAAGGCTTTTTACCGACAGGGTTGGAGCTGGAGGGGAGCCCAGTTCCCTAGGCCAGAAGTGTGGACCCCAACAGTCCTTGCTCTTCCCAGGCAACACCAGTTCCGTCTTGCCCAGGTTGAGTTTCAATTGGTTGCTGTCCATCCAGTGTTGGATATGTAGCATGGTGGTTTGAAATTCCACGGCAGCATTAGGACCATATAGGGGGAAAATCAACTGAAGGTCATCTGCGTAGTTGAAAACGGTGACCTTCTGGTTCCTTAAGGAGTAAAGCAGAGGCCTCAAGTAAAGATTAAACAATAATGGTGACAGGGATGAACCCTGTGGTACCCCGCACGTGGTGGTCATTGTTGGGGCGGTAAGGGTGCCCAGACGCACTGCTTGCGTTCTGCCAGTTTAAAAAGATTTAAGCCAATTGTAGGCAGATCCTTGGATGCCTGCCTGCTTCACACGGTTCAACAAGATGTTATGGTCGACTGTGTCGAATGCTGCCGACAAATCCAAGAGTACCAAGGCCTGAAGAATTCCCCTATCAGAATTAGCACTTAAAGTGTCCAGGACGGCCAGAACTACCGCCTCTGTTGAATGGGCCGGTCAAAGCCTGCGTGGTGTGGTTCCAGATATTCCGTCTGTTCTACAACGCTAGATAGGCATCTGGCCACATGTGCCTCCAGGATTTTAGACAGACAGGGAAGAAGGAACATAGTGGGAGCTGTGGCAAAGTCAGGCTGACCGGCCATTCACCTTGGTCAGATAGATAAGCAGGTTGGTCCCAGACTCCTCTCGGTTCTCAGAGCAGTTTTTAGCCAAAAATGTTCTAAGTCCCAAGTTCTAGATTTTGGGTATCTGGACACCTTTACCACCACTCACAAGGGTCCAGGACTGGGTAGGCACCACTTGAAGGAAGGGGACTCACTCACGCTTAGTTCAGGTTGGCATCACACTGAAGCAACAACCCAATTTCTCAGTGGCTCGCTCTATATGCAGGATTTTTGCTAATGTTCCAATTTTGTCAGCTGAAGATTTGTCCTTGAGGTGAACGTACACTGGACGTGGGCTCCTAAATGTTTTATTTTATGCCTTTGTGATTTTAATATCACAGTAAAGACTTGTTGAATATTTTCTCCCCCTCTGAAAGCTAAATTTGGGTCTTCCGAGCAAATACAATTTGAGCGTTTTCAGAACATGCTTTTCTTAATATCACTAAGGGCAGTCTGCCTAAAAAGTACTGTTAACCAATGCAGTGATTTGATTACTTTAGGGATTTGCCTTTTTCGCTTATTAGTGGTGACACTTCAGATAGCAATCTTAATTCCCACAGATAGTAATGCTGGGGTACAATTTTCAAAGAGCATATATATGCTAATATGATTAATATCAAGCTCGTTTTCCAAGCAATATATGAAAGCAACGGTAATATATATGCACTGTAGTAGTAGTACTAGGAACTGGTGCATATTTGCTACTTTTTGTTACACACACACATTTGCCAGTTTTACGCCTATTGAGCTACGCAAGCTAAAATGTTTTAGACATACTGGTGGCAATATCATGGAACATTTTTATGAATTGCTATTTTTCTGATATGTATTTGTAAATACAATACAATGATGGATTGGGTAAAGGCAACCTTGCTGTGCATTTAACTTGTTTTTCCTTTTTGTTCTTGTTTTCTCCAAAGGGAACATCTTCCCTCTGTGTAGAAAGCTCTTCCCCTACACTCCCATGACGATGCTGGGTGTTGCAAACCACTTATCACCCTAGAAGGGGATTTACTCACCTCTTTGCTGGAGTAAATATTCGTTGGGTTCCTGTGTGGGAAAGGGTCGTCAAAGAGATTGTGAATGTCTACAAGCTCACACGTGTGTGGAAATTCACAAGCACTCAAGGAATACCACACCTTGTCCCATCCACTCCCCACCTGCTGTTTGAGGTAAACTGCTGTGCAATTGTATGCACCACAACATACAGATCTACAGTATTAAAAGCAGTTATGCATGCTAGGTATCCTTCTTTGGATACCTTACGAGGGTAAATGGAGCCATTTGCTTCTCCAAGCGAAGGTTTATAGAGGACAATTCTTTTGTTAATGGAGCCCCTCCTCTTCACCATTCAAACTATCTATTAAGCAATCCTTTTGTTCCCATAACAAGCATTGACAAGGCCATTTAGTATGGCTTTTAAATTATGAATACTTGTGGGTTGGGTGTAAATGTGACAGAGAATCTTGGTCAGAAAGGGCCTCTTTTATGTTGTTGTTATGTTATGCAGATCTGTAGAGCGCGCTATTACCCTGGAGGGTGTCTTGGAGCTGAGCAGGCACAGGTCCTAGTGGGACTACTCGAAAGTCAGGTCCTCAGCTTCTTGCTGAAATTCAAGGAGTGAGGAGGAGGCTCCCTACTGTGTATGCCTGTTATACTGAGCAAAGCCTTAGCTAATTAGTATGCTTCAGAGATTGAGATATTAAAAATCTACCCCCTTCTAGTAGTATAGCTACTTTGTTAGGTAATTACCACATAAGAGCTAAATCTCCTTAGACAGTATGTTGGGCGCTCACTGCTCGATAGGGCTGCTATACATTAATTAAAACACTAGAGCCACATCTCAAAACAGTGTTGCTCGGGAAGCATCCTTTACAATGAAACTTTTTCCACGCAGTACCTTTACAACGCAGGTATTACAACGCAAGTCGTTACAACGACTTGCGCTGGAGGGCGCTGTAGGATAGGGAATAGTTTAATTTACTATCCAAAACCTTCCCTACTATCCACGGGGACTGGAGTTGGAATAGTAAATTAAACTATTCCACTATACAGCGCCCCCCAACGCAAGTCGTTGTAACGACTTGCGTTGTAAAACCTGCGTTGTAAAGGCATGCGTGGAAAAAGCATGCGTTGTAACGACATACATCCGTGTTGCTCCAACACAAACCATTCTCTTAATACATTGCTCTGGTTCAATAGAATCGCTGGTCAATACACAGACCATGGTGCACTGCGTCAATATCGCACAGTGCTGGTCCAGGTCTGGTAATATCATATGATTTTGAGTAAGGATCACACAGCCTTTGGCTAATATTGCATAATCCCTAAGCAATTTCACACAGCAATGGTCCATTTCCACACACGACTTGGCTCATATCAAACAGTGCTCGTGCAATATCACACACTTGATTTAATAATGATACAGCTCTGGTGCAATACCCCTCAGTGCCAGGCATGAGGGTGTGAAGTTGCACAGTTTGGCACCTTCCAACTTCCTCAATTACTTTTTAAAACTTTGCAAAATATCGAAGAACTGTTAAGTTTGTAAACTTCAGCAACCTCTTCCTGCAGGGCGTGGACAGTTAATGCTTTTACAAAGTCCCCTGTATCCTGCACTCACAGTACCCACCACACTGCTTGATTGCCCCTCCTAGGGCCGTTTACCTGTGAAGGAAAGGGATGCAAAATATATGTCATACCTTCACTGGCACAGTAATAACTTTCGCTCAGCTGTGGTGCCAAGTTAACATTACATAACCCTTCATCAATTTGAAACAGCGCAGAGGCAACATGGCACAATTCATGGCCACTATCAAATAAGGCGGTATCAATATCACAGAACAAAAGGGGTGATATTCCTACAGTACTTGTCCATCATCAAATTGTGCTGGCCCAAATACCGACAGTCTTGTCCAATATGCGTATTTCTAGAGGTAAAACCAAATACATTGTTTAGTTGTAACCTAAAAATCATGACTGGATCATTGATATGAGTATCTGTTGACAAGTATTCTACTGAAGCAGGGTTTGCTCAGGACTGCATGTCAATACATTATCCTTACCAAGCTGAACTAGAGGAGCCCAAGAAAGCAGTGGCATGTGAGTATCACTGGGCAGGCCTTGTTTTCTCACTGTCCATCCATGGCACAGAGGGCAGTAACTATGCAATGACTCATCAATAACCCAACCTCCATAGTGGTATCTTGCCCCTTGAACCAGGCCATACCATTAGGCTTTTGTAGTCTATGAGCTTGGTGGAACTCACATCATCAGGCCAGTTTCAAGGAGTGCCTTGCCAATCACAGGGGATGCATATTTTCACAGAGTATTTTGCTAAAACCACATATTGTTAGCCTGTTATGATCCCTCTCTGGCCAAACAGCACATATTTCGTAGTCACTGCCAAACAGCACTGACACAAGATGTCATGGCACTGAATTTAAATGACATAATTCGGGAACAAGATAGCACAACATGCAGCCATGATCACTCTTCACCAGTCGTCTTTCACACTATGCGTGGCCTAGATCACACTGTGCTGACCTAAGACCGTACAGTATTTGAAAAATATCATAACATTCTCACAGAGGATAACAGTACATTGGTTCTAGACTATCCAGCATTTTCCCAGAATACACATCTCTGACTTAGTCATGCACCACTAGTCTCAAATCACATACTTCTGGAAAGGATCACACAGGTCTGTGTCAAGATAACAACATACTAACCCAAGATAATTTATAACTTGTACGGCAAATTTAAAATTGTTCTGATGATCCTGTAATATGTAATTCACGGTACGTGTTACGAGATCACACTTTGTATGTTGATTTAGAAGGATATGGACTCCCTGAATGTGCCATTGGCTCAATTGAACACATAGGTCATTCATTATAAGTAATGGCATCACTTAGACATTTTCTGCTGAAGAAGTGAGGGCTACTACAAATTTGCCAAAGTAACTTGTGAGTGGAAATGGAGATGTCTATGGTGCTGTTCAAGGGTTTATCCTTTGCTACTCTGCCACTGCAGGGAGGTAACCACTGGTAGTGATGTCACCAGGAGAGCAGAATTGAGATTGGAGACATCAAGAATGAACACAAATTATACCACAACCTAACAATACAACTATTGCCTCTACATCTTATTCATTCACTGAGTGTCTTATGTTGTACATCGATTCCCTGCCAAATAGAGCTAAAGCTCTCCATAGCAAGGCTTAAATGGTGGACCAATAACAGCCCAGAACAAAGCTATCTTTCTCCATTTCCAAGTGCATAAGCATAGAGTTCCTTAGTTGTATATATTTTATGCAGATAAGGAGAGCTAACTATCTAGAAACATAACCTAATGAGCATTGGCAAATCCAATAGGTCTGGGCTTGGTAAGGAAGCATTTTTTTAATATATATATTTGTTCACGTTTATTCATAGATACAGAAGTTATAAGTAAAAGAAATGGAAGCGGATATTGGCAGATCAGCCTTTGCACTAAAGCGTACTATTTTTTCAGACAGATGTCTATAAATGATTAATCAAAGTGCCATCATTCACGGAGCAAGAGAGACAACAGAAGAAGTGGCTTCACCTATTGCCACATGCTGTCTGAAGTGGTGGGCGGAAGCAAAATGTGAATGGAAGTTAATGAGAACACTGTTTGAAGAGGAGTGTATGTATGCATTATGTTCGTATATTTTTAATACATGAGTCTTACTTGACAGCTCGAGCTACCTCTAGGCCAGACCTGAAAATTTAGCAAAGAACCCATGCTAATGAGGTGCAGGGAGGTTGGTATCCGAAGTGATGAATACAACAGACATTTCTGAAAATGTTGGTTTGTCATCATTCTAATTCTTAGCCATGCTCTCAACCTTCATAAGGCCTCACAGCAGCATTTAGCTCTGTAAACACCACAATGGATACATAAATACCTCTGAGGGTTCTATGGGTGGTAATTTCTGAAATGACTTAATGTCACTTGCAACTGCTGCTGACCTTGAGATTGAAGAACTTATTGATAAGAGGCGTGCGTCGCCAGAGCGTCACTATTTTTGATGCTGCAGCGGCAGAAGTCTCTTAATCATATCTATGAGGTGACACAAAGCCAATCTGCGTGGCTTTTTATGGCCTCATAGATATGGAGTAAGACAAAGCAGCGCAAGTAACTTCATTGTCTTACTCTCCGCCAAGGAGGCGCTCCATGGGTGTTGCGGTGGGTTTTCCCACCCAGCCCCATGAATTCTGATGCTGCCCTAGATATACTTAATCACATAAACCTGTGGCAGTGCTGAAACCTTATGTCTCCCCAGAGCAGGCGTAACAAGGGGAAATATTATATTTCACCTTGTTTTTTCCTCTTGGAAACGTCTCTCTGGATTGTATTGTGCAGTGCAAGGATGCCTGTGTTGGCGCTAGACAGCAAATTGTGTGCCTGTGCAGGGGGAAAGGACAGGAATGTATTGTATTTCAGAAATACTGTGTATTCCTTCCCTTACACATTGGCATACGGTAGTGCAGCAAGAAGGCTTGTTGTGCTGCCCTACTCCAGTTCCTAACAAATGAGACCCTGAGTGTCTCTTCAAGTGCCAGTGAATGTAACAAACACAAGTTGACACCAACGCCAAGGCTTTCTGTCTCACATTTCCTTAGCTGGTTACACACCAGTAAGTGTCTGTCAGCTGGTCATTGGCTGCTGGAAATTTATTGCACCCAACCTGCAGGTCGCTCAGCAACACTGCAGTTTGGTGCACGTAATATTGAAGAGCTACAGTCTGAAGTCACACAAGTGGAAAATAACTTTAATAGAAATCAAACACAGATGCTTCATTAGCGGTTATATACTTTTCTATAATATATGAAATATATTGGAGTGTTGGAAAAATCTTTTGCCAAATAGGGTCATTCTGAGCTTGCACCTAAAAAGCTGCTGATAAAGCCTGCAGGCAACAAAAATCAATTTCTCATAGCAGCGAAAAATGTTAGTTCAATATTGTGGATGTATTTGCCAACCATGAAATTTTTTGCCTCGAGTGAGAAAATACTATATGTATAATTTCAATGGAAAACCTAAATGGTTATACAGTGTTACAGATTAATTAATGTTTTGACCTGTATAACACTCTATAAATTAAAGTCATGCTTAACGTACATGCATTCTGCAAAACCTATATCTTGATGCAAAATTGATGGTGCTGCTGGGGTTACCACATGTCTGCTCATTACATGCAATCTGGTCTCTGTGATTTATCCACTACACTTCTCTGCAAGGCCATAATTCCACTGCTGTGATATGCTCGATGCCAATATATCCTGATTGCAGACTGTAGCCGTAGAAGCTGATGCATTAACAATCATACTCTTCAAAAGCGGTCTATGATATAAACATGGGAATTATATTGTATGTACAGTGCCCATTACAACTAAAACAGTACACGAGACTCTTTATTTTGTGACATATGATTTTGTACAGTTCTTCAGTTACCCAGTACAATGGGGAATACAATTAGAACTCCCAACGCCAATTAAGTATCGATTCCCTTTACTAAATTACATGGTTTCCCAACCCAAGAACGCAACCGAAAAAACGCATTCAATCTTAAAGGGGGCAAGAAACAAAACAATCATGCAACAACAGTCGAACAGCATAAAAAGTACACAAGTGAACCATGGGTCGAAAGATGACGAAGATTGGTCTTGGATAGCACTAGCCCTAAACTCGCATCGATCCTGATGGCAGTAACTCGGTCCGAAACAAGCAAAAGCAAAACATCAAGGAAGGCCAGAAACCAGAGAGGAAAATAAAAATTTGCTCGTGGAACGTTCACGGTTTTAAAGAAATGTTTCAAGACCAAGAGACAATAGCTTTTCTGAGCAAATTCGAAATTATACTGCTTCAGGGAACATGGAACGAGATTCCGAGACAAATTATGGGATATGAAGAACATCACGTAATGGCGGAGAAAATTGCTAAATACGGACATCCAAGGGGAGGATTATCTACTTTTATAACAAATGACCTAACCTGGAAAACAGAAGCACTCGATTCGGGGGTGAATTGGATACAAGTCATCAAATTAGTAAACAAAGCATGTAAAGACAGTTTGGGATGGAGGTTATTGACCTAAACATATATATCCATCCTGACAAGGCAACAAAAGTTAAAAAATTACTAACTTTATTAAATTTGTTAAAAACCCTACAAAAAACATACCAATTCCATGGGATGCTTATTTCAGGTGACTTTAATAGTAATATAACAAGTGTTATGCATGACAAAAACAATATCCCAAAAATATGGAACGAATTGGAATCACTAGGATTAACGATCCTAAATGGAAATATGAAGGGAGACCAACCCGCAAGATTCACCTTCTCGAGTGGAAAGAAAAACTCCATACTAGACTTCACACTAATCAGTAAAGATCTAATAAAGACGGTCGATCATTTCGAAATAATAACTCGACCGGAAAGTGATCATTTTCCACAAGAGACGATACTGAGCATAAACACCGAAGAAAAAAGAAGATAGAATCATTAGTTTTTATTCCGGAAGTATATAACTTGAAGAAACTCAGATGGAGGGGTCCTATAAAAAAAGAGATAATGGAAATGGTGTTTGAACAAGTAAAAATCATGGAGGCCATTGGAAATCAATCGCTCGAAGAAAAATGGGAGAACTTACATAAGCTTGTGCTAGGAAAATTTCCAATAAAAATACCAATAAAATATGGACAAGATTCTAACAATGAGCCCTGGTACTCCACTAAATTAAGAGATAAAAAAAGGGAAATCGCAAAAAAAATAAGAACAAACGTTGTAGACAAAAGGCTGGGAAAAGAAGTAGATAGTAACGAAATATTGAAAATGAGAAAAGAATACAACGAGGAATGTAGAACAGCGAAAAGATCGCACACTGAGAAAATTTGGGAAGATCTGCTACGGACGAGCAAACTACCAAATAGTAGTGAATTTTGGAGTATAATAAATAAACTATCAAAAGGAACGGGCGGACAGCACAACATAGGAATTAGTGAAACCACATGGCTACATTATATCGAAAGCCTGTATAACACATACAGGCACCAACCACACAAAGAAATAAATAATGATTCTATAAAAAGAATGGTTCAGAAAGAAGCAGCCACTGGACACGCAAAAGATGACCGGTATGAAAATCCTTCCAATGGCGATCTAGAAGATCTAACTTCGCTGACAACAGTAAAACAAACGATCATCACGATAAAAAAATTGAAAGCGGAAGGAGCATCAGGCCCCAATGGGCTCCCAACGCTCAATTCAAATATGATCCCGATTTTTGGGCAAAGTATCTCACACCATTATTTAACCAAATATACATGGAAAAAAAGATACCGCAGTCCTGGCAGGGTAACATCTTCCACCCAATATATAAAAACGGATGTAGAATGGAACCAGGAAATTACAGCTTGATAGCCCTAATTGACGTCGAGGCAAAGCTCTTTGCATCTTGTATATTGATTCACCTTCGACAATGGATAAATAAAAACAAAATAGTACCAAAATTCCAAACGGGTTTTATGGAAGGCACGGGTTGCACAACTAATCTGTCAGCACTGGTGCTGCCTATCGAAGGCGCAGGAAAAAAGAAGACCGGACTACTAGCGTGTCATATAGATTTGAAATCCGCTTTTGACCGCGTGCCAAGAGACCGCTTGTGGAAAAAACTCGAAACATGGGGCCTCCCGCAGAAATTAACTGATATTATAATAGCTTTATATAGCGGAACGTGGGTAAAAGTAAAGCTAGGAGATGGGAGACGAATATCTGCAGAATTAAGACTTAGAAAGTCATCTGCAGAACGTAAACGGACACCCACCAAAATTAGCCAATGAATGCATCCAGTTCTTACAATATGCAGACGACATTGTGGTCCTAAGTCAAACACCGATAGGTCTCCAAAGAGTGATAACTAAATTAACTCAGTATTTTGACTTTGAAGGTCTGGAAATAAACATAAAAAAAACGAAATTGATGAGATTGGCGGGCGCAGGTAGACGATCATTCAAATGGTACACAAAGGACAAACATATTGAGGAAATAACATCATATAAATACTTAGGAGTTACACTAAGCAAAAACATCTCCATATTACACCAAAAAAGAAACATCAATGCGAGAGCCCAATCACTGAGTTTCGCTTATAGAACACTACAAAAGAAACTTAAATTCCCGTCTTATGAACATCTTCTGAAAGTTATGGAAGCCCAAGTATTACCATCTCTGTCCTATGGGCTAGAAATATGGCACGGGAAAGAAATCGATATTTTGAACACACTCCAGACAAAAATATACAAATCGGTGTTCAACCTTTACAAAGGATCAGCACAAATAAGATTGGAATTTGGCCTGCAAAATCAAACCTACCAAAGGAAAGCAGTCTTAGCGAAATGGTGCTGGAAGCTCAGATCAGCAGAACCCGGTTCACTAAATAACCTATGCTGGCTGGAAATCAAGAAACAATATGATCAATATGAACCAAACTCTTGGGGTAAGGATCTGCGAACAACCTTGGTAACCCTTAAAATAGAGGAAATATGGAACAGCCAACTGGAAGTAGCATCCTTTAAAAAGATCTGCAAATCAAACGCAAAAGCTCTATCCCTGGTAGAAGATAAAAAGACCTTGGCCAAACTTCGACATGCATGGACTGTATTAAATTCATATAAAAGATTAAAACCGCAACCTTATCTTGCGGCACATTTCCGTCTATCTTTAAAAACGAAATTTATGGCTTTTAGACTGGGCAACCACTTTTCTAAAGATCTGATTCCATCTTGGAAAAACACACAACAAAAAACAAGATGTAGATTATGCAGATATCACACGGAAACCTTATGCCACTTATTATGTACGTGCGAGTCAATAAAAGAGGAGAGAAGAACTTTGCTGAAATCAGTTCTAAATGCTCTTCAGATCCGTACATGCAGGCAGGCAGTCACCAGCTGGATGGGTGCAGGCTCGAACATTTTAATATTCCGCGGTGTGAAATTTATGAAAAAAGTAGAGACTTTGCTTTCAAAGGCCGAATTAACTTAACAGTGTGGACTGGAAAATAATGTTTTATTTTAAAGAACCGAAAAAATAGAAATACATTTTAAGAAAATGATTTTTTTATCTTTTTAATAATTGTAAATTGTAAATGTATACTTTAAGGATTTGACAAAGCAAATAAAGTTAATCTTGACTGAGTTACCCAGTACACTTGCGTGGATAGGTTTTTGTTTGGTGCTGCATACTTTTCTACTTTAAATATAATTAATCCTGGGCAGGTTTACTCTTGAAGTGTCAATCGGTGCAAAATGGAGCCGTTGCTGTTATTTCGGACTAAAACAAAATGACCATTTGAGAAGAAGGCTTGTGACTGGCTTAATCCTGGGCATCATAATTCAAGCTCATCTAAGCAGGAGGTTGATTTAAACTCCAAAACAAAACTCTTACCTAATACTTACCTGCCTGTCTTCAATGTAGAATGCAATTATCCACCTCATTGGCGATGCCTGCAGGACTGAACATTCATTGCAACCCCAATTCTATGCTTCCTTTGCTGCTTCCATGAACTTCCTCAGCTGTCTTTATGAACTTGTGCATAGTACATTGTTTTTTGTTTGGACATGTACCATTTTACTTGACCACAATGCTTTACCTGTGCCAGCCTCTGGGTTTCATCAGGGTGCTGGTGAATATCATTTGTTCACTGTTTTGTTTCAGCAGAAACAAGAAAGGTTTCTGGGCTACCCCTGTGGTCGATCCCACCACCTGGTATAGCATCACTCTGAAAATGTATTTTATGCTTCACTGATTTAAGAAAAGGGCTTTAATCTGATTGGTTGGACATGCAAGTGTTTTACCTTGATGACAGATAAAGCACACGTTGAACGCCAACGGCATTGCAGTCTAGTGGGCTGCGTCTATATTATCTGCACATTCATTCTTTTAGTTTCTTGTGCAGGTAGCCCCATAACCTAATGTAAAGAGCAAAATATCCTGGTCGCATATGTAGGGCTGTAAATATTCCCAAATTCTAATCTCTAACTTCGTAAACTTTTTATTTGATTGGTCACAGTTCAAATACCTTACTTTATCTTTCATCTTTAAATTCATAACATGTATGGGCCTTTATTATTTGCTTACAATATAATTAGCAATGGTTTAGAAAGTAACATGTCATTTTCAGTTTTTTCAGTTTGCAGTTCCTTTCACATTCTACCTACATTGTTCATTCCCTCATTTGCCTCGCCTCAAAACCTCAGCATACAAGAAAAAAACATGGGTGGTACATCTTTCTCTGGTCAAGAAGCTACACTATGAAATTCATTGTCCCCAAACATAAGAGCCACAGATAACTATCTTATCTTCAGAAGACTACTCAAGAGTTGGCTCCTTCCTAAATGATCACCACACTGAAACACAAATGTACAACATATGCCTGTGCATGTAAAAATGTATACTTTAATTATATGTATGTATTTAGATATGTGCATTTCTTTGTAAAAAAATAGATACTACTTATGTTTTAAAAATATGTAGATATTCTTTAGGTCTCCTTAGCAAACATATATATATATATATATATATTACTTATGGTGAAATATATATGTATACATATATATATATTTATACATTATTTTATACTTAACATGTGTTGGAAGTGGCTCTGCAGGTTTATCACAAACTTTTTTGCCTTCCTCCTTCTCTTTTTCTGACCTTGGTTTTGTTGGCCTTTGGACTCTGAGCACCCCTATTGTGGGCTCTTTATCATTTTAGAATTGCCCCTTTTAGAAAGTGGAAATTTCTCTGCACTTACTGCTTTGTTTGCCTGACAGCCTATCTCCAATAAACTTCTGGGCTGGTCTGGGTGACATCTAAATGTGTGTATCCCAAAAAGACAGCTGCAACACAGGACTCTCAACTGCATCTGCATTCATCTGCATACTGATGGGTCATCCTGGGCAGGTAAGGAGGAGAACAGATAGCACTTCACTAGGTAGTGTCCGGTCTCCACACAAAGAGTTGATTTCCCCCCATAGCTAGGCTGACAGACAGGACTGGACTGAAAGGGGACCTGTGCAGTTCATAGTCACCCCTCACATCAAAGGCACTTTTTGGTATAAGAACTGAGTCTCTGACCCTATCTAATCAGACACTGCGTTGGACTTGTAACAAGACACTGCTGGCTCTACATCTGCACATTGCCAGAAGGCCTGCTGCGCTGCCAGGAGGAACTGCCTCTCTGCTATCTGCTTTGCTGTGTTGGCCTGCTGCTTGCTGATTGCTAGTTGCAAGAGGGACTGCCACTCTGCTACCTGCCGTGTTGTGCTGGCCTGCGGGGTGCTACCTTCTTCTGTGCTACCTAGAACCTGTTCTCCAAGGGCTTGTTGGCTTGTCCTCATTTCAACGTCTCAGGGTAATCAAAGGCTTCACCACTGCCCTGGAACTCTGGCAATCGTGAGTCTGGCAACTGCACTTGGCTTGCCGCAGACTATGCCTGATTGGCTTCTTGTGCTGTGTTCAAAATGTGCATTTGTTGTGAGAGAGACCAGTCATCCTTTTTGTGTTTGCAGTGGACTGTGCTGGATTGCCAGCTTGTGCTGTGCTTCAAACGTGCACTTTGTTGGGAAAGAGATCAGTAACCTTCCAGCCTTCGCGAGCCTGCTGCAGTCAAGAGACGTTGTGTGCTATTTCGAAGTGTTTTCTGGCAATGCCGGGCCCTGCTTTCCCTATGGAGGGAGACTGCCACAGCGCCACCAACGCACTGACTCAGCACAGACGACCGACACATCAAGAGCCCCATCTATGAGAATCCCCAATCAGTGGCTCGCCTTGCTGGAGTCGAGTGCCTGGAGAAGGTACAGTGTACAAAGCACAGTGCAATCCTGGAAGACTCACTAAGGATCCCCTGGGCTCGTGCCTGTTGAACATGACTTGCGCACTACTTGCCAGCTGCATAAATCCAAAGCCTCTAATTTGTGAGGGCAAACTCAATACAACCCAGCCGTAGTGACCCTTCATAACCTATGAGAACGCAAGTGTTCTCCCAAAACACTAAACACCATAAAACACTTTCATTTGATTTAACTTTTGCTTGCCCATAATCTAAGAACGGCTTATTTTTACCTGCATTTGAAAACTCACATTTATTGCAAAATATTCACTGAATTTTATCGTTTCAGTCTCGTTTTAATCAGATAAATATTTCCTAATTACTAAACCCAGTGTGGAGACTTTTTGTGGTGTATTCATTGTGTTACTGTGCATATATGTGTGTGTGTGTGTGTACGTGTGTGTGCGTGTGCATGTGGGCGTGTGTGTGTGTTGCAAAAATACTTTACACATAGCCTCTTTTGATAAGCCTGCCTGATCTATGCCAAGCTACTAGAGGGTCAGCACAGGTTATCTCTGTTGTTTATCTCACTTACCCTGACTAGAGTGGTAGTTCCTGTCTGGCCTGGGAGCATGCCAACCAGGAACTTCATATGTAACTGCATGTATATAGGTCACTGCATCATTTTCATATAAATTATTTGATTGGATGCTTATCGGTCTCTGTTTATTTTACTTTTTATCCATCACAATATGTAACTATCGTTTTAAAAATTGTGTCTATAAGTGCTTCAATATTGAAATGTTGAGGAAACTATGAAAAAAGAAATTAAAAAATGTATATATATAAATAATAAATACACAAATAAATTATCTTTTACATACAGCAAGACCTGAAAGTATGATTTACTATATTTGCACATATTGAACTTTATGCAAAACACTTTTCTATGTCTTTATTTTCCTCATACATGTATACCCTTTCTTTGTAGTTATGTATCTATAGTTTTATTACATTACTTCTACTGTAGAAAGAAAAAAAACATTCAAATCCCTCCAATGCACTACTCAATGTCTCATCCTGTACCTCTCACAATATATATTCTCTACCTCTACTTGCTGACTTATCCCAAACCTCATTCTACTACTATGATCATCCTGAGATCCTTTCTTGACGCTTCCCTCCTCTATCCCTCCTTGACTCACCCCAAACCTCATTCTACTACTATGATCTCCTAAGAACCCTTTCTAGACTCTTCCCTGTTTGATTCCACTCCAACCCTCATTTACTACTATGATCCCAAAAATAACACTCCCTAGAGTCTTTCCTCCTGTATACCTCCTTTGACTCATACCAAACCTCTATTTACTACTTTGATTCCACTAATAACACTTTCTAGATGCTTCCCTCCTCTCTTCTTCCTTGGACTCATCCCAAAACTCATCTAACTAATGTCCTCTATCCCTTTTATTCTATTCAATCAAACTAACAGACTCACATGTCAGCCGCTCAAATGAACAACTTATATTCTCCTATACTAATACACCACTAAGCCTTTGGGTTCCAGAGTAGCACGCTACTTGCCGAAAAGCACTTTAATACCTCATCAAGGGATTGTGTGATGGAACAATGAAGGAACATACTTTGTATGCCTTTACAAGGCATTTTTAAGATTGCATATGATTTTACAAAGCATGCTATTACCTTGGGTTGTTTATATATATTTATATAATAAGAAAACACACCTGAAATGCTGGGTAAAGATATACATTGTAAAGACATATACGTGGTAAACAGACATGTGGTGAAAAATGTGTGGTAAAGGCACAACATGGTAAAAACCTCATTGTAAAGACTGTTTCCCATCAAGGGTTGTAAGCATACTATAAATACAATTACAATACAATGGAATTTACATTGGATTAACGCTACATTATGGGACATACTTTGAATAATTCATGTACAGTGCATGGTATATTGGTAACTATAAATTGACTTCTCAAACATTTCAATTAGCATATTTGTTGAAAGGTGCACTCCACCATAACAATAACATTAAGTAAAAATGAAGAAACCATTATTGAACTATCTCGGCAATGCAGTGAGAGCAAGATAAGTGGTTATTTATTTTTTATTTTATTTTCCCTCCCTCCCCTTTATTTGACTCCCCCTGCCCTGCACTGCCCCCGCCCCACCACTCTTACCTGTACCTGCTGCGCCTGGTCACAATTAATGTCACGATTAATTTGATACCTTACAGTACTCAGTTAGGTAGTCCCATTCAGAAGTAAACCAGACTGCAGTCGAGCCTGTAACCCTTTGTTAGCCAATTAGGCTACTAACTCTCCTCAGCAAAACAACAACTTTTAAGGGGTTTGTTGCTAAGACATATATTAACCTATTTCTATCTTAGCAATATGCAGCTCCCTGCCATAGGGTTCTATAGGCCTTCCTCAGGGGAGACATACATATACTGTTAATGTGAGGGTGGCTTTGCCATTGGTTTTATTGGCAAAGTCGAACAAGCAGTGAACACACTGCTCTTGCTGTCTACAGTGACAGGGTGGTAGCCATTTTGTCCTTTGTCACAACTTAGAGTGGCACAAACAGTGCTACATCCCCGGATGGACACTATACTTTACTTGCCCTTGGTACCCTGGGTGCCATATACTGGGGACCTATAAGTAAGTCAGCACTTGCTAATTAGGTACAGCCAATTCAACATAGTGTTTATAATGGGCCAGAACACAGGCACTGGGGTCTGGTTAGCAGTCCTCAGTGCACTCTCAGAGTTGAAAAACCAGCAGATAATAGTCAAAATGGGGGCAAAAATAGAGGGGAAAGCCTCTTTCCTTACACTAGGTGTTGGCAGGAAGGGCCACTCTGAGGTAATGAGGGGTAGGGTCTGTCACCTAAAACAACTGTACATCCCAAAGTCCCTGTCTGAGCACTCTCACAAATTGGTTTAACACTAGTCTACTGTGCCCACAGACAATCTGGGGCCTTGACAGGGAAGCAGAAAATTCCAAGCACCACTAGGGAGTTACAAACTCCACAAGCATGTCCTACTTTAAAGTGCGCACCTGGTATAAATATTGGACGTCAGACCTCAACTCTCCAGTACTCATCTGAATCTGTGGAATACTCAGAAGAGAGACTGCTGTGCTTGTTTTAAGAGGAACTGCTACTCTACTACCCTGCTGTACTTCTCTTCTGCCCTCTAGACTGAGTGAGAAGGACTGTACTGCCATCTTGAACCCTGGACTACCAGAATAACTTCAAGTGCCTGATGGCTGGACTCCTTATCAGAAGCCCCATGGACATAACAGGCTTCCCAGCACATGAAGTCTACCAACTGTGAGTCCTACCCTTCCAAGTGGTGCCACCCTAGTCATGGACCCTTGGAAGTGAGCCTAAACGTGCTCTTCTAGCCCTAACTGTATTCCCAGCAGTACCGACGCATCATAACCACTTAGTGACACATCGCCTCTCAAAACTCCAAGTCTGAGCCACTGAGCAACTCACCTTCTCTCCTCTCCAAACTCTGCATCAAGACCACTGCGTGAACTTTCTCTGGTGAAGGACTTTGCATCACCGACACACCCTTCCAGGAATCACTGTTGCGCAGTGCATCCTCAATGCAGGTGATCCAGAGTGAAACTGTTCATACTTTACACAACATTTAAATACACAATGAGAATGACAACAGACATATAAACTGAATATGCACCTTGCACGGCTCTAGGAAATGTCAATGAATATGAGAAAATGAAGTACATGCACCATGATATAGTGCTTAGATTTTAAGAATTAGTAGAAAATATACGACATGTTCCTAAAAATGTCTATCAGTTAATTCTCATATAAGTTTTGAATCATGCTAAAAATTCTAAACAGCTATGTATTTGCTTATCAATTTGAACCTTTCGAAATTTAATAATTAATAATAAATGAATGGAAAATATAGTTATGAAACATTACTAGGATTAGTCACAACTATAATGAATTACATGTTGAATTTAAATGTGAAATGCTCGAAAAGCTATTCTTCTAGTCTTTCTGAAGTACATTATGGAACTTTGAAAAGTTGATGCAAATCTTCTATGCCAAGACTTAGAAAGCTGAAACTTTCCAGACATGTTCTCTATACAAGTGAGAGTCTCAAATTTCCTAAAACGAAAATGATTACTAAATGTATATGTTTTCAAATATATATAGCAGCAGGCTAAATGTCCTATTTAACACGCTTCTTCTGGAAATCTATGACAATTAACTGAATAGACAATTGCATTCAATAATTACTTGCTTATTTCCAATGAAAACATATATTAATTCTGTTATACTGCCTTTAATGTGAATTAACTTGACTTCGTTCTTTAGTCCTGCAATTTCACGTGGCGGCTGCGGGGAGGTATTTTATTGTAGCTTTCACTCATGTAACTTTCTTGTACTTTCTCATGAGATGTGAAAAGACTTGATTCATATTGTATTAAAAATGTTGATACTCTTATGTGAACAGGATGTTTGTGACTGGCACAAAAGAAAGATCTAGTAATGGTCAGCCGTTTGTGTTTTAACCTGCGTACCTGAGATGGACAGTCATTTTCCATGCTTAGTATGGGAAAATTCCTTCATGTTGCCACTTTTGCACCTCAAGAGCAGTTGATTACCTTATGGATGTTGGACAATGGTGGTGTGACAATGGATGTTACATCCGAAATGTTTAACTATAATATCGAAATGCACCCAGAAGAAGGTGGCTTTCTGATCCGGCTAGCTCCCTGGTTCTCTGGACTCACTCTTACTTCGCTGATTTTAGGCAGATTGGCTTGCCGGCTTGCTGGCTGACCCGCTTGAGACTGCTGATAACTTTCGGATTCTTTCTTGCCCCTGAAAAGTCAGGAACCGCTTGCATAGTAAACTTACCCCTTGGACTCCTGGCCGAACCGTACCCTGTAATTTTCTGTCCCGATTCCTTTTCAAACTAGAGATTCTTTCTTTGTTTTATCATTAACTATGGACTTCAAAAACTTTTACCTTTAGACTCTATATTAATGTGTAGTTTCACCCTACACTTAAAGCTGGCTTATTTGAATTGATCAACTAACTTTTCTAAATGTTTGCTTGCTGCACCGATTATATTTACTACTAGCTTACCCGTCGCGCGTTGCTGTGATCTCAGAGGAAAGCAAATTTAAGGAAACTTGTTATGATAACATTCAATTTACATTGTGTCATTTTTATTGAAACTTATTCATTTTAACATGGAAAACATTTCAAAGTGTTGTTTTAATTCTGTTTATTTATTCGAGTGCTCCTGGATACACAATATTTTTTGTTTTTCCGTCAGGTGCGTAGACGAATAAATCAGAAGGATTTCCGACGCGTGAGCTGGCCACATACAGTTGTCCATGTGAGAAGCACGGATTCTTCAAATCTAGTCCACACACTTGCAGCAATTGTCCTTGTGCTTTGTTGATGGTCATGGCAAAAGCGAATTTTGAATTCAAATGGCATATCTGTTGGGCTCACATTGGAATACGTGTCAACAGTACATCTGCGCCCTTGAATTTCCCCTTCAAAATTGTAGCTTCGATGACATTGTTAATCATCTTTTTCACCGAAAGTCTTGTACCGTTGCATAGCCATGGTGCATTGATGTTTCTGAGAAGAATGATAGGCACGCCAAATTTTAATGTTAAAATGTGCGGTGGCATACCTGGCAAATCCAGTGAATTCAAGAATTCCGTTGGGTAATTGACAACTTCGTCGTGATTCATCACAGTATCGATGGACTTATACGTTGTGGTTTCCCCTGGTATTCCGTTTTCAATGCTGAAATTGATAGCATTGACATCATTGTTCGTAGCTGCTAATATACCACGTGCACTGAGCCACTGATGATTTTTGTAATTACGTGCAATATTTGTGAAAACCTTTTGAATCAATTCATCTTTGGTTGATGTTATCTTACAAAACTTTTTTGGCAATGTGATACATTGTGTAGATCTGTCGATTGCCATCTTCCCATTCCCAATATCTAGTAATTGCTTTGCGAAACGTTCGGCGGAAGCATCATTTTGTAGTTGAACACGCATATTTGTTTTCAAAGTCAATTTTTTTACATGTCGCCATAGAACTGATGATTTGAGACATGCATTAAATTCATCAGCCGGTGTTGAACGTGGTATACCTGGCAGAGTTTGTCGAAAATCACCAGACAATAAAATGAGTGTTCCACCGAAGGGCTGTCCATTTCCCCTTAAATCTTGCAGTGTACGATCAAGTGCTTCCAATGCTTTTTTTGTGAGCCATTGTGCATTTGTCCCATATGATAAGTTCACATGTTTGTAAAACTTTGCCCATTCCAGATATTTTGTTGATATTGCATGTTAGCGTCTCAGTGGTTTGCAAATTCAACAGCAATTTCAGTGCTGAATGCGCGGTTCGACCACCATCCAAAAGTGTTGCCGCAATTCCAGATGATGCAATTGCCAGTGCATTTTTATTCCGTGATCGTATGGTTGCCAAAATGATTGAAATGAGAAAAGTTTTGCCTGTACCTCCGGGCGCATCTATAAAGTACAATCTTTCGCTTTGATTTGTAATTCCTTGCATGATTGTGTCATATACAATGCGTTGTTCTGGAACCAATTTCAGAAGATTGTTTTCAACAAATGTACCCAAATCATCAACATCGAAGTGTGTTTCACGTTGCAAATCACGATCATAAGCATCATTTGCAGCTCGATTTGGTGCACACATTCCCAACTGCACCAATCCTTTGTTAGCGATTGCCAAACATATATCCTCGATTGAAACCAACGCCTCATTATACACGTTTGGTGTGAATTGCACGTCCGGATTCGTTGCTCCCAAACGACGTAGGATGTCTTCACTCATGTAATCTTTGTATTTTTCCCAAAGATGTTTCGGATTGAATGGGAAACACGTTGTCAATATTATCGCAAATAACGTGCGTATTTGCTGTGGTTGAGCAGTATTCGATGCATCAGCGAGTGCTGTGTTCCAATGGGCATCATTTTCAAGAATATTTAATTCTTGGCAAGCTTCTCGATAGGTCGCACATACTTTACCATTTACTGTTCTCAGTTCTTGGAAGGATTTCGGTCCACGTACGTTAACTAACGGTGATCGCAAGTAAAAACATTCTTGATTGTTTGGATGAACTGTACACAGAAGGCCCAATGTGTCGGAGGAATATAAATTTGGATGTCCTTCAACTGGTTTGACCTGTTTACGAAGTTTTCGCTGATGCATTCCCAGTGTAGTATTTTGGCACTTCTGAGTAAAGCAGCGTTCTTGCGAACAAATCATCTGTGCACAATGAGAAGAATGCAGTTAACGTTGTTTGCGGTGGCGAAAATGCCCTTGCATATACATTTTCCGTTGTAAAATACACGCGCTGTCCATTTTCGAGATGCACTGCCAAATGAACAACTGTTGGATGACGTTCATGAATTGGAAATGAGAAAATACGCCAAACAGCTTCATTGCTACTAATCTAGCATCCCAAATGATATCGTTCGATTTCATCGATTGGTGCAGATGCATTTGCCACTCCAAAAACTGCCATATCGCTTCCTTTGTTGACATATTTGCAAATGTATTTGATCAATTTCACTAAATTGCAATACTCGACATTGATGTGTGCTTTGAACGTTTTTGAGAGTAATGGTGAATACGGCACAATCCAACGATTATCGACTTCAATGTCATTGTTGCGCACTTTTAGAGTGATGAATTTCCCACCATCTTCAGTTGATCGTCGATGATATTGTGGATATCCATCATTTCCAGTGATAGTTTCGGCGTGTAAGTTTCTCGGATAGCATTTTGTGCATTTTCCATCCTTCATGCACGGAGAATTGTTGTTGATCGCGCCACATGGACCAGGAATCATGTTTTTGGTAACGACTTCGAATAAGCCTGGATCAATGTCGACATCTGGTATTTCTGCTGAGATTACTTCATCATTTTTGTTTTGTGTAATTTTGTCGATCAACCAAATAAAAATGTGTGCATGCGGTAATCCTCTATTCTGCCATTCAATAGAATACATCCAACAGCGTGTTTCTCCAAAAACATGATGTTTGACAATGAACTCCATCATAGATTTCAATTTTTGTTTGAACACATGTGCGACGATGTCATGGCGATCCGAAGACGATTGTCCAGGCAACAGAAGTTCTTTAATTTCATCCCACGTAGGATTGCACGTGAATGTTATGATAAAACCTGGACGGACGTATGCGCGAACATAAGTCATTGCATCTTGTGCGTAATTATGTAGGTGCCGTGGGCTTCCTGTGAATGTAGCCGGCAGTGTGACCATTTTTCCCAGTGCATTGGGATTGCCATCGGCAGCAATTGCGTCGCGTAAATAAATATATATTCTACTGAGCGCAGTTTTGTTTGATTCAATCGAATGAAGAGAAGTTGTTCGGTCTCGATTTTTGCATACATATCGACAACGTATTGATGTAACAATTGCCGACATTTCAAAATGTGATTGTCTAGGTTCTTACGATTCATCAATCGAGATGAATAGTAATTCATGGCACTGACTTTCTTATTGGTCTCCTCATGTGTTTGTGGATTTCCTATTTTGATGTTGAAATGATATCCATCTTCTCCTTGCCAGAATAAAATTGGATATTGCAATGCATCGTATGAGCAATGAGTTTCGGAGACTCGCTGAACATTACCATCTCTGCAATAAAGAACTATATCACGCAAGTTAAATTCTTCGCCAACTATGACGATCGCCACTTCATTAATTGTTGGTGCGTTGTATTGTCTTTCGTGTTGGCCGGCTGGTGTTTTATCAGCTCTAATGACAACAACGTAATCATCAGCTGGCATTTGCTCGAGGGCCTTCCTAAACAGTCAAACTAATTTGTAGTGTTACTTGAATAAAGTTTGTAATGCAGCTACAATTTCTCGCTTAGTGCTGGTATTGAATCGACAACGTTGATCAACTTGTTCATCAGTGGTTCCCATGAAATAAATTTGGAGAAATTTCTGATTTGAATCCAGCAGTAGTAGAAGTGATTCAGCACGATGATAAATTTGACCTTGGACTTTGAACGTTGGCATGT
Source organism: Lissotriton helveticus (assembly GCF_964261635.1). Classification (NCBI taxonomy): domain Eukaryota; kingdom Metazoa; phylum Chordata; class Amphibia; order Caudata; family Salamandridae; genus Lissotriton; species Lissotriton helveticus. The sequence goes on along the minus strand of NC_136067.1, from coordinate 928,209,368 downwards.
AATTGTCACGTATGATTTCTGTTGCCCCGAACGATGTCATTTGGAAACATGAATAGTACTTGCGTATGTTTACCAAGAAATGTTTAGAATGGCTTGTGTCACCTGATACCAACGTTGATAATAGTTCGGTGGTAAATGCAGCTCTTGCAATTTCACTTTTCCACCTGCCCAGCACATTCCTGGACATTCATTATTGAATTTCAATGCATGGTAAAATTCGCATAACTTGTCAATTTTTCCAATATCGACACTTTTATGAAGACTGTAATCATAATCCACCTCGTAATGGAACACAGCAAAATTCAAATCAGCGTGCAGTGTCCTTTTGGATCGAAGATTGCGTACTCGATTTGTTCCCAATCTTGCTCTTTGTTGGTCAATGGTTTCCTTCGGGCTTGAGCAGTGCGTACTCGATCGGCTTCCAATCTTGATTCTCGTTGCTTGTTCGTTTGAGAAGAACGGGCATGAGCAGTTAGTATTCGAACAGCTTCTAATCTTGCTTCCTGTTGCTCGTCTGTTTCTGAAGCTCGTGATGCCTTTTTCTTTCGTGCTTCAGATATAGATCGACCAATCGATTTCCGTTTTGGGGGCATAACTGTCGACGATGCTCGCAAATTCGCTGAAAATAAATAAATGGAAACATTCAGTATTGGAAAGATTATGAGTGCCCTGGGGGGCCGGGCCAATATTTAAAACAAATTTATGACAGAAAGCTGTGCGGGAGTGTAATAAACAACTTCCCAAAGTTTCATGGCGATCGGATGAATGGTGTAGTAATGCATAAAGGACAAACAGACAGACATACATTCGTTTTTATAACATTTAATTTACATTGTGTCATTTTTATTGAAACGTATTCATTTTAATATGGAAAACATTTTAAAGTGTTGTTTTATTCTGTTTATTTATTCGAGTGCTTGTGGAAACACAGTATTTTTTGTTTTTCCATCTGGTGCATACACAAATAAATCAGAAGGTTTTCCGACGCGTGAGCTGGCCTCATACAGTTGTCCATGTGAGAAGCACGGATTCTCCAAATCTAGTCCACACACTTGCAGCGATTGTCCTTGTGCTTTGTTGATGGTCATTGCAAAAGCATGTCTCACCGTAAACTGTAAACGTTCATTATTGGAAAGATTATGAGGGCCCTGGGGACCCGGGGGGGGGGGGCGATATTTAACAAATTATTATTATTTTTTTGCCAGAAACCTTTGCGGGAGTACTCAACAACTTTTATCACATTTTTTTAAAACAATAAAAAAAATATATATATTTTTGCCAGAAACCTTCGCAGGAGTGTACTCAGCAACTTCCCAAAGTTTCATGCCAATCGGATGAATGGTGTAGTAATGCATAAAGGACAAACAGACATACTTTCATTTTTAAATATAGATTTTTATAAACTTAATTGAAATCTTTAAATGACTGAGTCTCTTGAGTCACTTAACCATTCCTTCCACAGGGACCGTGTTTGAGATATTATGGGGCCTGTTATGATGTCGCCTGGACTTGCGACAGCCCAACACTGCTTCAGAAACGGGACCGACCGACCTCCGGTCAGCTGTCTGACTGCCTGATTAGGATGTGACCGAACAATGTTCTGTCGCATTCCAACATTTACATATGGAAGCATGTGTAACGGCCATAAACCGGGATGACCCGCTGGTTTAATTTCTGACCGTCTGGTGCATATTCAGCCAGTTGAAACTGACGATGGCGGTCGGAAAGCCTCTGACCTCTTTCTGACCGCCATCGTAATAAGCCCCCTAAGTTTCTAAATGCATAGCAGAAATAGTCCTAAATCATTTACAGAACATCAGGTTCTGGTGTTAATGTTTTGCAAAGCAGCAGCAGAGTCATTAGTTGGTGTGATCCTAGCCCATTTTAATTTCGCCTGGAGAAATGAAGGAAACTCTAGAAACTTCTCTACCTTGTTCACCCTGTTGGAACCCGACAGACAATAGGTCCAATGAGGTTATCCCTGAGAGAGATGGAATTTGTTGGAATAACTGAGGAATTTTAGAGCAGTTCAACGGTTGAAGTTTCTTAGCTTTTTTTCTCGACGAGTGATATCGAGCAATAACTCTGAGCTTGCTAATTGCGACCTGGTGGAGGATTCATGAGCTAAAGGAGGTTTTTTGGGTGGATTATTCTGAGACTGAGACTCAACCACCTTACTGCTGGCTTTTATTTGAACTTGAACGTGAGAGCTAGAACTGACTGCCCTGGGAGTGGGAGAGTAAACAAAACTAGATTTAGCGCGGGTTTCCACATTTTGTTTTGCCTTATTATATATCTTTTTATGTGTGACTACATCTGCAGTGCTACCACCAGAAGGTCTGGGAAATTGAACTTGGGGCCAGGTACCATTACTGGGCTTCCCTATTATATATAGGTGTTTCTTTTTGGCTACCCATATAACCCGGGACCCAAGTAATCCATTTCGAGACCTTACCCCCATTGAACGGTAGGGCCTTATGGTAAATTTGGAGGGGATAAAACAACGCCGCTTTTTCCTCACAAGCATAGGATATTTAGAGATATAGACAGATCCTTCTACATTTGACTGACATTCAGATTTCCATGGGAAGGCACTATGCTTCACTCAAGGTTTTGTAGGCATTATTGCAGTAGATAATTGAGCATTCGTGAGGCCACCCAAATTGTTTTTAAAACATTGCAATTCAGATCAAATATCCTTCAGAGAATTGGATTGTTCCATTTGATTTGTCCTTATTGACACCAGCGTTTCAATAATCCCAGTTAGGGTAGTCTGCATAAGTACATCACATCCAACAAAGACGATGAAGGGGTAGGTTTGAAAATATATGCCCCCCTTGTGATCCCAATGCGGAATTTGGCTCTCCAACCAAGGGGGCATTGTATGATGACATAACACTAGCTTGTTCCTGTAGATATTCTCAACTGGGAGACTGCGGAGGACTGGAATCTTCAGGGCAAAGATAGGATGATAAAGAAATATTCAGACAAGGGGAAGAAGACAGTCTTGGGCCCCTACTTGCAGTCGCACCTGTGGTCTGTGGCAAAGATACTGAAAGATTGACTATTTGCCCTTCATTCAATACTGTGCATAAAACATCTGTTGCCAAGTCCGACGTACTGGGCTGCCCATGGGATGTATCCTCCTCTGAGGGCTGTTGGGCTCCATTATGGAAATATTTAATAACAAAGTTTCTTATTGAAGTTACTAGGGGTGAGCGAGGATCCTCTCCACTTGACAAAATGCTTTGTTCATGGTGAGTAGAACCCTTTTTCCCTCCCATTTTCCTCTTTTTACTGGCTCTCCCCTGTGATTTAACTTTAGGGGCGCCAAGGAGGGGTCTCTTGCAGTGAAGCACACGAGGTGAAAAACAGGGGGAGGTGCTCATTTCCAGAGAGACAGAACAGGGGTTGGCAAAGTTAAAAAAACAGAGCTTACCAACAAATCACAAGGCAAAGATTAAACTTATCTCCTTCCTTAGTATGCCGCTGCCACCTCTGCATCTTAGCTCCCCTTCACCGCATAAACCAAAGTTCCCTGATATTCCCCAGAATTCTCCAAGAAGTAGGGTAGAGATTGCGATTCTACTGCTGGAATATCGCCCCCACCTTGTCACAGCGTTGAGCAAGCCGCTGCTGAACTTCTCTGCATCTGACCTCAGGATCCAACGTGTCCACCAGGTCATCTGGGTTGGCAGGAGTCAGATACTGTCAGAAGCTACCGGAATCCCAGGCACCAAAAAGCCAAGAAGCCAAACGGTAGTCCCCCTGCAACGCTGCAGCTGGGGCTAAGGGCTTAGCTATGCTGAGGCTAGGTACCAAACATCGGGCCGAGAAGTTGCTAAAGAACTGCAGCATCAGGCGGCAAACATCCCTTCGAGCTGAGCCTGTGTGTGAGCCAGAGGAATTCAACAGAGGAATATGAAAGTTTGAAACTCTGTTCTTGGTGTCTCATAAAAACTATAAAAAAAAAGAACAGATGTAAAGTACTTTGTTCCGAGAAATCATCACATGGTCAGAAAGGTAAGTCCATAGCTGGTGAGTTTATATTAGTATAAGCAACTATAAGACATACAATATTAAAATGGAATCTAGTTAATTGAAATCTATGTTCCACATTGCTAAGCATGGTAATATAGGGTTGAAGGCCCTACTGGGTAAGCACAAGGGCATGTGCTGCTACTGTTGCTTTTATTATTTTAACGTTCTACCTTCCTCCCATGAAAAAAAAATTAAATCTCACTTTGTAGTGAAGACACAACTCCATTATCGGTAGGTGAATGCATAATTTATTGGTAGCGCAGGCGAGAGGAAATACGGATCTGAGCCTCACAATACTCCACACCAGCTGTCTCTTCCCGAATCCTCAGGTGGAACGTTACTGTGTGTCATCCTATGTCACAGTGCATACTGTTACCAAAAGTTCCCACACACCTTCCCCTTTACACAACAAAACAATAAATAACAGAACATTAACCTTATTGCCCCCTCATACTTGACAAAGACAGACAACAGTAAATAACTGAAAGGAGAGAACAGAAGAAGAAATGTAATCTAAAGTAAGTAGTACACATTTCACACCTTATCAAACTCCCTGGGGTGGAGAAGAAACGTCCTCATCCCACCACAAAGTCCTTCAACCTTGAAGGCATTGCTACCATTCTGCCTGAACTGGTTGCTTCACTCCATTAGCATGCACAATGGAATTCTCTGTGTGCAATGACCCCGTCACCCTCGCACCCACCAGACTGGTAGATGAGACATAATCTACAGATAAGCTTCCTGAATCTCCTTTAGCTGGTTGACCATACAGTAGGGTGGGCAAAGGTGACATGGAACGACTACCTTCTTCCCATAGCCATTGCCTAGACAAACCGGAACCTATATTTTTTCCAGAACAGAAATTCATTTCACCTAGAAATGTTCCCAAAGAGCCAAACCTTCCCATCACTTAACTTGGCTGACCAAGAATGCGCTTTCACTACTTTAGACGGCAGTAAAAAATGACTGTCCACCTTCCGTATTCCTTTGTCCATTTTCACACACACCCAACCATCTTCTTTTAGTGACACATCCTTAATACTATTTTTCTAATCATAATACTTGTTATATGTCATGCGTGCCTTTTCCAGAAGGTTCTGAGCACATCCGATGACCACTTGCTCTGGAGCTCCAGAGACATCCATTTAGAATTATCTTTAGTGTAAGGTTCTCTTCCACTCAAAATTTTGAAAGGGCTGTACCCAGTGACGGTGGAAGTGATTTTATATGACCACACTAGTCTGTCCAATTCCAATTCCAATTGCAATTTCCAATTCTTGCCAGCATTAGGTGATAAACCGGAGTCTTCTTCTCCTTAACTCCATTGCTCATTAAAAAAAATGCTAACATTTCTCATTTCTCAGCAATAAACTGCCGACCATTGTCACTCAAAAGTGACTTAGGAATTTCTTCTCTCAAAAATGGTCTTTCAAGGAACACAATTATACACACAACATCCACATGTTCACACACTTCCAACTCAGGCCATTTGGAGTACAAATCAAAAAGTAACACCATTTTCTTAGGCGTTCATTTGTCATCCAATATGGGACCCAAATATCTATTGAAAGATTTTTCCATGGTCCTGATGGTAATTTACTCACACCTAAATGTGCTTTAAACACAGTGTGAGTTTTGTCAGCATTTGCACACTGTGTACAGTTCCTTACAAACCTTTCCATTTCAGAGTCTATACCTGGCCACCAATAGGAGAGTTTTACCTGCTGTTTGGATTTGAAGATTCCAAGATGCCCCTCATTTGTCAGCTCCAGAATGTTACTGTGAATGGTTTGTGGAGGAGCAATTCTACTACCCCTCAACAGGAACTCAGAGTCAGAAATAGACAACTGCTCTCTCAAGTCCCATAATTGTTTGCATTCTTCTATTAAACTACCCTTACTCGGCTAAACCTGCAAAACATACTCCTTGACCTTCTCCAGGATTATATCCTGAGCATAGCCCAGGAGCCACTTGCTCTCAGTTATTGCAAAGTTGGCATTATCCACAAAAGCCACATTGTAGGTTTCCCTTCCTGCACAAAAACAATCACAAGAGGCTTTTTCCTTTTTCAGAATGCAGCACACATAGAAAAAGGAAAAAACGAGGAGAAATAAAGATATTTCTCCTCGTTGTGCCTCCCTTACGCCTCCCCTGGGAGGTGTACGTTTTTGACGCTGCATCAGATTTACGATTTCTCATAAATCTGGGGCAGTGTCAAAATGGCATGGATGTTGCTGGGAACGCTCCCAGCAACACCCATTGCACGCCCCATTTACACAGAAACTGTGTTAAAGTGGACAACATTTACGAGGCAGCACTAAGCCAAAAAAAGTGGCTTGGTGATGCCTCCTAAATTTGGGGCAGGCTCCTGCACCACAGAATGTCACAAAAAGTGACGTTCCGACAGTGCAAAGGGTCTCATAAATGAGGCCCAACATGCAGAAAACTCTCTAACCTTAATCGATCATGAACAAAAGATTGCTCCAGCTAGCAAGGTCTCAACATTGATTGCTTAAAAGAATTTCATTTATATACAGTTTCAGCAGGTAACAGAAATGTAATCCAAACAATCACAGTTTATCTTACAATTTATATTATTGTCTTTTAATAGTTCTTTGATGTACATTATTGCAAAGGCTATAATTAATCTTGCAAATAAACTTACTCTACTTTATCGCTGACCTCATGTCCCAAATATGACACTGAGTGTCTGCAAAATTTACTCTTCTCTAGTTCAGCTGCCAATCCATATGTTTTCAATTTTACGAGGTCTTTGTTCCAATAAACTACGTACTCTTCCTTACTCTTACCCATGATGAATATTTCATCTTGAAAATATGCCACTTGAGGGGTAAACTTTAGTAACTGATGCATCAGCCTCTGCATGACCGCGGCAGCTAATGCCAATCCAAAGGGCTATAGACAAATCTGAAACAGCCCATCGGTGGTATGAAAGCGGTTAAGTCCCTGCTTCTGGGTGCAGCACCACCCGGTGGTACGTGGAAGTTTAATACACAGTGGAAAACCACCTAACACCCTTTGTCATGGTTAACAACTTACTCATCCTAGGCAAGGGAAATTTGGCCACCACAATGCTATTGTTGAGGTCCCTAAGGTCTATGCAAAGTCTGATCTTCCCGGGCTATGACCAGCGGAGCCAGTTACTCTGTGCTCGCTATAGGTTAAATAATGCCACTTTCCAGCAAACCTTTAAGTTCACCTGTAACTTTTTCCTTAATGCTGAAGGGTATGTTCCTTACATTGTAACACACTGGTACTGCCCCTTTTTTCAAAATGATTTAGTGTACAAAGTTTTTCAAATTGACCACCTTACTAGAGAACACCTCCAGAAACACCCTTTTTAAATTCCCTTACTAGTTCTTGTTCGGATTCCTCCAGTAAGAACACCTGATCTGCATCATTGGGATTTAAAATAATGTCCAACGCTTTTTGATCAACCCAACTAAGAACTGAGGACCCACCTCCATGACATACAACTTGCTTTCAGTGAATCTGTCTTTTATTTCAAATGTTAACAATCTATATCCCAGCATGGAAATCTTCTCCCCTGTGAATGTAACCAGATGAATATTAATTTTGCTTAACTGCTTACCAAGAACAAGCACAAACGTTTCACTCCAAACCCTTTTATTCCCGATTATATAGGTTGAACCAGAATCTGCCACAATAGCAGGGCAGACCCCTCCCATCACCATGTTAAACATGAGTTTAGATTTAGAGGACGCCTTAAGATTGAGAACAGGACATTTCACGCATAATACCTCCTCAGCCTCAAAGCTATTGTCTTTATCAGAATGTTCAGAATCAGATACAGGTTTTACACTCTGTGGCTTCTTCTTTTTTTCCTACACACCTTGGAATAATGTCCCACTATTCCACAAGACAAACACTTTGACTGGAGTGCAGGACACGTTTTATCTTTGGCAAGGTGATCCTTGCTACCACACCTAAAGCAACTGCAATTTTTATCATGGTAGGTACCTTTCACCTTTTTCTTAGCACCCTCACCTTCCTTCCCTTCACTAACCAGTGAAGTGGAGAATTTTCACACAGACGTACTCTCCTTATCCTTGGACTCTGATGCGAAATCTGTATTGATGGCAGCCTTAGCACATCTCTTTGACAATTCACTCTTCTTAGCTAAAGCAATTATGTCTATCAAGGATGCATCACCATTCACCCATAATCTCTCTTGTAAATTTGAATCATTATTGTGAATGATGATCTGGTCGCGTACCAATCCATTGTGCAGAGCACCAAACCTACAAGTAATTGTGAACTTTTTAAGAGCAATTGGTTCTAATTTGTTCTGTTTCCTTTGGAAAAAATGAACCTATCAATTGCAGTGCATACGCCAGATTGATAATAATTGTCAAGGTCTTCTAACGCATTCATAAATACATCCTGTCCGCTGTCAGTTCTGGTTTTATTTTCCATTTGGTTGAACACACGTAACCCTTCTGGACCCAAACTGTGCAAAAGAATCTTCTTCTTCCTTACTGCAGGGAAATCTTCTGAGCCCTCGACCCAAACTGTGCAAACAAATCTTTTTTTTCCTTACTGCAGGGAAATCTTCCGAGCCCTCATCTTCAATTGCAGAGATATAGTTCAGGAAATATTCCTCATATTCGGGCCACTTCATCTGGGGTTGTCCTGGACAAGGAAGGAATGGAAGGGGAGGTGAGAGTGAGAATGTTTGGGCGCACAAAGTTACCACAATTTGATATCATGACACAGTTACAAAAACAATTTGTGAATGAAAAATCGAAGGAGCTTACAACACCTAGAAATAAAGGTAAGCAGTGGTTTGGTTAAGGTGGCATGCTAGTAAGGTGTGCCTATCATCATGAAAACTGGTGCCCTTGAGTACTTTGTGTGACTTAAGAGATGTACATGTACCTATAGCACAGAATACAGGCGAATATGGTGTAACAGAGCACATCTCGCAGCTTGGTATGCACAGGGTATCTTGTATGATCCACAGTGATCCTGGAATATGTGCAAAGTTGCTATGTTTGTGCCTAAAGATGCACAGAATTAAACTGTCTAAAAGTCACAATACCTTGTGTGAAAAATGTGGTGGGCATATTTCCGATTCTGCTGTGCTCCCTGCAATTACCTGCACCACCTCAAGGTGAACACATGGTGTGTGTATCACCCCAAAGAAATGATTGAACATGACAACAATGACAGCGGGTGTGCTACTTTACACGTCTCATCTGTGCCATGCCGGTCTGCCCTGATGTGGCGTCTGCTCAACTGACCTAACTGCTGTACTCCTGTTAATAGTAGCACAGCCTCAAGGTGAATGCATGGTGTGCATATCACCCAAAGATAAAGAAACAATCCAATCAAAATGGCCACTGGTGTTCTACATAGCACGTCTATGCCATGGGGAGAGACAACTGTCCCTATTGACACTGGAATTCCACAACCAGGCTGGAAGTGATGACGCACCTCATCAAGTTCATGTGCACACCACGTTTCTCAAAATGGTAACTGATCCATCGCACGCTCAATTTACCCCCCCCCCTGCACCTTCCGGAAGCCTAATTAAGTAGCCTATCACAGCAAAACCTAGCTAGGACCAAGTTCCTTTGGAGTCACTGCAGGTAAGTGAATGCGTAACTGTAGTGCAGGAAAGAGCAAATACTGGTATAAGCCTCTCGTTACTCTCCACCAACTGTCCCTTCCCGAGTCCTCAGGTAGAATGTCACTGTGTGTCATCCTATGTCACAGTTCACACTGTAACCATAGGATAGCGTGCAATTTTAAATTCCTTTCACTCAAACCCTTCCAAAAAGCCTTGGATTTTATGGCACCCATAATTGCAAACGATATCCTACAAAAATACAACCATAGGATTTTCAGAAAACAATCATTTGTGTAGTAGGCCTCTATTCCTTCTATTCAAACATCATTTTCCCCAGTTTCCCCAGTTGATCCTCTGCTCCCTTCCACATGGCAGATCTAATAGAGATGGAGAAGCTCTGAGCTGGAACCATTTAGATTTTAAAGGAGTTGGCAGAAAGTGTTACCATACCAACAGGTTGCCTCTACAGTTTTGGATTGAATCTGAACAGTCTTCCTTCGAGCTTCCTGGGTCTCTGTGGACAATTTGCATTTCTTGACAGGACCAGCATTAGTGCTAATATTTCACACAGTTCTGGAACATTTATTATCTGAACATTTCCAGATATTTACCAGAATTGTCACTTTTAGCAATGTTTTTCTCGAAATTTCATGGCTTAGAGATAGCTGCTTCCAGAGCCCATGAAATATCCATCTGCAATGCCAACCCCACTAGTCATCACTCTCTCTTCATCAATTGCTACCTCACTTTTATCACCCAAACCTACGAGCCAATTGGGGGCAGGAAGAGGGGATAATAATAATGTTATATGCTCCTGGTTGGTTTTGAGAAGTAACATTGTTTTTGGCCCAGCACCCGTTGCCAAAAACATTTTGGGAAGGTCTATGTTGTTATCTGGTGTTAGGCCTGTCAGCCTTAGGGTGGTCTTCCACAAACATTTTGCCTCTTTTGCCTCACTTTTTTGCTGATTGGTTTTTGTTGGCCTTAGTGAGAGAGGGTGTGGTGCAACGGCCAGAACAGACGACATTGGAACTGGGGATCCAGGTTTGAGTCTCAGCGTTCGCTTAGCATCCTGTGATTCTGGGCAAATCACTTAATCTCCCTGTGCCTACCAAAAATGAACAGCGCCTGGATACCCTCATGGGTGTTTAGTCATGCTCTACAAGTCGTAGTATTTCATTATTCATTTATAGACCTTTGGGAACTTTACCAGTGCTAACCAGTGCTCAAGTGCATGTGCTCACTCCTCTAAACATGGTAACATTGGTGTATTCATAATTGGTATATTTAATTTACTTACAAACCCCTAGTAAAGTGCACTATATGTGCCCAGGGCCTGTAAATTAAGCGCTACTTGTGGGCCTGCAGCACTGATTGTGCCATCTTTTAAACATATTTCAGGCCTGCCACTGCAGAGCCTGTATGCACAATTTTACTGCCATGTCGACTTGCCACGTAAAACCACTTGCAAAGTCTTGAACTGCCATTTTATTACAATTGCACATAATAAGGTAAACCCTAGGCAGCCCATATTGCAGGGGCTGTGAAAGTAAACGGCAGGACATATACTTTTTAGTTTAGCATGTTCTGGTAGTGAAAACTCCCAGATTTGATTTTCACTACTGTGAGGCCCACCCCTCTCATAGACTAACATTGGAAATGCCTTATTACATTTAATGGTAGCTGGATGTATTATCACAAATATAAAAATGCCAGTTTTAGAAAGTTGCCATTTTACTGCTCTTTTGCCCTGTGCGCCTGCTGCCTGTCTCCAATACATGTCTAGGGTGGGTGACACCTGGGCCTGGTACATTCTATACAGTTACACACAAAGGGAGCTTAGGTGTGCCTGATGGGCCAATAAAATACTGATAGATCATCCTGGGCAGGCTGGGAGGGAGACTCTGTCACATCCTCCTGAGTGGGCTGTGTCTTGCTCACACACAAAGGACTGCTTAACCCCCTGGATGGTGTCTGGAGCCAGGGCAGGAAGTGAGGGCCTCGGTGTACATCAAATCCCCTCTTTGAAGTCTCCCTCACTTCAAAGGCACCACTGTTTATAAGAACTGGACTTCTGGCCCTATCATCTCAGTATAGTTCTGGACCTGTGGATATTCTGCCAAGAAGAAGGACTGCTGTGCTGCTGAAGTACTGATATTCAGATGGACTGCTACCTGGCTGAGATGGGCTGGAGATACTCCACTTTATTTATTTATTTATTTATTTAATTTATATGGCGCGTTATAACCACAGGGGTCTCTAAGCGCTGTTTGTCCAGATTTACGTGATAAGATGTTACATTCACTTGAAACCAGCTGCACGCCTAAGATCTGCTCCATGCTTGTCTAAATAGTACAGTTTTTAGTTTTTTCCTGAAGGAGAGTAGGTTACTTTCCTTCCTGAGTTCTGGGTCCAGTTTGTTCCAAAAAACTGGGAGCGTGTTGGAGAATGCACGACCCCCCACCGTGGTCAATTTGAAGCGGGATTGGGACAGAAGAGTGGCGTCCGATGAGCGCAAAGTCCTACCCGGTGTGTAGGGGGATAGTCGGGATTTCAGATATTTTGGTGCACTTGCACCTAGAGTGACTCCAAGGGCTTGTCTGCTTGCCCCATGTTCTGAAGTCTCAGGGACATCAAAGACTTACAGCAACCCTGCACCAGCACTTGGGATTTGCCATGAGTGGCTCAAAGAAGACACATTGCCTTCATCGTAAATGGTTTGATGATGACGCATCTCAGACTGCGAGGATTGGACCTGATTCATTGCCTACATCCGATGGGACCGATGTTGACGCATCTCCTCCTCTGCTTCCCATATCGGATCTTCTTTGTCAATGCATACTTCATCCAAGGTATTTTTTTAGCTGGGCAAGATTTGTCCCTGTATCCAACCCATGCTCCAATGCAATTGGTCTATACTCTCAGATGTGACCCAGTCAAGCGTGACTAGACAGCTCAGGTTGGCGCATTATGTTTCTAAGCACCATATTTCAGGATATTTTTTCAATAATCTTTACTTTAGTTCTACCAATTTGATTTATTGTCTTTTCGGTCTTGTTTTGTTCATTAAATTAAAATCTATTCTCCTAACCTGGTGTGGATTACTTTTGTGTGGTGCTTTTACTGGTTTACTGTTTTAAGTGCTGCACAAATACTTTAGACATTGCCTCTTAAGTCAAGTGTGTATCCGACTTACCCTGACTAGGATGTGGTCTTTATTTGGACAGGGTGCATGCCTCTGCCAGCTAGAGTCCCAATTTCTAACATTGGTGATCAGAGGGAAGGTAAAACTTGTGTTTGTGCAGTGTCTTACAGTAATCATGGTGTACACTACCAGTCCATACCTAAAAAACATTACATTTATTTTAATTCCTCTTTAGTTTCTAATTGGCTTTTTCCAAATGTAAGTGTCCTAACCTTTGCTTGTTGCACCATGAACGACTGCAATCTAGATGCCCTCAGTACACCTGATCTGATGAAATTTTGCACCCAGAGAGGGCTGAAAATAGACAAGAAGGCTACCAAAGTAGGTCAGGGCCTTTGAGGAGGTACAAAGTTTGCAGGCCACATCGGGAGAGGTTGAGGTGGAAGACAATGAGGAAAGAGAAGCACTATCTGAGGATGAGGAGCGGGAGACCCCAGGCCAGAATTTGGGGGTCCAAGGAGAGTTATCTTCTGTTCTAGAAGATGATATGGATGCCCCCGATGTTCAGGATAGCGCAGGGAGCAGAGTGTCTTACAGAGACCTTTCCCCCTCAGGAACTGGAGGACAGGAGGAAGGAGAGGAAGCTTAAATTGGAGTTGGCTAACCTACAGATGACACATGAGCTTAAGGAGTTGGACATTAAAACCATGCAGGCAGAATCCAATAGTACTGGTGGCAACAGACCTGAAGTGTCCCATGGAGAGGGAAAGGTCCACATACCTAAAGACTTGGTGCCCAATTATGTGGTAAGAGATGACACTGACACATATTTCTCCACTTATGAGGCGGCTCTAAGGGTGCACACGTTGCCTGAGGAGTTGTAGGGGGGATAGCTTGTGGAGGTATGTGGCAACAATGCCATTTTGGTCTTGTTTTGTTAATTAAATTGCGATCTATTTTCCTAACCTGGTGTGGATTTTTTTTGTGTGGTGTTGCCACTGTTTTACTGTTTAAGTGTTGAGCAAATACTTTATGAATTGCCATTTAAGTTAAGCCTGCCTACTCTGTACCAAGCTACCAGAGGGTGAGCACAGGTTAATTTAAAGTGTATTTACTAACTTACCCTGCCTAGGATTGTGGACCCTACTTGGACAAGGTGCATACCTCTGCCAACTAGAGACACAATTTCTAACATCTGGGATTAAATTAATGATGAGAAGACAAGCTGAATGTGTGAGGAGCGACTGTAGCCATATCAAAGCAAGTTTTTGTAGAAATGTACAGGACAGGCACTAAACTGGAACTGCAGTGTTGCTGACAGTGAATCCCTCAATATGTTTTTGTTTTAGACCGGAACAAGCTGAAGGCATGTTTTTGGAAGGGGGGGATAGACTCAGCTCTTTTTACTAATTTTCTGCAGGAAAAAGAGATATAAAGCCTTGAGGTCTGCTCAAGATCCCCCTTGGTCAAGAGCGGCAGATCAAACTTCCCCCATGCAGGCATATTTCTGTTTAATATGTTCAATAAAATGGGAGAAATTAGAAAGACGTTTCGGCATGAAGTTGATGAATGCCATCTTGAAAAACTAGAATATCTGCGAGACGGAGCACTATCCAAACTCCAGCCATCAATGAAACCTTTCTTCTGACGTAGATTTTTTGATTATGCTGTCATCCAAGGTTTATCTTTGGATCAGCAAGTATTGGTAGTCTCAGCATAAAAGTTCATCTTAATAAGAGTCCTTGTAGTGGGCTCTGTAACAGCCCCCATTAGACCTGATGAAAAGCTCTAATCTAAAGGAGAAAGTGCATGTGCATGGGATCTAGTTTTAAGGTTTAGCTGAGCAACCTCAAGGCCCTGCAGCAATTTTGCCACACCCTCATTCAGCTTGGTGCTGTGCCGCTCTTGTCAGGGCTTTCCATCTAATAAGCCCTGCCTGGCTAAGGGCTTTGCCACGCAGCATGCAAAACGAGGTCTGGGGTCAGATATAAGGATGCGCAGGGCTGCCCGATAGTCATGTGTGCCCAGATGTCGACAGACCGGTTTTGCCCACTTGGCCCTCGAAATGTTATATGCCTGGCAGGCGAACATTACATGGGCAACACTTTCTAATGGGGTTCTGCAACATGGGCAAACCTTTGGTGTCTGATTGCGTTGGTGCCATTTCGCGGTCATATCACAGACAGGAAAAGTGCCGAACCTAAAGTGGATGTACAACATCCTGTCCCTGGGAGCCTGGATTATATCTAAAAAGGGCTCCAAATATCTAGTCTGTTTGTGTAGATAAAATTCTGCTGTTAAACTACCCACATTAGGTTTGCAGGTTTCCTGTTGTTCCGCCCATTCCCAATACAAAAGTTTGAGCTCGTCTTTCCCTAGGGGTTCCTGCCTATCACAATGCATTGTAGCCCCATGGCTGACAACATTTTCCTAACATTTGTAATCCAGCCTATTTTGTGACCAGTGTCTAACCGTATAACCTAGGTAAGGGCTTCACCATAATGGAGGAGCTCTGAGGTCTGCCTAATGCGAGCCCAAAAGAGCAAAGGGCGCAACCTGGCCTATTCGCCAAGCGAGGGCCTGCCCATATTGAGCAATAAGTGGGTGAGGGGGACATTTTGGGGTAAAATCACCACGTCCCTAAGGAACTTATACTCAGATCCGCAGAGATCGCTAGCCTTGTCGAATCTCCATAACTCTGCTCCATAAAGAGCTGTGCCGGCTGCTTTAGCGTCATAAGCTTGTAGGGCTGGGGCTACCGGCCTACTGTGTGAGGAGCGATGTTCCTTCCAGAGTTCTCCAGCCACTTGTTTATGCCCAATCAGCATCTTTGCTAGGTGGGGCCTCCATGACATTTTGTCAGAGAGTCTGACACCTAGATAGTCAAAGGTGTAGACCCTTTCCAGTGGTGTCCCACACAGCAAAGGGTTGCTTTTGTAGGACTTGTGGGGGTTGAAGGCCATGAATTTGGTTTTTAAAGTATTTATGACCAACCCTCGATTATCACAAAAAGTTGGAACCTATTTAATAGATGCTGCAGCCTAGCTGGGATCTTAGACACCCGCAGGGTTTCATTGGCAAACAAGAGGGTTGGTGCCTTGTCAACCTCCAGAGTTGGTGCATCTGCCGGATCTTCTTGTAGAAAGCTGACCATTCCATTCATGTAAAGAGAGAAAAGGGTGGGAGCCAAAACACAACCCTGTCAGACTCCTCTGTTGATGGGAATATGCTCTGTTAGTAGTCTTTGTGCCCACCATCTAAACTGGTCAAAGTAGCCTTCATGTAGCCAGACCAGCATTTAAGGAAAAAGGGAGGAAAGCCCATTTCACTGAGCGTCAACCACAGCTTACTCCTAGGGACTAGGTCAAAGGTAGTCTTTAGATCGATAAATGTGAGATGAAGACTGCCCTTGCCAATCACCACTACTTTCCAGTAGATGAGTAGCAGCCTAAACACCTGATCGATTATTCTGGTTCTTGGCCTAAAACTGGCCTGGTACGAAGAAAGAATGGCTTCATCCTCTGTCCATAGCTGTATCCCCGGTGGAAGAACTCTATCAAAGACCTTCTGCAGGGTGTCAATCAAACTAAGTGGCCTGTAATTTGAAGGTTCATCTCTGGCTACCTTTTTATAGATAGGGACCACCTCAGCGCCCTTCCAAGACACAGGGACCGGGCCTCCGCTGGCTATGGTATTTGCCAGAAGGAGGATGTAACGTGCCCAGTTTGAAGTGTATGCAAGAAAAAGATCGCCTGGCAGGTGGTCTGACCCTGCTGCTTTAGAGGGCACTATTTTACTTAATGTGGCCTCTACCTCTGCCAGGTTGAAACGCTCAACATCCTTAAAGTGCCCATTGGAATCATCGCCCTCCACAGATGGCATAGACTCTCATGTTGAATAAAGCTTTCGGAAATGATCATACCATTTTTGGCCTGTGATGTGGTTTGGAGGTGAGTGTGCACCTGTCTTGCTGCCCAAGGTGGCTAGGGTCCAAAATAAATTGGTATCCTTGGCTAAGCTTGCTTCACTGAGTTGCTGCCAGCACGATTTGATCAATGCTATCTTTGCCTCCTGCAGGGCAACTCTGTAGCACTTCCTGGCAGCTTTGATGAGGGGGCAATTCTTGTCTTTAATTGCTGCATCTAGAAGCAGTTGTTTATGCCTGCAGTCTTTTGTATACCACTAGTAGGGCCCTTTTGTGGGCGTGCTTGATTTATTGCCCAAATTGGAAGCTGGAAAGTGTGCACTGATTCGGTTGATTGTGCGCAAATGGACCTTAGGTACGTCCGTCAACTCACTAACGCGCGAGGCTGCAGCCTGGAGCTGTAATGTGCCTACAGCCAGGCCATGTTGTATACCAGGAATCTTGGAATCATGCAGGATTACCTTCCGCCATTTAAAAAATGTATTACAGTTTGAAGGAACAATCTCTCTAGTGGTAGTCAGTCAGTCAGTCAAATAACTTTATTCGGTTAATTAAAACCATAAAAGCAATACATAATTCATAAAACCAAGTTAAAATACAATTAAACAAGTCTAAAGATTGATTGCTACTCCTTGATAGAAAACATGTTAAAAACACTTTACAAAAACAAGTTTAAAAAAGAATTGATAGATATGGGGTATTTCGGTGTATTTTAGAATATTCCCACCCAGTTTTTGCAATGTCAGGTTTGATGGTTAATTATTGGGGCAGTTCTTAATTTATTTTGTCTAGCGGCTGCTACAAAAAAACAAGCTACACCATATGTGACCTGTACCGAGTTCAGCATCTGTAGGTATAATAGCGCCGGCCGTACCTGGACAAAGTTCAAGTCTTTCAAAATAGGGACAAGAAATTTTTTGCGAGCCACCAGATAATGTTCGCACAGCATGACTAGATGCAGAGTGTCTTGTGTGGAAACACAATCGCAGGTACAGGGTGGGGAGTTTTCCGGGATACCCCACTTTGTGTGCGAGCCGAGCACAAGATGTATCAGGTTGAACCTGAACCTTGTGAGTAAAAAACGATGATAAGGTTTAGTAACATATTTTAAATAAGGTTCCATAGCCATGGATGACGAAAGTTGGAAAAGTGATCTTACCATTGGCTTACAAAGTTCAACCGTTTCCCTTTCACACTCCAACATGTTTCGGAAATGCCGCTTGACCCACTTTACATCCTCTTTTTTCAGATTTTGTGGAAGAGAGTACATATCCGGGCGCCCTAGCCTCGCGCATGCCGCTCTAACATACGCCAGCCACGGTATATTGTCTGCTTTATCCAGGGATATACAATCTTTGAGGATGCAATGATTCAAAGTGATCTCCTCATTTGTCCAGGTTTTAATCCAGCATAATAGAGATCAGTGACGTGTCCCAAGCCTATTTCACTGTGGATTGAATATGTGGGAGATGATTTCGGAAGTGATAGCAAGGCTCGTATAAAATTATTTTCTGCAATTTGGATACCTGGGGCTGAGACATAGCCCCATATGTCTGCCCCATAGGATGCAATTGCCACACATTTGGCTCTATAAATACGGGTCATAGCTTCCATAGGTCTCGAACCCAATCTTTTGGAAAAATGCAAAAGGGCTGTGGTGGATCTGGTAACTCCATTCTCCTTTAGTTTCAATTGGGCGCCCCAAGTTCCTTTCTCGTCAAAAGTGACGCCCAAGTAACAGAAGAAGGGGACCCTCGAAATTGGCGAGCTGTTACAGCTAAAGGACCTAATCTTCATGTTTTTCTTTCGTGAGCCAGTGACCATAACATGAGATTTAGCTGTGTTAATCTTTAGATCCAGGGCTTCCATAAAGACACCAAAGTGGTCTAATAATTTTTGCAGGCCCGTACCAGTCCGAGCTATAAGGACCGCATCGTCCGCGTATAGGAGGACTGGAATAGGTAGCCCCCCCATACGCGGCATGTCCAGGGTGGCTGAGTTCAGAGATTTCCCCAAGGAGTTGATGTACAATGTGAAAAGGAGAGGGGCCAGAATGCAGCCTTGTCTGACCCCTCTCCCTGACCTAAACATTGCTGTGCATCTTCCTTCCCTTGTTACCCTAATAGTGGCAAACAAATTTTGATGGAGGTCGTGCAAGAAATTAACCAAAGTAGTGTCCAAACCCAGATCGCGCAAAATAATCCACAGTTTTGAACGGTTGACCAAATCAAAAGCGGAAGATAAATCCATAAATCCCAAATAAAGAAGCCCCCCCTTCACCACAGTGTATTTGCTAATAATAAGGTGAAGGTTTAAACATTGGTCCATGGTCCCTCTATGTGCTCTGAAACCATACTGTAAATCCGAAAGGATCCCGCTCTCCTCCAGCCAATCCCCCAGTCTTTGCAAAATGACTCTGCCCAAGATCTTGACGGCAGAGTCCAACAGGGAGATTGGCCGATCGCCCTTTCAACCTCCGTGGTGTTAAACTCCATAACCAGGTTGGATAAATCATGAACGCTGGCTGGTGAGGTAGGTGCTGTGCATTCATAGATCTGTTTGAAGTGGCCTAGCCATCTATCATCCTCTATCACACAATCCATATCAGTTTTCCCGTCCTCAGAAAAAAAGGGCCGATTCACTGTGGCCCAGAACTTTTTACTGTCTCTCAAAACATCAATGGATAGTAAACTATCCCAAGCTTCCTCCTTAATTTGGGTTTTGCGGTTAATAACTGCATTTTTATATTCCTTCCTTGAATTAGCCACTAAGAGCCTGTCTCTGGGTTTTTGTTTTAGTGCTTTCAGCAGGGCACTGTGTTTTTGCGAGCATTCCTTATTGAACCATTTGTGGATCTTCTTGTTCTTTTGTGCGCCTGACCTTAGCTCCAAGTTCTTAGAGATCCTTGCACAAATCTCCTCGTATGCAGCCACTACATCGGAGCCCAGGGCGGTTGGATCTAAGCACACTGCCATGTTAGCCTCAGACTCTTCGGCTACTGATTGAAAGAATTGGTCCGGGACAATCATTTCCCATTTTAGGCGCCTACCCTGGTCCTTAGTCGTCAGGTCCTTCGAAGCTGCCACACCTGACAGTCTACAGTTCCGGAAACAGTCTAGGTCCAGTGTTAGGAGAACAGGATGGTGATCACTGAAACTAGCAGTAATAACCCTATACTCGCGTGCCTTTGCCATAACCCCAGTTGATACAAAAATATAGTCTATGATGGGGTTGGCGTCTTTCCCAACAAAGGTTGGTGCTCTAGGATCATTCTTACCTTGGTCAAATTCAAATAGATTTAAATTCGCGAGGAAAGTCTCAAGACACTCACCCTCATTTGTGTGCTCGAAGTGGGGAATGCCTTCAGTCGGTGTGCCCCCATATCTATCGTTAAAACAATCTCCCTCGCAGGGGTGAATGTTAAAATCACCCAGGATTACCATCTCTGGGACAGAAATGCAATCATCCCTATAGACTGACAAAAAATTTAACAAAGAGGTCAAATGTTCATTCGCACAGGAGATCTCCTTGGAATTATAAAAGTTAATAAGCAAAAAAAATTTTGAATCAGGTAGGGTCCACTCCACAACTAACGTGTTAGTGGGTGCGGAATCTAATTGTTTGAAACCCCCTACCAGTTCCAAAGAACACAATGTGAGTAGGCCGCCCTTTGCTCTTCCTCTTGCTCCTGGTACTGCTGGAGTGAAAAAACTGCAAAAGCCATCTAATGAGAAACTTGTAGTAGTGTCCCATGTTTCTTGGATTCCCAAGATATCATATTGTTTTACGAACCCTTGCCATAAAGGGTCTAGAGCCTTTGCATTTAAACCTGCCACATTCCAGGTAAGGAGTTTGCATAGTGATGAATCTGTGTTAGAGGGAGTGGGCACTCCCTGACTCTCGCCCTCCACCAAGCTTTTATCAGATATAGGAGATAGATTTACTTTAGTCAGATCCTCCATAACAACATCCTTGCAAGGAAGAATGGAAATAGACTGATAGCTCCATCCCTTTGGGGAGCTCTGCGTATGTCAGTCAACCCAATCTGTGGTTGACAGGCATTCAAAGCGATTTGCTATTGGAAAGTGCAAGAGATTATCTGGACCTTTTGAAGGCTGGTGGTAATGATAAGGTTGGATCAGATGAGGGCCATAGAATGGGCCCCCTTGCCGTGGTCTGCCTCTTCTATTCCCTACCAAGTTCCATCCTACATCCCACCCCTCCTCCCGAGCAAGCGGTTGTCTATCCCAGGGAGAGTTAAATCTCTGTCTGGGTATGCGATCTTGTGGTCCTTGTAACCAGCTCCATCGGTTATCAGCTTGATTTTGGGGAAGATAGAAGTACGAAAGAGGACTAGCAGTCACAGTACTCGCCTGATATCTAGGGGCTCCACTGCCACAAATAAAATCTACAACCTCCGTATTCTCAAAAGTGACCACAATGCAGTCCCCTGAAAGGTTTTTTCTGTTGCCACCTACCCATGGAGCTCTTTCTATCATTAGGATATTACTCGGTATGTTTGGCGGGAGGGGATAGTTACTGGATAGCCAGTGACATACTTTGTTTTTAAGAGCCTGGTACGATTCAACTTCTGATGAAGGGATTTCAGTTACACCGGTGAGAATGACCACGTAGGGACAGGCATCCGGGGGGAGGTGAATGTTTCTGCGGGCCATACCCTTAGCTCTGTCGGGTGCATCACGATTTAAAGGCTGAGATAAATAATCACTGGATGTAGCCTGAGGAGTTGAGTTATTTTTAGTTGATGTCTGGGTTAAATCTGTTTTCCTAGTTTGGTCCACTGCTAAGGACTTTGTTTTACTGCCAACCTGATTTGGGGTATTACTAGGTTTCTTGGGCGTCACATTCTTGGCCTCCAATGTTCTGTTAGCAACCACCGGAGGCTTTGCCGTTTTAGGTGGATTAGTGGCCTGGGCGGTTTTATTGTTTAAGGTGAAACTAGGGGCACTAATATCCTTATGTATATTTTTTAGGATAGTTTCCAGGCAGCGTAATCTTGCCTCTATCGGTTCCAGCAATTCTTTTAGCATATTAAAGATAGTGGTATTTTTTATGCTTGAACCGTTCCCCTCCTGTGATGTTGATTTTGCTAAATTACCTATTTCTCCACTGAGCTCCAAAATTTCCTCCAGACTTTGGTCAATAATGGTGTCATCTGGAAGGCTCAGAGGTAAACCAATCTTGTTGGAGTGCGGCACCTCTGTGGAACTGGGTGGAACTACTGGCAATTTATCCTTATCGGGGAGGTTAGGGGGAAATTGAGCCTTCTTTCCTTTAGGAATGGATGGTTTGTTGGCCTTACATTTCTGCTTTGGGATTGCCCCTTCTATACGGCCCCTTTCTTTTGTAGCGCAGAAGATGTCGAAAGTGTCTAACTCGCTTTGTTGCGCTCCACTCTCTGTTAAGATATTGAGGTTAGGTGAAGCCTCCAAATCCTGAACAGTGTTTGAGGCGTCTAGATCCCCAGTCTCTCCAAAACTGTGTACTAGGGCCTGTATGTCTGACCGAGAATCAATGTTAGGTGTCTGTGCCTGTGCAATAAGGCCCAGGGAGGAGCGCTTAGCCATGGCCATGGCCAGGTCTTGGGAGACTCTCCTATCCATTAGTATGATTCCCTCATCGATTAACGCATGTGTGCGGATGATGAAATCGTCCAAAGTCCCAGTGAGTTTTTTAGCTCCTGCAGCGGCCATACTTCTAGTTTCGCGGCAGGACATTACCTATATATCCCAAAATGTTATAGCAATTGGGAGCTATGTGCACCCGACCAAGGTTTGTGGCCCAGCCCAGCCTCCTCCGGCCTCTGAGGGCCACAGAGGGCCCGCCCTTTGCCCGGGCTTCGCTCGGCGTCCCGCTCGCGTCCCGCTGAGCGCCTCCCTATTGTATTTATACCAAGCGTTGCGACCGGGGGGCGTGTCTTGCTGGGGGCGCGGCCGTGCACACCTGTGCAGCGCAGGGACTCCTGGTCTTGGGAGTCCCTGCAGCTCGCGCCCTCAGCTAGGTCTGCTGTTTCCTCCTCCTCCTTCCGCAGCTGTTCCCTAGTCAGCCGGCCTCGACCCCACGCCTCACGCCGCGCAGCGGCACCCGCGCAGCGGGTGCTGCAAGCTGTTACCTTGCGGCGGGGCGGTCAATCCCTCCTGGGATACGGGGAGGCCAGCTGGCTAACAGGGGCAGATAGGCGATATGGCGATATGGCGATTCCAAGGGCAGCAACACCCGGTACGTTCCTTCCTGCACGAGTTCCCGCTTACTGATGCAGGGCTTCCTTCTTTTGTTAAGCTGGTCGGCCGGGGGGCGTGTCTTGCTGGGGGCGCGGCCGTGCACACCTGTGCAGCGCAGGGACTCCTGGTCTTGGGAGTCCCTGCAGCTCGCGCCCTCAGCTAGGTCTGCTGTTTCCTCCTCCTCCTTCCGCAGCTGTTCCCTAGTCAGCCGGCCTCGACCCCACGCCTCACGCCGCGCAGCGGCACCCGCGCAGCGGGTGCTGCAAGCTGTTACCTTGCGGCGGGGCGGTCAATCCCTCCTGGGATACGGGGAGGCCAGCTGGCTAACAGGGGCAGATAGGCGATATGGCGATATGGCGATTCCAAGGGCAGCAACACCCGGTACGTTCCTTCCTGCACGAGTTCTAGTGGTAGTCAATGATGGAATGCTGGCAGGAAAGTAGGGTGCTTCCCACAGGGGGTTCAGGGTTAAGCAGAGGGGGTTATGGTCGCTCTATGTGGTGGTGCACACACTCATATTGACTAGATCCCCCCATAACTTCACGTCAAGGAGGATATAGTCAATCCAGGACGGGCAACTAGCTCTATTATGGGTGTTCGCACCCTGTCTGTCTGAGGGTCTCCTACCATTAGCTGCCCTCAAACCGTACTCTAAGGTGAGGGCCTTAATTTGAAGCACCTGCTGCGTCCATCTTTTGACTGGTGGTAGATTTAGTTGGGGGACTGCACATTTATTATCGTCGTCTTCGATTCCCACTAGATCGCATTTGTCCAGGGGTTTAAAAGTACAGTTGAGATCTCCTGCAACCACTACTCTGGCATGAGGTGAACAGTTAGCTAAACACTTTTCCAATGCTGAAATAGTGGGTGAGGGTATGCCCCCTTTCGTCCCCCTCGCGTAAACATTAAACAGATCAATGGTGGCTTCCGCCCTGGGCCCCCTAATTATTTAGCTCCAGAATATCAGGGCTGGAACTTGTTTGACAAGTAGTTTGACAGCCAAGAGCGATATTCACCCAGATGATCAGTCCCCCTGATGGCCGCCCTCTTCCCTATGGTTGTTGCGGGCAAGTGGAAGCAAGCAAAACTGGTTTTGTGTAGGGGAACCAGGCTCCAGGTCTCTTGAAAAATGCAAATGTCGAAGCCTTTAATTAGTGCATTCCAATGGGGGATTGACATTTTGCTGCTTAACACGCCCACATTCCATGATAAGATCCTCAACTGCTGGTGGAGTGCCGGGCCAAGTGCAGCACTTTGTGTAAGGGTGGAATTGCTAGTTGGAGGATCAGCTGGTATTTGGGAGTTTAAACATACAAACGGATCTTCGCCCTCCTCCTCCTGAGTAGTGATGATGGAACTACTTAACCCTGCATTCCCCCAGGGAATTATCTTCCTTTGGATGAGGTACAGTCTGCAAAACCGGGGTGATGCTGGGAATAGCTGTGCAGTTAGGGGTGATGGTGAGTAATCCAGGATGTCGCAAATCTACACTTGCTAGGTGAATGAGTGGTTGGGGGGCAGATTGCCTACTCTGTTCACAAGTTGGAAAACACCTTAACAGGACAGAAGAGGGGGGCAGGTTCAAAATTCCAGGGCAAGGATGTTTTCGGTCAGATTAGTCCTTTGAAGGTAAGCTCAATATAATCAAGTGGGTGAGTGGGAGAGGTGAACCTCCAAGCCCTAGAAATGTTGTCTCGGATTACTGAGTGACAGCCCCTGATGTGGCGAATCCAATTAATCACTTTAGTGGTCAGAGAGTCTTCACCCTCATACCCATTCACATTCAAGCTTATTTTCTTAATTCATCTCAGGTCTCTACTAAACTCTCCATATGCAACTACTCCGCTATCCTACTTTATATGCAAGTAATAACGTTTGCTGCATAACCCATGTATTTCCCCGTCTTTACAACTGCCTATACTCCCTGTCTTACATTCAGCACCTGTTTCTCCACGCTACTTTCCTGGCAAACTTTATTGTCCCTTTCACTCTTAGGTTCTGGTCCCTTGTATGTATGCAGACGCCTCCTGAGTCACCATTGACACTATATTGATAGCTGGGATTAACCATTATGAAAGTTAACCACTCACTACCCTCTATTCAGCATTATTTTTGCACCACCAGTTACCAGTATGCATACACAAAAAGATGCATATTGACCCAAACAACACAGAGTGCAAAGTAATTACATGTAAACCTTCACGATCTCTAGTCCACCAATTAATATATTTTTTGTCTTACAGTGTAGTCCTAGGAATAGCATTCTTTGATTAGGCTTAGGTAATGGTTAGGTAAGAGTAATGGATGGTATAAGGAAGGGTGGTTTGGAAAAGACCTGTTTAAGGGTTGGTATGGCAATATGGTTAGGGTGGGGGCCAGAGACGGGATTAAATGTATATTAGGTTTAAGGGGTGGCATTGATGTATAATATTAAAAACAGTAAGTGATTGTGTAAGTACTTATTTAATGAAGAAAGTGCATGAAAAAGGTGAAACCAGAAGTGGATAAAAATGGAGCATCCCCACAAAAAGTATTGAAATGGCGGAAGGGAAATCATTTTGGATTAGGGTTAATGAGATAGTAACAGGAGATAAATGATTGTCTGTGTACAAGTAACAATTGCAAGATTGAAAAAACATAACTATTTTTACATCTACACCTTTAGAGGTAAAAGGTGAAACCAGAAGTGGATAAAAATGGAGCATCCCCACACAAAGTAGTAAAGTGGCGTAAGGGAACTAATTTTGGATTAGGGTTAATGAGACAGTAACAGGAGATTGATGAGTGTCTGTGTACAACTAACAAATGTAGCATTGAAAAAACATGACTATTTTTACATCGACACCTTTAAATTTTTTATATAATTACATGGTAGACACAGCATTATTTGCAAATCTATTTTTTTTTAAATCTTTTTTTGTTGCAATAAAATGTTTTAAATAGCTCCCATCATTGGAAGCTAGGCCATAAATGTCCTAATCCCAAAGCCAACATAAAGAACAATGGTACCTAGCTCCCTTTACTGTTCTATCATCTATAATAGCTAATCGAAGCGATGTAATTTTCATATATATATGCATAAATGTATTACTACTTTCTGAAATCCTGCAGAGACACAACTTGCTGCAGGCAATCACTTTCCCTGCTTAAACATTGACCTGCCTAAAGTCAACATAGCCTGGTCAAGATTTCAAGATTTCTTCATTTGCCCTTAGTCACTTGCAGCAGGCTCACTCCAGCAGAAGTGAGCAGCGGGGACCAGGGCAGGTCCAGTTTAAACTGGCCAGCTGATCAGTTATAGAAAATGTTGTTAAATCCCTGTAGCTTTAATAGGAGGTTAGCCTTGTGATCCTTGGAGTCCAATTTTTATACTGGATACAAGTGAGTGCAGGTACAGTTCTTCAGGGCTCTTCTCAGGTGACATGCAGCAGGTTCAGTCATCTTCTGACCTTCCTCATTTCCAGAAGTATTCTGAGGAGGGTACTGGTTACCATCTTGTGGGTGGGAGTGCATCCTGCTTCCTTTGTAACCACTGGGTAACAGTTTGTAGGTGTTACCCTACCCACTTTTTCAGCATTTCATCTATGCTCTACTGTAAACAATCCTACAGTCCTAATCTCAGCTTAAGCCTAACATTGGTCTGATTGAGGGAAGAAAAGAAGGGACCTGTTGGGTTGACATGTGCTTGTGACAGGGGAAGCCTCAATGAATTAAATTAAGTTCCTGGTCACAGCCCATATGGCCATCCTGTCAGAGAAACAAAGGCACCTCCACATACCCAGCTTTTTTCTCTTTTCTGAGAGCAGTATTCACACCACATTTAAGGCTTTAGCACTTAGAGGGATGCAGTCGTAGGCTAATGGAAATTAGCCATACAAGAATTTAGGCTGTGAAAAGCAAACTTTATACAAGTACCTTTGCCTTAATATTTATTAAAAATCCGATTTCACCATTTAATTGGATTCTTAATTAAAATTTTAAATAAAGGTTTAATCATGCTTTTAGTTAGTACCTACCCTGAGAAAGCAGAATTAATATTTAATATTGTTTCCCAGTGTTTTTCTATGGGCCAGCCAGCCTTCCCACAGTGAATGTAGCTTTTCGGGACTACTCAATGTAAGAACATGTAAACCATTCTATCTGCGTTATAAGGTGTATATAAGGGTGATTAATATTAAAATGGGAGTTTGTGGTGACAGGTCGAATTGCAGTTTTAACACTGCTACAGCTAGACTACAATGGTAGGCCTGAGGCCATATTTGCATTGCCACTGTAGTGGATGGTACAGTAGGTGCTGAGGTCCACTAGTGACATCTAATTTGCAGGCCCTCTGTATCCTTTGTACAAAATAATGAGGAATTATGGCTAAGTTAAATATGCCAATTAGAAGTATACCAATTCAACCATGTTCAAAGGGGGAGCACAGGCAGTTTATTGTTGGTTATCAGGGGTAAGGGGCATATTGTTCTACAGGTAGCAAATATAGATAGGGCAAAACTCTGGGGGTATTCCACACAAAAAAATCATTTACAGCACAGGTCAGATCAGATGCCACAGCATTTCTGTAAAAAAATAGGATAAATTACTCGACATATATTACAAAGATACTGCAAGTCACCAAGGAGTTCTATGACAATATAGAGGAACAAGGCTGAACGACCTAAGTATAAAAAAATATCAATGTACCAAACTACTAAGACAAAAAACTAACAAAATTAAATAACAAGAATAGAAAATGTTTGAAAGAAAATGTGAGACCTGAGATTTATTTTAAAAGTGCCTTGAAGATCATTTCAAATTTGACCTGGAAAATAAAAATAAAGTCAAACAAATCAGGTAAAAACATTATATTTTTAAAAAGTACTATTGTTTTCTCATAGGGAAGAAGATTATTAAATTAAAATATGAACTTTTTTCTAAAGATCACTTGAGTGAAATATGTTTGACTTTATAAAAAAAACTGTTGAAATTGAGAATAAAAAAAATAAACATGAACCTACCAGGCAGATAATCAAAAATATATTTTTGTGATATATAAATTATTAATTGTAGTCGATGTGAGTCCACCACAAGGAATAGGACCACATACCAGTAAAACACAATTTCAAATACCAGTGCTCAAATCCTTGGTAGCTGTGGTACAGAGCAGACATGTTTAACTTAGGAAAATGTGTGAAATATTTAGCAGGAACAAAACAGGTAACAATTTTAAAATACAACTCTGACAAACAATTTAGAAAAACACTGAGAAAACATAGTGAGTAAAATGACACTGGGCTTTAACAGGAAAAGCTATAAGCAGCAGAAATTCTAGTTTGCCACTTTGCAGAGTTAACTAGTCAGTGGTGTGTGTGACTCCTGGACATTCCATAACTATTGTTGAAAAAGTTCCCAAGGGAAAGGGCAAATAATGCCACTTTCACAGCACTTCCTGTTTACCTTACTGCAAACTATCTCACAGTGCACTATTGTAAGGAAACAAACAAGATGGTACTGACGTTCTGCCCCTGGAGGTGGCTTGTGTGCAATTGAGGAGTCTATTTGGGGAAATGAACAGACCCCTACTACTTAGCTACACTAAGCTGGTTCTGCAAACACCTCCTCTCTCTCACTAGGCTGGAGTCAAAATGTCTAGAAAGAACCCACTAAACAAAAAGTATTCTCTTCTCCTGGTCTCCCTTTACACTTAACTATGAATGGGCAGACCTCAGCCTGATCCATTTTAGGCTTCAGAATTCTATCCATATGCCCTTCCTAAGCTGATATATCTTACATATATATCTTACATACCTCACAGCTAACTCTGCAAAACACTTAAGCAATTGTTTCTGCCCTGGGAACACTTTTCATACATCAATAGAGGGTGTACTGACAGGCTAGCTACTGAGAAGCTTAGTTTAATTAGCCTACTGGAGGTTCACAGAAATTTGAAATATTAAAAATCACTTTTCCTAAACATTTACTAAAAATCAAAATTCATCACTGAATTCGATTTTCAATAAATATTAAGAATATTGTTTAAATCAATTTAGTAGCATATCCAAAACCAAAGATAGCAGACTTATGATATTCTTCTGAATTTTAGCTTTATTTTATAGGACATCTGCAGACCTTAATCGTGAAAATTGCTTTGGGTGGCTAGTCTCTGTGAGTACATATCAACACTAAATTATTTCATGCACTGCTTTTATCTATTAGGCAAGCTACCTTGTGGGTTCCAACGCCTATTTAGGGTAATCTACTTAATGTCTTAAAGCAGGGTTTCTTCCTGTCAAAAGTGCTATTACGACAGGCTCGCTGCAGGTTTTTAAGGCTACAGGAGTCAAACTGCACAGGTAGTCTTGATGCCATGTTTACTTTGTCAGGCTATTGACTGGCCTAACATGTGCTGTAGGACGCAGGAGCCATTTTACTTTTCCATGCCATTGGTGTATTCCTCCATCATATACCATGCTACTTGTAAACTAATTATGTAATTTAGGAGTTAGCTAATTTTTCCATGTTTTAGGGGTCAGAGAGCTTAAAAAGGGGACTGGTCAACAGTCACTTTTCAAAATCATTTATTAAGAATCCAAGTTCCTCACTGAATTGGAATTTAAGAATATTGTTTGAATCATTTTAGCAGGTTGTCCCAAACCAAAAATATCAGTTATGATATTCTTCTGAATTTAAGCTTTTTCTTGTGGGACATCTACAGACCATAACCCCTTCACTGCGGCGGCTATTCCGCACCGGAATCCACACCGCGCAGGCGTGCCGAGCAGGCCATGACAGAACCGCTCCGTCATTAGCACAGCGCGACCGCGGCTGATGACGGAGCGGTTCCGTCATCAGCAGGGTAGGGGTTAATTGTGAAAATAGCTTAGGGTGGATAGTCACCGTGGGTACATATCAACACTAAGGGGTCTATTAAGATGGCCCATATGGCGATGGCGATCCGCCCGCCAATTATTTCTTCCCGCCTAACATTTCCCCCTGTCATATTATGATGGCAGTGGGGACCCAGGCGGACGGAAAGACCTCCTGGCTCCCGATTGCCTACCGGACGGAAAAGACCTGTAATATGGTGGCGGTGCCTTCCAGGCACCGGCATCCATATTACGATGATGACGGTCTCGTGCCTTTCCATGGCGGAGACTCCGCCATGGAAAGGCATGCAGGGAATGCCTTTGGGGGCCTGTCGCGGTTCCCCAGGGGGTTGGGGGGTGGGTGACTGCACTTAGGGGGTACCCATGGTACCCCCGACATTTGCATGCACAAGGTGGCAGGCACCACGTGGTGCTTGTCATGTTGTGCATGCAAATGCACAACATGCCCTTTAACATTGTGGCAGGTGCTGAATAGAGCACCGCCCGCCACAATGTTAAATATACAGGATGCGACCGCCAAGGTGGCGGACGCATCCTAATTGGCAGAGCGGGAGCGCCGCACCACTGGTGGCCGGTCCCAGCACCGCTAGGGTGGCGAGCGGACTGGAGTCCGCCCGCCATCCAATAGACCCCTAAGTTCTTTCATGTACCACTTTTAAATATTAGGCAATCTACCCTATGGGCTGCAAGACCTATTTAGGAGTGACCTATTTAATATTTTAAAGCAGGTTTTTTTTCAGTCATAACACTAGTTATGGTGGAAAACACTAAACCTCTCAGTTGCAGGGAGGTTAGCGCTCATCAAAATAGTGGTCTAGCCATGTCTACTATATTATTTCACTAATCTCCCACTTTACTTACCAGCATCCTTTTTCAGATCGCTGGAGGGCACAATACGTGACCTTATCTGGAACACCACACACTGCAGGATAGCACTCACAAAATTATACTTGCCTCAGACTCAGGGAGGCCAGGCCCTACTGTGAGAAGTTGGCCTGGTATATGATGTTACCAGATGATGTTCACTATTCTAGTGAGCACCTTGCACCAGTCCAAACAACCCTTATGGTGATTGGTTGTAAGTCAACTTTATAGACAAGCTATCCTAGTGGTAGCATGGAAAAAAGCAGTCTTAGGATAAACTCGAGAGGGCATGTGAAGCCAGCTGTTTTACCATATGCAATCCCTTTAATACCAAATGAAAGAACACCACACAAGTTATATATTATAAAATATATGTATTTATTACTAAAATAATCCTCTGTACTCTTTATGAGGGCAGAAGCACAAGCGTTTAAACAAAGAACTTAATATCATATAATAAGCTGCACAATTTTGGATAAGGCCGGGTGGCCCGTAAAACCATATACTAAATAAGTGGTATAAGAACCATGTCTCGAACAATGGTAAGGCCTAGGGCCTTGGGAATCGCTGGGCCTACACTGGGATAACAGTTGTTAGGAAGCAGGAGGCCCACGAGATGCGTGTGCAAGGTCTAAATGCACATGCGTGCACACATAGAAGTCAATGGCGCGTAAAAGTTAGAAAGTTGCAGATTTGGAAGTCTTCCGACTGGACTAGAACTTAACCACTTAAAACTAGGACACTAGGGATGTAAATCTCTACAGGAGCACTGTAGTACTCACGTTACCTCACCCACAGGAAGCGGGTGCATAGGTGTCAAAGTGTGTCGGGTTTCGTCGTGGAGTTCTATGGAGCCTTGGAGAAAAGATGCTGCAGGCGACCAGTAGAGAAGAGTCCGGTTGGATCCAAGGGTGGATCGAAGATGTAGAGTACCTGAAAGCAGAGGGGACAGAGTCTGGGTCACTAGCCAGTGACCAGGAAGGAACCAGGAAAGAACCAGGCGATGTTGGGTTGCGATCAGGTGATGTCATGAAGCTTGTCTCCGCTGCCACGTGGAACAGGAGGTGTCGACGACGGCCAGGCACTGGGCACGGACTGTACCACAAAGGTTTTCGCTGTCGGCGGTGTCGGATCTCGATTCGGAGTCAACAGGCCTTGGCAAATGCAACCCACGCAGGAATCACAAATGGCTTCTGGATCAGACCAGCAAGGTCTGATGGGCTGCTCCTTCTCAGGGGAGCAAGGGCCAGTCTTGAGCAACCAGACCAGCATTGAACATTTGAAGGTTCGTTGTCACAGAGGCCACTAGCCAACGGGCAAGTGACCGGACAGACGCGTCAAGCAGGAAAATGCAAAAGGACCCCACGCAGCACTCGGTGATTGTGGAGAGGTGATCTTCGGTGTAATTGATGCTCGGGGCTGGGGCTTCTCAATCCCCAATTCACAGCTTCGAGGGTGCCTCAGGAGCTGCACAGAAAGCACTTTGCTGGCTTTCCAAGATGGCCAGTCCCACGTCTCACGTCGCGTCCACGGGTCTCAGCTTTGCTGTGGCTGTGGATTGGGCTGTTGGATGTCTGGAAGTCTGGTTCTTGTCAGTCTCTGTCATTCGAGCTCTGGCAGGAGCAACAACAAAGCAAACCTTTGAGCGCTTGATGGTGCCTGCTTGCACAGGGTGGTCACTCCTTGACCACAAGGGAGATTCTTCTACATCGAGTAGGATGTCGAAGGGTCCAGAGTTTCGTATCAAAGTTTCAGTCAGGATTATCTGATGTCTTAGGACGCAGCTCCTACCTTTATTCCAAATCAAGGGGCTGGATTACCTGTTAGGTCCCTCCTATGGGTGGGACCAGGGAAGGGGTGGTTACAACCCTTTCCCTTTGTTCAGTTTCGTGCCAGAGCTGGGGCTGGTGTGCCCCAGCACCGGTTTGAACTGGCCTATGCATGGGGCATCTTGTGCGCCCCAGGCATGTCTCGTTTCTTTCATCCCTCCCTGCCCCAATCCACTATCTCCTGTCTGGGGTGGTGCTAGCACCTCCCTGTGACAGGAAACCTATTGTCCAAGCCTCCCATGCTGGAAGGGCTCCCAGCAGCAGGAGGTCAGACTTGTGTCTGTGGCAGCAGCATGCATTTTGTGATGCTGGGGCTCTAGTAGATTTTAACCGCGTTTAAGGAAAGTAGCATGTCTTCTCCCTCTAGAAGGGTGGAATGCTACCCCCGTCACCAGAACTGGCAAGGGGGTAGTATTCCAAAGCGTATAACACGACATGTTTCGATAAAGCCAAACCAAAGTTAGCAATAACCGCGAGGATTATAATGCACTTAAGAGTATATGGTATGGTAATATCATAGAACAGCTATAAGGACATGGTTCCGAAAGCTGCAGACAGGCTCAGCTCATGCTAGAGCACAATCTCACATAAAACCAATGTCTTCAGGATTGTTAAGGCCTGCCATAGGAGTGACTTATAGGTGCATATGTGTCTATATGTAAAGGTAGATATAGGAATACTATATCTAAGCAAGGGGTGATTACACCACCTTGCCCCAGCTGAGTGATCAGCCAGTTGTGTCAAATTGGAAGGCCAGCCAGGGGTGGCAAAAGATATGCTGCAGCCCCTGATAGGCCTTGGATGCACCTATGCCCTGGGTGCCTATGGCACACTATACAGGGGCTGATAAGGTGACCCAAATACCAATTGGAGATGTACTTAGAGTACATGGAGTCCGTTTTACAGTGAGAGAAGATAGCCTGGGGCCCTGATTAGCAGGATCCCAGGCCAACTAAGTCGAAAACCAGCTAAACACAAGTCAAAAAATCTGGGGTAACCATAGTCAGATATCCATCCTCCTACACCTACCAAACATGGAGCATTATTATTTAGAAGCCCAGTTGAAATGAGTTGCCATCTGGATAGCGGAGCTACACCTGGTAGATCGGCATAGACATACTCATGCACATATTTCACCCCTTTACAAAATCACACAAGTCTCTTCCTCTGTTGGTTCAAGTGGCTCGGAAATGCTTTCACCAAACCTTATCTCTTACCAAACAAATGACTCTGTATGCGCCAGTCCTTCCTATCCTGGACACACCAAAGAGAGACGGAAGGGTCAAGGCAGCCGAACTCTTTGCCTGGCATGAGGCAGGCATTCAAACGATCGGAGATCTTTACAATAATAATACACTAAGGACATATGAGAATCTGATGTGCGAGGAGGGAATCCCACCGGGACTCTTTAGAAGCCATGCCGCCTGGGTGGGAACGCTACAATGCCACTGGGGTAATATTATGCGGCAACGACAAACACGCTTAGTGGTGCAATATATACACTTGATGGGGACGGGACGGCACCTCACCAAATGGTTCGCAGAGGCACTTTGCACTCTGCAATAGATTTGGCACCTTTATGGAGGCGATGGGAGGCAGACCTAGCTCGCCCATGCACACCCAGGGAATGGAATACACTGTTGGAGAGCCCCGCACTAATTCCCAGAAATGCTAGATTTTGTCTGATTCAGTTCTACATAGTGCACAGAGCATACCTCACTCCAAACAACATCAATAGGTACTAACACAGACAAGGTGCATGCTGCCCGCTTGCAAACTAACAGACGCAGACGTTTTGCACAGGTTAGGGACAAGCAATAAATTACATAACTACTGGGAGGGAGTAGTACGACACCTATCCACATGCACTGACAGAGAACTCCCTAATACATGGTAAGCCTGTATAACGGGAGTGTTTCCGAGGGATAAAAAGCATAGAGCCACTACCAGATTTCTAGATCTGTTGATTACTAATTGCAATGTCAAGTACAAGTTGTAATCTTTTAACATAACACTTTCTTGTCGATCGGTTTTGTGGAATATATGTCCAATCTTTCTCAAAAACCAATAAAATAGATCAAAAAATAATAATAATGTTTGCCTGGAATTACGTTATCCCATATCTATACTACTATTATAAAGAGAGAACTTGCACCTTTTGGCAAGGTAAACTCGGGAACCACAGCGCCAATCCACACACCCAATACATTGATGTAATCCTCAGGGTGTGTAGATGGACATAGGCTGCATAAAATAAAAAATAAACGTAAATTAAAAAATTAAAGTTTAAAAACAAAGTAGTCCCCTAAAACAAGCGCCGGCCGCGACATAGCGCTGACCGCGACCTACACCTGCGTGATGACGACAGGCCGGGAGGAGCGGTCTCGAGCGGCGACGTGCTGCGAGGAGTGACGTGCGGCGAGGAGTGGCGCGGCGGCTCAGGTAAGGGGAGGCGGGAGGCGGTCCGGGCAATGTCGGGCGGGCGGGGGCCCGAGAGTGGGGGCTAAGTCCGAACGCGGCTGAGGTAGAGCGCGGCTGAGGTAAGGCAGAGGCAGGAGGCGGGAGGCGGGCGGGAGGCAGGCGGGCGGGCAATGTCGGGTCGGGTCGGGCGGGGGGACCAAACAAATGCTCAAAATGCAGCCCCCAGCCCCCTTCTGCCCCCGGGCAACGCCGGGGCGGGCTGCTAGTATATTATGTATGCTTTATTTATCCCCGGTCAGCCCTCGTAGGTGAACGTGAGTCTGTATCATCTGGAAGACTGAGTTTATGTGCTTCTGTCTACTGCTGTGAATCGAGCAAAATTGTAAAGTTTTTCAATAAAAAAAATGGTTTCAATCCAAAACTGAAATTTACTTCATATACATGGATATTTAATGATTGAGTGATAGATCTTTAATATTAAAAAAAAAATCTTAGAACGAAAATACATTTCCCTCTAATAAAAGGCCATTACATAAATAAGGATAGAATAGTTAATTTATACACACATGCTAAAGTATTGGAAAGTCATGATACAAAGATCCAACACTTCATCTTCTGTTTGTAGAAAACATTGAATTATTTCTGCTAATGGCTTCCCTCGAGGTTACAAAGTTGGGCTTGTGATTCTATCATGCTCCTTAAATGCATAAAATTGTCCACAGTAGCAGGCTATGCTGTAGATTTTCTTTCTTGAGGGATTCCCCAAAAACAACATATTTTCTGAACAACATCAAGGCCATCCTTCTCCAGGCTTAGAACCTCCACACTTGCATGTCAAAGTGAAGCAACAGAAATTTCCCTGGAGAAGTTTATGTCTTTTTTATTTGTTTTGGTGCTTTCTATCGAACATATGTTTCTGTGAAATCATGATTTTTTCAAGACATCTGCAAACATTCTACAGTGGCGATTTTTTAAAATACTCAGTACTCTGTTTACATCATGAGGGATCGAGGGAATTGGTGATGAACGAAGGTACACAGGAAACAGTAAACAGTTATATTAATATACTATTTCTATTGAAAATCCAGTAAAACAAAATGCTTACCACCTTCATAAAGCTGTATTAATAGGTCGTATAGTGTAGATATTCCCCTAGGTTTTGTGCCTAATTGAGGGACTGGTGCTAAAAATGGTAATGGACGCACACAAATTGCGTTTGAGCTTCTAATAGAAAATTCTTACCACATGTTTGTTGCTTTAAACTCAATTTGAGGGCCAGCTAAAAGAGAGGCCTGAAACTGTCCGCAAAACTCGAGTAAGAACATTTGGGCCCTCATTATATGAGCCATGGCAATAGCAATTCAGCCTTAAATGAATCTTTACGAACTAATCAAGCAGGGGGAAATGCAATTTTGTGAATTATGCTGCTTGGAAAACGGCGCAAGACGAAGTATTGTATTTCAATTCTTCAGGAGCGGCCCGTGCCGGTAAGAGTGGTGGGGGTGGATTCGACAGACCACAGTGAGAGAAAGTTTATAATTTATTTTTCCCTCGGCATCGTTCGTCAACCCCCTCCCCCCTCGCGCCACCGAGTGGTGGGGCTGGGTGGATTTGAAAGACGACAGCGAAAGAAAATTAATTATTTATGTATTTTTCCCTCTGCATCGTTGGTTGAACCAACCCCCCCCCAACCCCCCCTCCCCCCCTCACACACACACACAAACACCACTGCTCTTACCTGCACGGGACGCTCCTGATTGGGTATATATCATTTCAAACATGCACTGAATGCAAAAATACTGGTGAAAAATATCCCCGACTCCATTATATGATAGTACTACTGAGAGGGAGGCGTAATGCATATATCCATTACATGATTGATCCTCCAACTGTGAGATGGAGGCGTAATGCAACATAAGTGGGTGGGTAAAGAGGGGCTGGGGCAAGAGTGGGTAGGGAGTGAAGGGAAGGGGTAGGTGGAGATTGTGGGTATGGTACACAATTCTCCTGTTTCTCCGTATGAAAATATTCTTCATCTTCCCTACTGCCTGAACATTTTAAAACACAATGCTACGTCTGTGGCCTGTACAGTTAAGGAGGCGTAGACGTGTCTCATCCTGCTCTCGGGCTTGTGAATGTGTGCAATCTCGAATACGTCAAAAGAAGAAGTATTACAGCTTGATGCCTATTTTCAATATACAGAATTTACTATGCAAACCTAATAAAGGGGCAAATCAACACCCATAGTGTCAGTTATTTCCTCGAGAGCTGCTACTTCTCTTAATGGTCTGATCAACAGAGTCGCAGTAGGTATTGTGCTAAAATATAAGTGCTAAAACACACCTTCGCCCTTTCAAATGCTGCACTTACTGAATAAGGGTGATACTGTTCCAAGGTGTATGAAGTGTATGCCCCCTCGTCAATTTTCCGCTATCTTAAATAACACATATATTGTCCTGCAAGGTATCTTCTATGTCTTCAGTAGAGAGAGATGGCTGATTTTCAGAACTCTACAAATAGGCCCTGTTAATTGGGGTACTTCTGCAAATGTTTGAAGTCTCTTATTCACTAAGGGAATGCATACAAACGAAATATGGCAGCAATGCTACACAGCATTTATTACCTGATCTGTTGATGGCCAGGATTTGTGTGTACTCCAGACACCTGCATGATTATTGACCATCTTGTGAAGGGCCAGACGTCTGCTGGACGCAGAAGGCCTTTGCAGTTAAGGGGCAAAGGACAACATACTAAGGATATTCCTGTAAGGGCAGTCACTCTGTATTGCAACAATTTCAATGCCTAAAATAAGCACGGTAGAGCAGTGCCCATGTATGTTGTGCTTTCTGTTCCATAATAGATGTGCTTATCAGAAAAGAGACCAGATTGTCCACTGTCTTCTGTATGGAATCTAGTAAAAGAAGACCATGGGTAGTACACAATCACAAACTAGGACTGCAGTGTTTTTTGACCAACCTGCAAAGTCTATGTTTCACCTACAGTGAAAATTAAAATGAGTAAAAAACACTCTTGTGAATGGACTACTGTCAATGTGCAAAAGAAGTAGGTTCAGAAAATGTAAAAATTGGGTTAAATTGTCAAATAGCTCTTTATTCCTCAATGTGAATGCAAGGCAAGAAAAGGACGAGGACAATGTTATAGCAGCAGGAATGTATTCCTAGATTCTCTTGTCCTGTGTTATATGAGCAAACAATCTCATTGGAATTGATAAACTAACTTAGTGGGTTACTTTCCTTATGCTTGATTCAACTTGTTAGACTAAGTAACAAACAGACAGCGGTAGCCAGATTTAGTATTTACAATGCAAGTGAATAATCTCTTAATTTTGTAAATAAGGGTTTCTGCAAGAATGTGTGCATGTGAAATGCATTCTTGCAATATTTATATTCTTTCTCAGTACTGATTGCATCAATGTCAATATTGTTTTTTCCAGAATGCTAAGGGGTAGATTCATGAACTTGTCATGCAGTGCAGTGGAGCAATTCACCTTGCTGCGCTGCTCTGCATGACAGGGAAAGGGCAGGAATGCAGGTGATAGGGCACATTCCTGCCTTTCCCCCTGCTCTGGCGCCCTTGTGGCAGCCCAGCACCAGCGCAGGCACCCTTGCACAATGATGCAAAGGTGCCTGCTTTACATGCAGGATTGTTTTATGCAAAAGGGGCACCTTCATGCACAAAAACTATACTGAGAAACATATGTCTCTTTCTATGCAGCACTGATAGAAAGAGGAAGTAACAAAGAGAATTAAAGATATTTCTCCTCATTACACCTCTCCTGGGAAAGGCGTATCTTTTTGGCACATTCCCGGTAAATCTGGGAATGCGTCAAAAACCATTGGAGTTGCGTTGGATCACCCCCGCAATGCCCATGGAATGCCTACCTTGTGCAGAGTAAGGCATGCAGTGATTTGCGCTGCAATGCTTTGCTCCAGATTTATCGAGCCACTCAGGGCCATGCAAAGTAGCCTTGTGTTCCTTCATAAATCTCACTTAAGGTTTGCGTTGTGCATACACCACATTGCGAGGTGCAAACACGATGCAAACCAACTCATAAATAGACCCCTTATTGCTTAATGATCAGTTGCATACTGTATCTATTTATGCATCCATTTTCATTATAGTCAATCATTTAGGACAGTTGTAACCCATAGTCGTGCCTATGCCCGTCAAGGTAAATTCAGGATCTTATAACTTTCTACCTTCTGTAATGGCTGTTGCTCCTTACCACCTTTTGGGTTGGAAAAAATATGAGCAATATCAAAGATAGAATTGTCATCAGATTTATCATAGTGCCTCTCTTTAAAATGCCTAGCCATGAGGCATTTGCCTGTTTTACTTCTATAGTCACAATAACTTCCCTAGTACACCCTTCAAATGAGTTTAAAATGGTTCCAATTCCATACAGTTTTAGGACTGAGGGGCAGATTTACAAGCTCCTTGCGCCACCAGTACGCCACCTTTTGCGACATACTGGTGGCGTATTTTACTGCTCCATATTTAGAAGGACAGGAAAAGCCACTCTGCGTGGCTATTCCTGTCCTTGTAAATATTGCCCCTTTACATGCAGCACTTTGCGTGAAAGGGGCGTTCCATTGGTTTTGCTGTGGGTGTTCCCACGCAACACCCATGGAACAAGACACATTTCCAGATTTACCAGGAATCGTAAATCTGGAAATGCGTCTGAATGCTACGCCTCCCCAGGGGAGGCGTAGGGAGGCGCAACGAGGAGAAATGGTTTTTATTTCTCCTCGTTTTTTCTTCTTTCAATGTGTACTGCATTCTACAGCACGCATTGAAAGAGGAAAATATCTGCCATGATTGTTTTTGTGCCCCTTCCTGTACAAAAACAATCTCCCCATGACGCGGGCATCCTCGCATCATGGTGCAAGAATGCCTGCGCCAGTGCCTGGCAGCTGTTTGTCTGCCAGCTCAGGGGAGAGCACAGAAATGCGACATATTATTGTAAATATGTTGCATTCCATGCTTTGGAAGTGCTCCAGCGTGGTGCAGAAAAAGGGCTTGCGTTGCTGCGCTTCAGCACTTTCTCGTAAATCTGCCCCTATATGTTTTATAGTTTGAAATGTTGTTGCTCACCTACCTATAGTTGCAGTTAGAACCCATATTTACCTGCTATTCAATTCAATGTATTTTAATTTGTCCATCACAAGTGATTTCTGCCTAGACATTCCTTTTATTAGGGGCGGTTTCTAAAACTAATCTATAGAGATTGCTTAAAACAGTTATTCAGATCTTTGTTTAAATTAAGAATTGCCAAATGGTTGAGAGGTTGCTCACCTCAACCCAGCATTATAGAACATTGTTGCCAATATCCTTTTGGGGGTGAATACATTATTGTTTATCCATTTAAGCCATTTTGTTTATGTATTTTAAATCACTGCTTCTCAATATCCACTGATTCTAAAAGTGTGGGATATATTTTTAATTTCTGGTTCACATTTAAAATAGTTTGACCATCACTATTGGTTCTTGTATACGTCTGTCCACATTTTCCATTTGACAATAGCTCAATGAGAATTTTTAACATGTGACTTAAAGTTTGTTTGAATAGTTTTGTTATCATCCCCAACAGTACATGTATGTCTAAATAGTTAAGTCATTTTCTACTAACAAGCTAAGAGTTATGTCAATTCAAATACTTCTCTTGCAATTTTGTCCTTTAGTCGAAAAATAGCTTGTGCTTCCATTTTATATTACTAACAATTGGTTCATGTAATTTATTTGTAATACATGCATATGATAAATCTAATCTTCCTGTGGTTAAACAAGTTTTAGTTCACAGCACCTCATTCACGGTCTACATATGACAGCTTAAAACATGTCAATAGTGGTGCCATGTGCCTGGAGAACGCAGTTTTGTCATCAAATAAACTAGCTTTTTTATGTTATGGCAATAGGACACATCTGTGGTGCGTGCAGGTAAGCGTGGTGGGGTGGCTGGGTGGGAGGGGCTGACAGACAACGGAATAGGATTTATTTATTTATTTAATTGACAAGGTATCTACCAGTACCCATTGCATAAACAGCCTGAATCAGTGTATGTGGATCAGGTTCAGAGCCCATTGGCGACCAATGCAGACAAACATATTGTGTGAAAAAGAGGGAACCAGGGAGCCCATGTTGTTGTGTGAAGTCCTGATGGGTCAGCAGTGTCCCATCACTGAAGAAGTCACCCACTGCAGTGACTCCCTCATTCTCCCATGTGAGTATTCTGATGGACGTGAGTGTGCCCACCGGAGCAGGCAGGCGACACATAGGGATATTAAGGGCATAGTTCATTGGGGTATTCATGTACCGAAGAGCATTTCTCAAGTACATGTTAGCATTATTATGCAATAGTGGAAGTTCCGGATGGTGCACCACTCCAGGCAGCAGCAGTTTATGTACTCTCCCGACTGTTAAGTAAAAAGGAAAGAGAGGGGCTCTTAGTAACCCAAAGGGAAATAGAGCACCAATATACTTGAAAAGTAAAACAAAAGATTTCCCGATGGGAGATATTATTTCCTGCTCATAAGTCAGGGCACAACTCTCAAACACCATTCATACCATTCATTTTTGTGGAACGGGAAAACACTCGCCAGAAAGGAAAACCACCCAGTCTAATGATACTGTAAAAAATATACACTTTATTCTAGAATATACAACACTAATCAATAAATAAAAGTAAAAAAACATAAAAAACACAATGGAATGCACAGTTAAAAGCCACCTAATGTGGACGTGGAGAAAATTAATCTAAAGAGACATTTATATCTGTCTTTAGTCTGTCATTTCGGACCATCATTTGTCAACACTACGAGGAAAAATATTCCTTTAGTTCAGTTAGAATGTTGGCAATGCCGAATATGACTTTGAAGTTGGTGTCGACGCGTTTCGGAAGCTTAAGAAATGATAATGGCTTCCTTCCTCAGGACAGTTTGTATACGTATTCTCCAACAAGCTGATAGAAAACCTAATGCATAAATAACATAAAATGTAACTATTAGAACCCTTTTACATTTTACACATTTTCCTATTTTTGACAGAACTATTTTGGCTACACACCCAATGTTTATGCTCTATTTTGTAAATCGTGATGAAGGTGGTACAACAACAATTCATAATCTCTGTGGGTTTGTCGGTGGTGCTATAGCCTTATTTTTTACTCAATTCCCAATTGAGATAATAAGCATTTCATGCACAAAGTTGGTTATGCACCTAGTTACGTTCATGATAGAAAAATAATAAACACAGGACAACATATTATACTG
The DNA here is from genome assembly GCF_964261635.1 of Lissotriton helveticus. Lineage (NCBI taxonomy): Eukaryota > Metazoa > Chordata > Amphibia > Caudata > Salamandridae > Lissotriton > Lissotriton helveticus. The sequence goes on along the minus strand of NC_136067.1, from coordinate 928,167,129 downwards.
GCAAAAGATCTATGTATCTAAATCCAGAAAAGCTTTCTTACACTCCCTCCATATTGTTTAACATTGCGAGATTAACATCTATAAAACGGGTTCACATAATAGCTACACATAAGTGTTCCCAATTAAAAACCACATCTTTACACCCCAAGCAATATGCCCTTCATTTACCAAACCTAATTACATTAGAATAGACCATCACTCTTTCTAATTTCTATAAAAACATTTTGCTTTTTGGTTCATGTTCTCCTCGTTCTCTTGTCAAAAATACCACATTCATGCGTCACCCATGCACACTGGCAGCGGTAATTCAGCGGTGAATTACCGCTGCCAGTGTGCATGGGTGACGCATGAATGTGGTATTTTTGACAAGAGAACGAGGAGAACATGAACCAAAAAGCAAAATGTTTTTATAGAAATTAGAAAGAGTGATGGTCTATTCTAATGTAATTAGGTTTGGTAAATGAAGGGCATATTGCTTGGGGTGTAAAGATGTGGTTTTTAATTGGGAACACTTATGTGTAGCTATTATGTGAACCCGTTTTATAGATGTTAATCTCGCAATGTTAAACAATATGGAGGGAGTGTAAGAAAGCTTTTCTGGATTTAGATACATAGATCTTTTGCCAGCATAATATGTTGTCCTGTGTTTATTATTTTTCTATCATGAACGTAACTAGGTGCATAACCAACTTTGTGCATGAAATGCTTATTATCTCAATTGGGAATTGAGTAAAAAATAAGGCTATAGCACCACCGACAAACCCACAGAGATTATGAATTGTTGTTGTACCACCTTCATCACGATTTACAAAATAGAGCATAAACATTGGGTGTGTAGCCAAAATAGTTCTGTCAAAAATAGGAAAATGTGTAAAATGTAAAAGGGTTCTAATAGTTACATTTTATGTTATTTATGCATTAGGTTTTCTATCAGCTTGTGGAGAATACGTATACAAACTGTCCTGAGGAAGGAAGCCATTATCATTTCTTAAGCTTCCGAAACGCGTCGACGCCAACTTCAAAGTCATATTCGGCATTGCCAACATTCTAACTGAACTAAAGGAATATTTTTCCTCGTAGTGTTGACAAATGATGGTCCGAAATGACAGACTAAAGACAGATATAAATGTCTCTTTAGATTAATTTTCTCCACGTCCACATTAGGTGGCTTTTAACTGTGCATTCCATTGTGTTTTTTATGTTTTTTAACTTTTATTTATTGATTAGTGTTGTATATTCTAGAATAAAGTGTATATTTTTTACAGTATCATTAGACTGGGTGGTTTTCCTTTCTGGCGAGTGTTTTCCCGTTCCACAAAAATGAATGGTATGAATGGTGTTTGAGAGTTGTGCCCTGACTTATGAGCAGGAAATAATATCTCCCATCGGGAAATCTTTTGTTTTACTCTCCCGACTGTATCATACACGGCGAATAACCAATTTCCTGTAGGTGGCTCCAGGCTAGCCAATAAGACAGCCATTGTAACAGGCCAGCCAGACAGTAGGCCATAAAGTCTAAAATGCAATGTTTTAAAGGTGGTACCAGGGACAATAACCAGTAAGTTTACATAATAGTATAATAGTTTGGGCAGCATCAACATTTTGGGCAATGCCAGATGGCCTGCCGCTGATGTGGCAATATGACCCAGGATTTCACCAGAGAGTTTAAGGATGCGACGGCTTTGAGCAAGTTGCTGTCCAACAACTCTGTGGGAGATCTGTAGACCTGGATACCCAAATATTGAAATGTAGGATTTCCCACTGGTATATTTTGTGTGCCCAGGGACACACTGTCATGTGTAATAGTGTTTTGGAATTAAAATGCATGCAATTTGGTATGATTGACTTGGAGGCCAGATAAGGTGCCAAATGAACAAAGTATTGTGGAGGTAGGGGTAGGATCCATGCCAAGGCCCCAAGCGTACAGAATCATACCATCCACCTATAGCAAATCCACATGAGTCTGGGGCCCTCACAGGATACCCCAGTCTGCAGCTTCCTGCCTGGGTTTCTACATCAGGTGTTCCATAGCTAGAAGAAAAAAAGAGGGGACAATGGGCAACCCCGACAGGTCTCTCTGGAGATAGGCATTGTGACAAAATGTGTGTCCTAATCTTCACCCTTACTGTGGGATCATTATAAAAGAGTTTAACCTAATTAATGAAGGTGGGAGGAATCTTGAAATTACTTACTGTCAAGAACATGTAATCTCAACCATGGAGTCAAACACTTGTTGGAGGTCTAAGGAGAGGCAGCCCTCATCTGGGTATTGCTCTTGTGCAACCTCCATCGCCTGGTACAATCTCCATATGTTTACAGACACACACCTACGCTGAACAAAACCACATTGGTCAATATGAATCAGTTCAGGTAGTAGGGGGAACAGTCATTGGACCTGGACTTTACTTAATATGTTATACTCTGAGGTCAGAAGGGAGAGTGGCTTATAGGAAGAAAGTTTGTCTGGGCTCGGCTGGGTTTAAGTAAGGAGGTGCCCAGGGCCTGACAGGTGGTAGGTGATAGTGAGACCTCGGCCAACAAACCTTTGTAGAGTTTCTCCAGGCATGGGACCAACTGGGGAGCAAACGTAGAATACAATTCAATAGGTAATCCATCTATTCATGATCTCTTATTACATTATATGTCTCTGATTGCTTGGCGTAGATTGCCAGGGGACAGCGGGCTGCCCATATCCATCTGATTCATTGCCAAGACTCAGAGGAGCCTCAGGTTAAGTAGAATAACAACCACAATGAGTCAATGCCTTGTTTGATGGTGGTCCTAGAGTTCAAGATTTCTTGTAGAATAACATCTAGTTTGTCAGGTGGTGGGATGGAGATCGAGGGAGGAATGCATTTCGTGAGTGTGTGAGTCAAAGAGCCATCTGAGAGTCTAAGTTGAGATAGCCTCTGGCTGGGAAGGTTCGACATTATGGTGGACTGGTTCGGCCATGATGTGCGTCTGAGCACAGTGCGGAGGGCATCACATGACCTGTGGTCGTGCATGAGAATATTGATGTAGTAAATGAGTTCTGATACACCTGTACTGGTAATGAGGTCGTTGCGAGCTTGAGAGATACAATCATTCTGGGTCTCCGATTGGCAGTAGGTCTGCCTTAATCCTGAGCTGTATGAGATCACCACCTCGGAGCAGGTCCGGGTATTTAAGGTTGGGTGTTAGCTCTTGCGCGGGGCAAAGTGGCAGAGTGGAATAAAAGGTGAGAAGCGGCAGGTGCTTGGAACACAGGCAGTGAGGAATCACCAACAGGCTGGGTGCCGTTACTTGAATATGGCAAAAAACACAGTTGATGGACTGAATGTAGAACAATGTCATACATTCACCCCAGTACAAGGATCTGGGCCTAAATCCATCGTTTTTTTGCACTCCACACCACCCTGGGTTAGACACTGGCTATATGCAAATCAGCTCTGACCCTGTGCCTCATGGGAACAGTCCAGTCCGAACTACCAAGCCATGTCTTTCCTAGACCGGAATCAAGCATCCAAGGACCAGTTTCTGGCTATCAGCCTTCTTCAGCCTGGATAGCTTGACTCCAGTGGTGTGGAGAGCCTGGGACTCACGTCTGAGCATACCCAGGCTGGGTGTCGTTACTTGAATATGGCAAAAAACACAGTTAATGGACAGAATGTAGAACAATGTCATACATTCACCCCAGTACAAGGATCTGGGCCTAAATCCTTCGTTTTTTTTGTTGTTTGTTTCCGGTCCAGGGAAGACATGGCTTGGCAGTTCGGGCTGGACTGTTCCCATGAGGCACAGGGTCAGACTGATTTGCATATAGCAATGTCTGAACTGGGGTGGCAGAGTGGGCTAAAGAACGGTGATGGATTAAACCCAGATCTTTTGACTGGGTGTGAGTGTTTGATTGATTCAGATGCTCCGTCTATCACCACCCCCTTTTGTACCGCTTTTGGCCACCATAAGTGTGGCAGGGTATGCTCAGACGTGAGTCCCTTGCTCACTTTGCCACTGGATTCAAGCAAGCCGGGCTGAAGACGGCTGGAATGCCAGAAACCGGTCCTCGGAAGCTTGTTTCTGGTCTAGCGAAGACATGGCTTGGCAGTTCGGGCTGGACTGTTCCCATGAGGCACAGGGTCAGACTGATTTGCATATAGCCATGTCTGAACTGGGGTGGCAGAGTGGGCTAAAGAACGGTGATGGATTAAACCCAGATCTTTTGACTGGGTGTGAGTGTTTGATTGATTCAGATGCTCCGTCCGTCACCACCCCCTTTTGTACCGCTTTCGGCCACCATAAGTGTGGCAGGGTATGCTCAGACGTGAGTCCCTTGCTCACTTTGCCACTGGATTCAAGCAAGCCGGGCTGAAGACGGCTGGAATGCCAGAAACCGGTTCTCGGAAGCTTGTTTCCGGTCCAGGGAAGACATGGCTTGGCAGTTCGGGCTGGACTGTTCCCATGAGGCACAGGGTCAGACTGATTTGCATATAGCCATGTCTGAACTGGGGTGGCAGAGTGGGCTAAAGAACGGTGATGGATTAAACCCAGATCTTGATTGATTCAGATGCTCCGTCCATCACCACCCCCTTTTGTACCGCTTTTGGCCACCATAAGTGTGGCAGGGTATGCTCAGACGTGAGTCCCTTGCTCACTTTGCCACTGGATTCAAGCAAGCCGGGCTGAAGACAGCTGGAATGCCAGAAACCGGTCCTCTGGAGCTTGTTTCCGGTCCAGGGAAGACATGGCTTGTCAGTTCGGGCTGGACTGTCCCATGAGGCACAGGGTCAGACTGATTTGCATATAGCCATGTCTGAACTGGGATGGCAGAGTGGGCTAAAGAACGATGATGGATTAAACCCAGATCTTTTGACTGGGTGTGAGTGTTTGATTGATTCAGATGCTCCGTCCATCACCACCCCCTTTTGTACCGCTTTTGGCCACCATAAGTGTGGCAGGGTATGCTCAGACGTGAGTCCCTTGCTCACTTTGCCACTGGATTCAAGCAAGCCGGGCTGAAGACGGCTGGAATGCCAAAAACCGGTCCTCGGAAGCTTGTTTCCGGTCCAGGGAAGACATGGCTTGGCAGTTCGGGCTGGACTGTTCCCATGAGGCACAGGGTCAGACTGATTTGCATATAGCCATGTCTGAACTGGGGTGGCAGAGTGGGCTAAAGAATGGTGATGGATTAAACCCAGATCTTTTGACTGGGTGTGAGTGTTTGATTGATTCAGATGCTCCGTCCATCACCGCCCCCTTTTGTACCGCTTTTGGCCACCATAAGTGTGGCAGGGTATGCTCAGACGTGAGTCCCTTGCTCACTTTGCCACTGGATTCAAGCAAGCCGGGCTGCAGACAGCTGGAATGCCAGAAACCGGTCCTCTGAAGCTTGTTTCCGGTCCAGGGAAGACATGGCTTGGCAGTTCGGGCTGGACTGTTCCCATGAGGCACAGGGTCAGACTGATTTGCATATAGCCATGTCTGAACTGGGATGGCAGAGTGGGCTAAAGAACGATGATGGATTAAACCCAGATCTTTTGACTGGGTGTGAGTGTTTGATTGATTCAGATGCTCCGTCCATCACCACCCCCTTTTGTACCGCTTTTGGCCACCATAAGTGTGGCAGGGTATGCTCAGACGTGAGTCCCTTGCTCACTTTGCCACTGGATTCAAGCAAGCCGGGCTGAAGACGGCTGGAATGCCAGAAACCGGTCCTCGGAAGCTTGTTTCCGGTCCAGGGAAGACATGGCTTGGCAGTTCGGGCTGGACTGTTCCCATGAGGCACAGGGTCAGACTGATTTGCATATAGCCATGTCTGAACTGGGGTGGCAGAGTGGGCTAAAGAACGGTGATGGATTAAACCCAGATCTTTTGACTGGGTGTGTGTGTTTGATTGATTCAGATGCTCCGTCCATCACCACCCCCTTTTGTACCACTTTTGGCCACCATAAGTGTGGCAGGGTATGCTCAGACGTGAGTCCCTTGCTCACTTTGCCACTGGATTCAAGCAAGCCGGGCTGAAGACGGCTGGAATGCCAGAACCGGTCCTCGGAAGCTTGTTTCCGGTCCAGGGAAGACATGGCTTGGCAGTTGGGGCTGGACTGTTCCCATGAGGCGCAGGGTCAGACTGATTTGCATATAGCCATGTCTGAACTGGGGTGGCAGAGTGGGCTAAAGAACGGTGATGGATTAAACCCAGATCTTTTGACTGGGTGTGAGTGTTTGATTGATTCAGATGCTCCGTCCATCACCACCCTCTTTTGTTACTTGAATATGGGGCAGTGTGGGGACTGGCCCGGTGTCCACATAGGAGCAACAACAGACACTAATACTGTCATGGGCTCAGGCTGGAGAGGATTTTCAGAAAAGCAAATGTTGGACTACCAGAGCCCCTGTATGGGCCACAAGCCTTACAAAGTCAATGGAACACTGATTGGGCAGGGAGGTTAGTGTACAGCCGCTGTGGTGTAGGAATAGAAAATAGTTTGCAAGCAGGGCAGTGCTCCATTATTGATCAGGATTCCCAGCAAGTACAGTGAGACCTACAGCAACCCAGGGGGCAGCTCTCCAAATCAGCATCTTGCATTCATGGGTGCAAGGAGGGGTGTACCCAACTCTTTAGCACTGTGTGACAGTGTAGGATATTTCACTCTTCCCAGTTAATAATAGTGGGATGGGGGCCCTCAGTGAGGGGGGGCCCTGTACGTTGGATGGGCAACAGGGACAAATGTGCTGACAACCAAGTGTATTATATCCCCAGGGCCGGCCCGCCCATTGTAGCAATCAAGGGCTTATGAGTCTCATGGGGAAGCTGCAGCACAGCCAGTAGTCCCCATGCAAGTTCCGGAGATCCCTATGGGCACCCTTGGAGGTCCAGGCTTTGTAAGGAGCAGGTAAGGCGGGTCCTGAACTCACTGTCGCTTGTGTTGGCTCAATCTGTCTCAACCCGGCAAAGCACATGGTGACCCAGCCAGGGAATCCAGTGCTGCCGTGGTGCGTCTCGGTGTTCGGGGGGGGGGCCCTCAAAATGGAGTCAGGTAAGGGTGGCCCTCGTAACCAACAGGCAGGGCATTTCCCGCAAGTCAGCTCCCCGAGGCACGCTGCTGAATCCAACGTAAAAAGAGACTTAGTGGGTTCCATTAGCCAGCACAGGCAGTAGGGGGTCAGCGTACAGGCCTTTATCACCAGTGCTTTTGTTAATGTCTTACTCCCCTTACTACTCATACCTCACTATCCGAATCTCACACTATCCTGAATACCGACTGTACCAGCCAGTGACCTACTTGGTTTCCATTCCATCCTTCCCCTTTTTCTTTCTTTAAAACATGTTACTGAACATTTTTATTAGAGTGTTGCAGCTTCCTCCATTTCTCTTACCATGTCACCCCAGCATTCTATGTATCATTCACATTCTTTCTGCCTTCATGCAGGCCAAGTCTGTACTTTCTCAGCTTGAGCCGAAGACTCAATTGCATGTGGTTTCAGGTACAAACGGAATGAATAAAATTGTTATCATAAAATATCTCAATCTCTTCTTTCGCTTCACTCCTTCAGGAAAAGTGCAATTCGTGATGTGATACCAGATTCATAGACTCTGTGTTTTTACTCTGGCCAGCAATCTATGGAAGACCATATACTACCATAGATTATGACAATTCTCTGTGACTAAAAACATAGGGACTACTCCCCATTTCCCATCTATATTCCACAATGTTGACGTGGTTACTGGTGAGTCTCAAGTTGAGGCCACAAACAGCTTCCTCCCACAACCACCTAAGATGGGCATTCCATCTTCCTCTTCCCATGGTGGGAGGGTACATAGTATTTTTTCTCCCCAAGTGGTACTACATTACCTTGGACCCTTGGGTTCCTCAGACAGTATCTATGTACCAAAGAGATTTCTTGACTGTAGGGTGAGTGACGTTTACACGTGCTCACCCTATATTTTCACCTTTAAAGCACCTCGTAGACCAGGAAGTATCTGAGGTGATCAGAAAGATGTTACTATTCCATCCAACATGTGCTAAAAGATATGTCTTCTACCATTTGTGTGACCTTTTATCAACCAGCAAGCATATAGAGACAATAGTATGCAATAAATATATCTCTTCATTCACTTGCCCTCTAATGACCCAAGTCAAAATAGAAATTTACAAACATATGCTTATGCCTGCCTGTCTGGTAAACTTTGGAGTTTTGAGAAATCCACAATGATTGAGAGCGTACAACTTCTGCACCATCGTAAAAGTACTAAAAAAGCATTATCAGTTATGCATATTGAAATATACATTTGCACAGTTACAGTGGAAATGATTTGTTTAAATTATTTTGCCCTTTGTCATGTTTTTGATTTCTCCTCTGTGAGAGTATTTCTCCAAGGGAAGAAACGTCTTCCTCAATATCACCAGCAATTTTGCATATCCCCTCTCCTCAATACCCACACTCAAAAAGGATTTACCCATGCCTGTACCATGAGAACTTTCCTACCCTTTTAGCAATCTACAACTAGCATTGAAGGTATGTTGAATACCCACAAGCGAGATGATATAAGAATATCATAAACCAAATATTAATTGGAAGAAATATCATGTCCTAAATATTGTTTAAAATATGACTCCACTGGAATTAGTAATAGAAAATCTACAACCAATGGGATGATATTTTTGTGAATGATATCTCATTATGCTAACAATATTTTAATAAATACAAGCATATGTGGACGTTGACTAGCTTTGGCAGATGGAACCATCCTCAAGGCCCAACAACCCTGGTTCTTGGAAAGAATTTCACACAAAGAAATGTGCTATGCTGATTTCCAAATTGTAAATTTAAATATATAAATGAAGAAATGTAAGCATCTAGGCAACATTTAAGTGAATGACGGTCGGGGTTCGAAGATACTAGGGGCCCGATGTAGGTAAATCTAATTTACCACTTCTAAAATACCGAATCATACCGATTCGGTATTTAAGAAGTGGTAAATTAGAGGTGGGGGAAATGTAGGTAATTCTGATTCGGTAAATACCGAATCTGTAAGATTCGGTATTTACCGATTCTGTAAATACCGAATCGGTATCCCCCATTGATTCCTATGGGCCTTGAAGCCCATAGGAATCAATTTGGAATACCGAATCGGTATTTACCGATTCGGTAATTAACTATTCTTGCAAGGGTGCAGGGGGTGTCACTTTGACACCCTCTGACACCCCAATTACAGGCATGTGTGCCATGTGGCACACAGACATGCCCTAAGGGCATGTCTGTGTGTCACATGGCACAGGTGTGCATGCACAGATGTGCATGCACACCTGGATTCGGTATTTCACCACCCAATTGGATTGGGTGGTAAAATACCGACTTCTAAAGGCCTGTGGGACTCAGAAGAGTCCCACCTACATCTGGAAGATACTGAATCGGTAAAAATATCGATTCGGTATTTTACAGATTCTGTAAATTTACAGATTCGGTAAATTTACAGAATCTGTAAAATCTGGCCCCCTACATCTCAAGATGCCAAATACCGGTCGGAAACGGCCGAATTCGGCCGTTTCCGACCAGTATTTGCCACCTACATCGGGCCCTATATTTCCGTCGAACAGGATCAATGACACTAAAGAGAACCTAACCCCCGATAACCAAATTTTGGTTCCTGTTCACACAGTAGCTGCAGCTAGCACAGAGTTTACCCAACAGAATATGGGTTACAGTAATTTATCCCCAGATTTTAATGATAGGATCAATCTTATGTATTCCAAACCCTTGATATCCTATGACACCATTCAACCTCAGGATTTGAAACCCCATGATTCTAGATCTTCCCACAATAATCCATACATCTTTTCCATACTATTCTGGGATGTAGCGGGTTTACACCCAAAATCCAACCTGCAACCATGGTTGGATACAAGAAACGCACATCAAGTAGTATGCCGGCAGGAAACGTGGTCAACTGACCCGATTCATCTCTTGGGCTTCAAAACTTTTTTTGTCTCGGCGTCCCCAGGTGTGTTTGGCAGACCCAAGGGAGGTTTAGTAATTTATGTAACCAACAATCTCTTTCCCTCACATATAGTGGAATTAAAGGGTGAAGAGAGTTATCAAATCCTTGAAGTGTCTTTTAATAAGTGCATAACGTATCTCTTGGTTAATTTCTATAATAATTTGGACTCCGCTAATTGTGTGAGGATTTTAAATGAAATTACAGCCTTTGTGACCGCCCAGCGGATTAAGAATCTGTCTTCTTCTGTCTATGTCATCTGGGGCGGGGATTTTAACATTCCACTGTGTAAAAATTGTAAAAATGGTAATTGTGGGTTACTAGATGAACGTGGTCTTCCTTTGTCTCATTTTGTCCATACACTGACCGGCAATTGTCTAAATGAATGTCTCTTTTCCTTAGAGTTGGACTTCGCTAACGAATTGACCGATCCCCCGACCGATTTCTCGCCAACCTTTCATGGGAGAGGGCTGTTGAGTACTATAGACTTTATATTGTCCTCCCAGAGCATGAAAGGTCAAATGGCAAATTTCAAAACAGGCTCGAATATTGTAAGTGACCACTTCCCAAATAGTTTAGTGGTGCTTCCAAAAAATGTACCCCTCAGTCCTGTAACCAATAGTTTGTTAACCCAACAAACCCCGACTATGGACAAAACGAATGGCTTTTCTGTCAAATGGGCTACGAAGGACCCGACAGAAATGACCAGAAAAATTTTAATTAAAGCACTCCCATGGGTACAAAAATGGCGATAGATTCCCCCCCACTGCAGGTTATTACTAGCTTCCAAGAAATTACTAGAATCATTAGAGAGGAGCTTTTTCGTAAACAGACATCTAAAAAGCCAACATACAACGGATGGTTTAATTCTCACTGCCGTAAAGCCCTTTCTAACTTAAAGGCGGCCCTTCGAAATACAGTGAGAAATAAAATCGAAATAGCCAATCTAAGAAAGCAGTATAACCTTGCCTTACTAAACCGCAGGAAAGAAATTAAGACTAATCTATGGGCCCAACTCCACGAGAGCTGTCTAAGTAAAGATAGTGCCATGTTTTGGCGAGTAGTTAAATCTCCATTTCTGGCTGACTCATCTGCCACGAGACATTTAGATGTCACGGTGACGGCTGATGAGTGGGTCTCCCACTTCTCCAAAATATTTGATGGTAAGCCAATTGAGACCAGTAAGGAGGGTGCAGTCATGGGTGGTCAACCTTTGGAGAAAATCTACCAGATAAATCTTCTTTTTGACCATAAAGAGGTCGTTAAAGCCCTGACAGCCTCTAAAACTGGGAAGGCCCCAGGCCCTGATGGGGTACCGGTAGATATTTATGTCCATAATCCTGAACTTTGGTCACCCCTGATTACCCAGGTTCTAGCGGCAGTTACATCTGCCGGCGTAATTGACTCCTGGTCTACATCTATATTGCTCCCAATCTTTAAGAAGGGCGACACCAACGATCCCGCCTGTTACAGGCCTATCTCCCTTCTGGACTCCCTGGGAAAAGTTGCAGGCCGGTTGATATTGGAGCGCCTTCAAGATTGGGCGACCACAAATAACATCGTGACCGACCTGCAATATGGGTTCCAGGAGGGACTCGGCACAGTGGAGCAGGCTTTGAATCTTTCCCTCTTGATAGGGAAATACACCGTAGCCAAAAAGTCTAACCTGTTCATGGTGTACGTAGATCTCAGTGCAGCATTTGACTGCGTCCAGCATTCTAGACTTTGGACCATATTTGGGGATTTGGGGGTAGACCCCCCGCTTATTATTTTTCTCCGCGAACTCTATTCAGATGCCACTGCTCGCGTCAGGTATGGAGTAAACGGAGAACTATCCCCTGCATTTACCATCACAAAAGGGGTTAGACAGGGTTGTGTGCTGGCTCCCTTCCTGTTTAATTTATACACAAACGGCCTCGAGGTGGCCATGCTAGAAGGGAGCCAGGACCTCCCAATGATAGCCCATTGCCCAATTCCGGCGCTACTATACGCTGATGATTCAGTAATTGTAGCTAGAACACTGAACCAACTACAAAACCAACTTAACAAATACTGCCAATTTATGGGTGCATTAGGCCTAAAAGTAAATGCGAAAAAGACCTTCATTATGCACCTTGGTCCCAGGGTACATAAACCAAAGAGTATTTATAATGACAAAGTGAGGTTGGAATGTACCAAGGTATATCCCTACTTGGGTATCCTAGTGGACGATAATTTAAGTTGGAGACCGGCTATGAACAGCAAAAAACTTATTTTCCAGCTAGCAACTTCGGCTTTAGTCTCTTTTTCGAGAAAGTTGGGTAAACCGGCCCCACCAGAATTGTTAAAGATCTATTATGCAAAATGCCATTCTGTAGCCGTCTATGGAGCCGGGGTCTGGGGATACTCAAACATCGACTCCCTCCAGAGCATAGAGAATGGGTTTTTAAAATATCTGATGGCGGTACCACAAAGCGCCCCAAATTATGCATGCCACATAGAATTGGGTGTAGACTATCTTATAGATATCATTAGGTCCCAACCCATCCTTCTGTGGCACCGTATTTGGACAAAGACCCAATGTCACTTGACACGCTCCCTAAGTACAGACTGCTTGGGCTTAGATAGATGGAATAAAATACCCTGGCTAACATATATTAACAATTTCTTCAGGGACTTGGACCGTTCTTCCTACTTTCAAGACCCCTCCTGCTTAGCCTATATCAGTAGGAAAGATCTAAAAAAGTTATGCTTAACTCACTTGAGAGAACTACGTCTATCTCAGGAAATTAATAAGCCCTCCAACGTCCAAATTTTGACAATACAGACTGTCCCGGGTATCCAAGCATACCTAACCTACCATCTCACCTCATATGAAAAGTACTTACTAACGAGGTTCCGTTTTGATTCTTTTTTTCGTATTGTCACATTTCCTAAAAAACAAGACTGGTCTCCCATTATTATAAAGTGCCCGTGTGACGGAATATCCCCACAATCAACAATGCACGTCACTTTCTTTTGCAGATATTATGTCTTTGCCCGTAAGCGCTGGATTGTGCCGCTCCTACGCACATTAGGTATGAGATCCTGTCATCCGGCCTATTTGGCTTTGAAATGTTTGGACTCAGAATATGTCGCAAAATGTGTAGCCTGTTTTTTAAAATCTTGTTTAAAATATCGTTCTAATTTTGATTGATTAACCATATTACATTAATTTCTTTTTTCAAACTGACCAGTCATCTAAACGCACTAACCATGGAAATGTTAATTTTAATCAGTCGTTTTATTTTTTCTGTCTTTGTTATTTTTCTTAATTAATTATATTGAGATGTTTTATATGTTCTGTTTTTGCACTTTTTATGGTTTCAAAAGTTTTTTAACTGAATAAAAGTTTTATGACTGACTGACTGACTGAAGTGAAGAGATAATTTTAAATCATGCCTGCTGGCTGTTAATTTTATTGAGTTTTGTGCAGCCATATATATGAAAGCAAACAGAGTGACATGGTTGCCACTATAGGTTTGCTTCATTGCATTAAACGTCAAACAATAACTGTGAATGGCAGACCTCTAGGAGCTGTTTCATGATGGGTTACTATGGCCCAGACTAGAGTTGAGCATCTGTTTTTTTCTGCATTTGGAGTGTCTCAGTCACATACAAATCACTCAGAAGTTCTCTAAGTGTATGAATGTCGTATAAGTAGCACAGCTTAAAAATAGAAAACCAGTGACTTCTCATTGTTTCTGCATTATGCTGTCAGAGAAATTCCAAGTTAGACACTACAAATGACAAAGAAAGGGCGTTCGGCCCCGCTCCAAGCCAGCACACCTATTCATCAGACATACTCTGTTGAATGGCATCAGCACATAAATGTAGTGCCGATATTAGCTTTAACTTTTGTATACAGGGAGATAGGTCCTGGGACGTAAGGACAGCTGGACCATATGTACATTTTTGGAGAAAAATAGTGCTGACCATACATGAAATTTGTAACATCCCCTTATTTAGGGAAACAAATCAACTTTAATTAAACATTTGTTTGGTATTATTTATTTATACCCTTTGAGTTCATTTGTTTTTTTGGTTAGAAAATAGTAAGTACGAAAAGACATACCATATATATACACTTATTACATACTCAAAATGATAAAAATAAATCACAACATCATTACATAAGACATAAATCTAGACATTTCATATGTACATTTGCACAAATGTTTGTGTACCAACACAAATTTTCATTATCTACACTTTCGATACAGTTAGTTTACAATCAAGAAAATAGAGAAAAAATCAAGTGGAGAAGAAATAAATAATTAACATGCACAATGTAAACAAGGCTTAAGGGCTTAATCGGTATTTCAGTCATTAAGGGAGCGCTTTGTTCCCAGATGTTTAAACAGTGCTTGTCTCCATTTTGGCCGACGCGCTTCGAACTCGCTATATTAATTTGCGTGTTCTCCTCAGGGCTTTATGACTTTTTCCTTACAAAAATCGTCGCAGTTTGTTAGGGTTCAAATATTATGTGACGGTCCCTGCCGTGGTTTCTGGTCCGTATGTTCCGGTTTTTTAACCGGGGCCCCCCAGCCGCTTGGGGATGTCTGATGGTGCCGGAAAGAGCTGGACATGCACCTGAGTCTGCCCCCTTCCTGCCTTGACCTTTGGTGACATCGCAGCCCGACATTGTTCCTGGGGCAGAGTTTCACAGCCCCTTCTGCTCTAACCACTGGGGTGCCTGTGTCTACCACTATCGGGAGGGGTCGGTGGGACTGGTGGGAGTGGCAAAGTCAGGATCCCGCTGCGACACGCCATCCCCGCTCAGCCGAAGCAAGGTTCTCGATATCCTGCCCTGGGACGCCTTGCCGCTTTCTGTGACTTACCTGCTGGAACGGTGTGGAACAGTCCATGATGGAGCGAAATAAATCCACGGGAGCTCATGGCCCCAGGACCACGCAATCAAACAAACTGGACCGCTATACTGTCCCCAAGGAGGGGCAACAGACCCGGGGGCCCGGGCGAGGAGGAACAAGACATTTTGCTCAAAGATGGTATGGCCGCCATCACTTGAGTCAAGACCTGTTTGGACACTGTGGCAATCAAGATCAACCTCAGTAGGGCTGATATGGCCAAACTGAACGAAAAGGGCAAGCAGGTGGAACTCAGGACAGCAAGCGTTGTTGAAGATGTCTCACAGCTCCAAGGGGCGGTTAGGGAACTCCAGGACTTCCGCAAAGTTACCGACCTCAAACTGGATGACTACGAAGGTCGTCTGCGTCAAAATACCCTACGCATCCTTGGGATTCCGGAGAATTTGGAGGGGTAGACACCAGACCTCTTTGTGGAAGATCTTATCCTCAAATATCTGCAACCTAAAGGCCTCAGTAAGTTCTTTGTCATCGAGCGCGCCCACCGGATCCCGGGCGGTTGTCCCAAACCGGGCGCTTCCCCGCAGCCCATGTTGGCGCGGGTCCTGAACTTCCGAGACAGAGACGTTATTCTCCAAAACTCCAGGGGCGGCACCCTCCTGCGTTATGAGAACTCTGACAATTCCTTTTTTCCAGACTTTACCCAACAAGTACAGCGACAACGACAACGACGATCGTTTATGTCAATCAAGTGCGTCCTCAGAGACCAGGGGATGAAGTACTCCATGCTGTTCCCTGCCCGTCTCTGGATTGAAGCGGATGGACGAGTGTGGTTTTTGATCATCCCGAGGTGGTAGCGGACTGGATCGAGAGCAGAGGAGCGGGGACTTCGGCCGACCAGGGAGGGGGTGGCACTGACAATAGCCAACCAGCCTGAGAGGTTACCAGTCATGTGGTTGGGCTGGCACTTTTTGCACCATGCGGTGGGTGGGGGGAGTAGGCGGGGGTGGGGGGCTTCTGGTTTCTTTGTCGTTTGGTAAGTGAATTTGTTTTATCTGTCTAGTGTGGGTATACTTTAGTCCTGTTGGGCTGAGACGGGCGGACTGTGTCTCCTCCCCCCAGGGTTTTTCTTTCTTCGGGGGGGGTCGTTTGGTGGAATTGTTTAATTTCTTGTTTGAAGTTTTGATTACATCAGCAGCTGCAATTGATACATTGATAGGGGAGAGACATGGCATTTAATACATTTCGTAATGTGTGGAAATGACAACAGTTGGGGAGAGTGGGGTTAAACTGATAAGTTGGAATGTCAATGGGCTGGGGGACAAGATTAAGCGTAGTGTAGTTCTCCAATGTACCAAACGCCAGGCCCCGGACATTATCCTACTGCAAGAAACCCATCTAGTTGGAAATGCATGTGGAGCGCTACATAGAGGGGGCTATGTCTTACCGGCACATGCGGGGTTTACCACGGGTTCCCTGGGGGGGTTGGCATATTGATGAAAATATCCTTTCTCCTTGTGGTGCAGGACACCTGGTTGGATGCTAGAGGGCAGTACATTCGAGTCTCGGGCACATGGGAGGGTCACCCTGTTACCTTTTTTCGGTCTATGTGCCCCCGGGCCTTCAGGCGACCACGTTCAGGGACTTGGGTATACTGTTGCTGGGGGTCCCGGAGGGTCTTTTGGTGCTGAGAGGAAACTTAAATTCAGTGGTTTGAGGGGATCTAGATCGACACCATCCTCGCGACTTCCCTCATTCGCAAAATTGGTTAACCTAGTTCCTGGACTCCATGAGACTGGTGGATGGGTGGATGATTTTTCACCCTGACACATTTCAGTATACCTTCCACCCCGGGGCTCACGGGAGTCTATCCAGAATTGACTATTTTCCCTTACCGGCGTCCCAAGTTCCTCATGTCTGGGAGGTTAAACATCTGGCCAGGGGTATCTCAGATCACTCGCCGTTGTGGCTTCAGTTGACGTTCGGTGTCCAACAGGTGGGAAGCATAGCTCCCATCAATCCATGGTATCTGCGTGATCCCTATGTTCGGCAAGAACTCCTTAAGGCTATTGACAATTATTTCAATGAAAATGATGGCTCTGTGGAATCCCCCCAGGTGTTATGGGAAGCGTTTAAGACAGTGATACGGGGCCAGGCCCTTTCCATGATTTCCGGGTAAAAGAAGGAACAGCGCAAGGAGTTGGTGACGCTGGAGGCGGAGGTAGGGAGACTGGAAGCAGATTTAGTAGTGGACATCACGCCCAGTAAGCTCCACCTTCTCAAGCTCAAACAACAAGAATACAGGGCACTAGCGACAGACCAAGCAAAAGCTATGGGTAGAGATGTTCAGGGATGACTGTATGAGGGGGCGACAAGGCCGGGAAACTTTTGGCCTGGTAAGATAAGAAAGAGTGGGCAAACAGACTAGTACCTGAACTCCGAGGACCAGAGGGCAACTCCCTGTCTCATCCGCAAGCTATTGTGGACTGTTTTGCGGCCCACTTCAGGATGGTCTACACCTCGGTAGCCCCATACCCTATCGAAGATTCCCGCCAGATGCTTACCTACATTGCTCTACCCGCACTGTTAGAGGTCGATCACGACCTCCTGGACAGCGACTTGTCTAACGAGAAGATAGCGGCGGCAATACTTTCGCTCAAGCTGGGTAAAGCCACTGGCCCAAACGGGCTACCAATTGAATTGTACAAGCTGAAACCAGACAAATTGGCCCCATACCTGAAAGCCATGTACGAAGACTCGAGACAAGCGGGCGTTCTGCCATTAGACCAGCGCACTGCCACTATAGTTACAATTCACAAGGAGGGGAAGCCCAGGACGGATTGTGGTTCCTACCGGCCGATCTAAGCTCCTCGCTATTCGCCTCTTAACAGTGATTGGAACTTTGGTCCACCCGGACCAATCTGGTTTCATACGTAACACAGCACTGAACTTACGCAGGCTCTATGGGGTCTTGGGCAGGGTGGCTTCTATATTGGAACCGGCGAGTATAGTTTCTTTGGATGCAGCCATGGCCTTTGACGCCAGCGAATGGCCGTACCTGTGGGCGGTTTGGGGGAAGCTGTGGTTTAGTCCAAATTTCATTCAATGGGTGCAGTTGCTATACTCCCAACCTATGGCCCGAGTGGTGGATAATAACAAGAAGTCGGCCGCCTTTGAACTAGGCATAGTGGCTGTCCCATGTCCCCATTGCTGTTTGCCCTAGCGTTGGAGCCGTTGGCAGCTAGTATATGCCAAGATTGAAAGATCAGGGGTATGCGCTGATCTTCAGACTGGGAAGACCGGATTTACCTTTACGTTGACGATATCCTTCTGTATCTGTCCTCTCCTCGGAGATCCTTGATAGTGATTTTGGATATCTTCACGATCTTTGGACGATACTCCGGTTATTCCATGAATTGGAGTAAATCCCTCCTGTTCGCAGTGGCAGGCGAGCCTTCGATCCCGCCAAGTGGGTGCCCATTACAAACCTGCACTGAAGGGATTACATATTTGGGAATCTTCCTCTCTTTGGGTCCATCTCTTCGTTATTCCCGTAACCTTCAGTCTCTGCTTCTCCCGCTGTGCAAAGATATCGCAAGGTGGAAGTCGCTTCCCCTTTCCCTGCTGGGTAAGGCCGCCACTTTTAAAATGATGTCCCTTCAGAATGCTATGGATCCGATGCCCACGTCAGATTTCCGAGAGGTAGAAAATCTCCAACTGGACCTACTATGGAACGGAAAGCCACGCATCGCTCTGGGCAAACTTTCCCTGAGAGAGAAGTGGACTAGGGATGGCATAGAAATGGATTATGAGGAATGGCAGGAGGCAGACTCTTCTCCCAGAGTTGTAGCAATATCAGCCCGCCTTCGCCTGGTCCAACTAAAACTTCTCCACCGTATTTAAGTAACGGATCCCCAATGGTGCAAACGGGAATCATTGGGGAGGGTGCCTGCAGGCGGGGATGTGGCCTGCTGAGGACAATCTTTCACGTAGTCTGGGACTGTGCACAGATTCAGCCCTACTGGCGCAACATCCATGACATCATCAATGCGGTCCTGTCGGTGTAGCTCCGCGTGGAGGCCAGTCGGTGTCTCCTTAACATCTGGGAACCAACTGATTTAGACGTTTGGCTGATGCAGTGGGTAATACTGGGGCTAATGCTGGCCAAGAGGAATATGGACCAGAGGTGGGAGGCCCAGGTTCCGCCTACGGTACAAGATTGGGAAAGTGACTTGGACTGGGCAATGTTTAGAGAAAAGACTATATATGTAGCACGTGGATGTCCCAAAAAATTGTCTCGTGTGTGGGGTCCGTGGAACTCCTATCGAGGGGAAAAATGTCAGCCTCCCTTGGCACCTACATTGGATGACCCCACCATCACCCTAGACCTACCATCATGTACGATTGTACTTTGTGTTATCACCTACTGTACCACTGATGCTTCTCATGTCACTCTCTCTGTACCTTTATGCTGATGCTGATGTTTGTTTTTCTTAATAAAAATTGTTTTACAATCAAAAAAGAAACATGTGTACTGTGAGAATCAGAAGTATTTTTTTTCCAGTTCAAAATCCTGATTCTCGGAGATTGATACTAGCAGCCTGTTTAAAGCATTGTCCTAAAACAAATTGAGCAACAATAACAAGTTAGATCACCCAAGATATTATCTTTCAATTAGACTTAGGGGCCTATTACGATGTTGGTTGCAAAACCTCCGACCTCAGGTCTGAGGCCCTACAACTGATATTGTCAGCTTCAATTCCGACCACCTGATTTTGATTTAGCCAGTTGGAATTGAAACCGGCTGGTTATTCCGGCTGGCTTCCAATGGGAACAAGTTCCCGTCAGCCAGTCGAAACAAGCCCATAATCTACATAAACAGTGGTTTACGCCATCCGGATTACAATGCATGGTTTCCAACAGGGTTTCCATGATTGCCTTTCCTACATGGAAACCCAGTCAGAAAGAGTGTTTGGGGGCTGGCCTCTAGCAGGGCTTCCTTTACATTGTGGCCTCTGGTTGGTGGCCAAGGGAGCACCTTTGATGCTCCCCTGTTAAGCCCTGCACCCCGTGGTAGGCACCTTGAGGCTGGGATAGTTTTCTTAAAAAAGTATTTTAAAATATAAACTGACAACATAGAAAGAAAATATAGCAATAGAGGGAACATTGTGATCTTAATAGAATCTAAGGGCCTTATTCATCAACGGGCCGTTTAGCGAGCCCCTAATAGCGATTCATAGCGAATCGCTATTAAGGACTCGAAAAACGGAATTCATGATGTATTGCGAGAAAAAAAAGCGATTCGCACGCGGCCGCAAAAACCGTTTCCGATCATCGAAAATCGCATAAAAATCGCTATTTCCGGCAATATCCGTGTCGGATTAGCGATATCGCTAATAGCGAGATCGCTAATAGCGAGATCGCAAAAAGCGCGAGATCCGGAAAACGGGAAGTCGCATTTCGAGCACAGTGATGACATCACAACCAGGAAGCAGCCAGTTCCCACCCCCATTCACCACAGTGAGGCAGACCTCGAGGCAGCAACAGAGACAGCTCCTGCAAGGACACCTGCTAAGTTGGACTACCACCTCCAATACCACTGCAGCAATGGCTGAGGAGGCAGTACCTGGGCCCAGCAACCCCGGGCGCAAGAGGAAACTCAAGTTCTCGGAACAAGAGTTGGAGCACCTAATTGAAGGGGTGGTGGAGAACCACTCCAAACTGTTCGGGAAAGACTCTAGGAGAGTGCCCGAGCAGGAGAGGCGCAGGATCTGGCTCAGGATAGCGGCCGCAGTGAACTCTGTGGGTGTGGCCGACAGGTCACTGGATGACCTGAAGAAAAGGTGGTACGACCTCCGAGGTCGTGCCAAGGAGAGGGTCGCCGAGAGGCTGGGAGAGTCCCTGGGCACTGGAGGGGGAGGACCTACAGTCCCTCCAAACACCCCCCTGGAGGATCGCGTTGAAGACACGCTGGAGGAAGAGGCGTGTATTGGAGTCACCCGAATGGACTCATCCCGCCCCACCCAAGAGAGCCAAGGTAAGTGGCATGCGACTGCGACCCTGTCCCCAATGAATGGCCATGACCCTATAGCCTCCCATAATGTTCCAAAGTCATGCCATCGGTGCACATCAGTTAATGCCCTAAAGCATTGTGGGACATGTAGTGTGGCCACAATGTACAAGTACCCCAATGCAGCCAGACAGGTCCAAAAGTAGGCAATGCTATAGGCAGTCAGGGAATGTCACCCAGCATGCATGTAGCAACTGCACGTGTGACAGATACATGCAACTAATGTACGTCCACTTCCCCTCACAGGTGGCGCTGACAGCAGCGACAGCGAGAGGCTGCACATATATGAGGATGCACAGGATGTCGAGGAGGTGCCGTTACACACACAGCCTCCTGCGTCTGCCGCAGCACCAACACCTGCAGCCCGGCCCACTGCCACTGTGCCTCCAGCCTCTGCCGCAGCACCAACACCTGCAGCCCGGCCCACTACCACTGTGCCTCCAGCCTCTGCCGCAGCACCAACACCTTCAGCCCGGCCCACTACCACTGTGCCTCCAGCCTCTGCCGCACCAGCAATGCCTAGCTTGACTCCACCAGCAGCTGGCGCACCAACATCAGGTCCCGCGACAGCGGCGACACAGCGGCCACCCACTGTGGCAGGCCAGCAGAGCAGGCGTGGCAGGGCTCGCCTGCAGACCAATGCTCCCAGCACCAGGAGGGGGAATGGACAGCGGCTGCCGAGCATGAGTGTCGAACGTCGCATGCTCCGGATTCACCAGCTGCAGGCACGCCGGCAAGGGGCCATACAGCTGCAGCTGCATAACATTGGCCGCAATGTGGCAGGTGTGGGGGACCGGATGGACCGCATGACGGCAGCCATGGCAGGTGTGGGGGAGGGGATGGCCCGCATGACTGCAGCCATGGAGGCCAACACAGCTGCAATGATTTCACAGCGCAACACGGACCGATCAAACTATGTTATTGGCAATGCCACCTCGCAGCTATCGCGCCGGTGCCTGGCGCAGCAGCAGCAGCTCATTCAATGCTGCGAGGATGTGGCCAGGGTACTTGAGGGTCTGACCACTGCCGTGATGGCACTTCACCCTGCTGTACCTGCCACTGTCGGGGGTGACAATGCCAGTGAGCGGACATCAAGTGTGAGCAGCCACTCTGCCTCACACGTAGGGGCGCTGAGGCGCAGCACCAGGCCCAATGCAGGGACACATGCGGTGGATGAGGAGGAGCCGGAGAGGCGCTTGGGTGCTTCACGCCGGAGGCGCACCTGACTGAATAGTACTTGTACAGGCACAGGCTGAACATAAGCCTGCCCTGTGTATTGGACGCAGCAGTAAGCTGAAATACTGTTTGCAATGGAAGGATGGCAACTGGAAACATTATTGTGATTCAAACAATAAGATTTAATTTGGGATCACACATTGGCGTTGTGTCATTATTAAATTTTGCATGCAATTGTGATTTGTTGGGTGAGGGGAGGGGGTGCACTAGAAACAGTTCATTGTGATGTGGTAGCGGCGTCTGTGGCCTTCAGCTGGGTTCTCCCCGCGTGCATGACGCCCATGTGCAGGTGGCCGGTCGTCCCCTTCCGACTCACTGCCAGAGATGTCAACAGGTATCCTGCGCTTGGTAGCAATGTTATGTAGTATTGCGCAGACAGCCACAATGCGGCAGCACAATTCAGGACTGTAGTACATGGCCCTACCTGTCTTGTGCAGTATGCGGAACCTGCTCTTCAGTAGCCCAAAAGTCCGTTCAATGCAATTCCTTGTACGTATGTGTGCAACATTGTAACGCCGTTGCTGTGGTGTAGCAGGGTTGAGGTATGGGGTGAGGAGGTATTCACGGAGGGCGTAGCCACTGTCACCTGAATGAGAGGAGCACAGGGTGAGTGCCTGTGCTGCGCAGCTACTTCATTGCAATGTGACATTGTTGACAAAGTGTACTTACCAAGTAGGTGTCCTTCCCCAAAGTCTCCCCTGGCCAATCGTGTGTGGAGGCCGCTGTGCCGGAATATGAATGAGTCATGGGTACTCCCTGGGTACTGGGCCACTATGTCCGTGATGTATGTCTTAGCATTGCAAACAATCTTTATGTTGAGGGAGTGGTAGGACTTGCGATTGCGGTACATGTACTCCGTTGCAGCTGGTGGGCAGATGGCGATGTGGGTACAGGCTATGCATCCTATCACTTGTGGGAAATGGGACACATTGTAGAATTGTAGCTTGGTCAAGTCCAGATCCTGTTGGCTGGTGGGAAATTTGATGTGTCGGTGTAGCTGGGTCAGCATTGCGTCAACGAAACTCCTGAGGCAGCGTGACATGGTGGGCTGGGATATCCCCCCAGCAACCGCTACTATCCCCTGGAAGCTACCGGAGGCCAGGAGGTGCAGGCTACACAATACCTGGACATGTGTAGGCACGGCATTGGTCCGTCTTGTTGGGTGCTGCATCAGGGGGTCAAGGTCCTGTATTAGCTGGATTATCATTTCCCCATTCAGGCTGTACTTTGCATATATCTGCTCTCTGGTTTGGCCCAGCAGGGTGACCCGCTGGCGGAATATCCTGTCCTGGATTCTGCGTATCCTCCGTGCTGCTCGCTGTAGCCTTCGCCGCCTGACCACCATGTACATTCCTGGCATTGTGAGACTCCAACTGCTGCTGCTGATTCTCCTTATGTGTGTTTGGTCAGGCCTGCACCTGTTCCTGATTGGCCAACGGTTTTTCAAAAAAAAATTCCAATGGCTTTTATGGTTACCACCTGCTTTGGGTTGTCCTTAATTTGCGCCTCGCAAATAGCGATTTTGGGGGTTTTCGCTATTTGCGATTTTTCATGAATACCGATTGCGATTGTATAGCGAATTCGCAATTTGTTTCGCAGAATCCGTGGTTTGTCGCACTCCTGCCGGGATTCTGCGAATCTATTTGCGAATTTTTTGTTTGCAATTTCGCTATTTTCATGGTGAATGCCGATTAGGGAAATTGCGCCCGCAATAGCATTTTCGCAGCTATTGCGGGCGCAATTTTGCTTCATGAATCAGGCTGTAAGTGCCCCCACCAAGACAGAAATAAAGAATTCCAAGAGGAAGTATTTTCGGTTTTAGTACTTGGTTGCTTAAAATAAATTTTAAAGGTTTCTGGAATAGAATTTGTAAACCAATTACCCAGATATTTGAATTTGGCAAAAGTAGACAATTGATCACCAGTAGCACAATAGGAATGACTGAAAGTATATATATTAACGTGAAGAATTTGCATTTTATCTTTATTGATTTTGTAACCATAAACATTAGAAAACAAGGACATTTTTTGAAAAAGAGGAGGCAAAAAAGTTTCAGGAGAAGAAATAAATAAAACAATATAATATGCATAAGCTGCACGTTTTAGATGGCATTCACTATTAATACAACCAGCAATAGAGAAATTGAGACAAATCCGGCAAAGATAGAGCTCAAGTGCCAGAACAAATAATAAGGGGGAAAGCGGGCGACCTTGTCTTACTCCTCTATGAAGAGGGAAATGAGAAGAAACTATACCATTGATCAATACTGATGCACATAATGCATGATATTAGAGGGAAATAAGATTTAGCACTACATCCATTCCATCTTAATGACTGAGCATAAAACCCCAATTTATTCTATGAAATGCTTTCTTAACATCTATTGTTATAGCTGCAAGGGAAGATTTAAGAGAAGGGGCTTTACTAAGAACATTAAGAAATAATCAAGTGTTATCTGATATAAGTCTACCCTTGATAGATCCTGATTGTCTATCTATAAGATGAGGAAGAAAGGTTTCGAGAACAAGTGCTAAATGCTTGGCGAAAATCTTATATTCAACTTTTAACAGTAAGATGGGTCTATCATTTTTACAGTAATGGTGTTTTCCATCCCTGTGAATAAGACATATTATGGCTTCTTGAAATGTACCAGAAGTGGTAGAGAATTCAACAAAATGGTTAAACAAACGATATAAATAAGCATGAAGAATATTTGAGAAATCAGGTGTGTTTTCACTAACTTTAGTGTTCATAATTCTTTATCGATTTTGTCAGAAGTAAGATTATACTAGAGTCTCAAAATATAAATTTGAGGGAGTGTGATGAAAAGTTTGACTTAAGTAATCTACTATGTTGGAGTACTGAGCTGATGACTCAGGAGTGTATTAGGATTTACAGCATTTAACAACTTCATTCAAGACATCTAGATGATTATCAATAGAATGCTCCTGCAAAGTTAATACCGTGCCAATGGTACATTTTTCCTTCATGACTTTTAAATAATTTGCTAGTAATTTACCTACTTTATTTTTCCCTCCATAATAACATGCATTTTTCATTAGAAGTAGACTTAGCTTCATCAGTGGAACTGGTATTAAATTGCGATTTAGACTAAAGCAAATTTTAAAGACCAGAAGGCAATTTAGAAGAAAAATATAGCTTTTCCAAAGACTCGATTGAAGAAAGCAACACTGTATGCTCTTTAGTGCAACTTTCCTTTTTCGTAGATACATAGCTTGAAATAGAATTCCTTGCAGAGGCTTTAAACATATTCCATAATAAGAAAGGGTAAATATCAGTTTTATCTTTAAATGAAAAAACTCAGAAGTAAAGGAAATAATGGAGTTTGAAAATTGAGCATCCTGTAATAGAGAGTTATTAAATCTCCATTTATGAGAAGTAGAACATGGAGGAAACACATCCAAATCTGTGATAACCATAGTATCATCAGATATTATGATTGGAGTGATATGAGATTGAATGATGCTTTGTGGGAGAGACTTGAAAAGAACTATGTGATTTAGTCATGAGAGTGCACCATAAGAGGATGAATAGTAAGTGTAATGCCGGGTTATACGGTTAGAATGTTTCTAGGAATCTGCCAAAGCACCTTTAGAAATAACAGAATGGAATTGCTTATGCAATTTTTGTGACAAAAATTGAACCAAGAATTGTCCTTCTAAAAAAGGATCCATAATTTGGTTACATTCACCATCTAAAATAAAATATGAATCACAGTATTCTGCACATTATTTTTCTATGGAAGGCGACAAAGTATGGTCAGGCTGTGTAGGAGCTTATTTTTATTTATAATTAACAAGGACCCCCTGAGAACATGGATATAGTGATTCCTAGGTCAGGGATAAACAACTCATTAAAGGTAACAACCTAGGCAATTCAAATTTTGGTGCTCATAAGAACAGTGATAAAGGAGAGAAAATTACTATAAAGCATAAAGTTAGTGACTTGAATTTTATTAACATGAAAAGTAAAACACAATTAAAAAGATGATTCTCAAATTTAATAAATCAACTACAAAAATCTTTTAAATCAGCATTACATAATATCACAATACAGTTAAAAATTACAAGTAAAAAAGTTTGTTACGAAAAAGTGGCATAAAGTATTTCTCGCCACGCGTTTCGGCGACCAGCGCCTTTTTCTGGAGTAGCCACTAATTTTCTAATAATAAATTTTTTTGAAAAACAACATAAGCAACTTATTTTAGCAATTCATTCAATAGTTTATAATATATTACTATTTTATTAGAGATCAGTCACTAACTAAAGTCAGCTAGGTTTCAGCAAACATCTCCTTATGTCACTTGATTGAACATATAGCATATGACTCTTACATAAAATTTGTTTTCACATTCAACATACTTATTACATTGCTCATTATGTTTCATAAATTTTTACAGATTGCTCATGAATATTGTATGGGTGGGGGGTGGAATGATTTGGACACAAATTACAATATGGGATATGATGAAATCACCTATCAAGCTTTCATTTTAATATACTAGCATAAATGTCTAATATTGTTTTTGAAGACACATTTAGATATGTTTCTTTCTATTTATTATTCTCTGATATACTTACTGCAATAGCAGTTAATCATAGATGCAAGATAGGGTTGTTGTCTGTGAAAATAAAGACGATTTTAACTGGAAAAAGGGGGAAGGAGAAATGACATAATTATTTCCATTCTCTAGGAAGATTTTTCACATAAATCAAAATGACTAAACTAAATTAGTTCTATAAATACAATAATACAAGAACTTACAATTCCAGATATTCTGAGTATACAGAATATATTTTGGTTTGGAAATGCAGTGATGTAGCTTCTTATAGGCCTTTTTAGTGGAGGTACTATCTGCAAGATTGTTTCTAAAAGTAAAGATCGTATTTATTAGATCAGATTGAAAACTGTTCATTATTTAATATATTGGAACAGAAACTCTATGCTATGACGGTATTTTGTAAGAACCTGTGCTTAACGGTTGTTGTATTCTAGAAAGATGCTTGCGATCTTGTTCTTTTACTCTTTATAGACAAAGCTTAGGTCACAACATTCAATAGTTATTGATAGTTCTCTTGTCTAATCAATTTTTCGAAGGAGTGAAGACGATCATTCAACTTCGATTACAGGTTAGTTGTTGTATGACCCTGGAAGGAACTAATAATTCCATTAGGCATATGCCCACTTATGGTTAATTCTATTGAATTTCTACTAGAGAATGCATTATTACCTTCCTATAAATTAGAAGATTTGCAGCCGGTTATCACGATGTTAATTATAGCAGAATGGACAAAACTAAACTCGCATGCGTCTGAAAGGCGTAAATAATAAAAGGACAAAATCTAACTGAGTCCAATAAACATCTTTCAACTGAAGAGTTTCAAGAGAATATACAGGCAGATGCAGAATATAGAAGTTTACCTTAGTACACATTCAAAGTTTTGAACCTCCTGGTCGCGAAGGAATGAAAAAGAACGATAATATTTCTACAAGAGAAAAATACATTGTCCACCTTGTTTAGTTTGTGAGGTATTTCTTTTAAAAGGCGGGTATACAGCCAGGATTATATCACTACGCACCTGATTAAAAGAAAGGGTTTTCTAAACACGTCGTGATGTAGACAATTCTCCGAATATGAGGTAAGCAGCCTGCATTCACGCTAGGGGCAAATGACAGAAGCAATGTTTTAATACAAGACATTTGTATCTTTAAAGCGTTTGTGACTTAAGGCAAGCTAAAACTCCAATGGTTAGTATATAGGGGCGCTTACCGATTGTATGGATAAAATACGCGCAGACCAGGAGTCTCGGACAAGCCAACGTTCTCGTGGTGATGATTCTGTGAAGCCAACGAGAGCTAGGCTGTTGCAAACTATTTATGCGCGCTGGCGTGAGAGAAATACACCCGATTGTATACACAACGATGTGGATAGCTCCATCAGACCCGGATATTCGTGCTATGGATTATAGACTCACTGATTAAATCGTAATGTCTATTATCTCAGAAAGTTGGCTTCTCATGATTAATAGTACTGCTAGTACTTTATAGATTTAATTCACGGGCAATTTATAAGTGTTAATTTTATTTCTCAAATCAAAGTTAACTTCCCGAATTCAAAACCGATGAAAAATAAAAAACAGACTAATCGGTTTCAGTGAATCTTTCTATTCTAAAAAACCTCAGTATACAAATACCATCTGAGTTGTCCAACAAAGGAGGCCTAGATGTAGTTGGCCTAACGGCTAAGGCGCTCGACCTCGGACCTGGAGATCTGGGTTCGAGTCTCGGTAACAACGCCAAAAACCTCCTGTGATTCTGGGCAAATCACTTAATCTCCCCGTGCCTAAAATGAAAGTGTTTCTTCATGTAACGTAACTGGTGCTATGTAAAGCGCTCTGATACCTGATTCGGTTCGGGTCTAGTTTGCGCTATATAAAAAACTCTGCATTAATAAATAGCGTTCTCCCAAGGAATATCGCTATTCACGCCGTTTCTAAAAGTATCAAAAACAAACATCCAAAAAACGTCATGTTTTTTTCTTTTTTGTTGGCCACCTTTAGTATCTGATATATGAATTTTTTCCAGTATTCGCCATTTGAATTCTTCTGGGCTGTGATTATGTTCCTCAAAATGTTTTACCATTGGGGCCATCATTTTCTTCCTGTTTATTGCTGACCGATGCTCTGTTAGACGCACTTGGATTGATCTAGACGTTTCTCCTATATATCCAAGAGAACAGGGGCATTGAATGAAATATACTACGTTAGTAGTTTTACAATTCCTCAGTTTTTTGGCTTTAGTAGTGTGTCCATTGTGGCTAAACTGTTCTCCAGCAATTATATTATTACAGGATTTACACATAGAGCACGGTATTGTACCTTTAATAGATTGGCTTGTAGGAATGGATTTCTGTATGAATCTTTGTTCGTTTACTTGATTACAAAACCTTGAGTGTACAATACAGTCTCTAATATTCCCGGTGCGACGGTGCGCAAACAGGGGTTTGGGCAGTTTTTGATCATTAGAGCAATTGCTGTAAAGAATATGCCAACTTGAGTTAATTATCTGTTTTATTTTGGCATTAACTGTAGAGTGTTTAGTGACACAAACTATCTGTTCTCTTTTGGTGGGTTTACCTTCAGTAGGCAGTCTCGATCATAATATCGAGCTCTTTTATAGGAATCCCTCACCAGCCGGTGAGGGTATCCCCTTTCTATGAATTTTGATCGCATCACATTTGCTTGTTTGTCAAAATATGCAAGAGTAGAGCAATTGCGTCTAACACGTAAGAATTGGGAAAAGGGGACGCTGTCCTTTTGATTGCGAGGGTGAAAACTGTTATAAAGTAGAAGAGTATTTCTTGCCGTAGGCTTTACAAACAGATCAACTTTCAGTCGATTTTGGTCGTTTAAAATAACAATATCCAGGAATTCTACCTTGTCTGCACTGATATGCGCTGTACATTTTAAGTTGGTATCAGCAGCACTTATCCAATGCAGGAATTCCGACAACGTCTCTCTCCCATT
This sequence comes from Lissotriton helveticus, assembly GCF_964261635.1. Classification (NCBI taxonomy): domain Eukaryota; kingdom Metazoa; phylum Chordata; class Amphibia; order Caudata; family Salamandridae; genus Lissotriton; species Lissotriton helveticus. The sequence goes on along the minus strand of NC_136067.1, from coordinate 928,137,459 downwards.
GGTCCTGATAAAGAAGATGTCATCAATATATCTGGACCAATGGGAGATCGACTCAAAAAATGGGGCCACTTCATTGTAAATATATCTGTTCTCGAATGCAGCCATATAGATATTAGCCACTGAGGGGGCTACAGACGCCCCCATACTTACCCCCTTTATTTGACAGTAAATTTGAGCACCAAATTGGAAAATGTTCTCAGTGAGAACAATCCTCAAACACTTAAGAACAAAGGTTTTTGGACATGATATCTCTTGTTTTTCAATAAACCATTCGGTGGTTTTCATTGCTGCTTGAAGAGGAATGTTACTATATAGGGACTCTACGTCCAACGTAACTAGTAGGTCAGTGAAGGGATTAAAAGGAATATCTTCAATTTTAGAGATCATGTGACCAGTGTCTCTCACGTAGGACCTAATCTTAGGAATATGAGGGCGTAAATGATTGTCAACATATTTTGACAAAGGTTCTGTCGCTGTGCCTATAGTGGAGACAATTGGCCTATATGTTTTTTTTTTGGTCTTTATGGATTTTGGGTAATCCATAAACACAGGCCACTTTACCTTGATTAAAATTTAGAAAATCATATTCTTTTTTAGAGATTTCTCCATTATCTAGGGCTTGTTTAGTAATGCTTCGAATGTTTTTGGCATTATTGGCAGTAGAATGGAAGTTAAGTTTTGTGTAGAATGCTGGGTCGTCAACATCTCATACATATTAGTTTTGTATTGCGAGGAATCCATAACAACAATTCCACCTCCTTTGTCACATCCTTTTATTGTTAATTTCTCATTAGAAGATAGCGATTACAAGGCCAAATATTCGTCTTTATTCAAATTGTAGATTGGCTTTGGGATGAATTTTAATGTTTGGTCCAATTTTTTTTAAACTACAAGTTTAAAGGCCGCGACCTCCGGTCCTAGCTGGTCAAGACCTGGGCTAAAGGTGGATGGGAGAGTGAGAGTTCTAATATTATTGCTTGTATCTTCCTCTGGTTTCTCTAAACTAAAACATTTTTGGAGACGGATTTTTCTAAAGAAGGAAATGATATCACAGTGCAGCTCAAAAAGATTTACTGAGGAGTGGGGGACATATGATAGACCTTTTGATAACAGGCTGATGCTATGATTATCTAATTCTGTTTTTGATAGGTTAAAGATAGGGATTATTTCCCTGAATTCCAGTACTGACGATTCCTGGTTTCCCTGATGAATTGGGGCTCCTCTTGGGGATAGTGATGCTGGGGTTTGTATCCCCCCCTGGTCTGACCTTGGAACCGAACTCGTGGACGTCCCCGGTTCATCCCTCGATTCCCTAAAAAAGAGGGTTGACCTTGATTACGTTTTGTTTGGGCTGCATTGTAATTGGGTTCAGACTCATAATAACCCTCATTTTCATTAATATCCGAATCAGATGTCTCAGAGAAAGTGTTCACTCTCTGTGGTAGGGCCCTATTTTCATCTCTATAATGATTTTGCTTGTAAAAATCTTCTCTGAGATAGGGATAAGTATTTTCTATCGTGTTATACCTTTTATCTTTAGTTAGTTTGTCATTTTTTCTTTTCTCTAAATAGTTGGTAAAGGACTCTAATTCTTTGCTGCATTCTTCAATCTTTTTCATGGCATCTTCAATGGTGCCACTTTTTTTGATCTAATTCCTCTACTTCTGTTCTAATCTCGACTGATAGTTGTTTGGCTGTCTCGACAATTAAAATCATTAGGTCTCTAGAGCATCTATTAGCAATCATGCTCCATTTCTCTAAAAAGTTTCTATGATACACAAATAGACCTGGGATGTTCCGCACACGGAGGCCCATTGGAAATACTCCTGTTTTTAGATAAGCTAGCATGAATTCTCCGTGTGCTTCCATTCTTTTTAATTTTTCTTTTTTAGATCTATTAGTTTTCTTACGTCGTCATGCTTACGACCAGAGTCATTTGATGCACTACCAAAGGAGTTGGTGTTTCCTACTAGGAGGGCAAACTTATCGTACGTAAACCCAAATGTTTTGAATTGGAACATGCCACAGGATAGAGAAGGGACAATAGTACTTATAAAGTTTTATCAAGCAATGAGCAATGAATTAGTAATTGAATTTACACACTTGCAAGAATAGATACATTTACGATAGAGACATACAAGCCCTGCACCGACAAGCTGTGGGTAAAATTATTTATAGCTAACAAGGACCCCCTGAGAACATGGATATAGTGATTCCTAGGTCAGGGATAAACAACTCATTAAAGGTAACAACCTACGCAATTTAAATTTTGGTGCTCATAAGAACAGTGATAAAGGAGAGAAAATGACTATAAAGCATAAAGTTAGTGACTTGAATTTTATTAACATGTAAAATAAAACACAATTAAAAAGTTGATTCTCAAATGTAATAAATCAGCTACAAAAATCATTTAAATCAGCATTACATAATATCACAATACAGTTAAAAATTACAAGTAAAAAAGTTTGTTACGAAAAAGTTGCATAAAGTATTTCTTGACACGCGTTTCGGCGACCAGCGCCTTCTTCTGGAGTAGCCACAAAATTTCTAATAATAAAAAATGCTGAAAAACAACATAGGCAACTTATTTTGGCAATTCATTCAATAGTTTATAACATATTACTATTTTATTAGAGATCAGTCACTAACTAAAGTCAGCTAGGTTTCAGCAAACATCTCCTTATGTCACTTGATTGAACATATAGCATATGACTCTTACTTAAAATTTGTTTTCACATTCAACATACTTATTACATTGCTCATTATGTTTCATAACTTTTTACGGATTGCTCATGAATATTGTATGGGTGGGGGGTGGAATGATTTGGACACGAATTACAATATGGGATATGATGAAATCACCTATCAAGCTTTCATATTAATATACTAGCATAAATGTCTAATATTGTTTTTGAAGACACATTTAGATAAGTTTCTTTCTATTTATTATTCTCTGATATACTTACTGCAATAGCAGTTAATCATAGATGCAAGATAGGGTTGTTGTCTGTGAAAATAAGACGATTTTAACTAGAAAAAGGGGGAAGGAGAAATGACATAATTATTTTCATTCTCTAGGAAGATTTTTCACATAAATCAAAATGACTAAACTAAATTAGTTCTATATATACAATAATACAAGAACTTACAATTCCAGATATTCTGAGTATACAGAATATATTTCGGTTTGGAAATGCAGTGATGTAGCTTCTTATAGATAAGGCCTTTTTAGTGGAGGTACTATCTGCAAGATTGTTTCTAGAAGTAAAGATCGTATTTATTAGATCAGATCGAAAACTGTTCATTATTTAATATATTGGAACAGAAACTCTATGCTATGACGGTATTTTGTAAGAACCTGTGCTTAACGGTTGTTGTATTCTAGAAAGATGCTTGCGATCTTGTTCTTTTACTCTTTATAGTCAAAGCTTAGGTCACAACATTCAATAGTTATTGATAGTTCTCTTGTCTAATCAATTTTTCGAAGGAGTAAAGACGATCATTCAACTTCGATTACAGGTATAGTTAGTTGTTGTATGACCCCGGAAGGAACTAATAATTCCATTAGGCATATGCCCACTGATGGTGAATTCTATTAAATTTCTACTAGAGAATGCCTTATTACCTTCCTATAAAGTAGAAGATTTGCAGCCGGTTATCACGATGTTAATTATGGCAGAATGGACAAAACAAAACTCGCATGCGTCTGAAAGGCGTAAATAATAAAAGGACAAAATCTAACTGAGTCCAATAAACATCTCTCAACTGAAGAGTTTCAAGAGAATATACTGGCAGATGCATAATATAGAAGCTTACCTTAGTACACATTCAAAGTTTTGAACCTCCTGGTCGCGAAGGAATGAAAAAGAACGATAATATTTCTACAAGAGAAAAAGACATTGTCCACCTTGTTTAGTTTGTGAGATATTTCTTTTAAAAGGCGGTTATACGCCAGGATTATATCACTACGCACCTTATTAAAAGAAAGGGTTTTCTAAACACGTCGTGATGTAGACAATTCTCCGAATATGAGGTAAGCAGTCTGCATTCACACTAGGGGCAAATGACAGAAGCAATGTTTTAATACAAGACGTTTGTATCTTTAAAGCGTTTGTGACTTAAGGCAAGCTAAAACTCCAATGCTTAGTATATAGGGGCGCTTACCAATTGTATGGATAAAATACGCGCAGACCAGGAGTCTCGGACAAGCCAACGTTCTCGTGGTGATGATTCTGTGAAGCCAACGAGAGCTCGGCTTTTGCAAACTATTTAAGCGCGCGGCGTGAGAGAAATACAGCCGATTATATACGCAACGATGTGGATAGCTCCATATTCGTGCCATGGATTATAGACTCACTGATTAAATCGTAATGTCTATTATCTCAGAAAGTTGGCTTCTCATGATTAATAGTACTGCTAGTACTTTATAGATTTAATTCACGGGCAATTAATAAGTGTTAATTTTATTTCTCAAATCAAAGTTAACTTCCCGAATTCAAAACCGATAAAAATAAAAAACAGACTAATCGGTTTCAGTGAATATTTCTATTCTAAAAAACCTCAGTATACAAATACCATCTGAGTTGTCCAACAAAGGAGGCCTAGATGTATTAATAAATAGCGTTCTCCCAAGGAATAACGCTAGTCAAGCCGTTTCTAAAAGTATCAAAAACAAACATCCAAAAAACTTCACGTTTCTTTCTTTTTTGTTGGCCACCTTTAGTATCTGATATATGAATTTTTTCCAGTATTCGCCATTTGAATTCTTCTGGGCTGTGATTATGTTCCACAAAATGTTTTACCATTGGGGCCATCATTTTCTTCGTGTTTATTGCTGACCGATGCTCTGTTAGACGCACTTGGATTGATCTAGACGTTTCTCCTATATATCCAAGAGAACAGGGGCATTGAATGAAATATACTACGTTAGTAGTTTTACAATGCCGCAGTTCTTTGGCTTTAGTAGTGTGTCCATTGTGGCTAAACTGTTCTCCAGCAATTATATTATTACAGGATTTACACATAGAGCACGGTATTGTACATTTAATAGATTGGCTTGTAAGAATAGATTTCTGTACGAATCTTTGTTCGTTTACTTGATTACAAAACCTTGAGTGTACAATACAGTCTCTAATATTCCTGTTGCGACGGTGCGCAAACAGGGGTTTGGGCAGTTTTTGATCATTAGAGCAATTGCTGTTAAGAATATGCCAACTTGAGTTAATTATCTGTTTTATTTTGGCATTAACTGTAGAGTGTTTAGTGACACAGACTATCTGTTTGTTCTCTTTTGGTGGGTTTACTTTCAGTAGGCAGTCTCGATCATAATATCGAGCTCTTTTATAGGAATCCCTCACCAGCCGGTGAGGGTATCCCCTTTCTATGAATTTTGATCGCATCACATTTGCTTGTTTGTCTAAATCTGCAACAGTAGAGCAATTGCGTCTAACACGTAAGAATTGGGAAAAGGGGATGCTGTCCTTTTGATTGCGAGGGTGAAAACTGTTATAATGTTGAAGAGTATTTCTTGCCGTAGGCTTTACAAACAGATCAACTTTCAGTCGATTTTGGTTGTTTAAAATAACAATATCCAGGAATTCTACATTGTCTGCACTGATATGCGCTGTAAATTTTAAGTTGGTATCAGCAGCATTTATCCAATGCAGGAATTCCGACAAGGTCTCCCTCCCATTGGTCCAGATAAAGAAGATGTCATCAATATATCTGGACCAATGTGTAGGAGCTTAAACATTTAATACTGTAAGAGGAAAATGATCTATGAGAAGATTAACAATAATCCATTTGCCCATATCATCTTTTTCTTGTGAAATCATAGTAAGATTTTTTAACAAAACAATACCATTCTTTTTATTCGGTGATGGTGAAACAAACACATGTTCCACCCAATTCCATTTGAGCGTCAGTGCTTCAGACTCAGCAAGGTGAGTTTCCTAGAGGAGAGTCAGATAAGGATTAGACTTACCCATATGCGCACACATGTAAATTTCAGGGGTGCAGCAGGGTGTCCTTAAGACACCCTTGCACCCTTGAAATTATTCTCAATTTGCGATTAGCAAATTGCGAATTGCAAATTGAGAATAACTTCCCATTCGTTCCTATGGGCCTCCTGGCCCATAGAAATGAATGGGAAAATATTCCTTAATTGCGATTCACAATTTGCTAATCGCAATTAAGTAATATTAAGAAATCGCAAAAAAATTGCGATATTCTACATACATCCAATTTTGCAATTCTCAAATAGCGATTCTCAAAAAATCGCTATTTGAGAATCGCAAACATGGATGTTGATACATCTGCCCCTCATTTAACCGGATTAAGAGACCCTTTATAACTCCATGATATAGCTCGGAATTATGCAAAATAAGAATAGAATAAACTGTTTGTGAATGCTAAGAAATATAAGAAACATCCAATAGAAGTCAAAAGATAGAAAAAAGGATAGTGAAAGAATGAGAAAGAGATAAAAGAATTAACAAGGAAGAAAAGTGAGTCAGAGGAAGGCAAGAAGAGAGGATAAGAAAGGGAACCAATGAACAAGAAGAAAGGACGGTACATACCCAAAAAGACGACTGAGAATACATACCTGAATAAATATCAAAAGGGAATGGGGTGGTGATGACACATGAGAAGATGACACACCCGAGAGGAAGGGAGTCCACGCCACATCAGGACAATATTTACTCAGGAGGGAGATTGCACTATACAAATATACATGACAAATCTGTGGAAAGAGATAAAAAAGAGAGAAAGAAATATGAAAAATAAAGCACAAAAAATAATAATATATTTCAAGGCAACAAGGGAACCCAAACAAGTCAACAAGAGACCTTGGGAGTTAATTATTTTAAACAACAGTGGCCCCTGGAAAGGGAAGAATTATAGGGCAATGAACATAGACTCAGTCGTTGCTATATTTTGAGTCGACATGTCCAGCCGGACAGAGGTCTAATATTTGCTTTTGTGACAATAAGGAACGTTTTTACACAACAATACAGAAAGTGGGACACAAGCCTGTGACCAACTTAACAAATGAACAACATATACAAGCAGGGAAAGACAGAAAACAAGGGGCTTGTGAGCGTGGGGTGGGAGCGGACCGGAATAACAAGCGTGGAGGCCGTATGTAGGAGGCTATCTCGTAGCCGCAGTTTATTATTTTACAGTATCTCAATGGTAGGGCACAGGGGTAAAGAGAGTCTTAACGAAACACAGGTTCCCGGTTTCCAGGTGAAGTCTTCCGCGCTGAGCGTCCAGGGGCAGTTGTTGGTCTTGACTGAAGTCGAAGATGGACGTGGAAGCAGCCGTCGGCTCCGCTCCTGGAAGGTGGTTCCTCGGAGGGGGGGAAAAGGAGAGATAGAATGACGGCCGTTAGTACTGTCGGTTAAACGGAGGGTAGGAGACCGTTTCCTTCACCGGAGTGTTGGGGCTGAAACGAAGGTGAGGAAAGGGAGGGGAAGGTAGGAGAGGAGAAGAAACAGCCAGGTCAGGGTGGAGGGTGATTCCGTGTCAGGACGTGGGGGAGGGGTTCTTATTTACAGACGTGAAGGTGTCGCTCTCACACGTATATACACAGTGCTCGGTGAAACGTGGAAGGGAGGGACTCTATTATACAAGGGTGATATTTACAGGCTATACTCTACAAACGCTCGTACCGTCTACTATTCTACACACACGCAGAACTGGTACTCACTTGGCCCGCCGCAACTCCGTCCTTGAGTTGCGGCCGCTCTCCAGCGTCCTCCTCTGGAATCCACCAGTCCTCCGTCCAGACCTCGTCTCCTGGTTCGGGTTCGTCTCTCTTCTCCGGGGGTTCGTCGCACGCCGTCTCCTGCCACGAGTCTTCCTGCTTGAACGCGGTGTTGTCTGTTCTTCCTGCTTTTCTGTGGTCCGCCTCCGGAAAGGGGAAGGAACTTCCGGGGTCGCGGGGATGTTCTTCCTGTGGGTTCTGCGTTGTGATTGGTTCCTGTAGGAAAAAAGAAAGGGGTGGAGTCCTGGTTGTTTTGGTTGTCCGGGCAACAGGGAATGGTGGTGGTGATCGGGCGGGGAGCCGTGGTATCGGCGCTGGCGGCGCCGTGGTCCCATCACATCCCCTTCCCCTAGCTGTCCTTCTTGATCGGGGAGGCTGACAAGGATAACGGGAAAGATAGTCGGCGTTTGCTTGGTCAGCGCCTTTCCTGTGCATTGTACAGAACCTGAAGGGCTGCAGGGAAAGGAACCAACGCAGGACTCTCTCGTTGTGTCCTTTGTTACGAGCCATCCATTCCAGCGGGGCATGGTCGGTATACAGAATGAATTCTCTGCCCTCGAGATAATAACGGAGGCTGTCCACAGCCCATTTGATGGCTAGGGCCTCCTTCTCCACTACGGCGTAGTTCTTTTCCCGAGGGAACAGTTTTCTGCTCAAATACAGGATGGGACGTTCGTCTCCATTGGGGTCTTTCTGTGACAGGACAGCCCCTAGACCCTGTTCGGAGGCGTCTGTCTGAAGAATGAATGGCTGTGTGTAGTCTGGGCTGATGAGAACGGGACTAGATAGTAAGATGTCTTTTAAATGTTGGAAGGCATCCAATATGGAGGGGTGAGGGTGTCTTAGGGCCTCTTCGGTCTTTATGGACTTCTTCAAGAGGTCTGTGAGGGGGGCTGCTATTTGTGAAAACCGGGGAATAAAGCGTCTATAGTACCCGAGAAGGCCCAGGAAGGCCCGTAACTCTTTCTGGGTCTGGGGAAAAGGTATGGAGTGGATAGCGGTGATTTTGTTACTTTGAGGGCGTATCATCCCTTCACCCAACAGATAACCCAAATATTTTACAGTCTGAGCGGCCAATGTGGTTTTTAACGGGTTGATCGTGAATCCGTAGGACCCCAGGGAGTGGATTACTCTTTTCAGGTGACATAAGTGCTGATCCCAATCATCACTATATATGATTATGTCATCCAGATAAGCCCCGGCGTAGGGACCGTGGGGTTGTAACACTAAATTCATGGCACGTTGGAACGTGGCTGGGGCCCCGTGAAGCCCAAAGGGCATCACTGTGAATTGATATAGGCCTTCTGGAGTGGAGAAGGCTGTTTTCTTTTTATCTTCAGGACGTAAGGGGATCTGCCAATAACCTTTGCATAGGTCGAGCGTACTGATGAATTTGGCCCTACCGATGCGCTCAATCATTTCATCAACCCGAGGTAATGGGTATGTGTCAAAGGAGGAGATTTTGTTAACCTCTCTAAAATCAATACAAAAACGGACTGATCCGTCGGGTTTTGGTACCAGTACGATCGGGGAGTTCCAATCGCTGCTGGAGGGTTCGATGATCCCCATGTGGAGCATCTGGGTTACCTCGTCCCGGATTACGGGTCGTCGAGCCTCAGGAAGCCGATAAGGCCGCTGACGTACCGTTTTCCCAGGTTCAGTGATAATGGCATGCTCGACGACTGAAGTAAGGCCAGGAGAGGAGGAAAATACCTGCTGTAAGGGCTGTAGGGTGGATCGAAGTTCCTGTTTCTGTTGATCACGGAGGTCGGAATCTATACAGACCTCGTAGGGGAGTTCCCGGTCAGGGCAGCTGTTCAAGAGGACAGGACGAGGACCCACCCATTCCTTCAGTAGGTTCACATGGAATATCTGTGTGATACGTCGGATAGGGTCGAGCTCAATTTCATATGTCACTGGCGTGACCTGTCTCAGGATAGGAAAGGGACCTTGCCACTGCCCGAGCAGTTTGTGGTCGGATGAGGGCATCAGGAGAAGGACCAATTGACCAGGAAGAAAGGAGCGAGGTTTGGTGCGTTTGTCGTATTGTTGTTTTTGTCTTGCCTGGGCTGTTACCAGATTTTGGCGTACGATGTCTCTAATCTGTCCTAGATGAGTTCTGAGGTTCTGTATGTACTCGGGTAGGGGTCTGGTACGGTCGGGTTCCGCCTCCCAGGCCTCCCTGGCCATGTCCAGGAGGGTCCGTGGTGGTCGACCATATAGAAGTTCATAAGGGGAATACCCGGTACTACTTTGGACTTTGCAGCGGATGGCAAAGAGGGCTAGGGGCAGCATTTCCTCCCATCGCTTGCTCTCTAGGGCCAGGAGTTTTTTTAGGGTGGTTTTTAGAGTGGCGTTATAACGCTCCACCAGGCCGTCGGTTTGGGGGTGATAGGCTGATGTTCTGATTTGTTTCACGCCCAATTGGGAGCATACCTGTTTCATGAGGGATGAGACAAAGGGGGTTCCCTGGTCAGTAAGTATCTCCCTAGGGAAACCTACCCGGGAAAAAACGGAGATCAAGGCTTTAGCGATATTCTGGCTGGTAGGCTGGCGGAGCGGTATAGCTTCAGGGAAACGGGTGGCGTAGTCCACTAGCACTAACGCGTACCGACACCCGCTTCGGGAGGGGAGCATCGGACCAATAATATCCATCCCTACTCTACTGAAGGGGACGTCTATCAGAGGTAGGGGCTGTAGAGGAACCCTAGGCGGTCGATACCGGCTGTTCTTCTGACAAATGGGGCAGGCTCGACAGTAGTGCTTGACTTGCTGGTGGACGCCTGGCCAATAGAACTTTTCCAGGATGGCCTGTCCTGTCTTTTCATCGCTGAAGTGGCCCCCCAGCAGATGGCTGTGGGCGAGAAACAACACCTTGTCACGGAAGGGTCCTGGGATTACCAACTGGGGTGGTTGTTGGGGTCCCCCTTTTCTATATAATAGCCCGTTCTTTTTGTAAAAGTGGGGACCTACATGTAACGGATCTTCTTGGTCCAGGGCCCTTCCCCAGGCTTCCTGCAAAACGGGGTCTTCCTGCTGAGCAGCCCGAAATTCTTGGTCGATTTCCCAAGGATGTTCCTCTACTCTCACCGGTAAGGCTGTAGTGTAGCTCCTTTTCTCTTTTTTCTTTTGGGTTTTTGTTTTGTGTATCCGGGCAGGTGTTGCTCCAGCGTGGGAAGGGCTGCTGGAGAAAGGGGCCTCAGACCACCACTTCTCTAAGCTGTCGGTGGTGTCATGGAGAAGGCGAGGAAGACCAGGATAATCGCTGCCCAGAATGACTTGTTCGGGTAGGGAAGGAACAAGCCCCACCGTCAGGGCACTTCCGGGATCCAGGGGATGTTGTACTTGGATTCTGGCCGTCGGGTACACCTTTGTGTCTCCGTGCACACACTGGATGGCCACTGTGCCGGTCAGGGGTCCTACCGGGTGGGGTAGCTCTTGCGGCCGGAGCACGCTCTGTCTGCATCCGGAATCAGCAAGGGCCAACACCGGGTGTCCGTCTATTCGTACCGGCCGACGAAAAGTAGGAGGAGAGGTCTCAGCGAGACATACATAGTTCCTGGCTACTCCCACCTCCATTGGCTCCTCTTTCTGTGGGCATACCCGGGCGATGTGTCCGTAACCCCCGCAGTTGTAGCACTGGGGGCCCGGTGGTGGGAGTCTGGACATCACCGGGTAAGGAAACAGAGGGGGAGGATCAGGTTTTCTGGCCAGGAAAGGACGGGGCCCTCGTGTGTGTCCATGCGCTTGCGGTCGGTGACTGTGTTCTTCCTTGGGCTTCTGCATGTCTTGGGCGCGGCTGTATGCGCTGGCAATTTCTATGGCGTTCTCCAGGGTCAGACGTGCATGCTGACGGACCCACTTTTGGGTGGCAGGATGGAGCGAAGCCAGGAACTGCTCCAGATATATTTTAGAGAGTATGTCTTCTTTAGTGGCGGTAGAGGACTTCAGCCACCGATCAGCCAGGTCTTTAATCCGATAGGAGAGGGCCCTGGGCGTCTCCTGTGGTCCCTCTTTGACTTGGCGGAGCCGCACCCGATAGGTCTCGTCATCGATGCCTAGTCTCTCGAGGATACAGGTTTTGATATCCGCATAGGGGGTTAGTCCTTGTACGTTAGCCTGTTGGAAGGCCGCCTGTAGCTCGCCAGTCAATAACGGCCCCAGATAATGGCCCCAGCGATCGTGAGGCCAGGCAGCGGCTTGAGCCAGCCGTTCGAAATTTGTAAAAAAGTAATCCGGGTCCTCACCCGGTACATATTTTTGGAGCACCACCGAAGGAAGGGAGGTGGTGGGTCGTTGTTGGCCTAGGACGTCGGTGAGCTTCCCCAAAGCCTGGTCCTGAGCGGTGCCCTGGCCCTTTAGGACATCATGTAACTGGCCTCTGTCTTCTTCGGCCGTTTTCAGGAACACCTCCATCATTTTCCCCAGTTGTTCCTGGGTGTCTGCCAGCTTCTGCACCGCGGCCTCCATGCTTCCGGTTGATCCCACTTCTGACACCACCTGTGAGCGTGGGGTGGGAGCGGACCGGAATAACAAGCGTGGAGGCCGTATGTAGGAGGCTATCTCGTAGCCGCAGTTTATTATTTTACAGTATCTCAATGGTAGGGCACAGGGGTAAAGAGAGTCTTAACGAAACACAGGTTCCCGGTTTCCAGGTGAAGTCTTCCGCGCTGAGCGTCCAGGGGCAGTTGTTGGTCTTGACTGAAGTCGAAGATGGACGTGGAAGCAGCCGTCGGCTCCGCTCCTGGAAGGTGGTTCCTCGGAGGGGGGGAAAAGGAGAGATAGAATGACGGCCGTTAGTACTGTCGGTTAAACGGAGGGTAGGAGACCGTTTCCTTCACCGGAGTGTTGGGGCTGAAACGAAGGTGAGGAAAGGGAGGGGAAGGTAGGAGAGGAGAAGAAACAGCCAGGTCAGGGTGGAGGGTGATTCCGTGTCAGGACGTGGGGGAGGGGTTCTTATTTACAGACGTGAAGGTGTCGCTCTCACACGTATATACACAGTGCTCGGTGAAACGTGGAAGGGAGGGACTCTATTATACAAGGGTGATATTTACAGGCTATACTCTACAAACGCTCGTACCGTCTACTATTCTACACACACGCAGAACTGGTACTCACTTGGCCCGCCGCAACTCCGTCCTTGAGTTGCGGCCGCTCTCCAGCGTCCTCCTCTGGAATCCACCAGTCCTCCGTCCAGACCTCGTCTCCTGGTTCGGGTTCGTCTCTCTTCTCCGGGGGTTCGTCGCACGCCGTCTCCTGCCACGAGTCTTCCTGCTTGAACGCGGTGTTGTCTGTTCTTCCTGCTTTTCTGTGGTCCGCCTCCGGAAAGGGGAAGGAACTTCCGGGGTCGCGGGGATGTTCTTCCTGTGGGTTCTGCGTTGTGATTGGTTCCTGTAGGAAAAAAGAAAGGGGTGGAGTCCTGGTTGTTTTGGTTGTCCGGGCAACAGGGAATGGTGGTGGTGATCGGGCGGGGAGCCGTGGTATCGGCGCTGGCGGCGCCGTGGTCCCATCACAGGGCTTTTAGGCAAAAGCTTAACAGTTTGTTGTACTTGATGAATACACAATGTCAAAGTACAGCAAAACACAATAGACACCTTTACAGAATCAATACACACAAGTTTGAAGTGTATAAGGTGTTTCGAAGTGTCGAAGGTGTTTCGATCCAGCAAACCATTACGTGGATCATCATCAGGACATAGATAATATGCCTAAGGATAAGAAGCCTCAATTGCCTATGGAAGAGAAAGGGAAGGAAAATACAGATTTGCAGAAATTAGGACGTGTAACAATGGGTTCAAGAGATAAGAATGGAGTATGGCAACGCTGCATGCATATCCAGACTAGGACACGTGTGCCTCATTTGCGAAAGTGGGCAACACGGTAGTGCAGGAAGGATGTGACAAGTTAACCACGTGAAGGCCAATAACGGAGTGGGCAGGGTGCAGGCTGGTGATATTCATACTGGCTGTAAGGGTCTAATGCTGGTGATGGAAGTGCATGACAATAATACGGAACAATGGTTCAATCAGCCAGGCAAGAGTTAGTACGCTTAATAGGCCAGAACCAGGAAGCCAGGTTGAACAATAATTCAATTACAAGCTATGTCATTGTGGCTGATTACAGCCGAACAAAGCAGTATCTTCTCAAGGATACAGTGAGTGCGATTGGAAAGACATGCAGGTAACAAAGAAATTGGTGGTAGTTACAATTAGCATTAGCATCCAGTGACATGGGCAAGACGCAACCGGGTAAAACTAAGAGAGGACATAGTGAGTGTGAAAGAGAAAGCATGCTGGAAATGAGATTAAAAACATGAAAGTGACGGCAGTTAAAGGTAACATCAAATGGCATTGACAATCAGCAATAACAGCACAATTCTTTACATTGGCAAAAACAAATACATTTATGCATAATGGTAGCGATAATAATGTTTGCCAAAAGATAGACGTCAATTAAAACTGTAATTAGTGAACTGAACTGTTCGTACTGAAAGTATTGACCGCAAATAATAAAACTTGAGAAACCATGGTAGTGGCGTGATAGTAAGTGAACTGGCCATGTTGGGGCTTACCAAGTAAGGGGCTCAAGGCAGAGATTTTGGGAAAGTGTAGCCACGGGGATTGAGGAAGGTCCGGTAATTTTGGTTGCCTGGCGGGGCAACTCTGTGAAACTAGAGTGCACAAGGCTTTCCCTGCGGAGGAATGGAAGGGTTAGCCTTATAACCTAAAACTATGAAGTGCCCGTAAAGCGCATGAGACAGCGCACTTACCGAATGGGTTAACAGTCACCTTGGGAAGTCAGAGCCGGCGCGGTGGCCTGGGGGAGAAGGGGAGGAGGAGTCAATAAGTATTGTGTACATGCCCGAATTAGCAAGACCGTGCGGGGCTTAAAACACTTACCGGTCTCGTGGAAGGCACAGAGGCTCGATAGCGGGTTCTGTTTGGTAAAGTTACTATGAGTGAAACTGGAAGTGGCTATTTAGGAGGCGGGGCACACATTCCAATTGGACATGGTAGTCAGGTGGACCTAATAGGGAGTGAAGATGGACTAAAATACTAAGAATAGAAGAGGGACTAATAGTGAGGTGAGTCAGAGAGCCATCTTGGGTAGTGAATAGAGGTGATGTATGGTAGTGACATAGTAGCAATCAATTAAATGGAATCCTTACTAAGCGCTCTGTGTGTGCTTTAGTTTTGGGTTCTAGTAGGGTTTCATGGTCTTTTCATTGCGTACCGCACAAGGCGGCGCGGGTATCCTCTGCAGGTGAGTTTGGTGCACAATGTTTTTGCCTCAATAAAGTAATCAGTTTTGAGCTAGCAATTTCTCCTGATCCTAAGGAATTGTCAGAAGGGGAGACTGTCTCTAAGTGCCCAGGGATGGTTGCTGTTGTAGCTTAGTAATGTGTTGCGTTCTGTAGGCTTACGGATTAGTCCAGTTATTAGAATTCCATCAGCGTGTTTGATAAGTAGATCTAGAAAAGGAATAGATGTCCTATTGTGGGTTAAGGTAAATCTAAGCACATCACAGTTGTTATTTAGCCAATGGAGGAATGACTCTAATGTCGGCACTTCGCTTCTCCAAATGAGGACAATATTGTCTATGTAACGCTTACATTTGGTGATGCATGTGCGGAAGGGGTTTGTGTCTGGCAGAATGTTGTTGCGTTCAAGTGAATCCATATACAGAATGGCTAGGTTGGGAGCAAAAATAGCACCCATTGAAGTACCTCTTACTTGCTGATAAAATTGATCCTCAAAAAGGAAAAAAATCCTTATAAGGCAAACCTCTAGGAGTTGCATAATGAAGTTAGTGGGGACTGTATGTTCACATACAATGGTTGTATTTCTTCCAACAATAACTGCAAACAGACAGGAGTCGAAGAATTTGTCAGGCGATCTAGGATCTTGTTTTAGCCTCCTTGAAGCTAGTGATGACACATTAGCTTTACTTGTGGAGGACTGCATTGAGGAAGCACGAGGGGTAATGTCATTGGCCATTTCCTCAGAAGGAACTGTTTTATCTATCAATGATTGCTTTGCAGTATAAACAGTATCACAGGAGTAGAGTGCGATTTAGGAGTGAAAACAAACTGCAGTTTTCTCAATCTTCTCATATGAAATACAAAATCCGCTAACACCACACCATTGTAAGCAATTGCAGTTCACTCACATGCTTTGAAATATTTTTGGGAAATTTCCAACTATAATCCTGCTGCACTAGGATATACCTGACTAGTCGAACAACTAAGGTTGCGTAGGAATTGTAGCAAGAAAGAGGACTTCTTTGAGGAATCGGCGGACCTAATGGAACGCCTTAGTGAGAGAGGATACCCTAGAAGTCTGCTCAAGAAGGCACAGAAATGAGCCTGGTTCTGTCACCACGAGTTCCTTTTAGAACCAAAGTCACACAATCGATCTGCCAAGGAAAGGATTGTTTGTGCCACTACATTTTGTACCAGAAGCAGTGAGGTGAAGAAGATTGTCAACCAACATTGGCACCTGGTGGCAGACGAAGTTGGCATCCTTGATCCACCGATGCATGCGTTAAAAAAAGGCAAAAATGTGAGGAACTTTGTGGTAAAATCACTATTACCAAAAAACCCAGAGAGAACCAGACGACCCTATGGAGCATTCCACCCATCCTGGGTCACTACAAGTGTGGGTCATGTAAGTCTTGCCTTCTAACTAAGGAACTCAAACATTGCACCTACAATACTTACGCTCACACAATGAGTTAGCAAACTAACTGCAAGTGATGGAGCGCGCAGGTCACCCGACTATAATTTTATCATATACGTATTGGGCCCATAAATTCAATTCACCATATTTTTTAATCGGGTAACCTTACACTCTACCACCAGTAACCCTGTTCCTTCCTGGTGTATTTCCAATGTACCCGACTTACCAATCCACCGTTACGGGTACCTATGACCACAATGGATCAGGGAGCTAGCTGTAAAAGAAAGGCAGACACAAAAATACCAATCTCATTTATATTCTTTGCACTCATGTAATAACCACAGACTCGAAAAGTTTTAAAACCTTTATCTAGAATTTGTCAGTTTCAGAAAGCATAAGGTTCACAGCAAGTAGACTGTCAATAACTAAAATTATAAAGAGCACATATCCATATAGGAAGTAAATAAGACCAACCATTTAGGACTCTAAAGGAAGGTAAGAACAGGGAACATGCTAGTAAGAATTTTTCAGGAATTTGGACTAGACGTGGAGTGACTAAAGGACGGGGAAAAATAAGGAACATGCCAGAATGTCACAGTATATATTTATATATATATATATCCTGGCAAAAGTGGGCAAAGCACGAGAATTTAATCAGTCTATGGAAACTCGAAAGGTAACATGTAACTATTGGGAAGGTAAAAGTGGAATATGCTAATATTCCAGAGCAAAATCACTTTATTTAGCTAAAGGAAGGTAAAGAAAAAGGAACATCTATATTTCAGGAACTGTATGCAGGAACGTATTTAAAGGATGGGAAAAATTGGAACATGCTAGTAAAACAACTATAATGTATGACTTTTTCATTTATCAGTGCAAAAGGAAAGCATGGAAAATCAATATGCAAGAACACTTCTTTATTAAAGCAAAGAAAATGAATGAAGGATGCAGAATAGGTTCCCCAGTACTATATTTACCTAGAACGGTGTGAAGACCAACCCTGGCCACGGGTCAGTTTAGGACAGGAGAAAGACCCCAAGGAAGGACAGTCGCCAGTAGGCCAGCAGGTGCAGAATGGACACCCCAGGACAGGAAAACCAGATTAGGATCAGGACAGGACCATCAAGGAAAGAACAGCACCTTCAGTTCGGTAGAAACGCCTGCGCTACACCCTCTCTGCAGCTATCAGTCAAAACCCCGATTGGGTAATCGAACTCCACAGCAAAGCGCTCCGCCAGCACTTAAGGTTCTCAAAAACCCCGCTTGGGTCTATGGAAATTACGACAGAGTGCTCCGCAGCTCTCTGTATCAGTCACCTATTGAGTGCGTTGGGTCAGTGACAGGTCAGCTATTCAGACAAGTCGGACAATTTCTCTAGCTAAACCTAGGCTAGTTATACTGTTTTCGGGTCCGTGTACCACCCCCCAAATTTTGCAAGTGTAAGAATCCCCAATTTCGATTGGTCTTCAAGTAGGACAGGTCAAGACACCAACCAGGATTTGACTTCTACAAGCCCCAATTTGCATCTTTTGGGACCGCCTATTGAATTTGGGGTTCCCAGTGTATGTGCTCTACCTAACAATGGTGCACACAGTTTTTATTACAATTGTTTCAAATGCAGTACATCTCGGCTTCGTCCTGCTGGGTCACAGGTCGGTTCTCATGAGCATCTTGACTGTGGCTGCCAGCTGGCTGGGTTCCACTGGTACAAGGTTTTCTTCCCTCTGCCAGGGTGACATGCGCAGTAGGAAGTTCTAAGATGGGGTTTCATACACCTCCCCGGCCCAAAAGACTCGCCACATGAAAAGTAAAGGAAAACAATTTAGAACATAGAAATAAATGAATACACTGTATACTAGGAATCCCTATATGACTCCCCTTACTTTATACTAACTATAGCATTAATGTTAGTGCAACACGAACAGCAGTGCAAAAGCTGCAAGGCAAGCATCGGCTTGTGAGAACACAAAGCGGCCATCTTTAAACTAGTGCGCAAGCGCAAAGTGTTCCCACCAGAACTGCGAGTACGTCACGTCACGTGAGTGTGACCGACGCATGCGCAGACGAAATTCCTGCTAAGCAGCGGCCATCTTAGTGGCAAGCGTTTTAGGATAAGTAAACACATAGGCAAGCATCACTGGGACACCCAAAATGTCAGAATAAATGGGAAATTAGTGAGACAAACAGATTGATTTAGTTAATTACGGTTATTTGAGGTTCTTGAATACGAGCAAGTCGCTTTACGTGCGAATCCTTGCTCCATCACAAGTTGGCTGGAGTCATCTACGCCAAAGTATGCCCATGTGATTTCCTGTACATAGGGCAAACTGTGCAAAAAGTGAAGTGTCGCATCCTGCAGCACTGCAGCAGGATCCGGTGCATCACACAAAGCACCCCTTTGGTGGACCATTTCACCACCTTTGGACACTCGGCTGAGAGTCTAAGTTGGTGGGTCATATAGAAAGTACAGACCAACCCATGAGGTGCGAATTTTGCCAACAGGATGAATGTCTGCTGATCTTTGACACTGTGAACAGTGGCCTCAATGAGCATGAGGAAATCTCAAGACAAATAGGCATCCTCAATAATGGTTAGATATACCTTACCTGATAACACTATGTTCAATACCCTTGCCTGCTTAGGGGATCCCAGATGCGAACATGGGCCCCCTCTTTCATACACACTTGGTAGGCAGGATATATTCATGTGATCTTTTCGACATTTGATCCCCAGTTTTGTGATATGACTTGAGACTTTTGCGTATGTTCTCCATTATACACAGCTGCTGGGCTGTGTCACTCTCTTAATTATTATTATGTGTGGTGTATATTGGTTTTGTACTTTGTTTTGTAATTACTGTTTCCTTATTGAATTTGTATTTGGACTTTATTGTATCTTGTTGAACAACCGCACTGGGGGGAATCTGTTGTACTATGATGACTTGGTAACTATCCCATTGGGTTGTTAATCCGTTGTCAGTTCCTTTTTACTTTTTCGCATACAGCAGTGCCATATTTATTTATACTTTGTAACTAATAACTGTGTCTTCATCCACATGACACTCACTATGTAGCACCACAATGGGCCGCTATCTACCGTACTTGAAGAACATATCTTGGTACTAATACCATTGGGCTGCAAATCCATCATTTCCATTGTCCAGCACACTCTTTCACAAACATCAGTGCCTCCATTATTCATTTGTTTTTACTACACCAGTGTATTTATTTATTCGTGTCATCCACATGACACTCGATATTCAGTCTTTCCACGCTTTAATTATCTCGAGCGCATCACGCTACCACCTGAGCGCCCGGTTTTGGAACGCGCACGCTGTTTACTTAAAACCGGCTGGAACTGCTGATCACTCTCTCCACCAGCGAGGCCGACGGATGCGGCGCGCTGCAATAAGCTCTGGATATTTTCTCTTCTTTCAAGGTATTTCTGAACCCAAGACATGTGCACCTTTCAATATTTGTCATTTTGAGGCATGCAGTCCTCACTGTCACGCTCAGCGTGAATAATCACTGTACTATTCCCCGCAGATTAATGAAGCACTTGACTCATACCCTTTGATGCCCCCACGCCGCTCCTCCACACAGCGGGTGAGTCTGATAGCGATCGGGGGTCACCTGACCAATAATTTCACCATATAGTTTTCGGGCCCATAAATTTCAATTCACCATATACATTAATCAGGCGACCTCACAAATCTACCACCAGCAACCCTGATTCCTTCCTTTTATTTTTGTGTACCCGACTTACCCATCCACCGTTACGGGTACCTATGACCACAATGGATCAGGGAGCTAGCTGTAAAAGAAAGGCAGGCAAAATACAAACCCAACTTCATAAACTTTGATTTTCATAAAATGACCACGGACAACTGAGAAGTTTTAAAGGTTTTATCTAGAAATCAGTATCTGCGAGTATTAGGCTTACAGTTAAAAGGCAATCAATAATCAAGATGACAAAAAGCACGTAACCATACAAGAAAAGTGTAAGGGCAATCATTAAATTTGTAACTAGAGTGACAGGGAACAGGCTAAGTAGACTTAAACTGAAACTCAAGAATGGACATCTATGAAGGAGCAAGCTTATTTGCATGTACTAAAATTATGCTATTGGGACGTACTTCATGAGAGAGAATTTTAGAAACTTATACACCTATAGAAAGGGTAAAAGGTAGAAACCACTATAATTCTAACGTTATATCATCAACTGTAGTTTTCAGGAGAGAAATATAAAACACATCTAATTCATAAACAGTACGGGGAAGAAGTGTGCTCTAAAAGGTAAGGTAACATAGAAACATACTATGAGAATAAAATGCAATAGGTTTTCATATGGTAGACTGTGGAAAGCATGGAAAATATAACATGTGCAAAGGTATGTCTTTATTGAAGCAAAGACAGAAAATAGAAAGGTGCAGTATAGAGTTCTTAGCCCTATCTATATATTTACCTAGAATGGTGCGAAAACCAACCCTGGCCACGGATCAGTCAAGGACAGGAAATACCCCAAGGAATAGCAGTCATCAATGGGACAGCAGGTGCAGAATGGACACCCCAGGACAGGACAGGAAACCCAGATTAGGATCAGGACAGGACCACCAAGGCACGACCAGCACCCTCAGTTCGGAAGCAACGCCTGCGCTCCACCCTCTCTGCAGCTATCAGTCAGAACCCCGATTGGGTTAGCGAACTCCCCAGCAAAGTGCTCCGCCAGCACTTTAAGGTTTAGTAAAACCTTCAAAAGTCTATGGTCAAATTCGGACAGAGTGCTCCGCAGCACCTCTGTATTCAGTCACCTATTGAGTGCGTTGGGTCAGTGACAGGTCAGCTATTCAGACAAGTCGGACAAATTCTATAGCTAAACCTAGGCTAGATATACTGTTTTCGGGTCAGTGTACCACCCCCCATTGTTGCAAAGTGTCAGAATACACAATTTCGATTGGTCCCAAAGTAGGCTAGGTTAACACACCAATCAGAATTTACTTCTACAAGCTCACATTTGCATTTTTGGGTACCGCCTAGCAAAAGTGGGGTTCTCATGAGACAAGTCAGTGGAATACAATGGATTATTTAAC
Organism: Lissotriton helveticus; assembly: GCF_964261635.1. Lineage (NCBI taxonomy): Eukaryota > Metazoa > Chordata > Amphibia > Caudata > Salamandridae > Lissotriton > Lissotriton helveticus. The sequence goes on along the minus strand of NC_136067.1, from coordinate 928,115,924 downwards.
AAATGTGTCAATTCGGGCACAGACAACTCCGTCCTGCTGGGTCGCAGGTCAGTTTCTCAGGAGCATCTTGTCCGTCTCTGCCAGCTGGCTGAGTTCCACTGTTCAAGGACACTTTTTCTGGCTGCGCGACATGCGCAGAAGGACCTTCCAAACGGTTCTCGGCTCACTCAGACCCCCCAGTTATCACGGTACATGAAAAGTAAGCGAAAACAAATTAAAACATAGAAATAAATGAATAAACTACATAACATGATTGTGTACTTATGAATTATCACTATAAAAAATATACTATGCAATTATTTATTAGTGCAATACACAATAACACGAGAGCATCTGCACAAGCTTCACCATATTATTACACAAGCAGCCATCTTGTGGCTATTACGCATGCGCACCCTTTCCCTCCAAAATCACAACTACGTCACGTCACGTGAGTGTGACTAACGCATGCGCAGAAGCAATCTTCTAAACGGCGGCCATTTTAGAAACACAAATTAATCGTATTAGTAAAACACATAGGCAAGCATCCCTAGGATACATGTATATAGTAAAATAAAGGAAATTAGTAAAACGTACGATTGGATTACAGAGTTATACATGAATCGAGGTTCTTGACTTCAGCAAGTCGCGTAATGTGCGAAATCTTGCTTCATCAATCCCCTCTTTGATGATATTTACTAGCATCACAAATACAAATGGAACCAGATGCCAACTTTTCACACTTTATGCATCTCAATCTCTTCCAACAAGCGATTCAATTTCTCTTTCACATCTTTATCAGGGTGAGAATTTTTCACCTTTTTGTAAATCTGATTATTCATTTCTTCCAATTCAATCTCATCCACACCCGTTTCACACCCCATCTATCCACCGTGTACTTCTTTGTGTGTTTGCGACATTTGCAACAGACGAATATGAGGAAAAGGATGAGACCTATCACTCCAATTGGCATCAGTACCTTAAACAATAAACTTCTACCTAAATTGGCAAACCAATGACCTACATTGGAGAGACCATCTACAAGTCTCTTCCAGGCACTGTCAACCTCCAGTGGTTTGAGTTCCTTTTCCAAATTAGTAATGTTTTTCACATATCTTTTGATCTGTACACTTTTGTCCGGAATGTAAGTGCAACAATGTTGCGCCTTCAGCATCCGGCAGACTCCGCCCTCTTTTGCTAATAAGGTGTCTAGCGCAAGTCTGTTTTGCAAAACCATTGATCTGATCGCAACCATTTCGGTATTGACCAGCAGAAATCCATGAGCTGTGTCAGTAGACAACACATCCACTATTGTGGATCATTTGCAAATTCTGTGAGTGTTCAGAACCACTTCCACTCCAGGTATCAGTGCACTAAAAATACTACCCATTATTTCACCTACGCTTTCTCTTCTACTACGCACTAAGCCATTAGTGTTTTCATTGCTTCCAGCAATTTCCTTCACATGGTATATTTTCGGGAAAATAATGCCAAAGTAGCAGCTTCCATACCAGTGATCCGGCAATTTGAAATAAGCCTTGTTTCCGCATATATAATAAATTCCGGGAAACACAGGTTCTGACCCATTTTTGAAACCCCAACCTCCAATTACCTTGTAATTGTGTTCACATTGACTGGAACCAATGAAAATGTTATTATAATAACTAGTCTTCTCGCGATGAAGACAAAGTTTCCCTTTCCTTTCGAAATCCAGCAACAAAGCAGGACCACTCCCACCATTTGAGGTGCCTTCCATATTTTCAGCCCATTTAGGAGTTTTCTGTCTCTTGTCATTTGCCTTTCTTTGGAAACTCTCCCTTCTTTTCTCTGCCATGTTCAAAAATATTTTTTCTTGTTCATGTAAAGAACAGGTCAAGTTATCTCTGTGTGCTTCATTCAAGTCTATAGTACCTATAGTCAGAAAGTATTCTCCCATATAACGTGTAACATCACTTTTAGTATGTACAGGATTCAGATTTCCACGTATAGGAAGTTCAGAAAATATCACGTCTGAATTAGAATAGTAATACTGTAATGGTCCTCTTTTGTAAAATAAACTAGCTAAAATGCTACAGGAAATTCCATAAGTCAGAGGTAGGTGATGATAAGTCACGCCTTCAGCTACAGAAGTAGGTAGCTTCATGCAGACATAGCAGTCTTCTATTTCCATAGTTTCTACATAGTGCACTAAAAGATTAGCAAAAACATTTAACTGTGTCTGGTTTTTAACTCCATGATAATGTAGTCCTTCCTCATCTGATGCTTCTAAGTCTCGTTTTGTTCGTCTGAGTGCTTTTTCACGTCTTTCTACACTTCGTGTTGTCAGTTCTTCAGTGTCAGTAGTCACAGTCTGAGTAGGGTCAATATTAGTATTTTTGCTTACCATAAAAGGAATGAAAACTGTTAGTCCTATCCAAATTATAATCACTATAGCTATACTACATATACATACTTTGCAGCATGTTTTGCAACAACTGCGTCTAGGCCTGCCATTCACGTTTGAATCAGACATTTTCGTTCAGAAGAAGATTTCTCAACCCCTCTCTGTAACTTTGCACAGTTAGCTTACTTTGTGCAACTTCAGGTTAATTCGTCTTCCTCTTCTGTAGACTGATCAGCAATTGGTTCTCCGTCACTTTCGTCAGTTATGTCAAGATCCTCAAAATCTTCCAAAATTAAAAAGGTCCATTCAGGATCTTGGTATTTCTCGTTCAGTCTTTTTATTCGATCACTCCTTCTTTTGGAGCTTTCTCCAGCTTGTTCTGCAATTCGAGGACTTTTTCTTCTTTCTGCAAGTTTTTCTTCTACTGTTTTTATTCTCAGTCTCAGTTTCTTAATAAATCCTGGTTCAATATTTTTCTTTTTCTTGAGTCTTTTTGCTGGCACTGTGATTTGGCTTTCTTCTAATACTCTTTTATTTTCGTTTGTTTGTGGCACTTCTGTCTCTGTCTCTTCCCTTCCTATCTGACTAATCCCAGGTCTTGTATCTATTTATTCTGCCTGGTTAATAAGCTGGCCTGGTTCAGGTGAATTTTGATTTTGGCTTTCGAGTGGCTCTGTTTCTGTGTCCTGAACACGTTCTTCTAATTCTATCTGATCCTGTTCAAGCACTTCGATCTCTTGATTTTCTTCTGCTCGAACTTTTGTACTAGTTCTAGTCTGTCCCTTTTCAATTTCAGGAGTCAGTGGAGGAGTATCGATCACTTGTTCTGTCCCTGTCTGACCTCCCTCTTCGTCCTCAGATTTGATGTGAATCTCAATGATCTGAGGGTCTTCGCCTGTGCCTATCTATTCCTCTCTATTCCACTCTCTATCTTCTTGGTTCCGCTCTCTTGTTCTGATTGGGTCTTCCGTTAGGTCGATTATGGGTATCCAATCATCTTGGCTGGTGCTCGGTTGTTCGTCCTCAGCTACTTCAGGACCGGCGTCTGCAGACCCCTCAGCTGAACAACCTTCAGCTCCAGGTTCCTTGTCCGGAACTACTTTCTGTGTATGGCTGGCATGGATCCACTTGGGAACGCCTGCACACTTCACTGCTGTCGTGGTCACCAGTATTATCTGGCGTTTTTCTCCCCACCTCGGTTCCAGGCAACTCGAACGAGTATGCTTCTTGATTCTAACCCAGTCACCAGGAACCAACTTGTGAACTGGAGTTGTCGGGTTGGCGACGGCGTCTTCCCCAATCTGGCGAGAGATAGAACGCACTTGGTCACCCAGTTGCTTGCAGTATTCAAGTACCAAATCATCAGTAATGCTTAACAGTTTGTATCCTGGTACCCATCCTTGTCTCATCACTCTTCCCATTAGGATTTCATGGGGGCTCAGGCCTGTTTTCCGATCTGGAATACTTCTGAGTCCCATCAGAACAAGAGGCAAGGCAGTAATCCAATTCATGCCAGTAGAATCACACATTTTTGCTAATCTCGATTTTATAGTGCCATTTACTTGCTCGACTACTCCAGAAGCCTCCGGACGATGTGCACAGTGCAGTTTTTGTGTAATTCCAAATGCTTTACAGAGGTGAGCCAATATCTCATTCTGAAAATGTCCGCCTCTATCTGATTCAATCATGACTGGAACCCCGAACCTAGGTATCAATTCTTTCAGTAACAGTTTGGCTACGGTTATGGCATCATTCTGTGTGGCAGGAAAAGCTTCCACCCATTTTGAAACAGGCAGACAATGACAAGGACATACCTTTTTCCCACACAACGAGGCATGGTGATGAAGTCAATCTGAATTCTTACAAAGGGACCCCCTGATCTTCCAATTTTCCCCAGTTCAACTACTGTTCTTTTACCTGCATTGAACTGCTGACATGTTAAGCACCTCTGGCAGAGTGATTCTGCTACCTTCCTGAACTTCGGGTTATACCAGGTCTGCTGAAACACCAGAACCATGGCATCCCTGCCAGTGTGTGAACTGCCATGTATCAATCTTGCCATAGAGGAGAGCAGGTGTCTTGGTAACACAGGCATACCTTTTGGCCCCACAATGACACCATCCTCACTCCTTGGTCGACACCCAAGTTCCTTCCACTTCTCTTTCTCTTCCCAAGGCACAGCATGCTGCCATTCTCTCACTTCATCCCAGGTAGGCACTTCTTCAAATACCATAAGTTGGCAGCTGTTTCCAGTCCCTCCCAGTTTGATATTTATTGACATGCGATCCATAGCACATTGTTTTGCCACTCGATCAGCAAAATCATTTCCCAAAGATACAGCGTCAAGGCCTCTTTTATGGGCAACACATTTGACTACTGCCAATTCTTTTGGTAATTGGATTGCTTCCAGTAAATTTTGTACAATCCTTCCATTCCGAATGGGGGTACCTGATGAAGTCAGGAATTCTCTTTGTAGCCATAATTGGCCAAAGTCATGCACAACCCCATAACAGTACTGACTGTCAGTATACACTGTTATCTTTTTGTCTTTTCCCAATTTGCAAGCTCTTATCAATGCTATCAATTCGGCTACTTGTGCAGACTTTACTCCAAATAAACATGATGCTTCTTTAATGTTGTTCAAAGAGACTACAGCATAAGCAGCGCTTAGGCCTACAAGTTCGTGTCTCATACATGAGCCATCCACAAACCATTGCTCATCATGTACAGGCAAAGGGGTTTGCTTAATGTCTGGGCGGGGTTTAGTACTGAATTCTGTCAGGTTAATGCAGTCATGCTCGTTCTCTCCTTGGTCTTCTACAACCATTGAGTCAGGGAGTAGGGTGGCTGGGTTCAGTATATTACACCGAGTAATAACTACATTTGCAGCACCCACGAGAATCCTCTCGTATTTAGTCAGCCGACTAGGGGTGAGATACTGAGTCTTGGTTCGGGTCAGTAAAATTACAACTGCATGTGGAACATATACAGTTACAGGATGTCCCATTACAATGGATTCACTCTGCTCTAAGCTCGTGCAAGTGGCAGCTACTGCTTTCAGACATCCAGGTAATCCAGCAGCCACTGGATCCAAAGTGGCAGAAAAATATGCCACTGGGCGTCTAATCAACCCATGCTCCTGGGTTATGACTGACAATGCACAATTGTCTCGTGTGTCACAGAACAGGGCAAACTCCTTAGAATAGTCAGGCATTCCTAAAGCAGGGGCTGTACACAGGCAGTCTCGTAATTTAGTGAATGCTGTCAAACTTTCATCATCCCATTCAACTGGGTCCTTTGCTCCTTTCTTGGTCATATTTATCAAAGGCTTAGCTAGGACTGCGAATCCCACAATCCATTGCCTGCAGTAACCTACAACCCCAAGGAACATTCTGATCTCTTTCTGAGTACGGGGTAACTGCATCTTTTGAATTATACTGACTCTCTCTGAAGTGACTTTTCTGATGCCTTTCTCTATTTGGTGCCCCAGATATTTCACTGATTTGGAACAGAACTGCAATTTCTCAGGGGCCACTTTATGTCCCTTTTCACCTAGGTGATTCAGCAAGGCAATGGTGTCAATCACACAATCCCTATGACTTTTAGACGCCACCAAAAGGTCATCTATATATTGCACCAATACGGACTTTCCAGGTAAGACTAAAGTTTCAAGGCACTTTTTCAAGATCTGATTAAAGATAGAGGGGCTTTCTGTGTACCCTTGGGGGACCCTATTCCAAACGTACACGTGACTATTGAAAGCAAATGAGAAAAGAAATTTGCTATCTGGATGTATTGGGATCGAAAAGAATGCATGACATAGGTCAATCACGGTGAACCACTCAGCATCCCAAGGAATTTGGTACAGGATTACTGCGGGGTTCGGGACAATAGGACAGCAAGGAACAACGATCTTGTTTACCTTTCTCAGGTCCTGCACTACTCTGTACTTGCCACTAGGTTTCTTGATTCCAATTATGGGAGAATTACAAGGGCTGCTCATCACTTCTTGTATGATGTTTGCTTCTAACAATTTCTGTATTTCAATGGCAACTCCTGCTCTCACTTCGGCACTCATCCTGTAAGGCTTGGTATTGGGGTAAACTGCCTTTTCTTTCATGGCTATTTGTATGGGATCTACATTTGCCATTAATCCTACATCCTTTCCAGTAAAGTCCCATACTTCTGATTTCACTGTCTTTTGAAGTTCTTCGGGTAAGTCTTGTACAGTCATTCGTTTAATCTCTGAGTCAGGTCTGATTAACATTAACTTGTAGATGCCATCTTCGTCTGGGGTCTGAATTTCAACGCCCTTTGGTGTGCAAAAGATAGTACAGTTCATTTTGCACAACAAATCACGTCCCATTAAGTTTACTGGACTGGTGTCACAAACGACAAATCTATGCATTTCTTTAAAGTTCCCTATTGTAATCTCCATGGGCTCAGTAACTGGGGTACTAATCAATTGATTAGAAACACCTACTACCTGGATTGCTTCTCCCGAGAGGGGTAGGTTTGGAACGTCCGCTGTTCTCACAGTAGAACGGGTAGCACCAGTGTCCAACAGAAAGGTGACATCATTTCCATCAACCTTTCCTTCAATGTATGGCCCTCACTGGTCTACCGGCAAGGAGGCGCCAAGTACACACTCCTTGTCCTCCCCTCTCAGGCCCCGTCAGTACTCGTTGTCACAGAGAAAAGTGTCATTTAACAAATATTGCGAAGTTTCTGCATTTCTGTTCTCATTACCTCCCCAGATTTCTATGTCGTCACCCTGCGGTGACTTTCCCTTAAAATTAGGTTTTGGCGCTCGGGGCACTTGGATTGTTTTTACCTGCTGCTGGGTCTTTCTTGGTCTTTCATTCTGCGTCTGTGGAATTAAATCAGGGTTTTGGGTATTATCATGCTGTAAATACGGACACTCGTCTCGCCAATGTCCAATTTCCCCGCACTGGTGGCAGGGGAATTTCTTTTTAGCTTCTTCTCTACTCATTTTTACTTTGGGCTTTCCCCCACCCCCAGGGCCTTGATTTTGGGTACTCTTACTCAATTTACTTAATTGTTTTTCCTGCTGTTCTGCGAGCTTTACTTGTGCCCACATCACCTTTTCCTTGAGGGCCTTTTTCTTATCTGCCATCTCGTCCTCACAGTATTTTGCATACCGTAGGACCTCGTCTATTTTCTTGGACTGCCAACAGATTTTGTTATCTTTGATCCACTGACAAATTTCAGGTCTTAAACCGTTTACAAACCTGTAAATGAAGTGGGTCATGTCCTTCATCTCGATGTTGTCTATACCACTGTACGTTTTAAACACCTGTAACAGTCTTTCATAAAAGGAGTGCACAGTCTCGTCTCTTTCCTGCGTAGTTCTATCTATTTTTGTCCAATCAGTTTCCTTTGCGGGCACTTTTAGCTTCAAATGTTGAATTACTTGATCACATTTTCTCATCACTTCTTTAGAGGGTCCCCCTTTCCTAGAGTCCCTCGGGTACTCCTCACTAGGCCATGCTATGGCTATTTTACACTCGGTCCATAAGTCTACCGGAACCACGATATCAAAGAACTCATCCAAATCTTTCCACAGGCATTTCTGAACCTTTACAAACCTTTCCACCTGCCTGTACCAGTCCACAGGCTTCTCTCGTAATTTTGGGAAATCATTTGTAAAGGACACAATATCCTGTCTGGACCATGGAACATGTACGTATTTTCCACCTGGCACTTCACGCATAGGACATAACTGCTCTGGTTTATCAGCTTCCTTTAGCACGAACTGAGGAGTCACTTGTTTGGATCTAGCCTCCTCTTTCTTCTTTGCCCACCTGGCTTTCCACCGGTCCACATCTCCCCATTTCTGTAATACTGTCAATAACTCTTTGACATGTGCCTTCTTCCCTGACATGTTCAGGTTTTCCAGATCTTTGTCTGAGAAATCTGCTCTGTACGGTTTTTGCAAAGGTTTTGATTTCGAGATATCTATTCCCATACTAGCTGCAGTGTCAGTTAGTTTTTCATGGAGTACCCTGGCATTTCGAGTAAGGCTCTTGCAGATAAATAACAGCTCTTCTTCTGTGTAGGTATTTAATCGATCTAATCCTACATTTCCTGCCATAAGTTCTTCTATTTCTACTCTCAGTTTGTAGAGATCTAGAGGTTTTGACTGAAGAGTTTGTTTTTCTAATTCTCGACTCCATCTTTCAATTTCTTCAGGAGTTACTACCGTGACACTCTTAGTACCCGAAATTGATTCCATTTGAATCTCCCTCACATTAAAAGGATTATGTCTTTTCTGCATCCTTTTCCCTGGTTCCCTACTGGGCAGATCCATTAGTGAAACCTCAGACTCACACTCACTTGTTAAGTCATCTACAATTAAGGGCTCTGATCTTGGTTGGGCTATAACTGGGGTAATGACTGGAGTTCTTGGACTTCCTTGTCGATCCCCATACAATGGAACCACTGGTCCAATAGTAACCGGAATTGTTAAAGACTCAGGACTTGCATTCAACTGAGAAATCCTCTGAACTATTTCAGCTCTCTGCTTAGCTAGTGCTTCTCGTTCTCTGTCCTCCAATATCCTTTCAACGGAATTGTCATGTAATACTTGTGGGATTACAGTTGGAGCACAACTCGGGGCAGTGGGAGGTGTCTCTCTGGGTCTTTCACCATAACTAGGTCTAGGGTGCAAAGTACCTGTGCCTAGGGATCTGGGTTCTTCCTCATATGGAGGGTTTAGGAACGGTATTCCTGAACCGGATGGTCTTGCCTCACCTTCGTGGGGAGACCTAGAGCAAAAGTCTCTTTCACAGGAGTATCTTGTGTCCCCACTAGCTGGCATTCTTGGATAAATATTCCTCGCATCTACGGGACCTAAACTCTCGGTATAGGGAGGCATGAAGCAACCCCCTCCCACACTGGTAGATCGGGCCTCTTCCTGGGGCGGAGGTCTTCGAGAATTATCCCCCTCACTAGAAGGCCCGTGTCCTTCATTATAAGGAGGTGGACTTCTTAAAAACAGATCATCCAACAATTCATCATCTGACTCTCCAATAGGCACCCAATGTTTACACTTTTCTGTTTTCTTTTCCCCTGCAGGAGGACCAACCACTGGCATCATTGGAAACAGTCCTTCTACAATCATATTCTGTCTCCACTGCTTCATCTTTTTGTCACGGGTCTCTTGTTTCAGTTTCGGATAAAATTTAGTTAACCCTTTATCCATTCGTGGCTTATCCCTTTCAAAAGCTTCAATCTCCAACAATTCTAGTGCTTCATACTGAGTTAATCTAGGTCTGGGATGTAAGTCATTCATTCGGGTTCTCAAATTAAACAAAATTCTGCCATTAAATGTACCGTCTAACGGAAAAGCCAATACTCCGTCATCCTTGGTGTACTCCACCCAATTTTCCAACGATACGCAGGTATGATACCCTTTGTCAAACAGCATGAAAGATGCGGGAGCATTTGGTGGCGGAATGACAACACCTTCTCTGGTTTTAATCGGTTTGTCCTTTTTGAAGTAATTCTTTACTTTCTTTACAAGGGACACTTTTCTTTTGTTTCCGTACATAATGTCGTTTTTAACACCTTTCCACTGATCGTCCTCAAATCCCATATACCGAGGATCAGGTTGAGTATGCGGTCTATACGAATGCCACATACGACTTCTGCGAGCGGCTTTGTTTACAAGTCGCTCCCAATCCTAGTGCGTTTCTTATTTTTCGTGCGACCAATAAAATGCACAAATTCAAATAATTTCAACCAATGGGTGCGCGGCCTTTTGCGAGACAGGTTCTCACGCTTCGGCACTCACCCCTCCTTTACAATTCCAGCTTCGCTGCGCACCCGCTGCGTCTACCAATCCCAGCGCGGCACAGAGTGACGTCAGAGCAGCTTCGCGACTGACTCCCTCCTTTACAAGGTAACGGAAACTTTCTTTCTTTCTAAAGTGCTAGTGCTTGGTTATTTTACAACGAATACACATTCGCCACTGTACTCAAGTGTCTAGACAGAAAAGATTTGTTTCACTGCAAGTAAACTACTTCCATTTACTTTTCACACACTACGGATAGATCTCTTCTGCCTACCCTTCACACAAGCATTGGAGAACCTGCTACTTCCCTAGACTCATCCACCTTTCCGGGATATATCCAAGTCTAAAGTTTCACCAGCGAGCCCCTTTGCTTTCACCCAAGCTCCGATGAACCTGCTAATTTTCCGGTGTGACCCTCACTAGGTTATGCCACAATAGGAATTTTGCCAATGAACCTCGTTGCTAACATTTATTCATAGATACATTCAGAAAAACCCTAGTTAGTGCTTCCAGTTCTACCTAACCTGCACTAACCTTCCTGGAGTAAGTGACCTCAAAGCAAGTGGATTCTCTTCACCACTCGCTTATTCAATTCCCCGGGGATTCCCAACAACATAGAAGACGTTTTACGAACGAATGCATAAATACATATAACAGTATAATAACAAGAATAACAATTTTAAAACATTTCATAATTTTTCAAAGCAAACATTTCAAGTGAGCGATCAAATCACCCGAACTGCCTACCCTCTTAGCAGCAACAAGGTTTGTTACGTAGCAGCATCCAACTTATCTAGCTTAACTAGTCCTGCCTAATTTTAACTAGTCCCTAACCATACCTCTGCTACCAGAAAATTACTGATAGCGATCGGGGGTCACCTGACCAATAATTTCACCATATAGTTTTCGGGCCCATAAATTTCAATTCACCATATACATTAATCAGGCGACCTCACAAATCTACCACCAGCAACCCTGATTCCTTCCTTTTATTTTTGTGTACCCGACTTACCAATCCACCGTTATGGGTACCTATGACCACAATGGATCAGGGAGCTAGCTGTAAAAGAAAGGCAGGCAAAATACAAACCCAACTTCATAAACTTTGATTTTCATAAAATGACCACGGACAACTGAGAAGTTTTAAAGTTTTTATCTAGAAATCAGTATCTGCGAGTATTAGGCTTACAGTTAAAAGGCAATCAATAATCAAGATGACAAAAAGCACGTAACCATACAAGAAAAGTGTAAGGGCAATCATTAAATTTGTAACTAGAGTGACAGGGAACACGCTAAGTAGACTTAAACTGAAACTCAAGAATGGACATCTATGAAGGAGCAAGCTTATTTGCATGTACTAAAATTATGCTATTGGGACGTACTTCATGAGAGAGAATTTTAGAAACTTATACACCTATAGAAAGGGTAAAAGGTAGAAACCACTATAATTCTAACGTTATATCATCAACTGTAGTTTTCAGGAGAGAAATATAAAACACATCTAATTCATAAACAGTACGGGGAAGAATTGTGCTCTAAAAGGTAAGGTAACATAGAAACATACTATGAGAATAAAATGCAATAGGTTTTCATATGGTAGACTGCGGAAAGCATGGAAAATATAACATGTGCAAAGGTATGTCTTTATTGAAGCAAAGACAGAAAATAGAAAGGTGCAGTATAGAGTTCTTAGCCCTATCTATATATTTACCTAGAATGGTGCGAAAACCAACCCTGGCCACGGATCAGTCAAGGACAGGAAATACCCCAAGGAATAGCAGTCATCAATGGGACAGCAGGTGCCGAATGGACACCCCAGGACAGGACAGGAAACCCAGATTAGGATCAGGACAGGACCACCAAGGCACGACCAGCACCCGCAGTTCGGAAGCAACGCCTGCGCTCCACCCTCTCTGCAGCTATCAGTCAGAACCCCGATTGGGTTAGCGAACTCCCCAGCAAAGTGCTCCGCCAGCACTTTAAGGTTTAGTAAAACCTTCAAAAGTCTATGGTCAAATTCGGACAGAGTGCTCCGCAGCACCTCTGTATTCAGTCACCTGTTGAGTGCGTTGGGTCAGTGACAGGTCAGCTATTCAGACAAGTCGGACAAATTCTATAGCTAAACCTAGGCTAGATATACTGTTTTCGGGTCAGTGTACCACCCCCCAATGTTGCAAAGTGTCAGAATCCACAATTTCGAATGGTCCCAAAGTAGGCTAGGTTAACACACCAATCAGAATTTACTTCTACAAGCTCACATTTGCATTTTTGGGTACCGCCTAGCAAGATTGGGGTTCTCATGAGACAAGTCAGTGGAATACAATGGATTATTTAACAAATGTGTCAATTCGGGCACAGACAACTCCGTCCTGCTGGGTCGCAGGTCAGTTTCTCAGGAGCATCTTGTCCGTCTCTGCCAGCTGGCTGAGTTCCACTGTTCAAGGACACTTTTTCTGGCTGCGCGACATGCGCAGAAGGACCTTCCAAACGGTTCTCGGCTCACCCAGACCCCCCAGTTATCACGGTACATGAAAAGTAAGCGAAAACAAATTAAAACATAGAAATAAATGAATAAACTACATAACATGATTGTATACTTATAAATTATCACTATAAAAAATATACTATGCAATTATTTATTAGTGCAATACACAATAACACGAGAGCATCTGCACAAGCTTCACCATATTATTACACAAGCAGCCATCTTGTGGCTATTACGCATGCGCACCCTTTCCCTCCAAAATCACAACTACGTCACGTCACGTGAGTGTGACTAACGCATGCGCAGAAGCAATCTTCTAAACGGCGGCCATTTTAGAAACACAAATTAATCGTATTAGTAAAACACATAGGCAAGCATCCCTAGGATACATGTATATAGTAAAATAAAGGAAATTAGTAAAACGTACGATTGGATTACAGAGTTATACATGAATCGAGGTTCTTGACTTCAGCAAGTCGCGTAATGTGCAAAATCTTGCTTCATCAAGTCTGCCACCCCTTTTTTGGTTGTCTCAAGCGCTATCCACAGGTTTTTCTTTGTCTAATTGTCACATTTTCTGTATGTTTATCTGTAGTACTGGGAAACGTTCCCACATCCTGATGTACCTACAGGATTGATTATTTATTTATTCAAAGCCAATCCAGGATTGATCAACCTTTGGTTACTCACCAGACTTATTACATTGGTGAGCCCTACTTTAATTTATTTATTTATTGTATATGTTGAGGCACTTCATTTAATCTGTTTAGGCACTCACACCAATAGAGTTCCCCACATGGCACAGCCACAATATCTGAAATATCACGGTTATTTTCAGATACCCCATGCCCAAGTCCTGAGGAAGATTCGCAGCTGAGGACTACACTCACCCTTATGCAACAGGGTCGAAACGTCGACACCACCTACACTCTACACATGATCCCCTACACCTGAAACACAGATGAGGTTACACTGTGAAAAGAACAGTTTAACGAATGTACTGTATCTAACTGTGCTTAAAGGGGTAGCCATATCAAAATGGAGACCATTTCAACTTGTACTGGATCCCATATGCCTTAAGTCATTTGAATTTCCTAATGCAATGATAATTGTTTCTTCTTTTTCCTTTTCTACTTTTTCACATGAACACTAAACTTTCACACATCCCCCTCTTTCTGATGATAACTGTGTGGATATACCAGTGTACATCATGTTTTGAATCATTGTTGTGTTTAGAAATAACTCTAATATGATTGAATAAATTTAAGTTATCAGTCGTTTCTGTAGTGGCCTTGAAATATTCTATTGCCTATAATATTATGTGCCTAATTGGATATCTTTACACTCATTTAATGCTAATGTCCTGATTTCGTGCCACGATAGTCTAGGACCATTGTTTTTCTGTACCGACCAATACCCAGGTCCTATGACTTTACTGGGTAACCCCATTTTTTATAATGGTAGTCGAACACCACAGCCATAGATGCAGTTTTTGTCACATACCTTCGAAATAGCACAGGCTCCAGAGGAAACACCTGCTAAAATTATGCACCTACACAAAATATATAAATGCCAAAGTTCCTTAATGAGGCATTCAATTTTCTGAAATGCCTGAAAACAAGAAGAGAGAGCAAGTCTTTATTACATGATAGATGCTCATAGATGCTCATAGCGCATTGTTTTACTTGCATGTGGCAGTTGAAGAGCACCCAAAATGGTGATCGCTCCTGAAGTGACACCTGCCGGAGAAAATTAGAATGTAGAAAAAACACTGCATATCAAAGAAGAATGGTGCTACATCCTCCAGCCATATTCCACCATGAAACCGCTCCTCCGGCAAGCAGCCATCTTAGGTGGTGCGGAAGCCACGCCCCTTTTCGAATACCTTTTGAAAGTGCATCTTTACCTATCAGAAACTCTCTGTACATCAATTTCAAACATGAGTAATTCTTGAACTCTGTCATAGTATTCAATATTAATTTAGGACATTTTCTGGTCCTGTAAACTCTGAAGTTTACTGAAAATGTAGCAACACGTTTTTGTATCCCTTTGTGACTCAGAGTGTTAATAATTATTCAAGGAATTTGAAAATGTTTGATATAGAAACAAGTGTCAGGATGTCTCTGCTGCGATGTTTGTAACTGCCAACAGTAAACTCTGGTCATAAAATTACGTTTTGTGCGATTTTAGATTAAACATGTTTTTATAAAGGCAAACTGGGTCAAGTGTATTTCCTGAAAATGTGCCTTTAACAGAGAGCCAATAATCAATTAATAAATGAATGCGTAATGAAAGAGTTACACACATTATTTTCAGGCACAAGCACATGAGAAAGCAAAATTGCGATGATTCCACATGTTCTATTATTAGTACCAGTATAAACGTAACAATGGTCACATGCAACTTCCTAAATAAGCCTGGCAATCTCACACTGTGTAAAGATTGTATTACACTTCTGGGGAACATAGGCTCCATCCATCCACTTCTTAATCTCCTTTACCGAGGGGTTAAGGTCAATAAACAATTATCCGTGTCACCGATTCCTGCGCTACTTCTTTACTGAACCATGGTTTACATGGTTTGGAATGAATGCGCTGCCAGGATGGTCCCTCGACAGATACATGTGTATCTCCCATGAGTTATTCATCATTTTCAGAAACTGAACGAACTGACCCAGTGCCTTCCATCTGAGAGATGCTAAAGTGAAAGATTAAAATGCTCAAATAAAGGCTTCGTAATGAGCAGTGCCCTTTCTATTCACGAGAATTCAAATAGATGATACAAAATAATGAAACCTATATATGCATACAAGGTAGCACAATTAGAGAGTACATTTGTGACAATTTATATTTTAATTTTGGGATTGTGTCCTGAAATAAAACGTTTGGCACAGGGTAAACGGTCTGTGGGAAAGATGAAGACTATTTGGATGCAAACTATATGTGAAAGGGTGTGTGGCACAAATAAATCAAACATTTAATTAGCTGTCAACAACATTGCATGTCTGGGCACATAGAGCACAAATGGTCAGAGGAGTATTTAGTCTTATTTACTCATTCAGTGCAGCCTAAGTTCTACAAAGATGCACACAATGTGATAATGCTCGGTAGTCTAGCCTAGGCCCTACAAAGATATCCACATTTACGTGACAATACCGTGTAATCCAACCAACGACTGGCAGAGAGCACAACAACAAAGCAAACCACTGATAGAGCGCAGGCTCACCTGCTTGCTTTACCATGCTGACCTGGGCACATGAAATCAACATACACACTTTGAACAGGTAAACCTATGCTAATCAATTTGATTAACCATTCAGGACCTAAACCATTTGACTTACCAATCTTAGTTGCTGGTACCTAAAGTCCAAAGGGATCAAGGGTGTTAGCATAATAGGCAGTATATAAACATTTGCAATCATAAAATAACCACAAACTCGAGAAATGTTTAAACTCTTTATCTATGTAAATCTCTCAAATGTTAAGTTCATTATCAATTTCAATTAAAAATCATGTTCAGAAAATAGGACAATGATTACAGCAAAATATGCAACGATTTGAGAAGAAGAATATCATTAGCATTTGAACATGAGGTGGGTAGAAATAGGGAAACAGTACAATGACAAACCCACATTAATTATAGTTACCTAGAATGGTGTGAAGACCAACCCTGGCCATGGGCTGGGTTAAAGGATAGAACCCCAAAGTGCAGGTGCCAGCAGGAAAGAACAGGTGCAGACCAGAATCGGGACAGGTTACGGACCAGATTGGATCAGGACAGGACCACCACAGGCTAGGACTGGTACCCACAGTTAAAGTTCAAACGCCAGCGTTGTAAACCCTCTCTGCAGTTAACAGTCAAACCCCGATTGGGTTATGGAACTCTTTCCCCGAACCCCGATTGGCTTATCGAATCTTCTGACAGAGTGCGCCGCCAGCACCTCTGCTCTCGATCGCCTATTGTGTGCGTTTGGTCAGTGACAGGTCAGCTATTCGGACAAGTCGGACAATCTATCTAGCTAAGCCTACCTTAGATATACCATTTTCCAGAGCAGTGTACCATTCCCCAATGTTGCAAGTGTGTGAATCCCACAATTTGATTGGTTAATAAATGAGGAGAGGTCATCACACCATATTGATATGAGGTAACTTGCATTTTGTATTCAAATTACGTTCCCTCCCATAACTTTATTTTCCCATGCACTTTTATTCCACCCGGCAGTGAATGTATCAATAAAAAGTACAATGTTTTAACAATTTGTCTAATTCAGCTTTCTCTGGCAGGGTTAAGAGGTCAGCTTCTCAGAGTTTCCACAGTTCATGTCTGATGCTGGCATTGGTTCAGTTCCATTAACTTCAGGAATTTGAGTTTCTCTGCATAGGCGCAGCTCCTCCAAAGATGGAATTCAGTAGTACATATCAGGCCCAAAGTACGATACATGTAAAAATAGAAGAGAAACAATTTTAGAACAAGAAACAAATGAATGCACTGTATACCAGTTATCTCTATTCTATTCCCGTTATTTTATTTTAACTATAGCATTAGTCATTATGCAGAACGAACAACTTAATAAAAGCAATAATGCAAACATTAGCACGTTAACACACAGAGTAGCCATCTTAGTTCTAGTGCGCAGAAGCAAACATTTCCCACCAAGCAGAGAGAATACGTCATGTCACATGAGTATGACAGACGCATGCGCAGAAGAATTCCCGCGTTGCGACGGCCATTTTGGGTAATCGAGTTACGGTTAGTAAAAGCACATAGGCGAGCTTCCCCTAGATACTAGAAATGTCACGTAATGCAATTTATTAAATGAAACATGTTAATTAGTATGTTATAAATTATTTCCAGAGGGCTGCATACAAGCAGGTCGCTTTACATGCGCAACCTTGCTCCATCACCACCATTCTGCAGAAACTCATGAATCTCACAAAAACTGCTATGCACACAGTTTTACGGTGCTACGCTACTTTAACCTTTGTGTTTTTTCAGTGCTAATAGATACATATTACCTACTGGCGGTCGCCAGTAGGTATATATAGTTAGGATTTTTTCTCTATGGGATTTTTGAAAATTCTATGTCTAATAACTTTGGCGTTTGTGGACGGAATTGGCTGAAATTTTCAGGAAAATGGCACATTTTATTTCTGAGCAGCCCTTGAAAATTTGGGGGGGGGTTCGTCAAGGGGGGGCTGAGAAAAAAGGGGGGTCCCAAAACGTGTTTTTAACATTGAGTTTTCCATAGGGCGGTTGGCCTCACTTTTAGCCCGAACGGCTGAATGGATTTGCACGAAACTTGGCAAAATTGTAGGGACTGGTAGCCCGATGTGCCTTTTGTAGGTCTCAATATATGTGCTCCAGTGGATTTTGAGAAATTAACGTTTAAAAAAAGATATATATCTGTAACAGCGGACCTGGCAGCGTCCCAGGACGCGTACTTTACGCGCAACGGAGCTTTGTGAAGCGAAGCTGATTGGTTCTCCGGCGTCTGTCAACATTCCAAAAAGTCCGTAGCGGCCGCCATCTTGTCTCTCGGTAGGATCGAGAGACAAGAGGAGGTCAAAACAAAGGGGGAAATTACTATAAGGGGGCATAGTAGATCCTCGCTGACCCCCTAGGTTTGATGTGGAGGTTTTAAAAGGGCCCCGCGGGGCAAAAAAAAAAAATAATAATAATAATCGAACGGCTGAATGGATTTGCACGAAACTTGGCAAAATATTAGGGACTGGTAGCCCGATGTGCCTTTGCTAGGTCTCAATATATGTGCTCCAGTGGATTTTGAGAAATTAACGTTCAAAAAAAGATATATATCTGTAACAGCGCTCCGCTTCGCGTAACGGAGGTTTGCGAAGCTGATTGGTCATTCTGTCACTGGGCTATAGTTGGGCTACATCTGGCTGATATTTGGGCTACATTTGTTTTTTTGTGTGTCTGGCGGCCATCTTTGGGCTACATTGGGCTACATTGGGCTTCATTGGGCTACATTGGGCTACATTTGGGCTCCAACATATATATAGGCCAATGTAGCCCAATATATATTTTTCAAAGTTAATTTTCGTAAAAACCACTGGAGCATATATCTTGAGACATAGCAAAGGCACATCGGGCTACCAGTCCCTACAATTTTGCCAAGTTTCGTGGAAATCCATTCAGCCGTTCGAGCTAAAAGTGAGTCCAACCGCCCTATGGAAATGAAGGAAATGAATGGGTAATTTGTAATTAGCAAATAGCTAATCGCAAACTAGGAATGGTAAAGAATCGCTATTTATTCCTTAAAGTTCGCTATTTAGGAAATGCAAAAAACTTTGATGATACATATGGCGGTTCATCTCTAACAAGATAAGAAGCATAGGGATACATTTATGATGACTGGCGCATCACCAGGGATGTGTTAGTCATTCTGTGCCGCTGTTCCGTCACCTATGGTGTGCTGCATTTACAATGCGGCGCATCATGGGGCAAAAACAGCACAGATGCGTGATGTATCTGTGCCGTAAAGGTGGCGCATTGCTGGAGTTGTATCGCAAGTGTGATGAAGCTCCAGCAAGGGTCGGGGGTGCCCCTGTCGCAGGGTTTCTGTTCTCACACAGAACTGTGGACAGAGGATTGGAACCTCGGCGAATTAGGGTGTCCCAAAACTCACGTTAGTAATCAAAAACTCCTTAGCAAGCTAGGTACAGTGTCACATTGGATATAACAAACTCTCAATGTTTAGACAATCCAGAATATGAACTTATAGTACCTCAGGATACGTGGAACTCATGAACAGTCGGTCGTTATATATTTCTTAGAAACCAGAACATGGAGTTAAGAAGAACACATGTGTATTTGAAATGTTTATTTACTAATGCCGTCTTCTCAGGCGTAGTATCTTAGATAATACAAGTACACATATTATCAGTAGCAAAATTACCAGCATAGTTACTAGTACATAAAAAGCGAATGGTGATAGTATGTTAACATGCTGTAAATGAATAAGAGTTAGCAACACTTATAAGCAGCCGCGGGCCGTGGAGGGAGTTACGGTGAGGCAGGGAGGCGGGGAGGGGGAGAAGCAGGGTGGAGAATACAAGTACACATATTATCAGTAGCAAAATTACCAGCATAGTTACTAGTACATAAAAAGCGAATGGTGACAGTATGTTAACATGCTGTAAATGAATAAGAGTTAGCAACACTTATAAGCAGCCGCGGGCCGTGGAGGGAGTTACGGTGGGGCAGGGAGGCGGGGAGGGGGAGGGGCAAGGTAGAGAGGGCTCCACCCTGCTTCTCCCCCTCCCCGCCTCCCTGCCTCACCGTAACTCCCTCCACGGCCCGCGGCTGCTTATATCTCACCCTCCCTAATACACATATTATATTATTTGCTAAGAAGGTCTCTTTGTGTTGGTTTAGGGCGTGCCCATACTTTAGTGTCTTAGATTTGAAGGAATCACATCAGCATACACCAGCTCTCTCTTCATGTGAACCGCATCAACTGTTGTGTATGTGTGTTCGGCAAAGCAATATAAAACCCGCCTCATGCCCAGAATTGGCAGAAGTTGCACTTATGTTATGAGTATGAAGTCGTGGAGATCAGACCTCATAACAATTCTGTATCGTGTTGTTCTTGAAACTTTAGCACTCGCTGTACAGATATAGTTTAACAAGCAAAGCGGATAGTAGAGCAATAACATATTATTCTCATGTAAACCACGATGAACTACTAGGTGGAAAGCTAAAGCAACAACTAAGTGTCGTGTGCAGAAGTTGCAAAAAAGGAAAAATGGCGTTTAAACCGGTAATGAGCCCATGCTAACTTAACACGGTGTAAAGATATCCAGGACCTAGATGACACCTCCCCATGATCCGGAAACGAACTGAATAAGATAATAGAAGTGCCATCTCATGAGAGCAGATTGCAAGTTTATATGTGGACGGTCCGCAAGGTAAAGCATTAAAAACTAGGAAAATTTAATGCTAAAGAAAAATAAAACAGCCAAGTACTTTATCGAGTCTTAAGCCAATAGGCAAGGTAAATAATAAAAACTTGACAAATAAGTCAATGAATTGTCAATGAAATGCTAGTACTCAGCATATCAAACATGAAAAAGGTCTATGACATAACTGTGTATGCAAAATAAGCTGCAACAGCCTCCAATAGGAAGTCACCGTCTTCATCCGAAAACAGTTCAGCCATCCAATTTAAAAGCGGAAAAGAACATACGTGCTCTCCCAGCACCGGATCCTTTTTCACCATCAGAGGACAGCTTGGTGGGTTTTCAAGAACGCTCTGTTCCAAGAAAGACTGTGCTGCCGCCAGTAAATTCCAGGGACCAAGTAGTCCATGCATCAATGCCACAGCCATAATCTTTTCGCCAGGACAAACCAACTCGTGAGTAATGATAGGAGTCATCAGCTGATTAAAGTCGACGTCAGGAGAAACCGGTCCGCAGAGACACAAATCAATGGCCCAATCGAAATCACAGGTCAGGCAGTGAAATACAGGCTGGACACAGGTGAAGTAGGAGAATCGAAAAGATAATCCATATGCCGTGCTTAATATCGCCAACGGCATTGTGCCATAATATTCTAGCATACGATTGCGGAACAGTGTCAGCAGCTGCAGGGTGGGAGGTTGCATAGGAGGGACATCCATATTTAAAAATGTAAAAAAGCACAAGAGCGTCCGCTGGTAATGCAAGTAAAAATGCCAATCCACGAACCAGAGTGGAGAAAATAGAATGAAAGGAAGCAGGGATGACTCCAAAGATTTTCTCAAATGAAGTCACGAGACCACTGGTAACAACTTTAAAAAAGTGCGCCAGGGTCTTTGTGGAGGATGCGTTAAAGATAGTCGGAACCATCTTGCTGAAATTGAAAGGCAAATCTGAATTAAAAGTATTCCTTTTATCGTAACAGTAAGTGAACGGGTTATTTGCTGCAGAAATGTTCTATTTCCTCCCACACATGAACATAGGGAGTTTTCAATCTGGCCACAAATACCAACCTTGGGACAGATTTCAACGGCATGGCAAGAATAAGAGCTCTTTTGTCTCAGAGAGAGGTGGCCTTGAGTTCGGCCCGTGAAACTTTCGTGCTTCACATAGCGAACACCCGTACAGAGGTGCAGACCCTTTTCAATTAACTCAGAACAATCTTCATTATTGAGCATCAAATAACTACCATTTTCCAACAACTTGAACGTGGGGATGATAGCAGGAACTGGCGTGCCTTGCAACACGCAAGCCATATTTGGTCGGTGTTTGTTGCATGAACCGTGTAACTGTATGTGCCTACACATTAGTGAATGATCTGGCGTCTCAGTGCATTCCTCTCCATTCAGATAAACTTCTTGATCATCTTTGAAACATCTGTATGTGTATGGAAGCGACCAGACCTCATGAAGAAAAGCACTACCTAAAGGTTCATAACGACCTATTGGTATATATTTCATACAATTTGAAAACTTATATAAAGCAAAAGGCAGCGTTATTAAACCGTGGATAAGGCACGTTGCCAAAAAACCCGCAATCCTCTGCTGATGATGTCAGTGAGCATGTCATGAATGATGTAATATGTGACATCATCAGCAGTGGATTACGGGTAATAGTATCTCTAGTTTACTCCCCTATAGCTGTCTTTCTTTTAACATAAGTGTCTGTTTCCTTCCCTTATACTTACTGTTTTTGGTTCGCTTCTGGTTCGCGTACCGGCGAGCGAACTGGGAAGCGAACTAAGAGAAATAGAGGTTGGCACAGTTCCAAATATTGTACCAATTTTTTAATAACGGGGAGGTAGTTCTGAAAAGAACTTTTTTTTTTATTGTTTTTGTTGTTTTATATTTTTTTTATTATTTTTCGGAACTTTTTTTACTTTTTTTGAATTTTTCTGAACAGTTTTATATTTTTTGGGGTTTTTCTTGGAGGGGGCAATGAAAACGATTCATTGTAAAGGGCTCAACAGGAGCAACAAAACAAAAAAAGAAGTATTTATTATTTTGGGCGTTTCGTACAAACTTGCATATGATAGTCAATAGCTCTGTTGATCAGAGTGATGCTTTTTTCTCCGTAGGAAATGAATCCATCGCAAAATACGCAGATGTGTTTTACTTCACCAAATTTCATTTGTATATTTGGCACCATCTCCCTGCCCTCTGGTCCCGTTACTTCCGGTACAACAGATCTTCTGGCCATAATAGGGAGATTATCTAGGTCGTTCCGAAACTGTGCAGCACTGTAGTTGTTAGGATGCCACCTAGTCATATGGCGATGCATTGTGTAGTTTCCGAAACTGTATTTTTTCTCGGTTCCTCTGGACAGTCTATCTTGACATATAAGGCAAGTTACGTATCTTGCATTTACTTTTTTCTGACCTTTGGGAATTTTAAAAAATTGCCAAATGAAGTTTTCTTTCCGGTGAGACGTCCTGGGCTGCTCAGGCAAAAACTGCCTCTCTTCGTGCTCGTCGTCCTGTTCCTCTTCTTCTTCTTCTTGTTGAATTATAACTTGAGCAGGTGGTCCACTCTTCCTTGGATGTGGTGGAGGTGGTGGGGAAGCACCAGCTGAAGCTACTAAAGAAGCCATTGCTCAGTGATCACAAAGGGTCTTTCTCTCACAATGATGAAAGTCAGAGTGAGGAAAGAAGGAGGGATTTTCATCATTTGGGAAAAACAAGAGTTCTCAACCAATCAAAAGTGTTCATTTTAGATTATATGACCTAGTCTTACATCATTAGGAAACCAAAAGTGAAATGAACCAATGAAAAGTGTTATTACCAAGTCACATGACTTGCTGTGTTTACGTTAAGCGCTTTGCAGGGCCTCCCGGTTTGCTTCCAGAAACCTGCACTTTGCGACTCGCTTCGCGTACCAGTTCGCTAACGTAGCACGTCATATGACGTATCACGCGACAACGTGAAACGTCATGCGGACGGGAGGCGTCACGATGTTGTTTTCTAACGTGGCACTTGCGGTAAAGAAACGTTTAGCGGCTCGCGGTCTATTTCGCGGCATCAAGGTCAGCTAACGGGAAGCTTCTCGATTCGCGAAGCGGGAACGAAGAAAAAATATTTAAAAAAAATTATTCATAAACATATAAAATATATTTTTGGATTTAAAGAAGAATACATTTTACAGCTACAGATATTAGCTGTTAAAAAACCAATGAAATTCACAGAAAAAACCATAGGTTATAGACCATATATAGTTAGGAATTAGCATTTACAAAACCTTGAAAATTCACTGAAAAAACCATAGGTTATAGACCATATATAGTTAGGAATTAGCATTTAGAAAACCTTATTTTACTCACACAAAACCATTGAAATTCCATATATAGTTAGTTGCACTAACTATATATCGCGCACCCGCAATCCACTGCTGATGATGTCACATATTACATCATTCATGACATGGTCAGTGACATCACTGATGACATCACTGATGACATCTCAAATGCCGCCCACCACCCACACAGCGTCCTGAGCGGCGCAGAGATTTACAACGCTCGCGCACTGTTTGTCTCTTACAGAATTTGTTATTATACAGGCATTGACCCTACGCCCTGCCCGTTGAAGCGCAGAGCACTCATATTTGAGTAAGCATATTCCCAAGTCATTCTGAACTTAAGTGTGTCCTTCAGTGTTACATGTATGTTTGTTCTTGTTTGTTGATTTAATGTTATTCACTTACACGTTTGAGTCGGTTGCTGACAAATGTATATAGCACTACCGAGTTACATCTATGCCCTAATTCACTTCACCGTACTTTCAACTGTAATGGAATAGGTTCCGCCCTGTCATTTAATATCCAGCGAGTAGCCTAGGCACCACGTGACAGACCTGTTCCGTGTAGCACAAGTATCTTACACCTAATACTCAAACCCCCCCTGGGTCGTGCTAGCACTGCATGCAACTTGCGTGCACCTACCCTTTGCCATAGATGTTGACTAGTATCACCCCACCTCGGTATTACGTATATCTGGAGAACCATCCACTTCATTTGGCACTATATATCAATTGCACTGAGAGACTGCACGACGTTACAGGAGAGTAAGTCTATCACTCAATACCTGATTGTTCTTTATCCACCCTTCTCTCCTTACAGGTCTCTTTTTTACCCGCCAGCTCACTTATTTTATTGAGCGGCACTCACCACTGGCAATTTTTGCCAGTAGGCACACAGGGGATCAAGGACGGGTGTGCTTTTTAGGGAGCACGCACCCCCTGTCCACCTGTTTTTTCTGGTCCTGACGAATACCGGGCAATAGCCCTTATGGTAGAAACATGTTGACCACTCAACACATATAGAGATCCCTGGGTCGTAACCCTCCCTACCAGGATCTCGCCAGTATTAATTTTAAAACATTGTTCAGTTGCTCTAAAAATAAAACTACTTTTTCTGAGTACAACCAGGACAATTTTTAACATTTTTTTGCACCTACAGCCACAACCCGCTCCACTGTAGTCCAGGTGTTGCAGCACACCTTGGTGTCGCTAGGACGCCAAGGTGGACCCCGATGATGAAGCATGTCACCACTAGGTGGTGAGTGAGGGGTTTCTATCAAAAGGATGAATTTCCTTCTTTTTGCCAAGAACCGGTCCTCCAGATACGTCTGTTCTTCAAAATCATAGTGGATACTCCTCTCTTTGTTTTTGCCATATCTCCTCCCAGGGGAATAGGAGAAGTCTCTAGTTCACTTTTGGGTGAACGAACTCCCTTACTCTCTTCTTTGTTTGGAACATTCCTGGCAGCGCACAGCTGCGAGAGTTTTTTTACCAAGCTCACCACGGTTTCACCACTGAGCATTTTAACCTGTCTTTCACTGTAATCTCTGAGGTACACACCCACAGCCAGGATGGCGGAATATACAGGACTCACGTACTCTACTGATGAGATAGACTCCATCATGAGCGATCTCAGTGTCTTTGCGGACGCCAATATTAGTAACACCATATCCCAAACTTGCGATTGGGAAAAATTGACTGAAATGAAAAGGAACCGTATCAGGACTATCCTACATGGAACAATACTAAAGGAATATGTTACCAACAAAATAGCTCCAAAGGGCCTCTTGGTCACAAACGCTCCACGTATCTTCCTAGATGACCCCGAGTTTAGAAAAGACTGGGCACTCATCGCGTGGCACTGCACCCACGATTGGATCATATTAATTCTGAAAACGGCCATGCGCCTGTCGGAGAAGATCCAAGTGGAGATTCAAGTCACCGAGACACAAATAAAAGCCAGTATCACTGGATACAAAAAAAAGCTAGAAGACTTAAATAAAGAAATAGCCGAATACAGGGAAAACCTTACCCAGCAAAAGGTTCAAAAATTTCAGAAAGACTTGAAGAAATTTTCTTTTGTAAAAATCTACCCATACTCGGACCCTGACTTTAAAAGCACTGGAGTCCCAGACCAGGACTCAGATGCATCAAGTGACACCACCAACAGTTCCCACAATAGCGGTAGTTCCAACAATGGTACCCCCAGAAGAAGACAACAAGGAGGCAATAGAGGGAATTTCCAATGGCCACAATTTAACCATCCACCTCAGTACCCATTCCAGCAACCGCTGATGCACCCTTACCAACACCCTCAACAATACCCAATGTTTGGATGGCAACCACCGTTCCAACAGTTCCCCTTCCAACAAAACCAGTCCCGCCCCCCTTTTCAGAGCAGAGGCAGGCGCGGGAGGGGACGCAACAGACGAGGAAACAATGTCCATTGGGAAGAGGAAGACACAACAGGCAGCGTAACAAGGAGCAAATCGGGAGCCAACAAAGCGGGCCCCAGCACAGCGAGGAGCTAGTTACCAACCTATCTTCACGTACACTGACAACTACAGAAACTACTGTACTAAACAAAGGTCTAGGTTTTGTGCCCACTGCAGCCCTGGACAAATTTAAATTACATTGTGAGCTGGCTGCTTTCTTTCGGAAACTTAAACTGAAAGCATATTTCGAAAAGACTACCACCACTGAATCTGAAGAAATCAAAAATGAAACGGGCCTTAGACTGAGGTCCACCTTCACGCCTCCGCCACACTCAATCCCGGTGGAGATCAACACCTTCGAGCAAGCGGTATTTAATGACGTTGAAGCACTAGCTGTCACCAAACAATACCATAATAACAGCCAAGCTGAGAACAAAGCCATAACCGACTTGAAAAATGACGATTCAATCATAATTAAACCAGCCGACAAGGGCGGGGGGCTGGTAATAGTGAATAAGGCAGACTACGACACCGAATGCCAACGCCTTCTGGGAGACAACACCAACTACAGAAGACTCACAGCCGACCCCACTGACGACCTAAGGGTGGAAATAACCAATATGGTGGAAGCAGCAGAGGCATCAGGCCAAATTTCAAAACAAGAAGCGGACTACCTCTGCAAAACGGAGGGTAAGATCCCCTATTTCTACATTGTCCCCAAGATGCACAAAGGCAAGATCCCACCACCTGGCAGACCAATCGTGTCAGGCATAGGCTCGCTTCTGGAACCCATGTCACGCTTCTGTGATTATTTCCTGAAAACCATTGTTCAAAATACTGCAACCTATCTGAAGGACACAAAAAGCCTACTGACAATGCTGGAAGACATCAGGATTGAACCGGACCACATCCTTGTGAGTCTAGACATAGAGAGCCTGTACACTAACATACCCCAAGACGCCACCATCACAGTACTAAAACAAACACTGGATAACTCCACATGGGACCATACAACACCAACAGAGTTCATTGTAGAATGTGCAACTCTTGCTCTTAAAAGAAACTTCTTTGAACATGATGGAAAGCTATACCTCCAAATAGGTGGGACATCAATGGGTAGTGTCTTTGCTCCCAGCGTAGCGGGCCTCTATGTGTATGACTTCGAGAAAAAATATGTCATTACCCCCAATAACCCTTACAACACCCACATCAAATTTTGGAGGCGGTACATAGATGACGTCTTCACCATCTGGCAAGGACCGCAAGAAACACTAATGGAGTTCATCAGGTGGCTTAACACGTGTGACCCTAACCTGAGGTTCACACATAGTGTGGACAAAGACAAAATGGTCTTCCTTGACATTGAGATCGAAAGAGACACTGACAAGCTCAAGACTAAAACCCACTTTAAGCCCACCGCTAAGAACAACCTGCTGAGATTTGATAGTTTCCATCCTCGCCCCCTGAGGGGAAATTTACCTTACGGCCAGTATCTCAGACTTAGGAGGAACTGCAGCGAGTTGCAGGACTACAAAACACAGGCAGCAGACCTGACGGAGAAACTAACTAACCGAGGATACCCTGAGAAAATCACAAGGAGATGTCAGAAAAGGGCCAGAAATCAGCCAAGACAAGCCCTGCTAGAGGACACACCAAGAACAGAGGAAGAGATTCCACTTACATGCGTGACCACATATAATGCGGTGTCAAACCAGGTCAGTAAAAGTATCAGAAAACATTGGCAAATACTGAACACTGGAAATCACAATTGGGACAAACCACTTTTTTCTTATAAAAAAGCACGGAGCCTAAAAGACACCTTGGTCAACACCAGACCTAGAATGGACATGGTGACAACCGACCAAACCATCACCAACGCTTGGGGCCTTCCCCCAGTGACCGGACATTCCAGATGTGGTGATTGCAGCATCTGTCACCTCACGAACAACACCAAAACTCTGAACCTTGAGGAAGGCAAAATCTGGCAACAAAGATCACACACTAACTGTAACAGCACATTTGTGATCTACCTTATCCGATGTAGCTGTGACAAGCCCTATGTGGGCATGACGACAAGAAAGGTCAAGCAACGAATAGCGGAACATCGTAGCACAATTCGATGCAAAAAAACGAACACCAGGCTCACTGATCACTTTCTCACAGCCCATCACACACCCAACGACATGAGATGGACTGTGATTGAGCAAATCCAACCAGGTCCCAATGCACAAGCACGACTTTTTGAAAAAGAGCAGCGATGGATCTATCGTCTTTCCTCCCATAAAATTGGGCTCAACGACAATATCCCATGGAACTCGGTCCTGAAATGAGACTCTATCCCTATGGTCACCAAGACCAAGAATTAACAACAGAGCTCTGCCACCTGATACTCTTAATATATTCCCAAGCTTTGCTCTACTGAGCGCTTAACTTATTGTTCCTCACACTACTAAATACCATAGCATGAATCACCTTGGCCCCACTGAGCCGCTCTGACGCCCCTGCGTTGGGCTTTTTTCCCACTTGATCCAGCAGTGTTAATTTGTTCATTTATTAAAATTTATTAAAATGTATCACCCTCAGAAACCTTGTAATAAGGCTCCTTTTGACACTGTGGCACCTCACTTACCAGTGATTAGACACAGGTCTCCAGTCCAAACGCAGTGTAAATTATAATGTCCACAACCACTTGCTGCGTAAATAACTGTTTCTACTATGTAAGTCCTGGCGTGAACCCCACGCTTCGTTTTCATTTCTTTCCAGCACTGCGGAGCTACCCCGCGAGCCAACCGACCCTGCTATGTGTAGTTATACAACCTAACCTGCTGGCTGTATCTTCACGGTAGCCTAGCTACCGACAGCACGCCACCGCGTACTGCTAGCCCCGCGTACTGCTAGCCCCGCCCCCTACACGCCCAGGCCGCGCCCAAACCCGGAAGCGGTCGACTCCTCTTTACCGCGTCCAGCTGCTATCGGAATTACTAGCCGAGCAGTGGACGCGAGGAGTAGGTCGACTCTGATCTTACCTGCCTGAAACTGTAAGTAGATTCATGATACCAGGCCCCGGGTACACATCCATGTACCGGGTCCACGAGGGCGCCGCCCACCACCCACACAGCGTCCTGAGCGGCGCAGAGATTTACAACGCTCGCGCACTGTTTGTCTCTTACAGAATTTGTTATTATACAGGCATTGACCCTACGCCCTGCCCGTTGAAGCGCAGAGCACTCATATTTGAGTAAGCATATTCCCAAGTCATTCTGAACTTAAGTGTGTCCGTCAGTGTTACATGTATGTTTGTTCTTGTTTGTTGATTTAATGTTATTCACTTACACGTTTGAGTCGGTTGCTGACAAATGTATATAGCACTACCGAGTTACATCTATGCCCTAATTCACTTCACCGTACTTTCAACTGTAATGGAATAGGTTCCGCCCTGTCATTTAATATCCAGCGAGTAGCCTAGGCACCACGTGACAGACCTGTTCCGTGTAGCACAAGTATCTTACACCTAATACTCAAACCCCCCCTGGGTCGTGCTAGCACTGCATGCAACTTGCGTGCACCTACCCTTTGCCATAGATGTTGACTAGTATCACCCCACCTCGGTATTACGTATATCTGGAGAACCATCCACTTCATTTGGCACTATATATCAATTGCACTGAGAGACTGCACGACGTTACAGGAGAGTAAGTCTATCACTCAATACCTGATTGTTCTTTATCCACCCTTCTCTCCTTACAGGTCTCTTTTTTACCCGCCAGCTCACTTATTTTATTGAGCGGCACTCACCACTGGCAATTTTTGCCAGTAGGCACACAGGGGATCAAGGACGGGTGTGCTTTTTAGGGAGCACGCACCCCCTGTCCACCTGTTTTTTCTGGTCCTGACGAATACCGGGCAATAGCCCTTATGGTAGAAACATGTTGACCACTCAACACATATAGAGATCCCTGGGTCGTAACCCTCCCTACCAGGATCTCGCCAGTATTAATTTTAAAACATTGTTCAGTTGCTCTAAAAATAAAACTACTTTTTCTGAGTACAACCAGGACAATTTTTAACATTTTTTTGCACCTACAGCCACAACCCGCTCCACTGTAGTCCAGGTGTTGCAGCACACCTTGGTGTCGCTAGGACGCCAAGGTGGACCCCGATGATGAAGCATGTCACCACTAGGTGGTGAGTGAGGGGTTTCTATCAAAAGGATGAATTTCCTTCTTTTTGCCAAGAACCGGTCCTCCAGATACGTCTGTTCTTCAAAATCATAGTGGATACTCCTCTCTTTGTTTTTGCCATATCTCCTCCCAGGGGAATAGGAGAAGTCTCTAGTTCACTTTTGGGTGAACGAACTCCCTTACTCTCTTCTTTGTTTGGAACATTCCTGGCAGCGCACAGCTGCGAGAGTTTTTTTACCAAGCTCACCACGGTTTCACCACTGAGCATTTTAACCTGTCTTTCACTGTAATCTCTGAGGTACACACCCACAGCCAGGATGGCGGAATATACAGGACTCACGTACTCTACTGATGAGATAGACTCCATCATGAGCGATCTCAGTGTCTTTGCGGACGCCAATATTAGTAACACCATATCCCAAACTTGCGATTGGGAAAAATTGACTGAAATGAAAAGGAACCGTATCAGGACTATCCTACATGGAACAATACTAAAGGAATATGTTACCAACAAAATAGCTCCAAAGGGCCTCTTGGTCACAAACGCTCCACGTATCTTCCTAGATGACCCCGAGTTTAGAAAAGACTGGGCACTCATCGCGTGGCACTGCACCCACGATTGGATCATATTAATTCTGAAAACGGCCATGCGCCTGTCGGAGAAGATCCAAGTGGAGATTCAAGTCACCGAGACACAAATAAAAGCCAGTATCACTGGATACAAAAAAAAGCTAGAAGACTTAAATAAAGAAATAGCCGAATACAGGGAAAACCTTACCCAGCAAAAGGTTCAAAAATTTCAGAAAGACTTGAAGAAATTTTCTTTTGTAAAAATCTACCCATACTCGGACCCTGACTTTAAAAGCACTGGAGTCCCAGACCAGGACTCAGATGCATCAAGTGACACCACCAACAGTTCCCACAATAGCGGTAGTTCCAACAATGGTACCCCCAGAAGAAGACAACAAGGAGGCAATAGAGGGAATTTCCAATGGCCACAATTTAACCATCCACCTCAGTACCCATTCCAGCAACCGCTGATGCACCCTTACCAACACCCTCAACAATACCCAATGTTTGGATGGCAACCACCGTTCCAACAGTTCCCCTTCCAACAAAACCAGTCCCGCCCCCCTTTTCAGAGCAGAGGCAGGCGCGGGAGGGGACGCAACAGACGAGGAAACAATGTCCATTGGGAAGAGGAAGACACAACAGGCAGCGTAACAAGGAGCAAATCGGGAGCCAACAAAGCGGGCCCCAGCACAGCGAGGAGCTAGTTACCAACCTATCTTCACGTACACTGACAACTACAGAAACTACTGTACTAAACAAAGGTCTAGGTTTTGTGCCCACTGCAGCCCTGGACAAATTTAAATTACATTGTGAGCTGGCTGCTTTCTTTCGGAAACTTAAACTGAAAGCATATTTCGAAAAGACTACCACCACTGAATCTGAAGAAATCAAAAATGAAACGGGCCTTAGACTGAGGTCCACCTTCACGCCTCCGCCACACTCAATCCCGGTGGAGATCAACACCTTCGAGCAAGCGGTATTTAATGACGTTGAAGCACTAGCTGTCACCAAACAATACCATAATAACAGCCAAGCTGAGAACAAAGCCATAACCGACTTGAAAAATGACGATTCAATCATAATTAAACCAGCCGACAAGGGCGGGGGGCTGGTAATAGTGAATAAGGCAGACTACGACACCGAATGCCAACGCCTTCTGGGAGACAACACCAACTACAGAAGACTCACAGCCGACCCCACTGACGACCTAAGGGTGGAAATAACCAATATGGTGGAAGCAGCAGAGGCATCAGGCCAAATTTCAAAACAAGAAGCGGACTACCTCTGCAAAACGGAGGGTAAGATCCCCTATTTCTACATTGTCCCCAAGATGCACAAAGGCAAGATCCCACCACCTGGCAGACCAATCGTGTCAGGCATAGGCTCGCTTCTGGAACCCCTGTCACGCTTCTGTGATTATTTCCTGAAAACCATTGTTCAAAATACTGCAACCTATCTGAAGGACACAAAAAGCCTACTGACAATGCTGGAAGACATCAGGATTGAACCGGACCACATCCTTGTGAGTCTAGACATAGAGAGCCTGTACACTAACATACCCCAAGACGCCACCATCACAGTACTAAAACAAACACTGGATAACTCCACATGGGACCATACAACACCAACAGAGTTCATTGTAGAATGTGCAACTCTTGCTCTTAAAAGAAACTTCTTTGAACATGATGGAAAGCTATACCTCCAAATAGGTGGGACATCAATGGGTAGTGTCTTTGCTCCCAGCGTAGCGGGCCTCTATGTGTATGACTTCGAGAAAAAATATGTCATTACCCCCAATAACCCTTACAACACCCACATCAAATTTTGGAGGCGGTACATAGATGACGTCTTCACCATCTGGCAAGGACCGCAAGAAACACTAATGGAGTTCATCAGGTGGCTTAACACGTGTGACCCTAACCTGAGGTTCACACATAGTGTGGACAAAGACAAAATGGTCTTCCTTGACATTGAGATCGAAAGAGACACTGACAAGCTCAAGACTAAAACCCACTTTAAGCCCACCGCTAAGAACAACCTGCTGAGATTTGATAGTTTCCATCCTCGCCCCCTGAGGGAAAATTTACCTTACGGCCAGTATCTCAGACTTAGGAGGAACTGCAGCGAGTTGCAGGACTACAAAACACAGGCAGCAGACCTGACGGAGAAACTAACTAACCGAGGATACCCTGAGAAAATCACAAGGAGATGTCAGAAAAGGGCCAGAAATCAGCCAAGACAAGCCCTGCTAGAGGACACACCAAGAACAGAGGAAGAGATTCCACTTACATGCGTGACCACATATAATGCGGTGTCAAACCAGGTCAGTAAAAGTATCAGAAAACATTGGCAAATACTGAACACTGGAAATCACAATTGGGACAAACCACTTTTTTCTTATAAAAAAGCACGGAGCCTAAAAGACACCTTGGTCAACACCAGACCTAGAATGGACATGGTGACAACCGACCAAACCATCACCAACGCTTGGGGCCTTCCCCCAGTGACCGGACATTCCAGATGTGGTGATTGCAGCGTCTGTCACCTCACGAACAACACCAAAACTCTGAACCTTGAGGAAGGCAAAATCTGGCAACAAAGATCACACACTAACTGTAACAGCACATTTGTGATCTACCTTATCCGATGTAGCTGTGACAAGCCCTATGTGGGCATGACGACAAGAAAGGTCAAGCAACGAATAGCGGAACATCGTAGCACAATTCGATGCAAAAAAACGAACACCAGGCTCACTGATCACTTTCTCACAGCCCATCACACACCCAACGACATGAGATGGACTGTGATTGAGCAAATCCAACCAGGTCCCAATGCACAAGCACGACTTTTTGAAAAAGAGCAGCGATGGATCTATCGTCTTTCCTCCCATAAAATTGGGCTCAACGACAATATCCCATGGAACTCGGTCCTGAAATGAGACTCTATCCCTATGGTCACCAAGACCAAGAATTAACAACAGAGCTCTGCCACCTGATACTCTTAATATATTCCCAAGCTTTGCTCTACTGAGCGCTTAACTTATTGTTCCTCACACTACTAAATACCATAGCATGAATCACCTTGGCCCCACTGAGCCGCTCTGACGCCCCTGCGTTGGGCTTTTTTCCCACTTGATCCAGCAGTGTTAATTTGTTCATTTATTAAAATTTATTAAAATGTATCACCCTCAGAAACCTTGTAATAAGGCTCCTTTTGACACTGTGGCACCTCACTTACCAGTGATTAGACACAGGTCTCCAGTCCAAACGCAGTGTAAATTATAATGTCCACAACCACTTGCTGCGTAAATAACTGTTTCTACTATGTAAGTCCTGGCGTGAACCCCACGCTTCGTTTTCATTTCTTTCCAGCACTGCGGAGCTACCCCGCGAGCCAACCGACCCTGCTATGTGTAGTTATACAACCTAACCTGCTGGCTGTATCTTCACGGTAGCCTAGCTACCGACAGCACGCCACCGCGTACTGCTAGCCCCGCCCCCTACACGCCCAGGCCGCGCCCAAACCCGGAAGCGGTCGACTCCTCTTTACCGCGTCCAGCTGCTATCGGAATTACTAGCCGAGCAGTGGACGCGAGGAGTAGGTCGACTCTGATCTTACCTGCCTGAAACTGTAAGTAGATTCATGATACCAGGCCCCGGGTACACATCCATGTACCGGGTCCACGAGGGCGCCGCCCACCACCCACACAGCGTCCTGAGCGGCGCAGAGATTTACAACGCTCGCGCACTGTTTGTCTCTTACAGAATTTGTTATTATACAGGCATTGACCCTACGCCCTGCCCGTTGAAGCGCAGAGCACTCATATTTGAGTAAGCATATTCCCAAGTCATTCTGAACTTAAGTGTGTCCTTCAGTGTTACATGTATGTTTGTTCTTGTTTGTTGATTTAATGTTATTCACTTACACGTTTGAGTCGGTTGCTGACAAATGTATATAGCACTACCGAGTTACATCTATGCCCTAATTCACTTCACCGTACTTTCAACTGTAATGGAATAGGTTCCGCCCTGTCATTTAATATCCAGCGAGTAGCCTAGGCACCACGTGACAGACCTGTTCCGTGTAGCACAAGTATCTTACACCTAATACTCAAACCCCCCCTGGGTCGTGCTAGCACTGCATGCAACTTGCGTGCACCTACCCTTTGCCATAGATGTTGACTAGTATCACCCCACCTCGGTATTACGTATATCTGGAGAACCATCCACTTCATTTGGCACTATATATCAATTGCACTGAGAGACTGCACGACGTTACAGGAGAGTAAGTCTATCACTCAATACCTGATTGTTCTTTATCCACCCTTCTCTCCTTACAGGTCTCTTTTTTACCCGCCAGCTCACTTATTTTATTGAGCGGCACTCACCACTGGCAATTTTTGCCAGTAGGCACACAGGG
This sequence comes from Lissotriton helveticus, assembly GCF_964261635.1. Taxonomy (NCBI): domain Eukaryota; kingdom Metazoa; phylum Chordata; class Amphibia; order Caudata; family Salamandridae; genus Lissotriton; species Lissotriton helveticus. Next base: position 928,080,388 of record NC_136067.1, on the reverse strand, counting down.
GATCAAGGACGGGTGTGCTTTTTAGGGAGCACGCACCCCCTGTCCACCTGTTTTTTCTGGTCCTGACGAATACCGGGCAATAGCCCTTATGGTAGAAACATGTTGACCACTCAACACATATAGAGATCCCTGGGTCGTAACCCTCCCTACCAGGATCTCGCCAGTATTAATTTTAAAACATTGTTCAGTTGCTCTAAAAATAAAACTACTTTTTCTGAGTACAACCAGGACAATTTTTAACATTTTTTTGCACCTACAGCCACAACCCGCTCCACTGTAGTCCAGGTGTTGCAGCACACCTTGGTGTCGCTAGGACGCCAAGGTGGACCCCGATGATGAAGCATGTCACCACTAGGTGGTGAGTGAGGGGTTTCTATCAAAAGGATGAATTTCCTTCTTTTTGCCAAGAACCGGTCCTCCAGATACGTCTGTTCTTCAAAATCATAGTGGATACTCCTCTCTTTGTTTTTGCCAGGCTGTGATGGTTCACAGCTTCGCAGAATTGCATCCATTTCGCAGTGGTGTGTTCCCCGCAGCTTGGAGCATGCCGCTTATGTACATCCTCTCGAGGGTGCCCCAGATCTTTAAAAACGCCACTCCACAAGGGATGATTTAACATAATCTTTATTGGTAAAGGCACACAAACAGCCCCAACTGGTGACTCTCCTGACGCGTTTCGGTGCACCTGCACCTTAATCATGGTAAGGGGAGGCAGGTAGCATCCGGACTGGAAACATCACATCATTGTCCCAAAAACGCATACACTCTCCAGTGAGTAGAATGCTGGGAAGTGAAGTCCTTGATACTGCCTTCCGGTAGGTTCCGTGATTGTTACCCCGTATTTTTACTCCCGTTTTATTTACAATGTTCAAAGCTCTCCAATGAGCTTCAGGGCTGCCTCTGTGCCTCAATTTGATAATCCCTCGTGCTGGCAGGCTGTGATGGTTGATAACCTCGCAGAATTGCATCCATTTCGCAGCGGTGTGTTCCCCGCTGCTTGGAGCTTGCCATGTATGTACATCCTTTTGAGGGTGCCCCTTGATCTTTAGAAACGCCACTCCACCAGGGATGATTTAAAACAGCCCCAACTGGTGACTCTCCCGACGCGTTTCGGTGCACCTGCACCTTAATCTTGGGAAGGGGAAGGAATAATATGATGACGGTGTCTATCAGACACCGCCAGCCATATTATGATGGGCGTTCTTAGGTGCCTTTCCGCGGCGGCGATGCCGCCACGGAAAGGCATGCGGTGCAGAGAGCACCGCCCACCGCAATGCTAAAAATGCAGGATGTGCCCGCCACTGTGGCGGGCACAGCCTAATACCCCCGCCCTTATGGCGGGCGGTCCCGAATTCCAACAGGATGGCGGGCGGACCTTCCTAATGACCCCCCAAGTGTGTAAACCGCAGTATAGCAGTAATATACCTGTGCAAAATACATTGTATATAAATAATTAAAATTCTTATTAATGTACTTTTCACATTTTGTAGAAAAAATACATAGCAGTAAAAAATTACATTGTTCGTAGCCCCTTATTCTAAATCATGAGCGGAAAGAACACCATTCTTTAACCATAAAAATACCATATCAAATTTCCAGGCTAAAATTGTATACACATATAAAAATTCTGTACTCTGAAATGCAGGAGCGGATAAAGTGCTAAAATTCATTAAATTCGTGCTAGTCCCTGGACATTGAAAATGGTGTGCAAATTTACTGAAATGCAAATGCATTACTATAGGGCATCCCTATTCGAGTATGTGTTCTTATTTTATTTAGACTCACTCTTGATTTGAGACACTTACCCGTCTAAAATTCTCAGTTCATATGGCAGTGCTGGATTCTAATATTGACTTGTATATTCATTTCATCTTAAGTCCCTCTTACTGGTAACATACCTTCAACCAAACTCTACTCAGTACCGTAACCATAACCCCCTCAGTTCAATGAATCTATTACAGAGAGTTATAATGTTTAAAGTATCGGGGTGGATATAGATCTACTGGCTTGGCAGTATCGGCAGCTGTAAACTAAATAAATAAAGTTACATGAAAGGACCCAAAGGTTAGAATATCCAAAAGGATTCAAACAAACTTTTACTGAAAAATCTGAAAATCTATAGACGTCCAAGGGGAGCTATCTCCACGATTGTCAAATAACTACAGCTATTCCGCCCTCTCTTGCTTAAAAAATGTTGTTTACAGGAAATTATGTAAGCCCTCCCCTGTATTCATACCATTTGGGATCCTTGTGTCTAATAACAAGATGTATTTACATTCCAGCTGCCTGAGATGTCTCTCTCTATTGACTCCCCTTATATTTTTAGGTACGGAATCAATGATGTAATAACTGAGATCATTTAAGTTTTTGTCATGTACCAGTTTGTAATGTCGAGCTACAGGATAGCTCTCGTCCGAGTTCACAATTGCCCTTAAATGTTGGAGAATGAGATTGAAGGCCTGCAATTTAGTGCTGCCTATATACTTAAGCCCACAAGTGCATTGTAGTACATATACCACAAAATCAGTGCGGCTTGTGTATAATCCTTGAATCTTAGTAGGATTAGAATCAAATGCAGAGCAGTATTCGCTAGTATTTACACCAAATTTACATGCTCTGCATGATATGCATTTATGGAACCCTGTTTTGCTTGACAACCAGTTTTTAGAGTTTATTACCTCTGGGCTGGATTTCACCAGGATGTCCCTCAAAGAGGATGCCCTTCTAAAGGTGATAGATGGTACCAATTGGGCTAAAGTAATGTCAGTTCTTAACAACGGCCAATGTTTTTTCAAAATTCCCCTCATTTTTCTTTCTTCCGTGTTGAAAGTGGTAATGAGACTAATTAGTTCTTTATTTTTGGTGGGATTTGGATTATCTTGTAGCTGTCTTTTAATGCCTGCTCCATCCAAACAATCATCTCTGCTATGGCTGTTGGCTTTAACTCTAGAGATTCTAACTCTTTGGAGCAATATCCACGGGCAAGAAATCTCTTATGTGCTTCCGTTTTACATGCCTCTAGGTCTACATCAGAGCTACATATCCGCCGCATTCTAAGGAACTTCCAATAGGGTATACTTTTGATCAAGTGGCCTGGATGTGCACTTTTAGCGTGTAAAATCGCATTCCCCGCAGTGCATTTCCTATGCAATTTTGTGTGTACTGCGTTGTTATTCACATAGATATCAACATCGAGGAATTGTATATTTGTAGTACTTATGGTCGCCGTGAATTTTAGATTAATATCATTCTCATTAATTCTATCAACAAAATTCATGGCTGATTCCTCTGATTATACAAATGTCATCAATAAATCTCCAAAACTGGACTATATTCGAACTGAACATAGATTTGTGTGTCCCCATGAGGACATGCTCCTCCCACCACCCTACTTGTAAACATGCATAGGTTGGGGAGAAGCATTCCCCCATAGCCACACCACATATCAGAGAAAAGAAGACTGGGGCGAGCAAGGGCACGCAAATTACATATTAGCTCTAACACTTGGGTGCTGTAAATCAACCGGTATTTGGTTTCGCCATTAACTTGCATGCAGAACTGCAAACAAAGCACACGCTTATGAGAAGAAGGTGAATAGCACTTAGGACAAGTATGTTACAGCAAAGGAAAATAATTGATCACTTCGTACATCAGGAATGTTTATAAAGATAGCACTTAACTTCTGGCATCTTCAACGAAGTCCTAAAGAAGTAGAGCTGCATCAAATACAAAATGAAAACATTTCATGCCATGAAAAACGAAACTGGCGTCTATGGACGCTGTCATGCTATGCAACAGATTTCAATTGTAAAAACAAATTAGATTTATTGAGCATGTAATAGCCATCCGACTTAAAGGCAATGTTTCATGCCACAAACACAACAAAGCCACATTTGGTACACTGTAACATCTTTTCTCGAGCACCACAGGAGATCACATAAACTCAGTGGTGCCTCTGCCGATTGGGCCATTGCATGGACATATTGCAAGATCAAAACTTCCTCCAGACCCCCGTTTGATTGCAACAACAGCAAATGATGGATGCATCTCAATTTCTCCTTGTATGGGTTGAGCACCTTTATTTCACTGCATATTTAAATATATTTCTGGCCTCCACAATGCTAGTGGAGCTAACAGATGAATGATAGATCCACGACACTGTGTGAGCTGTGACTATCAAATTATTTTCTAGCATGCCAATGTTAACACTCTGCCGGTGAAGCTGATAGAAATGTGAGAGGCGGTAAATTGAAAGTTCAATGATAATGTTTTGTTACATGGAAAGATGTGCCACTATTTGGCAAGCTGTGGTGGTATTGTTCTATTTGAGTTCAGCACCTGTGGCCATAATACACAAAGTGCTCTGGGGGCTCAACAGGCATTTCCGCCCACTTTGCACGCCCCCTTGGGCACTTTGGTATTACAGAAGGCTCTGCAAACGATTGTGCTGCACCTTCTGTAATATTAATATCTCTGGTGCACATAAAGCTCCATCACTATCTTCAAGGGGGTATTCCCTCATTTGCATTGGGTGCGCAAGGGGTCCCATGGATACCCAGACATCCCCTTGCAGGCGGATGCAGTCACTGACTGCAATGGGATCTCCAATCCCCTTCAAAAGTGCAGGCACAGTAAAATACAGTGAAAGGGGGTGGGTAACCCAATATACCCTTGCAGGCTTGGGCAGATAACGTATCTAATGTAAATTGCCTGCAAGGGATTTATTTTACGATCTATTTACCAGCTTTAAGGATCTCTATTGAAAAGAATTTTGGATCCAAACTGTAAACATCAGTTGCTCTATTCAACTCAAGAGTCTAGTTGTTAGAGACAGAACAAAAAACGATGAGTAGCTACCACACTAGCTAAAGCAATAAAGAGAAGCAACACAGGGAGATTATGTATCAAAAATTGTTATTATTGAAGTCATAAGGGTTCTTAATCAGATATAAGAATAAAACAAATGCATAATTCTAATGTACAAGGAATACAATCACTTTTCCAACAGTACATAAGAACAAAGTCCAAACTGTTACATAGGATACTGTGGAAAAGTAAATTTTGCCATGTTATATGTGCCTACGTGTTCCCCATGTTATGTCATATGTGCATGATCGATATGCATGTATTCCCCTCTGATCAATTAAAGACTCAATTACAGTTGTGTCCATCTCTAGTATGTCAGTTTCCAGTTCTCGTGAATACAACGAATATCAGGCCTATGTAAAGCTACGTTGCCACATTTCACAGTGTGCACGTTAATTCATTGAATTATCCCCGTTTCTAGGCCTCAAAAGGGCCCGGACTCAGATTCAGCTCCTGTCTCCTGAACCCTCTCCGAGGAGCGATACAGCCCCCACCTGTATCCCTGACCCTTCACTTACTTCCTGCCTCACAGTGCCCGGCTCGGCCTGGCTCTGCCTGCCAGTCTGCCAAGAGTATGTTATGATTCTAGTTATCAGTCCAGCTCTCCTTCTCTGCATTCCTAAGCTACTGAATCGCATCAATAGTTTCAGTCATGGTCTAGCCTTTACGTCCAAAACAACAACAAGAGCAGACCAGGTCTAGGAATAGTGTGTCACTATACCAATAACTCTGAAACAGTAAGATGCACATGTGTATCAATGTTGTTGGAAGTTGTTGGACACACAAGGCTAGAAAGAAGTCCCATCAGACCACCCAGCTGGTGGAGTTTACGTCATATGGGACTTGCTGATCAGTCATTCCCACACCCAGCCATATAGTGCTGTAGTGGAAAAGAATGTCAGCGATCCAGCCATGATGTTTTGTCATGAAGTGGACTGAATAAAGTGCAGTGCTCGAAGATATTGTGATAAATATAAAAATGGCTACACTGGCCCAGAAAGAACGTACATACTGGAGTCAGTGTGTCAATAGTTAAAAACACGCCAGGTAGAAAAATTACACTACCCTATGGCGTTTGTGAAAATCGGTCGACATGTTTCAGCCTAATGGGCAATTCCCCAGCTTTCTTCAGGACCTCAAGTTTATAATCGCTACTGCCACTAAAACCACATGTGATGTTTAGTGATTAACACTCTAAATAAGTTTACTAATAGACAGGACAAATACATATCTACCAGGAACTTGATACAATTGTGTTTTTGACTAGCCTTTACGTCTCCATGTAAGAGAAATACTGTATTAATGGTCATTTAATATTCCTCAGCACGCACTACGTGTAGAATAATGCATGCACCAGTCTTAATGTCTGTTAGCCTTTGCCCTGATAACTTTTGGATTCTATCAACATGTACTCTAAACAACAGATACTAGATATGCCTGGGTACATGTCGCTCTGACACTCCAGACTTTCGTCTCCTCTTCTAGCACAGAAGTCATAGCCCCCCAGTTCTCCCTGGTAACACGTCATTGTCAGTTTGCGCGCACCACTAGGTTAGAGGTCCCAGCTGCTCAGGTAGCCCCCTCCATGTTTCCGCCCCATTTATGACATATTCTGTTACGTTTGCATCACATGTCTATGTATACGCCCTGTACACACCTCTTGTTACACCCACTTTATGCCTTATCTTTCGCGACTGCTACAAACTCCGCCTACTGCTACGCCCCCTGTATTGAATATAATGTGTTTTGTTTAACTATAAATGTTGTGCACTGTTATTAAAGTTTGCTAGCCATTCTCAGATCCTGCCCCGGCAGCTGCCGGGCCCTGCCATCCCATCCCCATACAGGCTGTCCTGTTCCAGTCCTTTATACTCAATTAAAGCCTGTCAACTCTAGCTACCTCGTATCTTGACTCTTATTTATTGAGCTATCTATTTGTATGAGTATCCTGAAAAATAGTACCGGTAATTAATTATTTATTTACCACATAATGGCGCCCGAACAGGGACTTGCCCTTTCTCCACGCGCCGGAGAAGCCACGCAGGCCCCCTGATCCTCTGCAGCCGTGACGGAACCATACCGTGCACGTGCAGATATTTCTGCTTCAAGTATCCCTCAGGCCCACAGAGGAGACGGAGGTTGCGGTCCAGCGTCCAGACGAGGCGGTGGAGGAACGCGGCGAGTCCCGACCAGAGCCCAAGCCGAGAGTCCAAGGTCCGAGGTATCCGGAGGCCCATCTGTAACTGAAGTCCGAAGTTCGTCCGTCCGTCGTCGTAGCAGTCCAGTCCAGTCCGAGGCCTTCCGTTCTTGCTGCCCGGTGAGTACCGTTGCTGGGGTAGTATCTAGACAGGGTCAATTAATTTGTCTCTGGTCCGTGGGTTTGGGTACACAGATCCAACACGAAGTGTCCACTTAGGTGGATGCGGGTCCTGACGTGTCTCTTTAAGGGACCGGTAAGTTTCGTACTGTTTCAGCAGTGCATCTAGTCTGTTCTAGTAAGTTCTGTTCTCGAGAAATTCATGTGTTTCTGTTCTCAGTATTCCAGGTAGTATTCTGTCCGAATTGTTATTTTAAATGTTATTTCATGTGTTTTCAATGTCGTGGTATGAATGAGTTGTTTTTCAAGTAATCATTGTGTTCATTGTATATAGTATTGTGTATAGACTCCAGCCTAGTTATGCCTCTGTTCTCTAAGTTACGTCAGTTAAAAACTAGAAAAGGTCTGCTCGAGGAAGCAGTTCCTGTCCCGCCTAGGGACAGTCCAGGTCATTTTATGTATCATAAGCATGGCATAAGTGCCATATTATATCTAGACTTATGGGTGGAGTACACCAAGGAATTAGAGGAAAAATGTAGATGGCCCGTATCGGGTACATGGGATGCCGAGTGCATCATGCGAGTAGAAGAAGTATTATGGAAAAAGAAATCCAGACAGTCCCAGAAAGATGCCATCGAGTTATGGCGCAAAGAATCTCACAGGAGAACAGAGAAAGAAATCAGAAAGTCAGAGTTAAGTAGAGAATCCTCAGAAAGAGCCCAAGAAAGGGAATTGATCGAAATAGGTGAACGAGTTAAAGCCGAACAGTCAGACAGACAGAGAAATGCCCTCATTAAGGGTATGTATCCTCTTCTTGCCGAGGGCTTGCCGAAAGCAACCCCGGAAGCACCATGTAATTTTCCGCCGCCATTAGTTCCGATTAAGCTACGTCACAAACCGACCGCAGCTGATATTTTTCTCTCGTCCTATTTGGACGACACAGTCCCAGGATATGCAAATTCTGTTCCGCCAGCTCCTGTAAATAATGTAATTCCTGTTCCTTCAGCCACCGGGGCACCTGTTACAGCACCTGTTACGGTACCCCCGGTCCAGCCTACAGTATAAGTACCCGCTACATCAGTCACTCTGCCAGCACGAAGAGTATCCGTTGACGATTCCAGTTTAGGGGCCGCGGGAGGAGGTCCTCCTGGTACCCCGCCGCCACACAAACGTGTAACATTAGTCGAGTTACATGAACGTGCGTTACAGCGTACGCCCAAATATCAGTCCGTCGCAGATATCAGACGAGCTCTTACCGAATGCCGTTATGATCCAGTACCCGGCGATGATAATATGGTTATATATTCATTGCGTATAAGACGGGTGACCGAGTATTTGGACACCCTACCGAATATGAAAGAAGATCTAGACAGAATATATCGTTTCATCCGTACAGGAGAAGATCCAGAAAGTATTGGCGAAATCATGTCACTAAGGAAAGCTGAGACCCAGCTCATGCTATTAAAGTTTCTAATCAATTGTTTAATAAGGGAACAAGATTGTCCGACTAAAGATCTGACCGAAATGAAAGTTCTGACAAGGTGGAGTGATAATATAGCCGAGGGAAGACACAGGACACTCAGTAGTATAGAAAGTATGTACAAGAAAATTCGTAAGGAAATAATAAGGTTACACGACAATCGTAAAGCAGCACAAGTAAGTGAGAAAGAAGACAACTCTTCTACTGAAGAGGTAGACGACGAGAATCCTTCCAGAATAGCGTATGTAGGTAGAACTAGACTTTCCGACCGACATTCACGTCTAGACTACAAGAAAACTGTTCCTCCTTCAGCACCAGAACAAGGTTCTCTAGAGCAAGTATTTCAAGTTACCGATCACATTCTGAAATCACGAATCGGTTATAGTGAACTTAGTACCATGCATGAACAAGAACTAGCCCGATCAGCAGTTCGATGGATTACTGATTCTACCACTTTTCCAGATGAAATAGTGACACAAATGTTTCTGAAACTGCCCCCAGCCGAGCAGCGACTGGTGGGTATGTATATGATCCAGCACCTCATTACACTGTATGAGGGTCAGCATTCTGATCCAGGTCCGTTACATGATGTTCTGAACGAGTTACTCCAGTATAAATGGAAAGGTTTAGGTACTGATTTAATTAGTGTCATTCTAGAACAGCGCCACAAATATAGAACGTTTCTGAATCCGCATTTCGTTCACGTCTCACCTCCGGAAAGTAAACCATTTTACATAGATAGACAGCATCCGTTACGAGAAGTACACCCAGTTAGGACACCGGATGGTGAAATGCAACGAGTATTTGTTTACACCCCAGTTACCAAGATGGAACTCTTAGAGATGAAGAAATTAATCCCCTGTCATGACAAAGATCCAGCAGGGTTCCACCGTGAATTAAAAGACATGCTCCGTATGGGAGAATATACGTATCCAGATATTATTAAAATGCTAAAAGTCCTGTTGCCCGCAGGGGTATATGAGAAACTCAAGGAAAAGGAATGGGAGGTGGGAGAGAAAAAGATAGATTGGACAGCTCTAGAAGCTAAAGATAATGCACGTGTACCAGGTACCGGTCTTGGAGATAAATGTAAAGAATTACCAGAGTTATTGATTCAGGTTTTGCCTAGGTTATTAGCCACGAAAAAGGAAGACTGGGATGCCATCTCAGCTTGTAAACAGAAACCAGACGAAGATACTAGTGATTTTTATTCTAGATTCGAGAAATGTTTTATCATTAACAGTGGTTTGAGGACAGGTAGCGAGTCATACCCTCATCTTTTTGTTACTAAACTAGTCGAGAATTCAAGCCCACAAGTTAAAAATCGAGTTTTGAAAGTCGAAAGTACTTGGCAAGCTAATACCCCGTCCCAAATGCTCCAGATGCTCCAGTATCACCAGAATAGAATCAGGGAAGAGCAAGAACACGAAAGGAGACGTATGAAAGATACGAAAATGAAAGTACTAGTTGCACAATCTGTTCCACAAGACAGTCAGAAGAGGGGTCCGAATCAAGCCAGTCATCCTGCAGCTCCCGTTAAAGGGACATGCAATTATTGTAAACAGCCAGGTCATTTTATAAACGAGTGTGCAGTTCTGAAACACAACATAGCCACTGGTAAAACTAAAGAAAGACCACGTCCGCCTAGACAAGAACAAGTTTCACAGACTTCTCAGTCACCACAGAATGCACAACAGACAGTTCCAGCACCGCAGCCTATTGCTGCAACACAGCATGTTACACAGCAGATGTACCAGTATGCCCAGTCCAAGTATCCAGAGTATCAGCAGTATTCATGAAACAGCCTAGAGAGGGAGGTAGGCTTGCCTCTCATCGAGATACCTGTAGATCAAGAGGGTCCCTATGTACACAGTCAAGTATTGGGGAAAGACAGAAAGTTTTTGATTGATACAGGGGCAAGTAGGACTACTATCAGTCATGACGAGGTTCCAGGGGCTCCGCTCTCAGGCTCTAAAAATGTTTCCCTTGGATTTTCAGGAAAACCCATTGTTAACGAGATTTCCAAACCAGTTTCTCTAGAAGTTGGTCCATTGTCCCGAACTACTGATTTGTTACTTACGAAGTCATGTCCAGAAAATTTGTTAGGTATTAAAACATTGAAAGAATTAGGTGCAGTAATTTGCTGCTCCCCAGAAGGAATACGTTTGTTTTTACGTGACTTTAAGGGTCACTATGTATTACGCGATTTTGATCCAAGATTGTCCAATGTACCGCAGCATTTATGGGCGCAAGGTCCAACTGATGTTGGTTGTATGCAAATCACACCCCATCGTGTGACCCTCAAGCAAGGTATTGTCCTGCCACGAATCAGACAGTACAGATTGCCACCTGAGGCTGTAGCAGCCTTATCCAAAATTATTGACGAGCTCATTGCTCAAGGAGTGGTTGTAGAAACTGACTCCAATGTATGTAATTCTCCTATCATTCCAGTCATGAAACGTACTGATCCAAATGCACCTCCAGTATATCGATTAGTGATTGACCTTCGAGAACTTAATAAATGTATCATACCCCAGTATCCAGTAGTCCCAGATATTTCATCCTTATTGACAGCTATTGATTCTGAAGCTGTATTTTTTACTGTAATCGACCTCAAGAATGCATTTTTCAGTGTCCCCATTCATCCAGACAGCCAGTACCTTTTCGGTTTTTGTTTAAATGGAAGGAGCTATAAATTCACACGAGCTCCTCAAGGTTTCACAGAAAGTCCTAGCATTTACAGTCAAGCACTTAAAAGACAACTAGACAATATTCACATGCCAACTGACACTGCCCTGCTCCAGTATGTCGATGATCTACTGATCACAGCCCGTTCTGAGCGTGACTGCGAGCAAGCATCACTTACCGTTCTGTATTTCCTAGCCGAGATGGGGCACAAGGTGTCCCCTTCAAAGCTCCAGTTCTGTGTCCAGCAAGTGATCTACTTAGGCCACTTACTGTCCAAGTGGGGTAGGCAGTTGACACCAGACCGTATCCAGTTAATAGCGAGTCTTCCACAGCCCAAGACACAGAAGGAGGTACGTGCTTTTATTGGCCTTACTTCTTATTGCAGACAATGGATTCCTCAGTATGCATTTCTAGCAAAGCCACTGATACAGTTAACGACACAGGAGGCAGCCGTATCGACTGTTCTCCCTTGGACATCTGAACATACACTTAGTTTTAATGAATTAAAGAAAGCCTTATGCCAAGCACCCGTTCTTGCTACACCGAACTACAGTAAGCCTTTTACACTTTTTGTCACAGAACGTAATGGTACTGCATTATCTGTTCTCACACAAGATCAAGCAGGACAATACAAGCCCTGTGCTTATTTTTCAAGCACGTTAGATCCAGTAGCCCAGGCTCTGCCTGCGTGCCTCAAGTCAGTTGCAGCCACAGCTCTAGCTATCAGACAAAGTGATTCCATAGTATTAGGACACTCCCTGACAGTACAAGTTCCACACTCCGTGGAAGTTCTTTTAAACCGAACACAGACCCAGCACTTGACCATTGCACGTTTAACAGGTTATGAACTGACACTGTTCCAGCCACACATAGAAATCAGACGCTGCAACGTTTTAAATCCTGCTACACTGTTACCGTCAGTTACTTCAAATACTGCCACACATGACTGTGTGGAAGTCGTTAACATTATGACTAAGCCAAGACAAGACCTGACAGACATTGCTTTACCTAATCCCGACCTGACACTTTATGTGGACGGTTCATGTATGAGAACTAGTACAGGAGAACTAGTAGCCGCGTATGCAGTGACTACTGAAACTAAAGTTATTGAAACACACCGTATTGACACCCTGTCTGCTCAAGCAGCAGAGCTAGTTGCTCTGACCCAAGCCTGCATACGTGCCAAGGACCTGAAAGTAAACATATATACAGATTCACGTTACGCATTCGGAGTTGTACACGACTTCGGAGTGCTCTGGCAGGAGAGAGGTTTCATGACTTCTCATGGAACCAAGATTCAGCATGGTCTCCTCATTCAAGCTCTGTTAGATGCAATACATTTACCGACAGCTATTGCTATCATGAAGTGCAAAGCACATACGAAAGTTACTGACATCATTTCTCAAGGTAACGATCTAGCAGATCGAACAGCCAAGCTTACAGCTCAGACTCCCGACATTCCAGTTAACACGACACAGACACTCACTCCAGAACAGACTACTTGTATGACAGTTAAGGACCCTACACAAGATGTCATAGACATACAGTTACATGCTACTCCCGAAGAAATCAAGAAATGGTCCGAACAAGGAGGGGTCCAGACAGATCAGGGATGGGTGACGAAGGGAAAAGCCACATGGTTTCTCCCCGACTCTATGGTTCAAGTCATTATCAATACCGCACATAGTCCAGCACATTTAGGAGAAAAAGCTATGTTAGACAGTATCCAGAACCTTTGGTTCAACAAGCATTTACGAGCTGCAGCCAAGCAGAAAGTCCGTACTTGTATGATATGTTGTCAATTCAATCCAGGTAAAAGTGTCCCGGTGGAACAAGGTGGATTCCAGCCTCCTGACCACCCTTTTGAAGTCCTCCAGATGGATTATATTCAGATGGAGCGATGTCGAGGTTTCAAATATGTCCTTGTAGTTGTATGCGCTTTGTCCAGGTGGACAGAAGCATATCCAGTTCCAGATTACACAGCCGCGACCACTGCCAAGCAGTTGGTTCGTGAGTTCTTCCCCCGTTATGGACTCCCTAGGGTCGTGTATTCTGATAACGGCCAGCCATTCTCATCTGAGTTAATGAAACATGTTTCCCTTCTGTTAGGGTACCAGTGGAAGTTCCATTGTGTGCGCCATCCTGAAGCAGCCGGTCTCGTAGAGAGACATAATCAGACCCTGAAAATCCGTATTGCCAAGACATGTAAAGAGAAAGGTGTAGACTGGCTAGTTGCCCTGCCAGTCGCTTTATTCTTTATGCGCATGGTTGCACATTCCAGATCAGGTCTGTCTCCTTATGAGGTCGTATTCGGCCGCCCCCCAAATATGTGGGGTACACCTAGACCCCGCAGTATTACAGATGTTTCCAGTAATATGCTGACAGATTACCTAGCTTCCTTGATGTCTGCCCTACACTCTTGTCGTTCACAGGTTGCCGCCGCATTTCCAGACAATACCGAGGTGAAACCGCATGAAATCGTTCCAGGATGTTTTGTACTTGTGAGGAACTTTGATCGTTCAAGTCCGCTGGAGCCCCGTTGGAAGCAACCTCAACTAGTCCTTCTGACCACCCGCACGGCCGTGAAGTTGGAAGGCCGCAAAGGCTGGGTGCACCTGTCCCACGACAAGAAATTCCATGGATGTCGCATAAAAACATTGGACTGTTCCATTTCTAAGGACTGCCAGAATTCTAAAGACTGCCCTATTTTCAAGGACTGTCCCGCTACAAACTTTGAGTCCAAGCCTCCCCTGTTAGAGGAAACTCCGCAGCAGGAGTATAAAAAGAAGCTCAGGTCTAGTAAAATAAGTCAGCCAGTTTAATTGTCTAAGTCCCCCTCGGGTGAAACGGTTAGACAGGTATCTGACATGTATGAGATAGACCCCCATAGTGAGAGAGTTAGTCAAAACTCTATCCGATGTATCGTTTTTCTAAGTTTTCTATTGTTTCTAAGTTTGATGGTTACCTGCACAAGTTATGCATTTCATTTATGTTTTCCAATTTCTCATGTAAATAAGTTTCCTAATGCTACAGTAGAGCACACGTTTAGTGATCTGCCTCCTCACGAGTTATCCTATCGTCTTGCTATGAGAAATAACACATTCATCAGAATGTTACACTATTCACACCAGACCAGCAATGCTACTAATTGTTGGGTGTGTGGTCGACTTCCCCCTTTCCAGACACCGAAGGGAGTTCTGCCACTCTTTCCTTATCCGTTTTCACATAATGGTTCGTGTGGAGCATGGTCCACGTTAACGTCATCCTCCAATGATATGTCCCTTCTGAATAGAACATGTTTTCCAGACAAGCAAGGTCTCCCCCATAGAACAGGGTTAGATCTAGAAAATGAAGTTTATGATTTAGGTAATTATTCTTCGAATTTTATGGTATTGAATGTTCAGTCTGATACTACTCCAGACTTACCTGCCATTTCGGTACTACCAGTCAAAGGCGAATTATGTGTCAGAAAGAATGGTTCCGCACATGTAGGACATAGTGATTGTACTACTACTGTCGAGTATAGTGACAGTGGGAAATCTATTTTCAAAGCCTCACGTCATTCTTATTTTGTTTGTGGTCAGACCGCATATATTCGTCTGCCCCTCGATTGGGATGGAACCTGTTACATTGCCTTCCTACTGCCACCTGTTTTTCTAGCCCCATCTGATTATCATAGAAACACACATCTAGTACACGTCAGACATAGAAGGGAGATTGAGTCCCCAATTGTCGATCAAACTGAAACTGCTCTAGAACAGTATACAGATTTCAATAAAGGTTTCTTCTTCTTTATAGGACCTATCCAGAATAGTAAGCTAATACGTAGATTAACCAGAACCCTTGAAGCAGTAGTGAATGAGACTACTTCTGCTCTAGGTAACTTAACCGAAGAGCAATCTGCTATGAGATTTGTCGTGCTCCAAAATCGTCTCGTTCTTGACGTCATACTGGCTGATAGAGGAGGAGCATGTAGAGTCATCGGATCTAGTTGCTGCATTTTCATTCCTAATAACGCGCCGTCTGTTTATTCAGCTATAACCAGACTTCATAAAATTGCCCATCAGTTACACCAGAATCCAGGCACCTGGACATGGTCCAGTTGGCTCTGGAGTATTATATCTGCCTGGGGATGGAAAGTATTGTCATTTCTAGGTATTGCAGTAGCGATCATATTCAGTTGCTGCCTCTGTATACAATGTGGCCCTGCGATTTGCGGCATTTGTGCTACCTCTTGTATTCCTAGTCCTAAGTCCCGTTCCAAGACAATTCGAGACGAGCAAATGATGCTATATGAAATGATAGATGGTATCATGAATATAGATGTTTCCTGAGGGAAACGTAGGGCACAAGGAGGGAATGTGGAAAAGTAAATTTTGCCATGTTATATGTGCCTACGTGTTCCCCATGTTATGTCATATGTGCATGATCGATATGCATGTATTCCCCTCTGATCAATTAAAGACTCAATTACAGTTGTGTCCATCTCTAGTATGTCAGTTTCCAGTTCTCGTGAATACAACGAATATCAGGCCTATGTAAAGCTACGTTGCCACATTTCACAGTGTGCACGTTAATTCATTGAATTATCCCCGTTTCTAGGCCTCAAAAGGGCCCGGACTCAGATTCAGCTCCTGTGTCCTGAACCCTCTCCGAGGAGCGATACAGCCCCCACCTGTATCCCTGACCCTTCACTTACTTCCTGCCTCACAGTGCCCGGCTCGGCCTGGCTCTGCCTGCCAGTCTGCCAAGAGTATGTTATGATTCTAGTTATCAGTCCAGCTCTCCTTCTCTGCATTCCTAAGCTACTGAATCGCATCAATAGTTTCAGTCATGGTCTAGCCTTTACGTCTCCATGTAAGAGAAATACTGTATTAATGGTCATTTAATATTCCTCAGCACGCACTACGTGTAGAATAATGCATGCACCAGTCTTAATGTCTGTTAGCCTTTGCCCTGATAACTTTTGGATTCTATCAACATGTACTCTAAACAATAGATACTAGATATGCCTGGGTACATGTCGCTCTGACACTCCAGACTTTCGTCTCCTCTTCTAGCACAGAAGTCATAGCCCCCCAGTTCTCCCTGGTAACACGTCATTGTCAGTTTGCGCGCACCACTAGGTTAGAGGTCCCAGCTGCTCAGGTAGCCCCCTCCATGTTTCCGCCCCATTTATGACATATTCTGTTACGTTTGCATCACATGTCTATGTATACGCCCTGTACACACCTCTTGTTACACCCACTTTATGCCTTATCTTTCGCGACTGCTACAAACTCCGCCTACTGCTACGCCCCCTGTATTGAATATAATGTGTTTTGTTTAACTATAAATGTTGTGCACTGTTATTAAAGTTTGCTAGCCATTCTCAGATCCTGCCCCGGCAGCTGCCGGGCCCTGCCATCCCATCCCCGTACAGGCTGTCCTGTTCCAGTCCTTTATACTCAATTAAAGCCTGTCAACTCTAGCTACCTCGTATCTTGACTCTTATTTATTGAGCTATCTATTTGTATGAGTATCCTGAAAAATAGTACCGGTAATTAATTATTTATTTACCACAATACAATGACTACTACTGGGTTAGAGGTAAGTCACTGAACGCAAGATGTCAGTAGTGCAGGAATGGACGTGGAGGTCGACGTTTTGGTCTTATCAAGATAAATCACAAGACCATCATCAGGACGTATAGTAAAATATGTACCAATGACCCTTGTAAGAGGGACCTGCTTTTGCCAACTATCCAATTTGAATGCTTTTATTTGTAGCAGGTTCTCACTGGAAAACTTTACTGGAATCTCAGGGTTGAGTTAACGAGTCTTAAGATCACCGTTCTTCTCCTGAGAAGGCTCAGAGGTATTTATTTTTCCGCTGTCGAAGTCATGGAAAAAATGTGCTTCACCCGGCAACTTCACTGCTTTCAATAGAGATTATTAAAGCTGGTAAATAGATCATAAAATAAATCCCTTGCAGGCAATTTACATTAGATACAGTAAAACACAGAGCAGCTGTAAGTAGCAACTCTGTTTTTCACCTAAATGCACTGCCTCCAGGGAAGCACGAGTTTGCGGCTGCCATGGGGGAAGCGCATGCATCATAATTGGTCGCGTTTTCATTTTTTACACTGGGCACACTTTTTAAAGATGCTCCCGGTGCAAACAATTAATATGTGCTTAATGTGTAATGTGGCTCCTGTGTGCAAAATGTGTTGAAAATATCATTTCCATTGATGTAGACACTTAAAGGCATATTTATCAAACAGTTGTTTCACGCTTGCACCACGTAATGGGATGCAAGGATGGCGGGACTAAAAAGCTAGATTCATCAAGACACACAAGGCAACCTTGTGTGGCCCAGCATGGCTTGATAAATGTAGAGTAATGCAACGCAGAGCAAATCACTGTGTTGCATTACTCTGCTCCAGGGAGTTATCTATGGGTGCTGCGTGAGTGTTCACGCGCATTCATCCATGGATTTTGACATATTCCTAGATTTACCAAAACAGGTAAACCTGGGAATGCTTCCAAATGCTGCGCCTACCCAAGGGAGGGGAAAGGAGGAGAAATATCTTTATCTGTATTTCTCCTTCTCTGCTTCTGGGGATTGTTTTTTTGTGCAGGAAAGTGTCACTTCCTGCGCAAAACAATCCTGCCTTCAATGCAGACACCCTTGCACCATGGTGCAAGGGTGTCTGCATTGGTGCTAGGCAGCCAAAAGAGCACCAGCGCAAAGAAAGGACAGATATAATGTTAAATATGGTTTTCCCTTTCATGCACCACAGTGCAGTAAGTGGCTTGATGTGATGCTCTGTGTGGAAGTTTGATAAAAAATGCACCTTAGTGAGGCAGGACAAAATATTGCTGCTGCTCACCCATGCCATCAATTGGATTGGATGCATTAGAGGTGTCTTGTTTACAACACGTTATGTCTTCTCTTTGATACACTTTTTTCCTGTGAAGTGTGAGATTAACATAAGAATATTTTATCCTTCTGCAGACCCCTTTGTAATTGGGTTTGACTTGTACTAGGCTCTTCATAATCAATGAACAAAGATTACGCACGATTTTGTAAACTGTATGAACACCAAAGTCATCATATAATAATAATAATCCACATTTGTAAAGCGCAAACAATCACCCGTAAGGGTCTCTAGGCACTGGAGGCCGTTGGGAAGATTAAGCAAGCTATTACCCAGAGTCACATCGTGCTGGGCTAATCTGCCACCGGCACCGGGGATCGAACCGTGATCCCCAGATTCCGAAGTCAGTCGCCCTGGCCGCGGCGCCAAAACAACGACAAGGGCTGAATGAAGAAGTCTGGTGGCTAACAGAAGAAAGCAGTTTAAGCAGCTACCTGAAAGAGAAGATGATTATTTAGATAGGGAGGGTGTCCCAAAGTTTAAGTACCAAGATGGATAAGGAATAGAGGCTTCCCAATTTTGGCTCCTTCAGAAGAGGAAATGTTTTTTAAAGAGGCAGAAAGTCCAAGATAGATAGCATTTGATAACCGGCACTACAGGGAGATAAAAACACCATTCTGGTAGTGATATGATTTAAGATATAGACAGTGTTGTTGCTAGAGGAGGGCCTACTTAGCCCTACTTCTGCGTTCTCTGGAATGGTCAGTTCAGGTTGCAATGTGATATGACCCCGTTTGTGGGGAAAGGGCCTGGCTATTTGCTTGAAAGATCCTACAAAGGAAGAGGAATGGCAGCACTATCACTTACCAACATTTATCGTGGGAAAAGAGGACACATGATCACATGGAGACAGGGTCAAGAGGAAGGGAAAGAGGTATTGGTTGAAGGGATCATATGGAAAGAAGTAGAGGCAGTGTTGTTAATAGACAGTCCAGAAAGCATCATGATTGCACCCATACTGGTGGGGGCGGCACTGGTGCGAGTGCTTTCCTCTAATGAGGCTGCACGAGACAACATATCAGTTTACCAATAATATTATTTATGTAAATAAAACGTTTTTAATAACACACCTAGCCACATGGGCAGTGGAGAGCTTCACAATTAACAATGAATATACCATTGAAGAGAAAATAAAGATACAGCGATGTAGGGAAGAGGAAAGGTTACGTTTCAGTGTAGGCAAGTAGCTGATATGACCTATAGTGGATAGTGTGTTAGTCTTTATTGTACAAAAAAAGAATATATATGTTGACCTTTCAGGAAGGAAAACAAATTAGTATTAGGTGTGATGTCTTTGGCTGCTTTATTCTAAAATTTTGGAGATAGGCTGGATAAAGCTTGTTTCCGCGGAGTGATGAGATCTGCATCCTGTGCACCATTAATGAGTGAGGCTTTGGCTTGAACAATGGCCATGAGAGGGAATACTGCAACAACAACAACAAGGTGATGGATGAAATGCTTGAATTAATCGTACCCACTAGCGATCCCTCTGGCCATTGTTTTTCACCTACCTTGCCAGTCTAGACAATGGCCTGTCAGGTGAGGCCCTCAACCAACCCCAGACATGTTTCACCCTATTCTATCATCAGTAGACTTGAGTCCAATGGCACAGTGAACAGAAGACTCAATTCTTGCCATTCCTGTCACACTTAGGGAGTCATCTGCAGCAACAGAAAGGTGATAAATGGAATGCTTGAATTAATCGCAGACACTGGCAATGTTTTGGGCTGCATTCCAATCCATTGTTTCGCTCTACACATGAGAGGGAATACAGCTGATTTGTGGTAGTAACTAGATAGTAAATCTTTGCTGATATGTAGGTGAGAAAGAGCTAATGCTTGTATTGTGGTTCTGAAGTCAGCAGGGAGTTATGGAGGGCCTGTTTACCGAACAGATGCTGTTGTATGCAGCAATTTGAGTCAGCTTGGACATATGCAATGCAAAGAAGAGGTTTTAATCAATGGGGAAAACTAGAGAAGCACCACAGGGCACTACTGAATGAGATATACCTAATTTTGTCAGTGTTTCTGACCGTTTTTACACTCAGTGGAATGGACGAGGAGAAATTCATTTTCATAGGAGTTCCATTTTAGGGAGAACAAGTCCATCCCCATTATCCGTTCAAAGGCCATTTTTTTCACTGACTCTCCTCTAATTCTATTTTGCCCCTCTTTCTCTTAATTCCCCTTTCATCTACCATCCTCTTTATCTCAAGCACTTGAATCCCTTAAACAAAGCAAACAAGTAAATTAAACCAATATGATTACAATGGGTCTCAATGTGGCACGTAAGATCTCACTACTATTCTGTAGGAAACAATTTCCTACAGAATCACATCCCTTTCCAATTGCCTTTAAGGCACCAGTAGCTTCCAGCTTCTTTAAATCCTTCTTCAAATCAGTGATGTTCCTCATAATTCCTCTTATCTCTTTGCTCTTAACAGGCATTGCTGTACTTTCAACATCTTACAGGCTCCACCTTACTTCACATGCGAAATATCTAACTGACCTAAAGGCAATCATTTTCATATTAATGGCTAACAATGATTCAGCAGTTCTAGTTACTAATTTATCCACTATAGTAGAAAGCATTCTAATCTTCAAATCATTCATTACAACTCCCACCGATAGGATCATTTCTCAAAAAATATCCCATACTATTTCAGATGCACTACTACTACAACATTTTGGCCTACCAGGTAAATTCCCTTAATGCTCCTCTAGCTTTTCTACATGATAAATCTTGGAAAATCACAGTTAAATAGCAAGTACCAGAACAACTTCTTGGTAAAGTAAAATATACATTTGAGTTGCACAAGAAATAAACTCCTTGAATGGCAGGATGCTTTCCTCCCTTTAGCTAGTCAGTGATTTCTCCTAATTCAAACATGTCTTCACACTTATTTTCTAAAGTATCATACTATAACCCATACTTCACGGGTCGTGAGAGACTAGCCTATCTGAATGGAGGGCAGGTTTTTACCAATTGGTATACCTCCTTGGAATATACCAGTGATTATGACACACAAGCCACAGATCTTGCGGAAAAACGGAAACTACGCCAATACCCTACAAAAATGATTACGAGGGCAAAAAAGCGAGCAAGAAATAATCATAGGGACTCCCTACTCGAATCCTATGAAAAAGAAAACAAAGGGGAAGAGAAAAAAACAATATGTATCACTACATTCAACATCGCATCAACCCAAGTTGCGAAATTTGTCAAAAAACATTGACAAATAGTCAATAGTGGCAAACTGAACATACCGACTCCAATGTTTTCCCACAGACGAGCAAAAAACCTAAGAGACATGTTGGTACACACACGCCCAAAACCTTGTAACAGGGGCACCCAACAAACTATGAGTACTCTACCAACTGGCCACCACCCATGTGGCAACTGTAGCGTTTGCCACCTTTACTTACACCACAACAAAAGTGGTTTTCAATACAGGCCAAACATGGGAACTGCGAAAATTCACAAATTGCAATACAGTGGGAGTGGTATACCTCATTACCTGTATTTGCAATTTACACTATGTGGGAATGACCACAAGAAAGGCAAGTACCAGAATTTGCGAACATCGCAGCAACATACGATGCCACAGAGCAAGCACAAAGATGGCAACCCATTTTAATGAGAAATAACATACTCCCAATGACTTACGTTGGGTAATTCTGGAACACATTAAACAATGTGAGAACCTTGAACAAGCTCTCCTGGAAAAGGAACAAAGATGGGTTTTTAAATTACAGACAGACAGGACGGAATGAAAATATACAGTGGGGACAGTTCACGAGATAACCAACCCCCACTAGTGTTTGAGTGACTCTAGAACTGTTCAACTTTAGTAATTTTGGGCTGGTGTATCCTGAGGATAACTTACTATGGTCAGTACCCTCAATATTTTTAAATTGTATGTTCAATTCAGCATCTCATTTGGAGCTTCCTACTATTTAAACCATCCTATCCTTTCTCTTCATCGTTCTGTGGCCCAATCTAAAATGGCACATACAATATGCAAAGGGACAGGGTTCAATTCCCGCTCGGTGCAAACACTGATTTTCTAACAAAGTGTGCACAATATATAACTAACCACGATTGTGACCACTAACACATTTTGGAATAATTACAGAAACATTGGCAAAGGTTTAGTAATAACAAAACGGTGACGATCACGCGCCGAGCAAAACACAACGTTCCAGTCTTTTTTAGTCCATGTTTTTCCTCCCACGTGACCACTGAACCAACCCGAAAACACTCATAACCGATGAGGTATGAGTAGGTTGAATAAGACGGAGGGAAGCTGAGTCAAAGTAAGTGATTCTAAAACCTTTTTTTATAGGGAATACTTCAACAAACGATCTTGCGCTAAACATCAGACACACCAGATTGTGAAATCACCAGAACGAGACCAAATCTGATTCTGCTTTGACATGTAGGAGTTGGCCTAACGGCTAAGGCGCTCGACCTCGGACCTGGGGATCTGGGTTTAAGTCTCGGTAACAACGCCAAAAACTCCTGTGATTCTGGGCAAATCACTTAATCTCCCCGTGTCTAAAATGAAAGTGTGTCCTCATGTAAAGTAACTGGTGCTATGTAAAGCGCTCTGATACCTGATTCGGTTCGGGTCTAGTTCGCGCTATATAAAACTCTGCAAAAAAAAAAAAAATACCCCGGGCTGAGTGAACGTTTACATTAACGAGTCACCGGGTTTTCATAAGTGGTTTTTGAAAAGACTTGGGGGCTCATTAGGATGGCGGACGGAAGAGCCACCGCGGCCCTGGAGTAGGCGGAAAAACCCTTTTCTGTGTCCGCCTGCCGCGGATACTCAGTCCGCCATATCAGGATAGGAAACGTGTCAAATTTCCGTCCGCGTCGGTAAAGCACGCACCGCCGTCGAACTACACATGACCACGCGGCGAACGGAACACATCCGGAGGCTCCGCCGTACGTACTGACGTCTAAGACCGTCCCCCAAATCAAGATGGCGGAAAATACACATAAAACCGCTGCGGAAAAACAACCTGTCTGAACACGGCGGAATCCCCACAGCGAACATAGGTGACATAGCAGAGATACCCACCGCAAGCTGACCACCACCATGGACCCAGCGCTACACGCTTTCCCGATGCTCTTCGCGATCCACCACGTCCTAGTCATGGCCCACCATCGACGCCGACGCAGGTAAGGCACAAACCATTGGCTGCATGGAGGGGAATACCAGCAAGGGCCGTGACGTAGGGAGGGGGAGTGTCATGTTACCGAAACCACTGATGACAAGCAAATAGAAATACACATTTGTAGTACGCAAGCATGAATGACAACGACAAACCACGACACATGATTGACTACCTTTATTGCACATAATAGGGGTATAATCACTGTGTATGCGTGAGCATGGGCAAAGTGTGCACCAGAGCAGCTACATCAGAGGCAGCATGTGAGAGGGCAGAATGCAGTATCAGAGCATCAACAGGGCATCGTGCCCAACAGAGCAGGTACATCATTGGCAGTAAACGAGAGGGCAGAATGCAGTATCAGAACAGCAACAGGGCATTGTGGAGTACAGAGCAGGTACATCAGAGGCAGCACATCAGAGGGCAGAATGCAGTATCAGAACAGCAACAGGGCATTGTGCCCAACAGAGCAGGTACATCAGAGGCAGCACATCAGAGGGCAGAATGCAGTATCAGAACAGCAACAGGGCATTGTGGATTACAGAGCAGGTACATCAGAGGCAGCACATCAGAGGGCAGAATGCAGTATCAGAACAGCAACAGGGCATTGTGCCCAACAGAGCAGGTACATCAGAGGCAGCACATCAGAGGGCAGAATGCAGTATCAGAACAGCAACAGGGCATTGTGGATTACAGAGCAGGTACATCAGAGGCAGCACATCAGAGGGCAGAATGCAGTATCAGAACAGCAACAGGGCATTGTGGAGTACAGAGCAGGTACATCAGAGACAGCACATCTGAGGGCAGAATGCAGTATCAGAACAGCAACAGGGCATTGTGGAGTACAGAGCAGGTACATCAGAGGCAGCATATCAGAGGGCAGAATGCAGTATCAGAACAGCAACAGGGCAATGTGGACTACAGAGCAGGTACATCAGAGGCAGCACATCAGAGGGCAGAATGCAGTATCAGAACAGCAACAGGGCATTGTGGATTACAGAGCAGGTACATCAGAGGCAGCACATCAGAGAACAGCATGCAGTATCAGAACAGCAACAGGGCATTGTGGAGTACAGAGCAGGTACATCAGAGGCAGCACATCAGAGGGCAGAATGCAGTATCAGAACAGCAACAGGGCAATGTGGACTACAGAGCAGGTACATCAGAGGCAGCACATCAGAGGGCAGAATGCAGTATCAGAACAGCAACAGGGCATTGTGGATTACAGAGCAGGTACATCAGAGGCAGCACATCAGAGGGCAGAATGCAGTATCAGAACAGCAACAGGGCATTGTGGAGTACAGAGCAGGTACATCAGAGGCAGCACGTGAGAGGGGCTAGGTGCATCAACAGTCCATAGCACTCAACATGTCCTTAAGAGGCAGCACGTGAGAGGGGCTAAGTGCATCAACAGTCCATAGCACTGAACATGTCCATCAGAGGCAGCATGTGAGAGGGGCTAAGTGCATCAACAGTCCATAGCACTGAACATGTCCATCAGAGGCAGCACATGAGAGGGGCTAAGTGCATCAACAGTCCATAGCACTGAACATGTCCATCAGAGGCAGCACAACAGAGGGCAGAATGCAGTATCAGAACAGCAACAGGGCATTGTGGAGTACAGAGCAGGTACATCAGAGGCAGCACATCAGAGGGCAGAATGCAGTATCCGAACAGCAACAGGGCAATGTAGACTACAGAGCAGGTACATCAGAGGCAGCACATCAGAGGGCAGAATGCAGTATCAGAACAGCAACAGGGCATTGTGGATTACAGAGCAGGTACATCAGAGGCAGCACATCAGAGGGCAGAATGCAGTATCAGAACAGCAACAGGGCATTGTGGAGTACAGAGCAGGTATATCAGAGGCAGCACATCAGAGGGCAGAATGCAGTATCAGAACAGCAACAGGGCAATGTGGACTACAGAGCAGGTACATCAGAGGCAGCACATCAGAGGGCAGAATGCAGTATCAGAACAGCAACAGGGCATTGTGGATTACAGAGCAGGTACATCAGAGGCAGCACATCAGAGGGCAGAATGCAGTATCAGAACAGCAACAGGGCATTGTGGAGTACAGAGCAGGTACATCAGAGGCAGCACGTGAGAGGGGCTAAGTGCATCAACAGTCCATAGCACTCAACATGTCCATCAGAGGCAGCACGTGAGAGGGGCTAAGTGCATCAACAGTCCATAGCACTGAACATGTCCATCAGAGGCAGCACGTGAGAGGGGCTAAGTGCATCAACAGTCCATAGCACTGAACATGTCCATCAGAGGCAGCACGTGAGAGGGGCTAAGTGCATCAACAGTCCATAGCACTGAACATGTCCATCAGAGGGCAGAATGCAGTATCAGGAGAGCAACAGGGCATTGTGGACAACAGGGCAGGTACATCAGAGGCAGCACGTGAGAGGGCAGAATGCAGTATCAGAACAGCAACAGGGCATTGTGGAGTACAGAGCAGGTACATCAGAGGCAGCACATCAGAGGGCAGAATGCAGTATCAGAACAGCAACAGGGCATTGTGGATTACAGAGCAGGTACATCAGAGGCAGCACATCAGAGGGCAGAATGCAGTATCAGAACAGCAATAGGGCATTGTGGATTACAGAGCAGGTACATCAGAGGCAGCACATCAGAGGGCAGAATGCAGTATCAGAACAGCAACAGGGCATTGTGGAGTACAGAGCAGGTACATCAGAGGCAGCACGTGAGAGGGGCTAAGTGCATCAACAGTCCATAGCACTCAACATGTCCATCAGAGGCAGCACGTGAGAGGGGCTAAGTGCATCAACAGTCCATAGCACTGAACATGTCCATCAGAGGCAGCACGTGAGAGGGGCTAAGTGCATCAACAGTCCATAGCACTGAACATGTCCATCAGAGGCAGCACATCAGAGGGCAGAATGCAGTATCAGAACAGCAACAGGGCATTGTGGACAACAGAGCAGGTACATCAGAGGCAGCACGTGAGAGGGCAGAATGCAGTATCAGAACAGCAACAGGGCATTGTGGAGTACAGAGCAGGTACATCAGAGGCAGCACATCAGAGGGCAGAATGCAGTATCAGAACAGCAACAGGGCATTGTGGATTACAGAGCAGGTACATCAGAGGCAGCACATCAGAGGGCAGAATGCAGTATCAGAACAGCAACAGGGCATTGTGGACAACAGAGCAGGTACATCAGAGGCAGCACGTGAGAGGGCAGAATGCGGTATCAGAACAGCAACAGGGCATTGTGGAGTACAGAGCAGGTACATCAGAGGCAGCACATCAGAGGGCAGAATGCAGTATCAGAACAGCAACAGGGCATTGTGGATTACAGAGCAGGTACATCAGAGGCAGCACATCAGAGGGCAGAATGCAGTATCAGAACAGCAACAGGGCATTGTGGATTACAGAGCAGGTACATCAGAGGCAGCACAAGTACGTGTCCCTACCAACCCGTCCCAGGGACCACAAGAGTGCAACGCAGTTCTCAATGGACACACCATGTGAAATAACATTTGAGTGAAGTGTTCAGCACCTCACATCACAGAATCAGGGGGACTGCGTGAACTACCTGCCTCGGACACACTGCCAGCACCAGCAACAGGAGTGTGAGACACAGCCACAGCCCGAGTGACACACACATGGGCCACGGACCCAGACACACTGGCAGCACCAGCAACAGGAGTGTGAGACACAGCCACAGCCCGAGTGACACACACATGGGCCACGGACCCAGACACACTGCCAGCACCGGCAACAGGAGTGTGAGACACAGCCACAGCCCGAGTGACACACACATGGGCCACGGACCCAGACACACTGGCAGCACCAGCAACAGGAATGTGAGACACAGCCACAGATGTAGTCACTGACACGTGACCCACTGACCCAGACAGACTGCCAGCACCAGAAACAGGAGTGTGCAACACAGCCACAGATCTCCTAACTGACACGTGAGCCATAGACCCAGATACACTGCCAGGACCTGCAACAGGAGAGGGCACAACAGAGACTGTGCCACTACATAGTGCATGACAGCCAACAACAGACACAGTGCCACTATCTGATACATGAGAGTCAACTGCACCTGCGCCACTGGGACAACTGAAATGATGAGCCACAGGGCTGTATGGGCCAGGAGGCAGGGTGGGCCTGGGAGCTGGGGATAGCTGACCTTGAGCCACATCGGGGTTGGCAGGTGTCAATGGCGTGTGTCTGCGTTTCTTAGGGATGTGTGAGTGCACCCTGGACAGGACAGGACTGCCAAGTGGTGGGGACTCTAAAGAATCACCACCCACCATAGGTGGAGCATCTGCAGCCGGGGATCGGGTTTCTGGGGACGTGCTGGAGCCTGCTTGTCGTTTGCTGTGTGCCTGCCGCCTGGACTCAGAGTCATGTGTAATGGGGGATGCAACAACAGGGGACTCCCTCCTCTGCTTCTTACTGGCCTGGATGGGAATGGAGGTATGGGGGGACTCCGCCGCGGAGACATCTGTTTGGCGTTCAGTAGAAAACATCAGCCTCAGTGCAGCCAGGGGTGAAGTATGCCTGTCCTTGATTGCGCCATTGTCCATGCTAGAAGCCTTGTCCGTAGGATGTGCCTTATCCTTAGGTGGAGTGTTGTCTCTGGATTTAGCCTGTGCCCTGGTCGCCACCCTGTTCCTGCCAGCAGACTTGTCGTCTGTGGTGTACCTGTCTCCAGTAGACACCTGCTCTCTGTGTGTGTCCCTGCCCTTGGGAGATGGACCTTGCTCTGTTGTGTGCCTGCCCTTGGGAGTCTCCCTGCTCTTAGGAGGTGCCTTTGTCTTTTCACTGTCCTTGGGAGGGTCCCTTTCCTCTGTTGTGGGCCTGTCCTTGGGAGTCTCCCTGCTCCTAGGAGGTGCCTTTGTCTTTTCACTGTCCTTGGGAGGGTCCCTTTCCTCTGTTGTGGGCCTGCCCTTGGGAGTCTCCCTGCTCTTAGGAGGTGCCTTTGTCTTTTCACTGTCCTTGGGAGGGTCCCTTTCCTCTGTTGTGGGCCTGCCCTTGGGAGTCTCCCTGCTCTTAGGAGGTGCCTTTGTCTTTTCACTGTCCTTGGGAGGGTCCCTTTCCTCTGTTGTGGGCCTGCCCTTGGGAGTCTCCCTGCTCTTAGGAGGTGCCTTTGTCTTTTCACTGTCCTTGGGAGGGTCCCTTTCCTCTGTTATGGGCCTGCCCTTGGGAGTCTCCCTGCTCTTAGGAAGTGCCTTTGTATTTTCACTGTCCTTGGGAGGGTCCCTTTCCTCTGTTGTGGGCCTGCCCTTGGGAGTCTCCCTGCTCTTAGGTGGTGCCTTTGTCTTTTCACTGTCCTTGGGAGGGTCCCTTTCCTCTGTTGTGGGCCTGCCCTTGGGAGTCTCCCTGCTCTTAGGAGGTGCCTTTGTCTTTTCACTGTCCTTGGAAGGGTCCCTTTCCTCTGTTGTGGGCCTGCCCTTGGGAGTCTCCCTGCTCTTAGGAGGTGCCTTTGTCTTTTCACTGTCCTTGGGAGGGTCCCTTTCCTCTGTTGTGGGCCTGCCCTTGGGAGTCTCCCTGCTCTTAGGAGGTGCCTTTGTCTTTTCACTGTCCTTGGGAGGGTCCCTTTCCTCTGTTATGGGCCTGCCCTTGGGAGTCTCCCTGCTCTTAGGAGGGCCCTTTGTCTTCTGAGTGGCCTTGTCCAAGGAACAGTCCATGGACATGTGAGTATCCCTTGCCTTGGGAGTACCTTTTGTGTTGAATGCCTGTGTAGCTCCTGAAGGCATGTCCCCCAACAACACTTATGGATCGTGTGTGTGTACTCCAGTGTATCTGACGTTGTCTACGTGAACAGATTTAGCTGATCTAGGGGATGGGGTCTGTGCCCTGCGTGCCCTGATGTGCTGCCTGACGCTGCTTCTAGTGCAATAACCTGTATTTGAGTCCTGCTCAGAATACTCACTACCCCTGAGACATCCAGTGGTGTAGATGGGGAAACAGAAGTAGCACCCTGTCCATGCGACTGTACTATTGCAGACGACACACTGCTTGCCAATGACTGCACTGTCCTGTGTAGACCTGCAAGATCGCCATGCATCCCTTCCATGAATGCCACCAGCTGCCCCAACTTCCTATCATGGTCCTGGAAAGCATTTGTCATATTGGTCTGCCCCACACACAGCTGTCGCAGCAGATCAACGGCCTCAGCACACAGTGCATTTTGGCTCACCGTGGCAGGGGCAGCGGTGCCTGCACCGAACGCCACTCTGCTCCCCCTACTCCTGCGGCCACGAACAGTACATGGTGCAGTTGGCGGAAGTGTGGGCCCTGTGTGCTGTCTTCCGACAGAAGGTGATGATTGCCCACTCCCAGTCTGTGACAACAGTGCAGGCACACCAAGAGTTTCCGACGAGGAGGACGATGGTGTCTC
The DNA here is from genome assembly GCF_964261635.1 of Lissotriton helveticus. NCBI lineage: Eukaryota > Metazoa > Chordata > Amphibia > Caudata > Salamandridae > Lissotriton > Lissotriton helveticus. The sequence continues at coordinate 928,050,552 of NC_136067.1, read as the reverse complement.
CACATGCGAGTCCTCAGGGACGGTCCTGTCCCCCTCTCCGGCGCTGCCCTCCTCTGTGTCAGTCTGCGTGTGTGCGAAGTCTGAGCCGGACTCATTTCCTCGACTAATCTCCACCGTCTGTGGCTGAGTGTCCTCTGTCATAGCTGAAATACACATAAAAGAGGTGTAAGTCATGGGCACACTGACGTACAGAAGGACCAGGATTGCCAAATTCCATAGCTGACAAAGATTTTGTAGCCCCCATCCTGCACACGGCCCACCTCTACCAGTCATCCTCACATTTCATGAGCGTTGGTGGCCGTGACACATGTACAGCATGCGGACAGGGCAGGAGCACGTACACCTGCACACATTTCCTGCCATGGGGCCATGGACCACTAGGGGTTGTGCTTCAACACTCAACTACTAAGCAAGTGGCGTGTCAACATGGCGGACCTGTATGTCAAATCACAACCACCCAATGGGACCAACATGGCATCACAGAGATACATACGCAACACGGAACTCAATACTGTGTCTCTGCACCAATACATGCATAGCACTCACCGGTTTCCTACACAGACAGTATGCTCACCGCTAGTTTGCTGTTGATCGACACTCAGACATTCGGCCAGTTCAGGATGCGTCACTGCAATGATACGGTGCATGAGAGGGGTCATGGAGCGTCGGGCCAGACGGGGCGTCCTTGGAATCATCCCCAGTGTCACTTCCGCTACATTCTTGCTCAGCCTGGAAATGTCGTCCCAGCGTTTGTGGTAGTGTGTATGTCGTCTGTTGCACACCCCCAATGCCCGTACTTCCCGTGCTATGCTCCTCCACAGGTCCTTGCGAAGGTGCAGCTTGACCTACCATGATGGGAGACAAAAGGGTGTAAGTCAGTGGACAGTTGGCCTGTCACACACATAGGGGCAAGACGTAACTGTCAGCAGCCATGCACAATCAGGAACATATGTCTAGCCCATACTACACAGCTAAGATTGCAGTAGGCCTGATTATTTGGCCCCCTCATGCACACCAACATGTCCCACACTGCACTTACCACCCGTCCGGGTGCGCCGTAGAGGCGTCCATAGTTGCGGAGCACACCGTCCACGAGGACATCAAGCTCCGCGGCGGTGAAGGGTCGAGACCGGATCTCTTTGCCTCTCGACATGGCAAGATCACGGAGTATGGCACTAGAGCAGCAGTCGGTGGTCAGCTCAGCAGTAGCAGCAGGTCGAGGTGATGGTCACAGGCAGGAGTCGGTGGTCAGCTCAGCAGCACCAGCAGGTCGAGGTGATGGTCACAGGCAGGAGTCGGTGGTCAGCTCAGCAGCACCAGCAGGTCGAGGTGATGGTCACAGGCAGGAGTCGGTGGTCAGCTCAGCAGCACCAGCAGGTCGAGGTGATGGTCACAGGCAGGAGTCGGTGGTCAGCTCCGCAGCACCAGCAGGTCGAGGTGATGGTCACAGGCAGGAGTCGGTGGTCAGCTCAGCAGCACCAGCAGGTCGAGGTGAACAGCCAGCACTGGTCCCCAGGGTAGGAAGTGTCATTTTGGCCAACACACATATATAGGGCCCTCAGCACGTGTCAGTGGCATACATCGCCAGCAATTGGTCAGCCCTGGAAGCGTGTTCGTGAAATGGGCCAATGCCTGGCCCTGTTGTTGCGGTGCACTGCTTCCGCTACTTGCGATTGGCCACATGCGGCCAGCGTCCCTCTTCCCATTGGCTGCATGTGCACTGACCGTCACGGGCACACATCGGCAACCACACGTGCAAGCTTCAGGCACGGATGCTTCAGTTGCAACAATGTTCTATCACTGGCGCCACCATGGCGGTGCACGTACTCAGCGGGGGAGGTGCAGGCCTATACACCCTTTAGATGTACTCAATGGACATGCCAGTTCATGTCCCCTCTTACAGTCACATTGCATCATCCACCGTACACCGGCCGGAGCGGCCGTGCCAAGGACGGCCATGCCGGCCATGTCCACAACCGCCGTCCTAGGCCCGGCCGTGCCGGCCATGTACAGAACCGCCGTGCCTGGCCATGTACACAACCGCCGTCCTAGGCCCGGCCGTGCCGGCCATGTACACAACCACCGTGCCCGGCCATGTCCACAACCGCCGTCCTAGGCCCGGCCGTGCCGGCCATGTACACAACCGCCGTCCTAGGCCCGGCCGTGCCGGCCATGTACAGAACCGCCGTGCCCGGCCATGTACAGAACCGCCGTGCCGGCCATGTACAGAACCGCCGTGCCCGGCCATGTACAGAACCACCGTGCCGGCCATGTACAGAACCGCCGGGCCAGGGCCGGCCTGGCACGGCGGTTGTGGACATGGCCGGCACGGCCGTCCTTGGCCCGGCCGCTCCGGCCGGTGTACGGTCGATGATGCAATGTGACTGTAAGAGGGGACATGAACTGGCATGTCCGTTGAGTACATCTAAAGGGTGTATAGGCCTGCACCTCCCACGCTGAGTACGTGCACCGCCATGGTGGCACCAGTGATAGAACATTGTTGCAACTGAAGCATCCGTGCCTGCAGCTTGCACGTGTGGTTGCCGATGTGTGCCCGTGACGGTCCGTGCACATGCAGCCAATGGGAAGAGGGACGCTGGCCGCGTATGGCCTTTGGGAAGTAGCGGAAGTTGTGCACCGCCATGGCGGCGCCAATTATGTTATCTTGTCAGACGCTGCACCGTGATGTGTTGTGTGCATTAGCGTCATGAGGGTTGTGAGCGTGATAGGGAAAGGTCATATGTCATACAATATAGCATGTGTGTCCATACAATGCCCATCGGTGGGCACACAATGGGCAACAGATGTGCATTTGGACGTGTTGACGTCGGGTGTGACCCTACAGACGTTATTACATCTTCACAACTACACAGTACATCACGGCTGTATGGCCAAATTATGCATCTGTTGTCAGTGTGTGGTTCTGGCAAGGTGACTACAGTGGTGGTGGTACACATGCATTCCGTGTATGTGTTTTGGACGTTGTGTCACCATGCATGTAATTACCGTATGCACAACATTATTGGTGTTGGCATTGGTGCTTGATGACATGGCGTGTGTATCATTATCGTTTGTGTGCATGCTGTTGCATGTGTGTCTGTGATGTGGCTACTAAACATTAGGGTGAAGACAGACGTTTTGTCAGTAAGGTTCATATGTGACTACGTTGCGTTGACACACTTCCTGTTGCAAGTGGCAGCACTTTGTTAAAGGGGCACTCCATATTGTATTGACTATCAGAGATGTCACACATATGACCATTCTCCCTAGAAAAAGTTGTTGTTGCTAATGTTGGCTCACATGTGATGGAGTTGTACACGTATGCGTCGTTTGTAAGTTGACCTAAGTTACATCTCTCACCCACACAGGAGGGCTCCAAATGTGCATCGGCCATACACTGTGCTGGAGGATATGGTTGACGAGGAGGTGATTAGGAAATTCCGGCTGGATCGACGTCGGTTGCTGGAGCTTGTTGCACAATTGTCTCCTCATCTGCAGCCACGTAGGACGTATCCTGGTTCGATTACACCCACTGCAAAGGTCATGGCGGTACTACATTTCTTTGCTACTGGCACCTTTCAGTACACAGTTGGACATGCCGGGGGGATGTCACAGGCCATGTTCAGCACGGTACTTCGGGATGTCTTAACAGCTATGATGCTGTACAAGAATGACTACATATATTTCCCACGGCCGGAAGAGTTGGCAGCAGTCAAAGCTGACTTCTATGCACTGGGCCACATACCTCACGTTGTGGGTTCAATTGATGGCACACACATCGCTATCATTCCACCACGGGCACGTGAGCAAGTTTTTAGGAATCGCAAACACTTCCATTCGCTGAACGTGCAGGTGGTGTGCCTGGCAAACAACATCATCTCCCATGTGTGTGCAAGATTTCCTGGCTCCGCACATGACGCCCACATCATGCGGAGCAGCATTGTCCCACAACTAATGGCAAATCTGCGACCCGGTCAAGCGTGGCTTGTTGGTGAGTGTGCAGTGGGGACTCTTGTGATCTCTGTGTGGCATGGGGTACCCACCATATCTTGTTGTGATGTTTGTGTCTGTCATCCCCCTACATAGGCGACTCGGCGTACCCAAACCGGCCCTGGCTCCTCAGTCCCCTACGTAATCCTACAACAGCGGGTGAAATGCGGTACAATGATGCACATGGAAGGACACGGAGAGTCATCGAACGTACCTTTGGACTGCTAAAGTCTAGGTTTCGGTGCCTCGATAAGACCGGAGGGGCCCTGCCTTACTCACCAGGAAAAGTATGCAGGATCGTGATTGCCTGCTGCATGCTCCACAACCTGGCAGTACGCAATGACATTGAACTGCTCTTGGACCCTGAAGACGGAGAAGTTCCTCGGACTCCCATCCCACCCATGTCGACTGATGAGGATAGTGGTGAGGAGGAAGGTGTGGACCAGAGGCGCCAGCTCATTGATCGCTACTTCCCTTGAATGTGAGTAACTACCTCTAGTGGCGGTTGACAATGCCTGATGTATGTTTGCTGGTGTTGTGGGGATGTGGGGTGCATCAGCTGTGTGGTGTGGTTTGTGATGGTTCCATATGTGTGTCTTCATTTCTTTGGACATACAAGTCTCCATGATGTGTGTGCTCTCATCCCATGCTTTAGTGATGATTGTAGTTTGTGTAATGTTGCTGTGCAGTGTGTTGTGATGTGTGTCAATCTGTTTCCTGACGCGTGTTTGCTGTCTCTGATTTTCCCTAGGTAACTCCTGCAGCGCCATGATCATGTACGACTATGATCCCTGAACCTGTTTACGTCTGTTTCTGAAGGCAATCATGTGAATAAACATGGAGGCAAAACATCATTGTGTGTGTAAGTGAAATTTATTTACAGGTTGTGCTTTTGTGCTGGTGAATATTTACAAGTAAGTGGGGTGGAGGGAGTTGGAGTTGAAGGTAATGGCAGATGAAATGTCCGTGCTGACACCACATTGGGGGGTGTCAGGCTAGTCCAGCAGACCAGTGGGAATGATTGTCTATGTGGGACAGGATACTTAGCAGGGTGAATGTCTGGCACAGGCAGTGACATTGTCATTGGCGGCCCCTCTTGGAGCGTGTGGATGGCGCTCCAACACTACTCTCAGCCACTTCCAGCCTCGGCCGGCCCCTCCGTCTCTGAGGTGGAACAGAGTCAGCTGGGGGGGCAGGTTGTTGATGGGCCACATCCGTCGCCAGGGGCACAGGTGGTGCTGGCGGCGGTGGAGGCGGAGGGGACGGTGGCGGTGGAGGCGGAGGTGACGGTGGCGGTGGAGGTGGAGGTGATGGTGGCGGTGGCGCGACGACAATTGGTGGAGGGGGGGGGGTGTTCCGGCCAGTCCATTCCCTCCACATTGTTGCCTGCTGGTCCATGATGCGCACTATCTGGCCAAGGAACCCAGAGATTTCGCGCAACATGTTGGTGTTGTCCACTGAGTCCTGGTGTGCACGATCTGCATTTGCCTGGGACTGGTCGTATGACGCCTGGCACCTGGCAAGGGCTTGTAGGGACTCTGCCACTGGATGGGGTAGCTGTCCTTCCTCTGTACGGCGGTGTGTGGGTCGCCTGATTGGCTGATGTCCCGTTGCCTCTCTTTGTGGCCCACTCACCCTGCTTGGGTGTGAGGCCGATGGACCAGCGTCGTGCGCTGGGTTAGGCTGTCTGGCACAGGCAGGAGTCGTGGTACTGGTGGTGCTGGTGGTACTGGTGGTACTGGTGGTACTGGTGGTACTGGTGGTGGTGGGGACTCTGCAGATCACAGAGGCAGGTGTCTCTGGAGTCACACATGCGACGGTGGTCGGTCCCGGGAGTCCCTGTGAGCCAGATGGCCCTGGCTGTGTGCTTGGTCCCGCTACATCCTCCGCACCGGAGCTGCCTGTGTCGTCGTCACCAGAGAGTCCTGTATGTGTGGGAGGCGAGGCTGGCGGCCGGGTACTGGTTTCCCCAGTCAGTTCACGATCACCTGAGGGACAAGATAGAGCTGGTCAGTAATGTGGACATTACATGTTCATATAGATTTGTAGACATTTCTGTTTCCTGTCGCACACACCCCACACACCCCACCCTCCACCACCACCACCCTCCCCGTGAACATGGGGGCCTGTTGGGAGTTGTAGTTTGGACCTCTCACACACCCCACCCTCCACCACCACCACCCTCCCCGTGAACATGGGGGCCTGGTGGGAGTTGTAGTTTGGACCTCTCACACACCCCACCCTCCACCACCACCACCCTCCCCGTGAACATGGGGGCCTGTTGGGAGTTGTAGTTTGGACCTCTCACACACCCCACCCTCCACCACCACCACCCTCCCTGTGAACATGGGGGCCTGTTGGGAGTTGTAGTTTGGACCTTTCACACACCCCACCCTCCACCACCACCACCCTCCCCGTGAACATGGGGGCCTGTTGGGAGCCATGTACATGTTTGTGAGTTGGTGTCCAACGTGCATGGGTTGGGGCGTAGGAGATGTTTCTTCTCAGTTGTGTGAGTCTGACCATGTCGTGCTGATCGTGGTGCTTTGTTTGTACTTACCAGCCTCTTCTCCTTCGTCAAGTCCGTCTAGGCTCTCTGGGTGTAGTATCACCAGCACCTTCTGCTCCCAATCGGTGTAGGGTATGGGCTCCGGGGGTGTTCCACCGCCAGTAAGAATGGCTCTTGCATTGTTTTTCGCTCGGATGCCCTTCACCCTGGTCTTCAGGTCATGCCACCGCCTCTGAATGTCATGCTTCGTCCTCGGCACAGTCCCCGACGCATTCACCCGAGTGACGATCCTGTCCCACATGTGGTTCTTTTGCGCCACGGACGTCTGCTGGACTAGGGCCCCGAAGATGTGGGGCTCAACACGGATTATTTCATCTACCATTACCTTCAACTCGGTCTCCGTGAATTTAGTTTTTTTTTTGGGTGCCATGGTGTGTGGTGCTCAGTGTGTGAGTTGAGTGAGTTGGGGGGTGCAGTTGTGTGGTGTGTGATGTGTAGGTGTTGTGTGGTGGGTGTTTGTGTGGTGGGTGTGGTAGGGTGGTGGTTGTGTGTCTTCTATGTGAGTTAGCAGTATCTCGAATAGGGCCTCTTGCTAGCAGCAATGCTGTGATGCAAAGGATTGTGGTAGTGTGTGGGTGTCATTTTATAGTCGTGTCTCAATGGTTGTTGGCAGTCAGGTGGTAGGTGGGCGTGTTGACTAGTGTGCATTATTGGGTACTTGGGACGTGTCATGGTGGCTTGTGCTTGGTGTTGGTGTATGGGGGGGGGCGTTGTCCATGTTCGTATGTTTGCTTTGGACTTGCGGTACACTTTCTAACATTTGTTTGACGCTAGGGATGTTGTGCGTGTTGGCCTTCCGCAGTGATGCTGTGTTTATCATTGCATTCTTTCCGCCGCGGACGTGGATGGCTGTGCGTTCCGTGGTACAGGCGGATTTATCCTAATTTCGGACACGGAGTATTCACAGGTATAGCGGTACATGTGTTATTTTCCGCGGTCATTTCCATCCGCGGCGGTGGTTGTTCATTGGACTCCGTCCACCGCGGACGGAGTTGGATGTGTTTCGTCCACCGCGGACGGTGTTTGTTATGATCCGTCCGCCGCGGTCGGAGTTTCGTGACATGATTATCCTAATCCCAACCGCGGAATCTCCGCGGCGCTGCCGGAAGTTAAATTTCCACAACCATGGCGGACTGTACCCATTTCCGTCCGCCATCCTAAACGACCCCTTGGTTATTAAGGATATATAGAGAGTAATTTTTAACGCTCTAATCGAAGTGCCTTCACTTTCATTCACCCCGAACATCTCTAATTACAGTTACGCTTTCTATTTAGAATGAATTCGTCTCTATCATAACTTGTGATCAGCACGCATTGACATTTGATCATCATTTTGACATAAGTATGATCAAAAACCAGCAACCAACTATATATTTTTACTCCCACAGTGTATACAGGCCCCTCCACCCAGGCGGACCATGGGGCATGTTACTGCTAAAAACTAAGTACGTCCACCAAGTGTTCAAATACCCACTGGGGAATGGAATTATATGTTTCATGTAATGTTTTTGTCTTTTGTAAAGTGTGCTTCCAGAATGAGTGTGCTCAATGTGTACATATGAGTGCAAATAGTGATATATATATATAGATATGTATGTTTCTCACACTCTGTACAGATACAATATGCACAGATACGAATGGAGGATCACCTACCGTCTCATCATTTTTTTAGGAACACCACAATAAGCACTAAAATTTCATTTTCACTTTCTAGGCATAGTCCACGAGGAACAACTATTACATAGGGATTAGGCCTGCCCCTGTGGGCAGGCCACATGTACTAATGATATTATTTCTTCCCTAATACAGATACTACGTATTCATCATTAACCGTATGTATATAAGATACACACAATAGGTATGTCTTTACATGGTTTTGTAAACCATAGTATAGGTTCACAATCGGAGTGGCACGCATTAGGCTGGTCCTCATGCAGTCCTGAAGAAAAGGTGTAGGGGACACCTTGAAACATGTCGACGAGATAGTTAGGTTTTTGACCACATTACAGGATCTAATTCCTATATCTAACCCCCTTTTTAATATACCAGCTAGAAGCAAGAATTAATGTGTAGGCTTACTAGTTAGGTATTTTTAACTCACATTTAACACCACTCCACCATGCACTGCCCCACACATAGTTTCACAAAAAGTGCTCCTACGTATCCTTCGCAAGTCGCAGCACGCCCCAAGCAGTAGATGCTTGAGAAGCCCCAATGATGAAGCATGTCACCTAAGGGCAACTTCTGGTGAGTGAGGGGACTAAAGAAAAGAATTTTCTTTTCCAAGCAGATATACCAATTGGTAAAGACCTGCCTTCCTTTCAGATAGGCTAGTCTCTCACGACCCGTGAAGTATGGGTTATAAATGATACTTTAGAATCAAGAGGCAGAAGCTAGCCTTAGCCTCTTTCTCCCTTTCTTTTGATAACACACTTATTTTCTCCCATGAAGTCATGATGCACCACATTTCTCCCTCTATGTACATATAACTTTCCCTCATGTTGCAATTGAAAATCAAGGAAGGTTGAACTCCCCTTATGTTGTGATGTACAGCTCTCTGGTGCTGCTAATAGCTCTGCATCCGCCCCATTTTTCTGAGTGCTTTCTCCTGCTTTACCCTCATTTGTTTTACTGCTTTCCTCTTCCCTTTCTCCATTTTTCGAGTGTTTTCTTCTGCTTTTGCCTAGTTTTTTTTACTGCTTTCTCCTTCCTCCCCCTCCGTTTTTCTGAGTGCATTCTCCTGCTTATGTCAAATTTTTTTTGCTGCTTACTCCTTCCTTTCCCTCCATTTTTCTGAGCGCCTTCTCCTGTTTTCCCTTGTTTTTTACTGCTTTCTCTTTCCTTTCCCCCTGTTTTTCTGAATGCTTTTCCTGCTTTTTTCCTATTTTGTACTGCGTTCTCCTTCCTCTCCCATATTTTCTGACTGCTTACTCCTGCTTGTCCCTAATTATTTACTGATTTATCCTTCCTTTTGCAATTTTTCTGAGTGCTTTCTCCGGCTTTTCCCTAATTTTTCACTGCTTCTCCTTGGTTTTTTCCTCATTTGTCGCCCTTGCCCGCCACCCGTTTTTCCACCTCCCTTCCATCCTAGCTCATTGCCTCCCAAAACCCCCTTCTCCTCCCAGCATCTACTTAATGGAGTTCGCAGTGCGACCCCATTGAACAGTCCCCAGGCCCAGCTCTCCTGTGCTGCTGCACCATTCTGCTTCCTTCCTGTCTGTCTACTGCTTTCTCCTGCTTTTGCCTAGTTTTGTATTGCTTTCCCCTCCCTTTCCTCCTGTTTTCGTGAGTGCTTTCCACTGCTATTGCCTTTTTTTACTGCTTTCTCCTGACTCTCCCCTGTTTTTCTCAGTATTTTCTCCTACATTTCCCTAGTTTTTTACTATTTTCTCCTTCCTTTCCCCGGTTTCTCTGAGTGCTTTCTCTGGCTTTTAACCAATTTTTTACTGCTTTCTCCTTCCTTTCCCCCTGTTTTTCTGAGTGCTTTCTCCTGCTTTTCACTTGTTTCTTACTTCTTTCTCCTTCTTCCCATCAATTTTCTGAGTGCTTTTTCCAGTTTTTTGCTTCTCTGTTTTTTCTCCTCATTTTCCACACCCACCGGCCGCCTGTTTTCCTGCCTCCTGTCTTACCCCACTCACCACCTACCAGTGCTCCTCCCTCCTTGCAGGACCTACTTAATGGAAGCCGCAGCGCGACCCCATTGAACAGACCCAGCCCTCCCATGCTGCTGCACCACTATTATTCCTCCCCATTTTTCCTGCTTTTCCCTGTTTTTTTTACTGCTTTGTCCTTCCTTCCCCCATTTTTCTCAGTGCTTTCTCCTCCTTTTGTCAAGTCTTTTGCTGCTCTCTCCTTCCTTTCCCTCTTATTTCTGAGTGCTTTCTTCTGCTTTTGCCTCATTTCATGCGTTCTCCGCGAACAAGCTAGAACTCCAGAAAACTTCCTACAGCATTATTACGTTCAGTGGGTGGAAAGGTGGACGTAACAGGATCATTAGGTGTTGGGGAATTTAACACTACAAGCAAATCAGTTAGCACTATAATAGCAACGTGTAATATTCCTACTACTAACAACCTACGTCTGTCAGGGTGATGGGTACTCATGGCTTCACTACAATCAGACAGTTGACTAGAAATAGCAGCACACAAATGTATGCTTTGCAATGTTCTTTCCTGTGCAAAAGGCAATGCGGAAGTTGATATTGTAAGAAAATTGTCTTTATATACAGCAGTCTTTGTGAGACATTCCTATCCCTACTCCGTCTTCTTGTAGATTGCCAACCCTACCATTTCTCAGCAGCCTTGGCTCTAAGGATTCTTCACAATTCAACAAAGCAAAGTTCAAGGGAAATGTCAAAGTTCAGTACTATTAAAATGTTTAGCAAAACACAGGGGCATATTTACAAGCCCCTATCGCCACTGGAGCATCCCTTTTTTTGATGCTATGGTGGCGTAGCGACATTTTCAGTATTTACAAAGTGGCACTAAGCCACTTAGCATGGCACCAAAAACTAATGTCAAGCAAGAGCAGGCAATAGAATGGAGCACATTCTGCAGCCCATATTGAAAGAGTAAAGAGCAATTAATGATTGTTTTTGTTCAGGACCGTGTCCCTCCCTGCATAGAAACAATCGTTAAATAATGACAATTTGCTACTTCTATGTGTGCTGCAGAATCCGGTTGCACAAGCTCTGTGTCTGGGTTTTATTCAACCCCCTGTTGGCATTCCGATTATTCTCATGCTACGAATGGCCCAAGTTGTTACAATAATGACGTGGGTTAGATCTTCTCAAGTCGCAACATCAATCCCAGTAGTCGAGTCAATTGGGCTATCATGACCTCTACCTTGTGGAATACCATTTCCACCCATCATCATCTGTACTCCCTGTGGCTACACAGCTCCTCGCATTCCACCCACATTTCCTGCAAACGGCTAACTCTGACCACCTTATGGACCAACTTTATCTGAAGTAACATGGGTTTATTTCAATCACTTATCTTTCATTTCCAGCTCTTCACTACAATACTAAGCATATCTCAGGATTTCATTGATAAAATTTCAATAATCTCATAATAAGCATGGACTGTCTCTTTCGGTTCCTGTATGGTCCTAGGGATCTTCACTAAATCAATATCTTTCTCAGGCACCTTCCATTTTAGAAACCTAATCACTTTCTTATACTTTTTCATCAGTTCAGGTGAAGGCACATGTGTTGTTAGGTTCCTGCAAGTCTCATTATCTGGCCACTGAATAGACACTTTACATTCAACCCAAAAATCACCTAGCACCACAGTGTCGAAAAGGGTATTCAAACCCACCGCATCACCTGCAAGATTTTACCAAACCTGTTGATTTCTGTGCACCATTACTGGATTCTCTCTTAACTTTGGGAAGTAATTTTTGAATGCTATAAAGTCACCTCTATTTCAAGGTGTAGTCACATAGCCTCCACTTGGAGCCTCCCTTTGCAGGAATTCTGAGCTCCTTCTTCATCTGGTGGATCGGGATGTGGTTATTTTAATTTCACTCAGGCAGATACCACTCTCAGTTTCATCTGATCTTTCTTTTTGGCCCATTTACATTCCCACTTTTCCAAATCACTCCTCGTTCTTGTACTGCCAATTAGATCTCTTCTTTAAAGTTCCATCACTAACATTCTCATGCTCATGCCTCATCATCAAAGGGAACACAATAGCTTTAATGTAAGGACTTTAGTTTTTTTATTGAGTTTAAAGTATGCAAAAATAACAGAAGGAGTACATCAATGGATGACAATTCATAAGATACAATTATACAGGCAGGACACGTGTGCATTATATTTACTGCAGAGGTGTTACTTTTTCTGCATAAGGTAATTTCGGGTGTTTTCCATATCTTCCTGTACATATTGAGCACTATGCAACCCAAAAAACCAATTTGATCAGACTTTCTCTCTGCTTACTAACACAACAATCCCACCTGAGTTCAGCTGCAAACCCTGGGTCCAACTGTCCCAGATTCCCTGCAAGTATTTTTTCACTATGTTTGGATCACCCAATTAAACATTGACCTAGACCATGGCCGCCCACCCCTAGGATGCATCCTTAACTTATGAGGGTGCATATCTGTGTAGGGTTCTTATTCAAAAAATGTTGAGTACCCTAAAACCATTCCAGGGGTCCAATCCCCAGTGGGTTTGAGATTTTGAGTATAATCCCATTCCACATTTCTAGGCCTTCCATTAGTTTGTGATCATGCCACACTATTCGCATATGCGCCTCTGTCACATGTGTCCATTCTATCAAGTCCACTTTATTCACTGGCCTTGGGCGCTCTAGGGCTAATCCAGTGTATGGCTGTGTCTCTTGGCCAGTAATGTGCCTAGCTTGAAGAACTTGACCTGTACTCATTTTAGTATTTTCCCCTTCAGGCATATATTGAAAATGTAGCTTTTTATTGTGAGTGTGGTACTCCCTACTTTGTGCTTGTTTATGAGCCACTTTCTGCCAGAAAGTGGGAATACGCTGTCACTGTCGCCTGCCCTATGGCATTGGCCACAATTGGCCATGGTAGTTAGATATATCCTGTGCGGTTTTGACGAGGTTAGTTATGTTATGTGAATGTAGTTATATTGTATACGTTTAAATCACGCATTACTAGAGACCGCCCAGACTCCCTGGCACACCTCCCACCACTCTTTGTGAGTTAACTCACTTTCAAGTGCATCATCCTGTGTACCTCAAATTGGCAATGGCTCATACTGTTTATCTGCATGCAGCTTCCGGTAAAAGTGTGTGACAAGGCATCTACATCCCAAGAGAACTAGCAGCATAGTCATGGTGTTGGATTCTGGTTTGCACTGGTCCCCATGCTAAATATGCTAGCTTTGCATATTGGAGGAACTATCCTACCTAGAGCTTGATCATCGTCTGCGCATCCTCAAATGTGATAAATCTATTGTCTTTGTATAAATCGGCATGGTTGAACATCCCGCTCTTTTACATTACGCATCTGACATCATCTTAGCCATGACTGCAAAGGGGGCAATGTCCCATAAAGGCATGGTCTTTGTATAAGGAGGGTTTTACGCACCCTCGTGATGACTCTATGCCACACATTATCGATGTATCGTACAACATAAGGTAGATTTTGTGACATTCTCAACCCTTCAGCAATACAGCAGGTAATGTATCCTCCCCATGGGCACCCCTCAGTAGTCTTTTCTCCATGTTGTCCTCCTCATTCAACCAATGTACAGCATGCTGTAGGTGGGTGGCTATATAATATAATTCCAGATCCGGTACTTCCAGATCCCCTTTCCCACACTATTGCCTACCACTTTTGGTTCGTCATCGATTACTGTCAGGATTTATTCTTTGCTCAGCGGGACCACTAACTCTTCTCCCTGCTCTGCGGTCAGCCTGCCTAGCTGGAGCTTCACAATATAGTCAGCTATGTGCTGAGTATCTGCTTTTTTAAATGTGGGTTAGAATAGGTCCTGCATATGTTGGGAGAGAATAATACTAATCTATTCTTGTGTGTGAATAAGTCATGCTTACCCATCTCGGAGCCACAGGATAGGGGCATGTGCCTTTTCTGAATGAAATAGCCATGCCAGAAGGTAGCTGGATTTGTCCCCCCAAATCCCAGTTCCTCCCCTAACCAAGGCCACCACCTGTCCACTGTTGTCTCCTATCACCGCACTGCTCTTAGTCCTAATGTTGTCCCCATTAGGCTCAGCTCCTCTTCTAATTTGGAGGCTTCAGCGCTGCCCCGAATGCAGCCACACTCACTTGCCATCTCCCTGCTGCCCCATTCCTGTGTGCATGCACGGCCGGTCTTTGTCTCTGCCTTTTTTCGAAGTCAGTACAATTTCCTGGTTCTCCTCAGGATATTTCTGCTTGCTGCCCAGTGTCCCTGTGACTGCAGCATGCAATGTTATATTTATAAGGCTTCAATGCTTGTGAATTGGGGAGGATTCCTGCATGATTATTCCCCCTGTCCTGGAGCTTCAAGGGATTGCGGCTAGTCGGCCATGTAGCTCGGCTATGCCCCACTGGTAAGGACTTATTCTTATTTAGGTCTATGTCATACAGGCTGAATAAGTATGCAAGTCTGTCAAGAGCATGGCCAGCAAGATGTGTAATATACTCCCACAAGTACACAAGTTCATTCTCTTGATATGTGTCTATGTGTGAAAAATAAAAAATGCCTGTTTGTCCATTTCTAGATTCATCCTGATCACATCTGCAGGTCTCCCTCTCTTTGCAATTTGGATTTCCTCCCTTGGCTCAACAATTGCAACACTTCCAGGGGACCCATTTGGGAATTGAACCAGATCATCTATTTCCTATGACCTAGTCCCATTCTGTGACCCTGGGTATTATGCACTATTCTTCCTCTAAGGTTTGGGATACATTGTGGTGAGTTCCAAATAGACATGGGAGAATTTAGAGGAATCAAGGCAAGTTTCTCTATAGTGATTACTACTACTCCACTTAAGGTCGCAGACGTAGGGTAAGTTTTCAGTGGTTGGGATTGAGGTAATCTTCCTGCTGCTCCTAACGTACACATACCAACAGCTTTAAACCAGAACGTGACCAAATCACAATTCACTCACTAGGCGGAGCTGCCCGAAAGATTGCTGCAAGACTGTGTTGCTCCGTACGCCATCAGAGGCTTTCACTGCATATAGATGGAGGTTGGTCTCCTGAGTGAACATGCTGAGGAGGTCCGAGGTCGTGAACACGGGGAGAGCAGGTATTCTTCTTTTTAACAACATTTTAGCCGATTTTACCTTGCTCTGGCTCTTCTGCATTGCGCGCCTCGGGTCCTGGTAGTTGTGGCCGCCATTTTGTTTGTTAAAAAAAGACCGCGATGGAGCTGCTTTTCGTCTGTCACGCTGAAGGATTTTCATCTTCCTCAGAAAATGGAAATATTTTGAGCCCTTAATATGGTCTCCCTCACCACATATACCAGTCTTGCCATGGCACTCATGATAAAATAAGTTATGCTGATATTTAATGCTAAGGAGGCATTGGAAGTATAAATTACTTGTCAGGTATACGCTTATTGCTGGGCAATCGTTAAAAAGGAGCAGTGTTACTGAGAGACACTTGGTTCATTTTTGGATTTTTACTTCCTTGAATAGGTGGACTAAGTATATTTTACATCTTCAGCTACATTCCTTACATACTACATTGCTTCAGGCAATTTTGGAAGGCCTACCTTGAAACGGTGTTGCGCTTTCACGTTAGTAATTTTTTGAGTTTCTTACGGAGGCCTCTATCTCTGTTAATCCGAAGACTGTTGCTTCTTCTACTATCATGCCAGTTGTACGCAAGGACTCCAATGCTTCTACAAAGCGGCAAAAGAAGGTTCCTGGGTCCCCTACGAAGTCTCCTCTATCCTTGACATTGGAAGACCTCATGGAAGAGATTAAACATTTGAAGCATATTTTGATAGAAACTAATGTAATGCTTTAGTGCATTGAAGAGACAAGGTCCACCTTGGAGTCTAGAGTGTCATGTATTGAACAGCGGATTGGTGAAGTACAGGATGTGACAGCCAAGGTGGTTGGCATGGAAAATGAGATAATGCTCCTGAAGTGACAGACAGAGGACTTAGAAAACCTCAACAGGCAAAATAACCTCCGAAGGTATACCGGAAGGAGCGGAAGGGTCCAACATGCTTGCCTTTTTGGGTATTCACATTCCTAAATTGGTGGGCCTTAAAGATGGGTTACGCCTCAACATGCAGCGGGCTAAGCAAATAGGCTTAAACCTACAGCCACCTCGAGTTCTGGTAGCCCCAGAGGGATAATTGTGCTTTTTTTTAAATATACTGATCTGCTTATGATTTTATCAGCGACCAAACAAAGAAAGCAGATGTTATGGTCTGGTCAGCAGGTTTTCATCTCGCAAGATGTAGCGCGTGCAACTGCTGCTCGTCTGAAGGAGTTTCTATCCTTTTGCCCACTCTACGATCCATGAATGCGAGATATGGTCTTGAGCACCAATGTTTTTGTTAAGGTCACCTATAATGGACAAATTTTTTCATTTGAGTATCCAGTAGACCTAAGAAAATGTATTCTTTGCCACAAGTGTGAAGTAATGGACCTCGGAAAGACCTGAACCTTTTCTTCTTTAATGTCTCGGTTTAGTCGTATACTTGTATTTTGGTCTCCTTTTCTTCTGTTTCTTTCGGTTCTACAAGTTACTTATGTTTATTATTTCTAAAAAAGGAGCTATCATAATAATGAAAATCAAATTTTTGTTACTTATTTCTTCCCTCACAGATATATGTTGTCGAATCTGGATACCTTCCCTGGTGTGTTGTTCCCCAAGTACTTCCCTTCCCAGACCTCCCATTTGCATATTACCCTCTTGTGTTGTTAAGTGGTATTAATTGTTATTATGGGTCTTTTATGTGTCTTAATTTCATGTGTTGATTTAATTGTATTGTTGTCTTGTGTTTTATATTCATCTGACCAACTTCTGTCTTCTCTCATAGTTTATATTCTCTTTTTATTGCCATAATGATTGTCTCTTTCATTAATGTTGCACAACCTCTTTTGACTCTGGCCTGTTGTCCATCTTCAGTAGTCGCTGTTCTCTACCACTTCATTGTTCTTTTTTCACACTTGATGTGTCCTATTTTCTTTATGACTGTAGCCCTTTGGCTTTCTGTCATCTTCCTTGTTTCTATTGGATTTACGGTTCTCTCATTCATTCTCATCTCTTTTTTCTCTCTTTCTTTTCCCCTCACTTTTCATTTACTCTATTTTTCTTTGATCTTACTATATATTACAGTTTTTCTTCAAATGCAATTGTTAGGATATTGTTAGTGTTATTTATATTTAGTTTCTTTAATGCTTTGATAATGCGTCTTTTATGATTCTCATGGCTTATTTAATATGAAACATAGCTCTTCTTCATACATAAATGTTAGATTACTGGATATTATGTTCATGTTTATACTAGTGTTTTTTCATGGCTTTTTTTTATATGTATGCATTGTTATTCAATATGTATGCCTCTCCGACAGAACCCAGAGTGTCCGCCTCCCTCCCTTCCGCTCCGAGGCCACCAAGATCATCTGCGGCGTACCCCAGGGCTCCTCACTCAGCCCAACCCTCTTCAACATCTACATGAGCCCCCTCGCCACCATCGCACACAAACACAACATCAACATCATCTCCTACGCCGACGGCACCCAACTGATACTCTCCATCACCAAAAACCCTCTCACTGCCAAAACCAACTTCCAGGACGGAATGAAAGATGTCGCAGAATGGATGAAGCACAGCCGTCTGAAGCTCAACTCGGACAAGACGGAGGTCCTCATCCTCGGACAATCCCCATCTGCCTGGGACGACTCCTGGTGGCCCACGACGCTGGGCACCGCACCGACACCCACGGACCACGCACGCAACCTGGGATTCATCCTGGACTCCTCCCTCACGATGACCAAGCAATTCAACACAGTCTCGTTCTCATGCTTCAACACCCTGCGCATGCTCCGAAAGATCTTCTAGTGGATCCCCACCGAAACCAGAAAGACGGTCACCCAGGCCCTCGTCACCAGCCGATTTGACTACGGGAACGCCCTATACGCAGGAACCACTGCCAAACTTCGGAAACGCCTTCAGCGCATACAGAACGCCTCTGCACGACTCATCCTCGACATCCCTCGCCACAGCCACATAACCGCCCACCTGAGAATCCTGCACTGGCTCCACGTCAGCAAGAGGATCACGTTCAGGCTGCTCACCCATGCACACAAAGCGCTCAACAACATGGGCCCCGAAAACCTCAACAATCGCCTCTCGTTCTACACCCCCACCCGCCAGCTCCGCTCCACCAGCCTTGCCCTCGCCACCGTCCCACGGATTCTCAGAGCCACCACCGGAGGAAGATCGTTCTCCTACCTGGCAGCCAAGACATGGAACTCTCTACCCGCACACCTACGACTGATCCAGGACCATCTCACCTTCAGGAGACACCTCAAGACCTGGCTATTCAGGCAGTAGCAGCACCCAACCTCCCTTCAGCGCCTTGATACCCTCACGGGTGAGTAGCGTGCTCTACAAATGTATTGATTGCTTGATTGATTGATATGCTAACTCATAAGAATGGTAAATAATCTAAAGGTTATTCCCTGGAATGTCAAGGGCTTACGGAATCCTATTAAGAAGCAGCACGTGGTTACTCATTTATCCTATGTTAAATGTAATATTGCTCTATTGCAGGAAACGCATCTACTCGACAAAGATCTAAATTCATAACGTAGGAATTGGGTTGGTCAGATATACTGCTCTCCAGCCGTTGCTCATAAAAGCAAGGTTGTTGTTTTAATACTTAAATCTCTTCCATTGATAATTGAAAAAGAGGAACGTGACATGGAGGGACGATGGCTACTTTTACATGCTACTATTCACAATACACCTATTTCCATTTTAAATGTCTATGGCACTGATCCAGTGCGTCTCTCAAACTACCTTTAATACCTATTTCACCTAAACCAGATGTATTCTCCATTTACTCATCGGTGAGGCCAATAACACAGCGAGTCACACAAACACACTCAATACATCTGAATCAGTGACAAACGAGGTAGAGATGCTGGTTAGCGGGGTACCTACGCTTAAATTTTAAACATTACTAGCTGTACCCGCCACGCGTTGCTTTTGCTCAGTCTGGTTAAATCGAAGAGAAAGAAAAGAGCAAGCGCATGTTTCTAATATGTTTAATTTCACAATGCTTTGAGGGTATACAATATGTTTTTGTGACTATTGTCTTCATGCGTCCCTTATAGTTGTTGCGCAGCAAGCAAATCGATAGGGTCTGTTCGGCCTTTCGATTAAAAACACGCGTGTATTGTACACGTGCGTATTAGAATCCAACTTTGTGTATATATATGAACATGCGCGAAAGTTGCAAAGTGAACCAACTCCTCCCCCCTCCCTCCACCCACTTCCCGGTCTGCCATCCTGACATCAACTGTCCATCCTAATATATGTAGACTATTGTCTCTATGCGTCCTTTCTTAATGTTGCAAAGTGAACCAACTCCTCCCCACTCCCTCCACCCACTTCCCGGTCTGCCATCCTGACACCAACTGTCCATCCTAATATATGTAGACTATTGTCTCCATGCTTCCCTTGTATTTGTTGCGCAGCAACCAAATCAATAGGGTCTGTTCGGCCTTTTGTTTAAAAACACATGCGTATTGGACATGCGTGTATTCAAATCCAACGTTGTGTATATATAAACACGCGCTAATGTTGCAAAGTGAACCAACTCCTCCCCCTTCCCTCCACCCACTTCCTGGTCTGCCATCCTGACTCCAACTGTCCATCCTAATATATGTAGACTATTGTCTCTATGTGTCCCTTGTAGTTGTTGCGCAGCAACCAAATCAATAGGGTCTGTTCGGCCCTTCAATTAAAAACACGCGCGTATTGGACATGCGCGTATACGAATCAAACGTTGTGTATATATAAACACGTGCTTAATCGAATTCAATGTTGTTTCAAAATTTCAAAGCAATCGGTGAAGAGCTTTCGGAGATTTTTGATTTTGAACAAACGAACATTGACATTTTTATGTGTCTGTTCGGGCTTTCGATTAAAAACACGCGCGTATTCGACAGGCGCGTATTCGAATCCAACATTTTGTGTATAAAAACACCTGCGTATTCGAATCCAACGTTGTGTCAAAATTTCAAAGCAATCTGTGAAGTACTTTCGGATATTTACGTTTTTGAACAAACAAACATTTACATTTTTATTTATATAGAAGATTTAAATTAGCTGCTATTATATACCAAATTGTTACCTGGAAAACCCTACACCAAGGTACTCCACCATTTGGTCAACAGATCATCTAGTAGAAGTTAGTTGATGGAGATTAAGTCCTGCTTAATCATAATAATACAAATAAAAAATTTGCATTTAACCTGTCATGATTTTTAATTAAAATGAAACACAACTCGAGTTTAAATTTTTAAATAATTTGATCTATTCATTTAGGAATCGAAAGTTTAGTTTATTCAGATGAACAAAGATTTAGACATTCATTTTGTACATGTTAAAAAGAAAAATAAATCAGAAATTATATCACCTGACTCTGTCATGAGAAAACAACAGTTGCACGAGTCTCAATCTGCCTCTCTATTCTTCTTAACGCCACAAAATAAAATCTCTGCAATCAGTCATCTTCATTGCTCCAAAAATTAAAGTCCAAAACTGCAAAGTCTCTAGCACCATAAAAAACAATCAGACCGACAGCATCTCGAGGTGCAAAGTAAAAATCAGGAGCAAGCTTTTTACTCTTTTTCGAACCAGATCTTTTATACCCTTTTTCACCAACTATCTTACTAAAATGGAAACTTTTAGAGTTCACTTTTCATTCTGATTGGTCCAGCAATGGGGAGGCAACGATCACAATATCCATCCGTGGTAGAACCGGTTTTCCAAAATGCACAGTCATTTTACCCTTTCCCATAGATGTCGTCTCCATTTAATTCGTTACATGCCTTTCCGTTCCCAGGGTCTTAGATCCAAAACAACGTTTGGCATCCTCTTTCCACTCCTGGGTCAAGTCGGCCTCGACATCAGTCGCTCGATGTACCAGGCACTTCTTACTGAGTTTGACTTTTTGTTCATGCGCAGGCGCACAACCTCTCAGCTTCAGACAAACGCTAACATTGCAGTCACCTGCCATTTCCAGCACCCAGCCACATCGGCCACAATGAGAACTAGTGCGAGAACAAACACAATAAAATATTAAAATATAGAATTATTGTTTTCACTGTTAACCTCCCACCTTTCAATGTTCCTATTAGTAAAGTACCTAGCTGAAGCATATTCATACACGTAGCTACATATACTTACCTAATACGTTTGCTTTCCTTTGGCCACGATAAGACATACATGTATACAAAAGCAGAGCACACATGCGGTTTTCTCTATATAGCACTATATTAGTAAGACTTATTTACAATTATTAATAATTTAGTTATTTTGCAAATAGCAGTTAGTACCCGCGTGTAATGTTGATATCTAAATGTACTATGTTTGATTAAATATGCATGCTTCAAACAATTAGATTGATTATAGTTATGCAGGTGTAACTTCACAGGGGTACACAAAAATGTTTTTCTCACCCCTGCTCCATCAGTACCACTGGTGTTGATGTGCAATTCTGGGTTCAAATGTCATGTTATGCTCCTGTCTGAATGCAAATCTTATAGTCAGAGGGGATTTCAATCAGATTGTAGACCCCTTTCTGGATAGAAAGTCACAGGTAAAATATGTTCCTAATAAGATGCTGAAAACATTCACAAAATGTATTCATTCTAGAGGGTTGGTCGATGCCTGGAGACTATACTCTCCAGAGACACTGGAATACATCTTTTTTTCACCCACTCACACAAATCACAATCCAAAATTGACTATGTACTCCTTTCCCTTCTTTTAGTTTCTACACTTACTCATGCTGAAATTGAATCAATACTAATTTCAGATCATGCCCCAGAAACATCTAAACAAAGTCTATGGTGATTCAATAAAAGCCTCCTAAAGGACAAAGAATTTGTAAAAAATGTTGAATGTTTTCTCCAAGAATATTTTTTACATAACCTCACACATGATATTCCTTTTCATATAGTTTGGGATACATTTAAGGCATCAGCCTGAGGATATAGTTTTAATTATGTCTCGGCTAAACTTCTCTATCATTTCATTCTATTAAAAAATTAGAACATAAATATTTCACAACCAAAAATTAGGATGCATTACCGCGCCTAATGTGTGCTAAATTCGAATTTAGTAAGAGGACAATGGACGAAGCCGCTGGAACGCTGCTGACAATTAATTCTAAGTTTTATTGTGTGCGTAATAAGGCAGGTAAATTACTTGCTAACTACCTGAAGATCAAATCTCAGAAATCTAAAATAGACGACAGATAAAAAGTGGAATTCCTCATTTTAAAAAACACTGAAATCCTAAAATGTTTCTCAGACTATTATACCTATCTTCATACACCAGACCACTACCCCATGGATGAGGAACTGGATATCTACTTTCATTCTCGTTCACCTAAACAACATCAGATTCAGGATCTCTCCTTTTTAAATGAGCCCATTTCAATTTCTGAGCTAAAATCCACGTGGTCTTAATTCGCTACCAAAAGATAAAGCACCTGGTCCAGACGGCTTTTCGGTTTAATTCTATTCCTGTTTTTCACATCTTCTTCTCGCACATTTACTTACTCTATATGAATATTTTTTTTTCTCAAAAAGAAGACCGGAGTACTTTCTGGGAGGCTATGATCTGTTTAATCCCCCAGAAAGATAAAGATCCTTCCTCATGTGCCAATTACCAACCCATTTCTCCTATTAATTTAGATTTTAAACTCTTTGCTAAGATTTTATCTATTAGGATTTCTCCTCTTATTCCTGATATGGTTGAATTTGAACAAATTGGTTTTATTAAAGTAAGACAAAGGAAGACATAGGACAGATAACTCTAGACTTTTGTTTAGATATATTGCACATGGCCTCCACTAGTAGCACACCTACGGCTGCTATATCCTTAGATGCCGAAAAGGCTTTTGATCCTGTCAATTGGAAATTTATGATGGGGGCCCTGAAATGGCATGGGTTTAGTCCAACCGTCCTCAAATATATTGTAAATGTAAATGTATTTCGATTTATATAGCGCACGATTCACCCAGGGGTCTCAAGGCGCTTGCTTAGGGAACCCGTCCTGGTATTCCCCTGTGAGAGATACCCCGGCAGGGTATTCACAAGGTGAAAGCCAGGCATCCCGCCGCGAGGGGCCGTAGTGGAGAATAAGCAAGCTATTGCCCAGAGTCGCAGAGTGTGACCCCGTGAGTCGAGTAGGCACCAGAGCGAGAATTGTCGAGTCCGTGGAATTTTTGAGCCCGAGACCCGCCGAGGCGGGGAATCGAACCCTGGTCCACGGCTGATCTCAGCTTCCGGGTCTGCCGCCTCTAACCACTGAGCCACACTTCTCCACATTGTCCATATTGCTATAATAAACTCTTCCCCAATAATTTCAGTTGTTTTAAATGGCATTCACTTCTCATATTTCCCTCTTTTACGAGGTACCTTTGTCTCCTTTGCTTTTTGTTTTAACTTTAGAACCTTTTTTGCATACATTACGTAACTCCCCTGAGTTTCGTGGCTTTCGAGGTTGAGATACTGAATTTAAATTCACTGCATACGCTAATGATGTGATCCTTTATGTTTTAGATCCTGAATCATCAATACCAGTCTTTGCTATTCTTCTATCATCCTACTTGAAATTATCTAGATATATGTTAAATTTCCCCAATTCAGAGATTCTTCCCCTTAATAAATACTGTTTGAAAGACATGTTTAAAGACACTAGACTTAAATGGTCTCCACAAATTATTAAGTGTTTGGAACCAAATATTCTACTTCATTGGCCAAGACTATTCAGAATAATTTAGAAGATGTTCAGAATAGAATTAGTCAAATGGCCCAAAATTGGTCGCCTCTATAACTGTCTTGGTGGGGCAGGTTAGCCATGATAAAGATGATGTTTTTGCCTGTCATTCACTTTTATTTGTCCATTGTAACTATTAAACTTCCCCCAAAAAATTTTAAACTGCTAAACAGTTTGATTTCTCGTTTTTTATGGAATGGGAAAAAGACACACATTTCCTTAACATCTCTTTGTAAACCTAAAGAGTTGGGAGGTGTCGCTTTTCCTAATTTTTAGACATATCATACTACTTTTGTTCTAAAACAGGTTCTGCCTTGCATCAGGGATACAGGCTCCTTATCTTATAATATATGGCATACCTTGGAAAACGTGCTTATATCACCCTTCCCTTCTCATTCTTTAACATACTTTCCCACCTCATCCCGATTATTCTGTGCTCCGACTATAAAGTACTCCAGTACATTAGCTTCTCGTATTCTTAGACGTTTTGCGTCCCTGTACAAGATTTTTTAGAATCTTCTATTTGGTACAATAAACATATCAAATTATCAAACCATACTATCTTATGGAAAGAATGGGTAACGAAAGGCATAATTCAAGTTAAACAATTAATGTGCGTTATCAAACCTCTTCCTTTTCCCGAAAAATTAATAATGGCACTTATACATTGCAACAGATACTTCCAACAGAGGTGTCCCTTCGCTATAGCGGAAGTCAGGTAGGGAAAAGCTGGTCAGGTGCTAATCCTGGCTAAGGTATTCAGGGTCTGCCTGAACTCTCGTTCCATCTCCACCCCTCGCATATATGCTGGCAGGGCGTTCCAAAGCCTGGCTGTCTTCACTGTGAAAGATCTGCCTCCCACTCGAGATTTGGCAAAAAGGGGTACACAGAGCAAATGCTGAAGGTTAGATCTTGAAGTGCGTTTGCATTGGTGAGGGCGCAGCCTATGACTGAGGTACCTACGTCCCTTATTATGTGGGTCAAGATAGGCTAAGGTTAAGGACTTAAACGCAATCCTTTTTGCAACAAGAAGCCAGTGAAGTTTCCTAATATGTTGGGAGATATGGTGGCAAAATGGTACCCGGCGGATAAGTCTTGTTTCCACATTTTATACCATCTGGACTCAATGGATCAGATATAGAGGAAGGCCAAAGCAAAGCCTGTTTGCGTAGTCCAGCTGAGATGTCACTGTAGCATGGACTACGATCCTATAACTTTCTTCAGGTAGAAGGAGCAGAAATTTCCTAAGTCTTTTTAGTTACCTGAATCAAGACAAAGTGATCTGCTGGACCTGAGTTACAAAGGAGATATCCGAGCTCCACTTGATGCCGAACTTCCTAGTGGATTTTATTGGGCTGGGGGGGGAACCCAGTTCCACTAGCCACCATAGTCCAGCTTGTGGTGGTGAGACCTGACCGAGAAATAGGACCTCATTCTTATGCGCATTTATTTTAAGTTTGTTCAGGTTCATCCAGCATACAATGTCCTTTAAGCATCCTGTTAGTCTGGCAAATGAATCCTCAGAGTGGTCTTTGAAAGAGAACACCAGATGGGTGTCATCCGCATGGAGGACAACTTTCACTTCCCCGGATTTAATAATGGTAAAATGAGGCAGCAAGTAAAAGTTAAAAAGTAAATGGCTAAGCGCCGATCCTTGTGGCACGCCGCACCATAATAGTTTAGGGTCCGATTGATACGATTGGAGAAGGACTCTTTGAGATGTATCAGTAAGATAAGATCTAATCCAAGCAATAGCTAATCCAATCTAAATTTGATCTCTCCTCAACCTATGCCGTTAGATATGAATCCCTAAATGGTGTTCTCTACAAAATATTTCCATTCTGAATCTAGCACAACTTCCCACATGCTCCTCATCTCCAGACCCAATTAGAATGATGTCTTCCCTTAAGGCATCATAGATATATAAATATTTGCATTATACTATGACTTCTCGTTCCAAATCTAAAATTGAATTAATGTGGGGATCTGATTTTCAGCATTCTTTTTCCTAAAGGTCTGGAGTACGATCTGGAACAAGACACAGCACACCTCGTGCAATGCCAGTACAACACAAACCGTTTTTTTTAATAATAGATTATATATTACCCCACTTTCTTTGCAAAAGTACAATCCTACGGTTGCAAATATGTACTGGTCTTCCAACACTCAATCAGGCACATATTTACATATGTTTTTTTAGTGTCCACTAATTACAGCCTTTTGGGTTCAAGCCTGTACAATGATTTCCACTATTTGTTTACTATCTTTCCATTTGATATTAAAAGTATTGTTTTGGGAAGCTCCTCGCATCTCTGGCCAGCTTATTCAAAACTAGGTACATTTGTGGATGTATTACTTGCTATTGCTTTCCATATCATTGTATCCAATTGGAAGAATGCCAAACATATCACTGTTAATGGTTGGTGGAATCTTCTTTGTCCTCCTCATAGATTAGATACATCATCAGCCACTTCTACACTACACATGATCAAAAAAGACTCTTTTGGTCTCCACTCACTGGTTATCTGAACAAAACATAAACATTTTCCAAGGATTGCACAATGGTTTTTCAACCCCCATGATTATTTTTTTCGCCTCTTTTTTTGACAATATTTGCAGTTTATTACATAATTGGTATTATATTATATAAGATAAGTAATGATATGATATGAAATTACCAGACGCAATACGTTTTTATCAGACGTAAATTTTATTTATGATATATTTTCAAATTATGTATTTCATATCTTAATACATATATTTTTTTCTCCCCTTTCTTTCTTTTCATCCCTTTTCTTCTTTCATTCTGTTGTTCTTTCTCCTTCTTTCATTTTTCTCCTTCTCCTTCTCTTTTTTCTTTTTTAATTACAAAATATAAAAATGCTATTTAGAGGTACAGAACATTGATATTACTTCAATAAGTCTATTGTACAATATATCTCTCGCTATATTCAACACTATTTATTGTATGTACTGTCTTTTGTATTGCTCTATTCATGTACTAGTTTCATGATAAACAAAATATATTTCTGTACATCTCCTATTACATTTCAATAAAGCTTTATTAAACAAACAAGCAAAAAAAACAATTCACTCACTATTGCTACACAATACTAAGAGCTCAACTTGACAATTACAATGCACAACCCTACTGATACGCATCCCTCAGCTACAGCAAACTCCTTCAAAACTGGACCATTGGTTTAGGAGTATGGATTGGACTTTGGCGATTTCAGATCTCCTCTAGAGTGTTTTGTCTCCCTACACTTCAGTGACTAACCATCCTCAAATTGTTATCACTTGATGGAGTGGGGATCTTTAAAACTCATTCTCTTGGAAGAGTCATCAAACAGAATCCCCTACAAGTCATATGGACTTGAAGTGTTTGAACTGTTGAGGGAGAGCTAGCATTCATAATTCATTTAAGTTTCAGAGAAACAAAGATAGTTCCACAATGACGACAGAGAGGATGGTACACAACCAAAAAGGATTATTTGCGGATTATTAGCGCCTCACAATCAGCAAAGTTGGCAATGATTAATTAAATATTTCGCTACAGGAAAAAAGTTAAGGCGGTCAAGCACTCTGAATTTAAGTATTATGAAATTCAGAATGCAGATATTCTACATTGAACGACTGCAAAGTATCCAAACTGAGTGTTCCATAAAGAAACTAGCCCCAGTTAAATTAAACAGTGAAAGTGCGCAGGGGATTTCTAAAGGTTGAAAAGAAGGTGTTATCATCACATGAACCTCAGTAATAGTTCATAAGAAAAAGAGTGTTTAGCATGAAACTTCACATGTGGGGCAATCAGAAAGGTAGAAAAATTTCTTTCCCAACTCAGGAAATGGTCTCTGCCCAAACTATTGTGGAACGCCAATCAAAAGCACATCCATATCTCACACCCACTGTCCAGAGCGAATCCCATGGCAGCGTTTACTGGGAGCTGGTAACATTCTAATTTCCAATGCCAACACAATTGTGTACATATCTGCTCATCCTTGAGAGTTTCATCTTCCTGGTGCGCTGAGTACAAGAGATTCCTTTAATTGTCATTTCTCCACAACTGCAGCCAGCGTTTTGTCCTCATGCCTCACCATCAATCTAAGGGAAAATATTAAGCCTTTCTCTAGCTAACGAGGGACTTGATAACACACTTGCAAATAAAGAATTAAACAGCATACTGGCAGATTCAAAATGAGTAACATTTGGCTACGGAATAATGTCAAGCTAAATTAGCTCGAAAATCAAAGTGGAAGCACATTAGAATATTATTGCCCATAAGGAATCCTTCTGTCATCATTATAATGTAAAAATCCAATAAATGCAAATACATGGGTTATTTATTAACTTCCAGCAACTACTTTTGATTTCTAAATGTGCACAGCAATATCTATCTGCGATAGTGCATGAATGTGAAACACACGCTAATGGGTTAAAGCACACATGAAATATACAGGTTATTTTCTTTAACATATGAATAGAATATATCTAGAAGGTGGAGTCTAAATTGTGCATCTCCAGTGAAAACAGAGCTATTCCAGTTTTACACGAGGCTACAATGCCTGAATTCAGCTAGTTGGAATATGTGACGGCATACACATTTTGTACATAGAACAAACGGTTTTACCTTGGATTCATAGAACAGTCAACTGTACACTAAGGAGAGACAATGGATAATCACCTTGAAACGTATCAATCTGGATGGCACATTGGTACTTAATGTTGCGATAAAAACTAATTTAGCATTAGGTTTTCCAAAACGCTGCATATCAAGGCTGCAAGTAAAAGCCTGCCTTTAAGCTACTAAATACATTTGTATTTCAAGTGTAGGTAAGTGAGAACTATCGTTGCTGGAAATGTGACTTAAGTGCTCTCAACAGTTTCAAGAGCTTGCTCAAAAAAGATAGCGTCATCTCTGTAAACCTTCGATCCAACAGTTGCATCGCAGTTTGAAAACTGAAATCTGCAGCTGTCCCTGGGGCATGGAGCTGTACCTCTTACTCATAAAAAAACACTGGTGTATGCCTAAAAAAGGAATAGAAAAGCAGGAACTATGGAGTTAGTTGTTTGTGCAATGTGTCATTATTTTTTAATATTGCTCAAGTGCGCAAACATCAGTCAATAAATGTGATAGGAGCTGTTTACATAGTCATAAAGTAACTTAATGAGATATTTACGCCAAAAATACCAATACAATTATTGTTATGGTTCGTGTCGTCATTAAAACGCTAATGTTATGGCAATAATCTTTATTATATTGGTTTGTTGTGAAACTACGTACCTCAGAGACGTTTGTGGACAATAGACTGATGTCGCTTCTGCCCATCTGTAAGACACCCTTGTCCACGGTCTACTGAATCTGGATAGTGAGGCAGGAAAATAACGTTGGACGTGGCAGTATGAGGTTTCAGGCAACTTCAGAAGACACTTCCGATTAGATGGATAATGGAGCATACACAAAGGATGGAGAAGAATAGAGAGTCACATGCAGAGGAAGAGTGGAGCAGGTTTTGTTGGTGAGTCAGATACTAACACTAGGGAGCAGTCTCAGGGAGTGGTGATGGAAAATTAGATTCTCTGGATATTTTCGTATACCATTTAATTATTGAGCATACAATAAAGAAGACATAAAGTGCAATCTTCAATTTCAAACAAAGCAGTCAATGGCCTATAATTAAGGTAGATCAATTAGATGACAGGGAAGAGAAAGGAAGAAAAAAGAAAGAAAAAAGTAAAAGAGGACGCATACACATCATCTAGTATGAACACAGTTTTGATCGATGAGAGAACAGCCATCGCTATAGCAAATGGAATCCCATATCAGACTATTTGATTTTGTATCCTCCACCATAACCTGTTAGTTCACATTAAAATAAATGAATAACAGTTTACTATGTATTTCTATACACTCATCAGTACACAATAAGTAATCACTAGTAGTAATCGTATCAGTATCTCAAAAAGCTGTTAGAATATCTCCATTTGATCATTAAGCTGCCATTCCCTTTGTCCCAATATGATGCATATCTTGCAACCCTGTCTCGATTGTTGGCATGGTGTCTATATTCCAGTGCATGAGAACCCCTATCTTTGCAACTTCCAGTGAAGTAGAAAACCATCTCCGATGTTTAGGTCCAATTTCCGGATATTGTGTTGTGTATACAGCTTAATTGACAGTTCCTCCTGGTTACCAGTAATTTCATAGTTTTCTTTTAGCGTGTTTCCCACTAACCCCCTAATAAGAAATTATTGCACTGTAAAAAATTGGGTAACTGGTTGAGGGGGGGATGAAATCGTACAGAAGCTGGAAATGCAGCCCTCTGGTAGCTTGGCACAGAGCAGTCAGGTATAACTCAATGGCAATGTGTTAAGTATTTATGTAGCACTTTAAACAGAGAGAAAGGAAAAAATAAAGTTTACAGGGACATCATAGTTAGGTTCACATTTTACCCACACAAAACCATGGAAAGCAGTTATAGTTATAGTTATACTTATCTGAAGAAACTATAACTTGAGCCGGTAAGTAACTTTAGGTCACGAGTTTTAATTTCTTAACATAACAATAGGTATAGCTATAACTGCTGAATTGCTATGGTTCTGTGTGGGCAAAACGGTAACCGAACTATAACATGCCTGTAAAATATGTCAGTGACAATATATATATATATAAATATATATTTTCACTGAAAAAACATAGGTTTTAGGGATGTTCTAGTTAGAAATTAGCATTTAAAAAACCCAAGAAATTCACAGAAAAACCATAGTTTCAGGGACGGTATAGTTAGAAATTAGCATTTAAAAAACCTTAGAAATTCACTGAAAAAACACAGGTTTCAGGGACATTATAGTTAGCTATACATTTTACTCATACAAAACCAGAGAAATTCTGCTGTTATAGTTAGTAGAGCTAACTATAACTCACGCCCCCGCAATGCACTGCTGATGATGTCACGTATTACATCACTCATGACATGGTCAGTGACATCACTGATAACATCACTGATGACATCTCAAATGACATCACTGATGACATCACTGATTACGTCATTCAGTGAATGTGTGTTTCTGTAAAGTTTAAATATGTTTTATATATATATATATATATATATATATATATATATATATATATATATATATATTCATTGAAAAAACCAAAGGTTTCACCCATGTTATAGTTAGCTGGACATTTCTCTCATACAAAACCATTGAAATTCCCCCGTTATAGTTAGTTCAGCTAACTATAACTCACGCGCCCGCAATGCACTGCTGATGACGTCACATATTACATCATTCATCACATGGTCAGTGACATCACTGATGACATCACTGATGACATCTCAAATGACATCACTGATGACATCACCGATGACATCATCCACTGTGTGTCTTTCTGAAAAATAAATATTTTCATATATGTATATCTAAAGGTCGATGGAAGAATAAATGGGTAAATAAGTGTCTAAATGGATGTTTTTTTGTAAATTTCATTGTATAACTGACGTATTAAGTGTATCTTAGTGAATACATGTATTTGGGAGTAATGTTTAAATATGTAAATATCTGTATCAGTGTCTCACTTTGTGTATAAGTGGCTGCATGGGTTGGTGAGTAGCTACACGAGTGTCTATATGGGTTATTAGTTGGTTTTTTGAGTATCGGAATGAGTGACTGTATGGTTTGATGGCGGATATTACTTAGGGCACAGATGCATGAATGACTGACTCACTGTTTGTATGTGTTTTGAAGACAGCATGTGTGCAGGGCTGTACGGGTGGATGCATGTGTGTATGGGTGTGCTAGTGAGTGAATGAATGCCTCAATAGTGTCTTTATGAGTAAGGATAAGTAAGGATATATGACAGTGAAAGATTTAAAAAGTTCCTGTATAAATAAGTATGTGTTTCTATAAGCGGCAGGTTTACAATCCCCTTGCACCACTTTTGCATCATTTTTCCCACAACCTTGTAAATCTGCCCAACTGTGTATACTTTATGCATTAGCTTTAGATGTGGTACTAGTTTCTCTTGCTCCCACTGTGGAATCCAACACCCTATCTGTGTAATGACCTGGAAATTCAAAGATCCACTTCACTGACAATGCAGTGGGTAGTTTGCGTCTCTCCAACCTTTCTTATTTTTCACGTTTTTCATCTTCCACTCAATCTACACATCATCCACTCATACAGACATCTAATTGCTGCATTCCTTAGCTGTGATTATCAACTATTCTTCTATTTTATATTCATATTCAAAGTGCAAGCCCTTTATCGAGCCTTTTTGTTGTGACTACTGTTCCAGGAATTCTGCTCATACACAGAACTGTGCATAAAGACTTAGGACCTCAGTGAATTACGGTTTAACAAAACCCACCTTACTACATAAATCCCCTACCAGACTAGCAATCAGTGACTCATTGGTTCTTCGCCCTAGAGCAAAAACACCAATGACTAGTCAACCCAGAACATGTGACTTAGATTACATGAAGTAAAGTGGATAACAAAAACACTCTTTCAATATAGTCTTACACCAGTCCAAAACAAGATGTAAATAAAGACACGTGCAACTTTGAAATGTTTATTTCTAACACCATAATCTCATGCACAGTACCTTAGAAAATACAACCAAACATATTATTAGAAACAAGGTTGTCAGCATTGTTACTATTCTATGAAATACAAATGGAAAAAGCATCCTATAATGCTAAAGGTAAACAAATTTAAAATATACCTACATTTCACCCTCCCTACCTAGCAGATTAGTTTATAACTACAGAAAGTCTCATAGGATTACATGGGCAGACCCATACCTCTGGTACTCAGCAGTAGTGGATCACATTCAGTGCTCCACAAACTGTCAAGATACGAATGTTCTCCAACTGTGTGTAACTTTACATCCACAATGCTTTATGAAAGCGCAAGTATCAGAGGTGGCCACAGCTGCATATGTATTATGGCTCGAACGTGCGAGGATCATTCTGAATAACAGACACAGTATTCAAGATAACCTTGATGTTCCATGCTCTCACTATACACATAAAACTAGCGAGGCAGTTTACAAATCTAGCATACCAAATTATTCTCATATAAAGCAAAATACTCAGCCTTCTCTAAACAATATCACAAGTACGTGTCGTGTGCAAAGCAGAGCAGGAAAGCAAAAATTGCGTGTAAGCTTCTAATAAACCCATGCTAACTTAACAGGGTGTGAGTGCAAGGCTCAGCCCCACGGCACTCTTTCTTGATCAAAGCATGTGATATAAACTTGGGCGAACTAGGAACGCAGAGTCCAAGCCTGAAAAGCAGAGTCAAGTTCACATTTCCAAAAAAAAGTTATTCGCTCTTTGATAGAAAGCAGTAGCTAAAAAATAAAGAATACGTAGAAAAATCAAAGAGTCTTAATCCAACAGCGTGTAAGCACAGTATGTAGCAACAGCCTCCAACAGTAAGTCATTGTTCTCATCTGAAAACATTTCAGTCATCCAATTCAATAGTAGGAATGAACATACATGTTCCTCAATGACCGGAGACTCTATCACCATCGGAGGAAAACTCGGGTTATCATCAATGTAACTGCGTGACAAGAACTCAAGCGCCGCTGCAAAAACATTCCAACGTCCCATTATTCCATATGTCGCTGCTAAGGCCATAATCCCGCCGCCAGAACAGAGCACGTCATGAACCACTAAGGGGCTCATCAGCTGGTCATGATCCGCGTTGGGAGACACCGTACTGCAGAGACACAAATCCAGGGCCCTGTCGAAATCGCAGCTCGGGTAATGGAACACAGGTTGAACGCCTGTGAAAAAGGAAAATCGAAACGCTAATCCAGAAACTGCACTCAATATAGCCAAAGGCAGCGCTCCGTAATAACTAATCATTCGGTTGCGAAGCAGCAACAACTGGGACATATTGTCGTCTGCTGCAGGATGTGCATCCATATTTATGTAAACAAATTAATAAAAGCACACCGGCAACTAATGCGAGTATTAAGCGCAATCCACCAAAGATGCTGGAAAAAATCGAATGAAAAAATCCCAAAAAGACACCAAATATACTTTCTACAGAAGTCACAAGGCCACTGCTTCTAACCTTAAAAAAGTAAGGTAACCCCGTAGTCAAGGACACATTAAAGATACTCTAAATTAACCCCCCAAAATTCAAGAGCACGTCTGTATTTAATAAATGATGCACTTCTGTGCGGGTGTTTGCTACATGAAGGACAAATGTTTCTGTACCAGATATAAGAGCGACCTCTTTTTGAGACAATAGTGCTCTTATATGACTCATTTGGTTGACTCTGTTTTCAAGGTCGAAATCGA
Organism: Lissotriton helveticus; assembly: GCF_964261635.1. Taxonomy (NCBI): domain Eukaryota; kingdom Metazoa; phylum Chordata; class Amphibia; order Caudata; family Salamandridae; genus Lissotriton; species Lissotriton helveticus. The sequence continues at coordinate 928,016,198 of NC_136067.1, read as the reverse complement.
CAGCCAGATGGAAACATCCAGCTTCCCAAGCAGAGGAGTTAACACAACTTTTTTTAATCAAACCACACGCTCAGTTTCCGTAATCATGTAAGCGATGCCTGCTAACATTGCACAACAATCTCCATTATTTCAAAGTAAATAACTCCCGTTTCCAGTAAACTGAACGTTGTTATGATAGCAGGTGTCGGACTACCTTTCAAAACTCAGTCCAAATTAGGCGCATCTTGTATACAAGAGCCATGCAATTGTATGTGTCTACAAATTAAGGAGTGATCTGGTACTATTGTGCAATCTTCGCCATTCACATAGACTTCTTTTCTCTCCCTCAGACACCTATATGTAAATGGTAATAACCAAGCTTCATGCAGATAAGCGCTCCCTAAACATCCATATCTGCCTATAGCATAGTATTTCATGCAAACCTCAAACTTAACCACGTTAAAAAATAACGTTATGATACTGTGGATAAGCCACACACCTGAATTGGATCTCCAATGAGTAACCACTTCCAACCATTCTCAGCGCCCTGTGCTCTGATTTGACATTGAGAGAGTGATTGCACCATAGTTTGTACTGCTAATCATTCTCAGCATACGCTACGAATACCCTTTGACGTTACACGTCGCATCGTCATGCACGGCGCCCCATACAAAAAAGACACAAATGTTTTTATTGTTTAACAACCTATTTTCATGTATTTAATGAACATACTAAAAGAAGACTTAATCTAGGATAACTATGGATAATTTTTTTTTAAGTTTTAAAATTCCTATATTACTTCTATATTGTATGAGTGGAGCTGCGTGCCCCTCCGCCTGGTACCCTAGACTCCACCTCGCCCAGACCCGGTTCATAAGCACGCATGATCGTCACCACAAAACCATTAGCACGCATATCGCTTTTCCACACATGCTTTTACAACTAGTATGCATTTACCACACATGATAAACGCATAATCTTAATAATGTTTTTTTGTTGACCAACACGTGTTGTAATGCCCGTGCCTTACGTCCATCAGATTAGTTTCTAGGTATACGTGTGACCAAGTCTGATAAGATCGGAGGCCAAGGACAAACACCGTGGTATCTGTGGCACGAAATCTCATTGATCACAGAGAAAATATGCGCAGGGTAAAATGAAAGTAACAGGTATAATAAAAATAATGGAGGAAAACTACTAAAATGGTGGTTGGACTGAGCATGTAATCAATGTTTGGCGCCTCGACACTACATTTCAAATAAAAATACATACAATATGTTTATTAATATATTACAAAAGTATACCACCGGATGACACACATGACCCGGGAAAAGAAAGCGGCAAATTTAATACCTAAAATCAGGGGAGGTTTGCTTGGCGAACTTGAAAAAAAAGAAAAAAAAAGTGCCCTTGCAAACAAGGCTGCGCATGCGTAGAGAGTACAACTGACGCAGGAAAAAAAACCGGAAAGTTTTACATACTGCCATGGAAATATAGCTCTAAAAATTGCCCCCAGAATTTGCCCCCCGTGACCTAATGAATAAAACAGACTTCTAGTTTCTTTTCCCTTTTACACTGCCTACGAGTAGCATACGCGTACGCCGTCATTTTTTATTTAAAATAAAAAATACAAATTTACCCTAAAAATCCATGTATGACCCCCTGAGCAAGCCTAGAGAGTCCGGATATTTCTACCCTGCCCCCTTTCCTTATTTCTCAACATTGTTTTACACTTTTCTTGTGACTCCCTTCTAGCGACGAACAAAATGGCTGCCAACACTTCCTGGTTTGCAGTGTTCACAGACAGTTGACATCCAATCAGCATGCAGCTCCTGCTCGTAATATACAGAATGTTTATTAATATATTACAAAAGTATAGCACCGGATGACACACACCACCTGGGAAAAGAAAGGAGTTAAAAGAGAAGGAGACACACACTTTCACGGTGAACCTGGAAGAAGAGAAAGTGACAAGAGATGATTTCCGATGTGTTTAGGCTTGAGAGCCTGGTTAATCATTAAATGAGATCTGGCAGATTAGTGCGTACTTATTCTGGAAGAAGCCTTTCGGAGTCTTGCGAAAGCAAGTCATCTTCAATAGTTGACTCGCGCTGTGTGTACTTGCAAGGTCATCTGATTTGGTCGTATGTTAAAAACAGAAACTTTCTACACCTCTTTTTCAATGGTTGTGAAGCATTGTAAGAAGACTTATTACTGACAAATCCCTTTCCTTGCGCAGATTTTGAAAAACATTTGACTGGCTGTTGTGTGGTTAACTCTACTTTCTTGATCCTAATGTTGATTGGCTTGTTTTTTCCATGTGATGTTACGATACCCTCACCATGTATGGAGCCCATTGTGTGACGCACTTTATTTTACTATGTGTTTCAAACCCTTCTTGATAATATGCCCCCAGTTGTGGTAGGGTGTTTTTAATTTAAGCTGTCTACTGTGCTTACGAGTTTGTTGACTGTGAAGGTATTTAAACATATTATTATATTTTCTATTCAATCATAATTGTGCTGACTTTTCTCCATTAGCATGGAGTACTTTGTCCTTTTATTAAATATATAATTCTTCAAACCATCCTTGAAAGAAAAATGCACAAGTTTTCAAAATATTTGTAATGAGTATTTTATATTCATCATATGGGTGAAAAGCAAAATCTTTTTTTCATTCATTGGTATCACATGTTGGACCACATTTATTTTATTTTATCATAAGCACTCATTCCTTATGTTTACTATATATAAGTGTTGCCCCATCATTTTTATTTAAAGGTTTGGGCTTTTTTTTATTTTCAGATAAAGTAGAATAGAAGTGATACGACAAACACTCCCTCACTACTTCATCTTTCTTTTTTATGTACATTTCATTTCATTATTACAGTTAACAATCATTTTTAAAAATGTAAAGAATTATTAAAATTTGAAGCCACAATTATATTATTATTTTTTTTAAAGTGCTTGCGAAGATTAGCCTCCTGTTCTTCACGAGTGAAAATTGGAGAAAGCACTACTCAATATAAAAACTTTTAGCCTATTTTAACTCTAGACGATAAGGAGTATTCTCTTTTATTCCAAAGTATTTCGTTTTTTCGTCGATAGTTTATTTATACTATATTTTTCAATCATTAAGAAACACTTGCATACTAAAAAAAAAATGTTATTATGTTTTAAAATCCTCTGTTGAAAGTAATCCAACTCCATTTGAAGGATCATAAAGTTATTTATAAGTTAAAATATACATTAACAATATGATCCCTCGGTGGAAATGAAAGATAAATTCAAGATGATGGCATCGCTCCTAATTATTACTTTGCACGTAGTAATTCCTTAATTAACTTATGTTTCTTGTAATGATTCTTTCGTCAACTTGTTATTATATTCCATTTAAACGTAATCATACTACATTCTATAATCATTAAATTTTTTTGCTTTCTTTTTAAAAAATATCAAACATATACCCATTCAGATCATTTAACTCTCTTCGATATTCTTTCCTTCCTCCATCGAAATTCATCCAACTTCTCTGGAAGTAAGATAATATTTAATGTATTTTTAAATGTACTTTAACAATATGTTCGCTTTGAGGAAATGAAGGATTTTCTCAAGATGCTTCTGCAGCCCGAATCATTACCTTACTCGTAGTTTCTTCACCCGTATTGATTCTCTGTAATGAAACTAATTATCCCACAGGTCTGGTTTATATACTTTTTGGTTACTTAACACTCTATGGGATCAATGTATTGCTCCTCCCACTTTTAAGTCACATTTTTCAGTTGACAGGTGTTCTCATTTCCACTGATTTAGTGCGTCACGTGTTTATGTAAAATTGCCTTTTTCCATAATTTTTAACTTTCGTTTTTCTTATTAAAGTATTTCTATAGGTTATTTATAGGATCCCTGAACAACAGACCTCCTGAGGCGGAAGCCGGGAGTGACGCTGCGCTGATATTTTAAAGTTGTAATTGTATTTTTGTGATTTTAATACAAAAACTTGCACTCCCCCTTGGGCATTTACCGCGTTGCAGTCTAAACGCGGCCGCGGGTTATTTGTTTGTGTTGCCGCCATCACCGGGACACTGAGGCCACGCCCCCAACATTAGGCCACGCCCCCTTCCCATCGGGTCATATAAAGTGCTCTGATTCGCTAGCGTGATCCCTGAACAACAGACCTCCTGAGGCGGAAGCCGGGAGTGACGCTGCGCTGATATTTTAAAGTTGTAATTGTATTTTTGTGATTTTAAGACAAAAACTTGCACTCCCCCTTGGGCATTTACCGCGTTGCAGTCTAAACGCTGCCGCGGGTTATTTGTTTGTGTTGCCGCCATCACCGGGACACTGAGGCCTCGCCCCCAACATCAGGCCACGCCCCCTTCCCACCACTCACCTCCTACTTAATATGTGCATCTTCCGGAAGCGCAGCGGACGAGTGCAGCGGGCGCGCCGCATGCACGCCGAAGGCGCGCCTAAGGCAAGCCCGTCTGCGCCCGTCCGCGACCAGACCGCGGCCGGGCCCGGGCATGCTGACGGAGAGGCTGCACATAAAAGCCGAATTGTGTGGTCGCGGGATAACCTACGGTCGTTAAATACCATGGCTGATATCTGCACTCACAAGATTGACTTTGTGACCTCTACTCCTCCCCAGGCTTGCAAGACTTGTGGGACATTATTAGGAATACTGACTGACGGGAGGCCTGAAAGAATTATTAAACCCAAACCATCGGTCAGCAGAGACCTCAAAGCGGGACTACTGAACTGTAGATCCCTGGCTAAGCACGCAGACGATATTTGGCTGCTACTGGAAGAACATCGGTGGGATGCGCTGTTTCTTACAGAAACTTGGCTCAATGAGGACAACCTGACCGCCATTGTATTGGCAATTCCCCCGGGGTATAAAATATGCTTCTCCAACCGGGTAGGTGAAAAAAGAGGTGGCGGGGTAGCTGTTATATTTAACGAGCAGCTTACACTCACCGCCTCTGCCCCTACACTCATTCAGGGACTTGAGGGACTACATTTCTGTTTCCAAGTGGGCCCCCAATTATCACTAGCGGGACTAGTCATTTATCGCCCCCCAGGGGGAGAGGAGCCCTATCTAACTACTCTGGTGGATATTATTAACAAGACCTCCCTCCTTCACCCTCAGTTTCTTGTTGTTGGGGATTTCAATGTTCATATGGATAGGGAGGACTGTATCCCTGCAGAGATACTGAGATCCACATTGAACTCTGCCAATTTGAGGCTCATTAATGAGGGCCATACGCATAGAGCAGGCCATATGCTCGATCTAATTTTTTCCAACATCTACAATATGGTGGCAGAGACACCGCTTCCACTGATATGGTCAGATCATTTTCTGATTCCATTTCAACTAAAATTAGCAGTTGACAAACCTGTGTCAAAAAAGCGTTTTTCTATGAAGAGACAATGGGATAAATTAGTCCCCGCCACTATGGGTCCAATTCTTATTCAGAATCTACCTACCCTTACTTCAAACGTCAATACTGACGCGAAGCTACTTAATGATTGGATTAGGAATATGGTTTCTTCCATTGCTCCGGCAACACCCGCAATTTCTAAACGTGACTCCCCTTCCGCTCCCTGGTTCTCCCAGGATCTTAGATCACAAAAATTGGACTGTAAAAGGCTTGAGCGGCTTTGGAGACTAAACTACGAACCCTTAGAAAAAGTCCGCTATAAAGAAGCGTCTAAACTACTGCATAAAGCCATTAGAAAGGCAAAAAAAACTGTTCTATGCAAACTCTATCCAACAAGCCGAACATTCGGGTAAAGAAACCTTTAAAATAGTACAGTCCTTCTTCAAACCAATATGTGTCGAGAGGGAAATCCCCCGTCGATCTTGCTGTGCAACAGTATCTCTGACTTCTTTGACTCAAAAATTAAAAGGGTCTACGAGTCCTTCGGCCCAGCAAGGTCAACGGTAAAAAAGGATCTAGCCGACAAAATACTGAGCGGGTCTGCTCTGACACAATTTGATCCGATAGCCTTAAAGACAGTTATGCTAGAATTACACCGCTGTAAGTCAGGATCACCTGACGATCCCTGCCCCCACAAACTTTGGAATCTTATGGCTGACTTCGTGGGCCCGGCCATTCAGCAAATATGGAACACCTCCATCTCATCCGGGGTATTCCCGAATATCTGGAAACATGCCACTCTCCTCCCACTAAAGAAAAAACCTAACGGGCACCCCAAGGATTTTAGTAATCTCCGCCCAATTTCTTTGCTGGCAGCTCCGGGTAAAATGCTGGAGAAAGTAATCCAGCGTCAATTAAATCAGTTTATTGAAGATAACCAAATACTTCACGAGACGCAATCAGGCTTTAGACCCGGCTTTAGCACTGAAACAGCATTAATTGAGGTGGCAGAGTCAGTAAGGTGGTCGATGGATTCAGGAGACTCTGCAATTTTGGTGCTCCTGGATCTATCGGCAGCTTTTGATACGGTTGACCACACGATACTGCTGTCGCGACTAGCTAAGCTAGGCATCCAGGACCAGGCCCTGGAGTGGCTACATTCATATTTGACCCAGAGATCACAGAAGGTGGCATTGTGAGATGTTTCTTCAACACCAAAAGCCCTCACCTGCGGCGTCCCACAGGGTTCGGCTCTTAGCCCACTTTTATTCAACATTTACCTGGCCCCGCTCTTCACTTTGATCGCCAACTGGGGGATTAAGGCAATATCATATGCCGATGACACCCAATTGGTGTTCCCATATTCAGACGTGTCGGAGGCATCTTTTCTGAGCTTCAAGGGTTGTCTCCAAGACGTGGCCTGTTGGATGAACACAAATAAACTGAAACTTAACGCCAATAAGACGGAGGTGATCTTTTTTGGCAAAGGCCCCCCCCCCTCCGTCTGAATATTGGTGGCCGACAGAGATGGGTCAAGCCCCCTCGCCTAGCCACTCGGCTAAAAATTTGGCGGTACGTTGGGATGACAATCTGTCCTTTGCACCTCATATTCAGCAAGTCACAGGCTGTTGTTTGAGTAAGCTAAGAAATCTTCGTAAGATCTTACGTCTTCTACCAGCAAGCTGCCGTAAAACCGTAATCCATGCCACGGTGACATCTAGGCTGGATTACGCCAACGGCCTATATCTGGGCTTACCAAAGTACCTTATACAGCAATTGCAACTGGTCCAAAACGCGGCTGCGAGACTATTAATGCGTATCCCTTTTAAGCATTCTGTCTCTCCGCATCTTCTTTCCCTTCACTGGTTGCCAGTAGCAAGCAGAATAAAATTTAAGGCACTTACATTGGCTTTTAGATCTTTGTACGGCAACTGTCCTAATTATTTAAAAGCACGACTGCCAAGGTACACGCAAGCTCGCTCCCTCAGATCCAACAAACGTGTTCAGATTATAGTTCCTAGAGCAAAAAGAGCTCGGCTGGGAGGACGAAATTTTTCGGCCAATGTGGCGGCACTTTGGAACTCCCTGCCCCCAGCTCTCCAACAGGCTCCTTCCGAACTATGTTTTAGGCGTTTGCTGAAAACCTGGCTATTTGCCCAACCGCGCTAGACACTGACACTTTTAGTTCACATGGTCTGAATCCCACCTTGTTCATCTAGCGCCGGGACACCTCCTCGTGAGGTAGCTGTTCGCGCTTTACAAAATCCCATATTATTATTATTATTATTTTTTTTTTAATACGAGTATTAACATCCATTCCCCTTTTTTTTCGACTTCTCATTCTAGTAACTTCCTTTTTTGTAAAACTTTTTTTATTATTCTTCATTACCCTAAACCCCTATTTTCCCTGCATCCCGTGCCAGAGATACTCTCTATTAATTCTAATTTATATCTGATTATTAATTTACTTAATTCCATTACTGCGAGTTTTAATACATTTATTTATCTAATATTTTTAATCTTTCTTTATACACTGCAAGGGATACTGTTATTTGTCTAGAATCACACTATGAATCAGTGTCGATTTGGCAAAATTGAGAGAGAATGACTTGGTTGCTTGATGTGTTTGAAGTTATATAAGTACGCACACTCTTGCAGTAAGCCAGGCTCTAGGGTATGCAGTGCTTCAAACTACTATGCATTATGGATGTAGTGGTGTAACCACCTTCACACTTGTGCTTTAGGCTTACAATTCCCCAGTCAGTATCTATATACTCCAGCAAACACAGTGTGACTGCTGTTGCAATTTCAAAATGAGTCTTTCAGTATCATGTAGTAATTTATTCACTAAAGTAAAAGTGAACCAATTAAGAATTCACCCAGTGTCTTTACGTATATTAATGTAATCATTCAGTCAGTAAGCATGTACTCATGCAGTGATCCAGGCTTTAGGGAATAGAGTGATTCAAAGTGCTATGTATTATGCATGTAGTGGTGTAATAACCTTCACATTTGTGCTTCAGGACTACAATTCCCCCCTCTCTATACATACCAGGGGTCTCAAACTAGTAGCTCTGGAGCTACTCGTAGCTCACCAGCACCCTGAAAGTAACTCTCCGAGGTGAAGCCAAACCAAGCCAAACTGAGAGATTCTGTGTATATTAAAGAAGGTAGTACTGCTGATTTCACTACCCTTAAGAGTTACAGACAGCCAAACGAATGGCAGGACCTGTTGATAATACTCAAACACACACTGTGGTGGTATATCAATTAATCAATTAGGGATGTATGGAGAGCAGTACTCACCTGTGAGAAATTACAGGCACTGGGGGAGTATGTGGGGGGGATTTGTGCAGCATTGGTGTTTCGAAAAGCTAGGTGTTAGTGCTCTTCCTGAATGCTTTCAGTGTGGGTGTTTATCTTATGCTGAGGGGGAGTTCATTCCAGGTCTTGGCCATGATGTAGAAGGGTGTGCCTCCTGTCTGGTTCTGTGGATACAGAGAATTTTAGCCAAGGCCTGGTCAGCGGGGTGTAAGAAGGAGATTGAGGTATTGGAGTCCGGTGTTGTGGAGGGCTTTATAGGTGTGTGAGCAGCTTGAAGGTCACTCTTTTTTTGACTGGGCGCAAGTCGAGTGCTCGTTTATGCTGGGTAATGTGGTCTTGTCTTGGGATGCTGAGGATGAGTCTGGCTGCAGTGTTCTGGACAGTCTGAAGTTTATGGAGTAGAAATTTGTTGATTCTGGCATAGAGGGTGTTCCCTTAGTCCAGCCTGCTGGTGATGAGTGCTTGAGTGATGTTCTTCTTTTATTCGGGGTGTGGGTCTATTTGAAGGTCTTTCTTAGTATGTGGAGGATGTTGAAGCATGTGGAAGCTGCAGCGTTGGCCTATGGGTCTGTCACATGAAACATGTTTATCCACTTTACATCTAAGTTGAGGAAACGTACTGCTGTGGTAATATCATTTGTGGCACACTGCATGTAATGATTTGAATTTTACTTGATTATAAGCATTTAATATTGATAAATGTTTTCCTAGCATTCTGCTGATAACTGCACCTGGAATTTTTTGGTGGTTACTACTGATAATTGTGCTTTGGGTGGTCATAGTGTAATGTTAATACATACCTCCAGTACAACCGCTACACTTCACAAACACCACTACACTACCCTAAACCCTAAAACACTACCCCAGCATGAATTTCTATACTACATAAACACTACTGCACTACTTTAAACCCTAAAACACTATCCACTACAGTAGACGAACACCACTGCACTATTCTAAACCTTAAGACACTACCCTCAGCATGACCCCCTACACTACACAAACACCAATGTACTACTCTTAAAGCTAAATCTACCACCAACACGACGCCCTACTCTACACAAAGGCCAATGCACTACCTTAAACCCTAAATCTATCCCCAGTATAACCCGTTCAGTACACAACCACCACTACACTACCCTAAACCCTAAAACACTACCCCTAACACTTATACACGCAGCACTTCATTTACTCATATAGATAGTAACTCATAGTTTGTGTTATAAAATCACTATTACAAGTATACAGCTATGCATACGGTTACTGATCCAATCACTGAGTCATATGTATACTTCTTTATATACAACAAATGTCACACACACAGCCTTTTGTTTTTGTACTTTATTGCTATATATATTATACATATTTAAATAACAAACCAAACCACATTCACTGGATGCTGTCATCAGTGATGTCATAAGTGATGTCATATGAGATGTCATCAGTGATGTCACTAACCATGTCATGAATAATGTAATATATATACGTAAAGAGCTGCGTATGAACGGATCGTATTAAGAAGGAAAGGAAAAGTCATGCAGGGTAACTTTTTGTCTGCTTGTAAATATGGAGGAGCCACCTGCGCAACCAGTACGTCACAAAAAGTGACGTACTGGTGGCGCAGAGAGCTTGTAAATCTGCCGTAGAATTTTTTTCACTACTCCTCATATTTTTCTTACAATATACACTACAATGCACACCATACATTGTAGGAGAATAATGCCTTCACTGATTGTTTTTGTGCAGAAAGGTGTGTCTTCCTGCACAAAAACAAACTCTACACGACACAGATATCGTTGCACCATGGTGCAAGGGTGCGTATCACCACATGCCTGCAGTTTAAGCAGAAGTGCAGAGGGTAGGACAGACTTCCAACATATTTATGTACATATGTTGCATCTCTGTCCTTCGGAAGTAGCTCAGCATGCTGTAGCTAAAGAGCTTACAGTGTTATGGTTTAGAACTTCCTTATAGTTCTGCAGTTATACATTCACCATATATGACAAATGCATTCTTTACTCAATTATGCAGTATGTATACATTTATGTAAACTTTCACACACTGATATACAAATTTAGCTCTTTCTTTAACCAGAGTAGTTAGATCTGAAAATAACTTTTTATTTTTTTGTACTTTTATAAAAAAAAATGATTTTTAGAACTTTTTTTTTTTAGAAAGAAAAAAAGTCAAAAGGACAAACAAAACCATGTACTTTGAAGGAATAAAAAAATCTAGCATTGAAAGTTATCAATTTCTCTGCAAACTAGGTATACTTATTGCTCCCTATAACAAATTAAACGATTGCACTTCACACAGAGCATTATAACTATCACGAATTGGGGACGCATGTCTGGTCGTGATGTTGAAGGTGATGCTGCAGAGGTACTTGGTATTGCCGGTGGTGGAGGTACATTTTGGCGCAGTCTTCTACATTCTTCGCGAGCATAGTTGACAGGATGCATGAATTGGAGGTGCTTGCGCATACTAGCACTGCCATAGGAGTATTTCTTGTTTGGATCTCCTCTGGACAATACTTCCTGGCAAATCTTGAATGTTACTTTGGTGGCAATACATTTCTTTTGCCCCTCTGGAAAAGTCAAAAATGTCTGTGCAATGGATGTGTATCTTTTGAGAGGGTGAGAATTTGGTACAAATTGTTGAGTAACAAAATCATCAGAATCAGATGATTCTTGCAGTGGTGTTGCCTTTTTTTAATCCAAAAAAGAAGTTAAGGTTTCCAATGAACAAAAAGTGACATTCTTCTAAGGATAGGTCTTCTCGTAAGGAAGGTCTAAGAAGAGTAATTGAAATGGGTGGGGTTCTTCAATAGTTATAAACCAATGAAATGTCTTTTTTTTGGTCACATGGGATCCGCGTTAGGTGCGTACACACAGCACACATCTAGCGCAACTTCTTCAAATTGCATTTAAAAGTAATAAAAGTTTATTAAAACTAAAAGAATATAATTTCTTCCACTTAATGTTTATATTAAATTCATATAGATATATATATACATATAGAAAAGACTCGACAATTAACTGTTCCTTTAAATCTGGAGGAAATGGACTTGGTCCCTTTTCAATGTTTAAGAGTCCCGTTATTTAAATCTGAACGAACCCACAGTTGCGCAGTAAATGGCATTTAAGAAAGAGTCTTGGACTCAAAACGCGTCATGCCTACTAACCTTTTTAATAAAGAAAACTTTTAAAGTACTGCTGGTGTGGCCTGGATTGCGTGACAGATGGTGCACGTATCGTTGCATTAATCAACCGAGGTGTCTGACACACTTCGAGACCGCGCCCCGATCCCCTTGGAAGTGGCACTCTTGTTGTCAGGTCGTGTAACAGAAGCGTGAAGCTTGTTTAAAGAGTTCCCCCCGGCTACGAAAGGCACAGAAACTGAGTATATGACGGAAGGGCTACTATGGGTGGCCCGCCTCAAACAAAGTGAATGGAGTTTAGCTGCAGCCAGGATCTGCAGAGGGATTTCCCGAAGCACGGCGCACTGAAGGCAGAAGCCTTGAAGGATCATAACATGCAATTGTGGTAATGGAGGAAATGGACTTGGTCCCTTTTCAATGTTTAAGTGTCCCGTTATTTAAATCTGAACGAACCCACAGTTGCGCAGTAAATGACATTTGAGGAAGAGTCTTGGACTCGAAACGCGTCATGCCTACTAACCTTTTTAATAAAGAAAACTTTTAAAGTACTGCTGGTGTGGCCTGGATTGCGTGACAGATGGTGCACGTATCGTTGCAGGATATATATATATATATATATATATATATATATATATATATATATATATATATATATATATATATATATATTCACTGAAAAAACCATAGGTTTCAGGCCTTATATAGTTAGGAATCAGCATTTAAAAAACCTTTGAAATTCACTGAAAAAACCATAGGTTTCAGGCCTTATATAGTTAGGAATTAGCATTTAAAAAAACCTTTGAAATTCACTGAAAAAACCAGAGGTTTCAGGAGTTATATAGTTAGGAATTAGTTTTTAAAGAACCTTTGAAATTCACTCAAAAAACTATACGTTTTAGTGGTGTTATAGTTAGCTGGACATTTTACTCATACAAAACCAATGAAATTGCTCCTATATAGTTAGTTGTACTAACTATATTTCGCGCACCCGCAATCCACTGCTGATGATGTCACATATTAGATCATTCATGACATGGTCAGTGACATCACTGATGACATCTCAAATGACACCTATGGTTTTTTCAGTGGATTTCAAAGGTTTATTAAGTGTTACCACTTTATTCCAATCAAGATGACTTCAGGTGTGCCATACTTTTGTCATAAGTAAGACTGTTAGCGTTCTAGTTGTTCTTTAGAACACTCTGGGACATTCTGTCATTGGGCTATAGTTGGGCTACATCTGGCTGATATTTGGGCTACATTTGGGCTCTTTTGTCTCTGGTGGCCATCTTGGGAGACTGCATATCAGAATTTTTTTAATCAAATATAAGAGGATTTGAGAAGTCACTCATTTTTCTTTCTTCAGCACTAATCATAATTTCTATGGCAAAATGAACCCCCTCATTTTGTTCCTTTGCAAATTAAATGTTTTAAGTGTTAACACTTTATTCCAATCAAGATGACTTCAGGTGTGCCATACTTTTGTCATAAGTAAGACTGTTAGCGCTCTAGTTGTTCTTTAGAACACTCTTGGACATTCTGTCATTGGGCTATAGTTGGGCTACATCTGGCTGATATTTGGGCTACATTTGTTTTTTTTTGTCTCTGGTGGCCATCTTTGGGCTACATTGGGCTACATTGGGCTACATTTGGGCTCTAACATATATATAGCCCAATGTAGCCCAATATATATTTATTCAAAGTTAATTTTCGTAAAAAACACTGGAGCACATATCTTGAGACATAGCAAAGGCACATCGGGCTACCAGTCCTTACAATTTTGCCAAGTTTGGTGGAAAACCATTCAGCCGTTCGGGCTAAAAGTGAGTCCAACCGCCCTATGGAAATTAACATGGGGAAAACACGTTTTGGGACCCCCCTTTTATCTCGGCCCCCGCTTGACGAATCCCCCCCAAACTTTCAGGGAAGGAGTGGAGCGCCGTGAGGCAAAGTTAAGGAAAATGTCAGGAAGATTCCTCAACCGGCGCCAGAGTTATTCCCAATAGAATGTTGCGATTTCCCTATGGAAAACAATCCTAACTATATATACCCACTGGCTATCGCCAGTAGGTAATATATACATATATATATATATATATTGCGCTCAATCAAATTCCAAACAGTCCGAGGAATGAGGAGGCAGCACTCGGGAGGCACCTTAACCACAAAGTAGTTTATTCACTACAAGCAAGCCCACAGACGCGTTTCGGCAATTAGCCTTCGTCAATGTATATATTACCTACTGGCGGTCGCCAGTAGGTATATATAGTTAGGATTTTTTCTCTATGGGTTTTTTGAAAATTCTATGTCTAATAACTTTGGCGTTTGTGGACGGAATTGGCTGAAATATTCAGGAAAATGGCACATTTTGTTTCTGAGCAGCCCCTGAAAATTTTGGGGGGGTTCGTCAAGGGGGGGCCGAGAAAAAAGGGGGGTCCCAAAACGCGTTTTTCCCATGTTAATTTCTATAGGGCGGTTGGCCTCACTTTTAGCCCGAACGGCTGAATGGATTTGCACGAAATTTGGCAAAATTGTAGGGACTGGTAGCCCGATGTGCCTTTTGTAGGTCTCAATATATGTGCTCCAGTGGATTTTGAGAAATTAACGTTTAAAAAAAGATATATATCTGTAACAGCGGACCGGGCAGCGCTCTGGTTCGCGGACTTTTCGCGCAACGGAGCTTTGTGAAGCGAAGCTGATTGGTTCTCCGGCGTCTGTCAACATTCCAAACAGTCCGTAGCGGCCGCCATCTTGTCTCTCGGTAGGATCGAGAGACAAGAGGAGGTCAAAACAAAGGGGGAAATAACTATAAGGGGGCATAGTAGATCCTCGCTGACCCCCTAGGTTTGATGTGGAGGTTTTAAAAGGGCCCAGCGGGGCAAAAAAAAATAATAATAATAATAATCGAACGGCTGAATGGATTTGCACGAAACTTGGCAAAATATTAGGGACTGGTAGCCCGATGTGCCTTTGCTAGGTCTCAATATATGTGCTCCAGTGGATTTTGAGAAATTAACGTTCAAAAAAAGATATATATCTGTAACAGCGCTCCGCTTCGCGTAACGGAGGTTTGCAAAGCTGATTGGTCATTCTGTCACTGGGCTATAGTTGGGCTACATCTGGCTGATATTTGGGCTACATTTGTTTTTTTGTGTGTCTGGCGGCCATCTTTGGGCTACATTGGGCTACATTGGGCTTCATTGGGCTACATTCGGCTAATTAGCAAATAGCTCATCGCAAACTAGGAATGGTAAAGAATCGCTATTTATTCCTTAAAGTTCGCTATTTAGGAAATGCAAAAAACTTTGATGATACATATGGCGGTTCATCTCTAACAAGATAAGAAGCATAGGGATACATTTATGATGACTGGCGCATCACCAGGGATGTGTTAGTCATTCTGTGCCGCTGTTCCGTCACCTATGGTGTGCTGCATTTACAATGCGGCGCATCATGGGGCAAAAACAGCGCTGATATTTGGGCTACATTTGTTTTTTTGTGTGTCTGGCGGCCATCTTTGGGCTACATTGGGCTACATTGGGCTTCATTGGGCTACATTCGGCTAATTAGCAAATAGCTCATCGCAAACTAGGAATGGTAAAGAATCGCTATTTATTCCTTAAAGTTCGCTATTTAGGAAATGCAAAAAACTTTGATGATACATATGGCGGTTCATCTCTAACAAGATAAGAAGCATAGGGATACATTTATGATGACTGGCGCATCACCAGGGATGTGTTAGTCATTCTGTGCCGCTGTTCCGTCACCTACTGGTGTGCTGCATTTACAATGCGGCGCATCATGGGGCAAAAACAGCACAGATGCGTGATGTATCTGTGCCGTAAAGGTGGCGTATTGCTGGAGTTGTATCGCAAGTGTGATGAAGCTCCAGCAAGGGTCGGGGGTGCCCCTGTCGCAGGGTTTCTGTTCTCACACAGAACTGTGGACAGAGGATTGGAACCTCGGCGAATGCATTGCTGGAGTTGTATCGCAAGTGTGATGAAGCTCCAGCAAGGGTCGGGGGTGCCCCTGTCGCAGGGTTTCTGTTCTCACACAGAACTGTGGACAGAGGATTGGAACCTCGGCGAATTAGGGTGTCCCAAAACTCACGTTAGTAATCAAAAACTCCTTAGCAAGCTAGGTACAGTGTCACATTGGATATAACAAACTCTCAATGTTTAGACAATCCAGAATATGAACTTATAGTACCTCAGGATACGTGGAACTCATGAACAGTCGGTCGTTATAGATTTCTTAGAAACCAGAACATGGAGTTAAGAAGAACAGATGTGTATTTGAAATGTTTATTTACTAATGCCGTCTTCTCAGGCGTAGTACCTTAGATAATAAAAGTACACATATTATCAGTAGCAAAATTACCAGCATAGTTACTAGTACATAAAAAGTGAATGGTGATAGTATGTTAACATGCTGTAAATGAATAAGAGTTAGCAACACTTATAAGCAGCCGCGGGCCGTGGAGGGAGTTACGGTGAGGCAGGGAGGCGGGGAGGGGGAGAAGCAGGGTGGAGAATACAAGTACACATATTATCAGTAGCAAAATTACCAGCATAGTTACTAGTACATAAAAAGCGAATGGTGACAGTATGTTAACATGCTGTAAATGAATAAGAGTTAGCAACACTTATAAGCAGCCGCGGGCCGTGGAGGGAGTTACGGTGGGGCAGGGAGGCGGGGAGGGGGAGGGGCAAGGTAGAGAGGGCTCCACCCTGCTTCTCCCCCTCCCCGCCTCCCTGCCCCATCGTAACTCCCTCCACGGCCCGCGGCTGCTTATATCTCACCCTCCCTAATACACATATTATATTATTTGCTAAGAAGGTCTCTTTGTGTTGGTTTAGGGCGTGCCCATACTTTAGTGTCTTAGATTTGAAGGAATCACATCAGCATACACCAGCTCTCTCTTCATGTGAACCGCATCAACTGTTGTGTATGTGTGTTCGGCAAAGCAATATAAAACCCGCCTCATGCCCAGAATTGGCAGAAGTTGCACTTATGTTATGAGTATGAAGTCGTGGAGATCAGACCTCATAACAATTCTGTATCGTGTTGTTCTTGAAACTTTAGCACTCGCTGTACAGATATAGTTTAACAAGTAAAGCAGATAGTAGACCAATAACATATTATTCTCATGTAAACCACGATGAACTACTAGGTGGAAAGCTAAAGCAACAACTAAGTGTCGTGTGCAGAAGTTGCAAAAAAGGAAAAATGGCGTTTAAACCGGTAATGAGCCCATGCTAACTTAACACGGTGTAAAGATATCCAGGACCTAGATGACACCTCCTCATGATCCGGAAACGAACTGAATAAGATAATAGAAGTGCCATCTCATGAGAGCAGATTGCAAGTTTATATGTGGACGGTCCGCAAGGTAAAGCATTAAAAACTAGGAAAATTTAATGCTAAAGAAAAATAAAACAGCCAAGTACTTTATCGAGTCTTAAGCCAATAGGCAAGGTAAATAATAAAAACTTGACAAATAAGTCAATGAATTGTCAATGAAATGCTAGTACTCAGCATATCAAACATGAAAAAGGTCTATGACATAACTGTGTATGCAAAATAAGCTGCAACAGCCTCCAATAGGAAGTCACCGTCTTCATCCGAAAACAGTTCAGCCATCCAATTTAAAAGCGGAAAAGAACATACGTGCTCTCCCAGCACCGGATCCTCTATTACCATCAGAGGACAGCTCGGTGGGTTTTCAAGAAAGCTCTGTTCCAAGAAAGACTGTGCTGCCGCCAGTAAATTCCAGGGACCAAGTAGTCCATGCATCAATGCCACAGCCATAATCCTTTCGCCAGGACAAACCAACTCGTGAGTAATGATAGGAGTCATCAGCTGATTAAAGTCGACGTCAGGAGAAACCGGTCCGCAGAGACACAAATCAATGGCCCAATCGAAATCACAGGTCAGGCAGTGAAATACAGGCTGGACACAGGTGAAGTAGGAGAATCGAAAAGATAATCCATATGCCGTGCTTAATATCGCCAACGGCATTGTGCCATAATATTCTAGCATGCGATTGCGGAACAGTGTCAGCAGCTGCAGGGTGGGAGGTTGCATAGGAGGGACATCCATATTTAAAAATGTAAAAAAGCACAAGAGCGTCCGCTGGTAATGCAAGTAAAAATGCCAATCCACGAACCAGAGTGCAGAAAATAGAATGAAAGGAAGCAGGGATGACTCCAAAGATTTTCTCAAATGAAGTCACGAGACCACTGGTAACAACTTTAAAAAAGTGCGCCAGGGACTTTGTGGAGGATGCGTTAAAGATAGTCGGAAACATGTTGCTGAAATTGAAAGGCAAATCTTAATTGAAAAGGGTGTGCACCTCTGTACGGGTGTACGCTATGTGAAGTACGAAAGTTTCACGGGCCGAACTCAAGGCCACCTCTCTCTGAGACAAAAGAGCTCTTATTCTTGCCATGCCGTTGAAACGTGTCCCAAGGTTGGTATTTGTGGCCAGATTGAAAACTCCCTATGTTCATGTGTGGGAGGAAATAGAACATTTCTGCAGCAAATAACCCGTTCACTTACTGTTACGATAAAAGGAATACTTTTAATTAACTCAGAACAATCTTCATTATTGAGCATCAAATAACTACCATTTTCCAACAACTTGAACGTGGGGATGATAGCAGGAACTGGCGTGCCTTGCAACACGCAAGCCATATTTGGTCGGTGTTTGTTGCATGAACCGTGTAACTGTATGTGCCTACACATTAGTGAATGATCTGGCGTCTCAGTGCATTCCTCTCCATTCAGATAAACTTCTTGATCATCTTTGAAACATCTGTATGTGTATGGAAGCGACCAGACCTCATGAAGAAAAGCACTACCTAAAGGTTCATAACGACCTATTGGTATATATTTCATACAATTTGAAAACTTATATAAAGCAAAAGGCAGCGTTATTAAACCGTGGATAAGGCATGTTGCCAAAAAACCTGCAATCCTCTGCTGATGATGTCACTGAGCATGTCATGAATGATGTAATATGTGACATCATCAGCAGTGGATTACGGGTAATAGTATCTCTAGTTTACTCCCCTATAGCTGTCTTTCTTTTAACATAAGTGTCTGTTTCCTTCCCTTATACTTACTGTTTTTGGTTCGCTTCCGGTTCGCGTACCGGCGAGCGAACTGGGAAGCGAACTAAGAGAAATAGAGGTTGGCACAGTTCCAAATATTGTACCAATTTTTTAATAACGGGGAGGTAGTTCTGAAAAGAACTTTTATTTTTATTTTTCTGAACATTTTTTTACTGTTTTTGAATTTTTCGGAACAGTTTTATATTTTTTTGGGTTTTTCTTGGAGGGGGCAATGAAAACGATTCATTGTAAAGGGCTCAACAGGAGCAACAAAACAAAAAAAAGAAGTATTTATTATTTTGGGCGTTTCGGACAAACTTGCATATGATAGTCAATAGCTCTGTTGATCAGAGTGATGCTTTTTTGTCCGTAGGAAATGAATCCATCGCAAAATGCGCAGATGTGTTTTACATCACCAAATCTCATTTGTATATTTGGCACCATCTCCCTGCCCTCTGGTCCCGTTACTTCCGGTACAACAGATCTTCTGGCCATAATAGGGAGATTATCTAGGTCGTTCCGAAACTGTGCAGCACTGTAGTTGTTAGGATGCCACCTAGTCATATGGCGATGCATTGTGTAGTTTCCGAAACTGTATTTTTTGTCGGTCCCTCTGGACAGTCTATCTTGACATATAAGGCAAGTTACGTATCTTGCATTTACTTTTTTCTGACCTTTGGGAATTTTAAAAAATTGCCAAATGAAGTTTTCTTTCCGGTGAGACGTCCTGGGCTGCTCAGGCAAAAACTGCCTCTCTTCGTGCTCGTCCTCCTGTTCCTCTTCTTCTTCTTCTTGTTGAATTATAACTTGAGCAGGTGGTCCACTCTTCCTTGGATGTGGTGGAGGTGGTGGGGAAGCACCAGCTGAAGCTACTAAAGAAGCCATTGCTCAGTGATCACAAAGGGTCTTTCTCTCACAATGATGAAAGTCAGAGTGAGGAAAGAAGGAGGGATTTTCATCATTTGGGAAAAACAAGAGTTCTCAACCAATCAAAAGTGTTCATTTTAGATTATATGACCTAGTCTTACATCATTAGGAAACCAAAAGTGAAATGAACCAATGAAAAGTGTTATTACCAAGTCACATGACTTGCTGTGTTTACGTTAAGCGCTTTGCAGGGCCTCCCGGTTTGCTTCCAGAAACCTGCGCTTTGCGACTCGCTTCGCGTACCAGTTCGCTAACGTAGTACGTCATATGACGTATCACGCGACAACGTGAAACGTCATGCGGACGGGAGGCGTCACGATGTTGTTTTGTAACGCGGCACTTGCGGTAAAGAAACGTTTACCGGCTCGCGGTCTATTTCGCGGCATCAAGGTCAGCTAACGGGAAGCTTCCCGATTTGCGAAGCGGGAACGAAGAAAAAAAAATATTTAAAAAAACAATTATTCATAAACATATAAAATATATTTTTGGATTTAAAGAAGAATACATTTTACAGCTACAGATATTAGCTGTTAAAAACCAATGAAATTCACAGAAAAAACCATAGGTTATGGACCATATATAGTTAGGAATTAGCATTTACAAAACCTTGAAAATTCACTGAAAAAACCATAGGTTATAGACCATATATAGTTAGGAATTAGCATTTACAAAACCTTGAAAATTCACTGAAAAAACCATAGGTTATAGACCATATATAGTTAGGAATTAGCATTTAAAAAACCTTATTTTACTCACACAAAACCATTGAAATTCCATATATAGTTAGTTGCACTAACTATATATCGCGCACCCGCAATCCACTGCTGATCATGTCACATATTACATCATTCATGACATGGTCAGTGACATCACTGATGACATCACTGATGACATCTCAAATGACATCACTGATGACATCACTGATGACATCTCATTTGACATCATTCTTGTGCTAATACGATAAACCTCTTCAGACTCTAATATAACCTTAGATACACTCAGTGTATACAGACACTCACACACTGCCACTCATCCATGGAGTTACTCACACACCCAGTCAGTCATGCAAAGAAACAATCTCACCTCCATTTCTTCAACTATACAGTTAAACACACCTTACTTATTGAAACATATACTAACACATATTTACTCTCTTATACAATCCCTGATACAAGTTCACAATGATCGATACAACCACTCACTCATTCAGTGGCTCTCATGCACAGTTATTTATATATGCCAACTCTCACATGTACTGTGTTTTACATATGTACTTACTATGACATGTAGCATTGAGATATCCATTCACTCATCAATACACTCATGCACACAGTCAACTGCCCATGTAGCTGTTTCCACATGCACTCTTGAACTCATACTCCTAGTGAATAAACTGCTCACACATCTATGCATAGAGTCACACACCTTCCAGCCACCCCCACACAAACTCAATCTCCCATAGAAATACTTGGGCAACCAATTAATAACACATATAGCCTCTCGTATAGCTAATGATCAACACATGCAGCAGTTTACAGAACAACAGACATAATGATGCACAAATTAAGACAGTTTAGTCACTAACCCATGCATTCAGTGAGACACACTTAATCACTCACTCATACAGTCAGTCATGCACCTACTAAATCCTTCATCCAGACACTTATACATCCACTCAAGACATATTTTAACTTTACAGAAAAATACAGTCACTGGATGTTGTCATCAGTGATGTCATCAGTGATGTCACTGACCATGTCATGAATGATGTAATATGTGACATGATCAGCAGTGGATTGCGGGTGCGCGATATATAGTTAGTGCAACTAACTATATATGGAATTTCAATGGTTTTGTGTGAGTAAAATAAGGTTTTTTAAATGCTAATTCCTAACTATATATGGTCTATAACCTATGGTTTTTTCAGTGAATATATATATAGATATATCTTTTTTATATTGGAAAATTTCACGGAAGTTGTGCGCTCACCGCGTTGAACGCGTACATGACGTCATGCGGAAATGCACGCGGTGTGGTGTGATACATATATGTTGCGTATGCGATTGAAGTCACGTACGGGTCACAGCAATTGGGCATGAAAATATGTACCCATCGCACACCCTACACGCATCCTACAGAACAATTGTAAAATTGTGGCTACATTCTGCGCAGCAATCGAGAGAGGTGCACTTTGGGTGCGGGACTGCTAAAAAAATTGTAAAAAAAAAGAAAGCAGAAAACATTATAAAAATATTTTACAAAATATAAAATATATATATATATATATTGCATTTTTTAAAATATATTAAAAATGTGTAATGTAATCTTAAAAATACGATATCTAAAAATGAATATATTTAAAATAAATTTGTAAATTAGTAACAAAGTAATAAATATAACAATTAATAGGTTTAAAAATTGTTATTGAATACATCTTTCAAAATCACTGAAAAAAACCTTGGGTTTCAGGCAATTTATACTTTGGAATTATCATTTAAAAAACCTTAGAAATTCACTGAAAAAACCATAGGTTTCAAGCAGGTTATCATTAGGAATTATCATTTAAAAAACCTTAGAAATTCACTGAAAAAAACATAGGTGAGCTGGACATTTCACTCATACAACGCCATTGAAATTCCTCCGTTATAGATAGTTATACTCTCGCGCCCGCAATCCACTGGTGATGATGTCACATATTACATCATTCAAGACATGGTCAGTGACATCACTGATGACATCACTGATGACATCTCAAATGACATCACTGATGACATCATCCATGTGACAATCAGATACACCTCATCATACACTAGTATAATCTTTCATCACTCACTGTAAAATACAGAGTACCATATTTGAATCCATTGACACACCAACACATTTATCAAAAAACCCACTCATCGATTCCTAGATCTACATAAACATCTAATCATTTACCTATAGATTCACTCATACATGCTGTCAATGATCAATAGAACACTATCAAATATACTTATACTGCACACATCCTATTTACTTATGCAGTCACCCTACTCACTTATGCAAACAATGGATCATACCTATATTTACTCAGCTACACACTTATACAAACACCACTTCATTTATTCATATAGATAGTAACTCATACTTATTGTGTTATAAAATCAGTATTACAAGTATACAGTTATCCATTCAGTCACACATGCAATCACTGAGTCTTATGTATACTTATTTATATACAACATATGTCACATACACTACCTTTTATTATTCTAGTTTGTTGGACATGTACCATTGAGAGATATATTTGCTCATCAGCACATACATATACATATTCACTCACCCGAACAACTATTATAACATGTAGTCTTAACATCATATATCTACTGAATCAACTATTGACACATCTTTGGGCAGTCACACCCCCCCACCAAACCACGCACAGATTTACTCTCCCATACAAATAATCAGTTAAATACTCATTAACTAATATAGACTTTCACGCAGCTAGTAACCCAATGGTTCAGCAGTTTATACATCAACTGAGAAAGTAATTTAGATATTCACACAGTTTAGTCACTATTCAATATATTTAGTGAGACACTATAAATTAGTCAAGTAAACTGTCAATCACACTGCTACTAAATCTTCCATCCAAACACTTATACATCCACTCATTCTTCAATGCAGATTGCTATATATATATATATATATAATACACATTTAAATATGGAACCAAACCACATTCACTGGATGATGTCATCAGTGATGTCATCAGTGATGTTATTTGAGATGTCATCAGTGATGTCATCAGTGATGTCACAGACCATGTCATGAATGAGGTAATATGTGACATCATCACCAGTGGATTACGGACGCGAGAGTTACAGTTAGTACAACTAACTATAACGGAGGAATTTCAATGGTTTTGTACGAGTGAAATGTTCAAATAACTATAACACCCCTAAAACCTATGGTTTTCAGTGAATTTCTAAGGTTTTTTAAATGCTAATTCCTAACTATAACATGTCTGAAACCTATGGCTTTTCAGTGAATTTCAAAGGTTTTTTAAATGCTAATTCCTAACTATAACATGTCTGAAACCTATGGTTTTTTCAGTGAATTCCAAAGGTTTTGTAAATGACAATTTTTTTTTATTTTTTTATTTTCAAATTGCAAAATTTATACAACTACAACTATAACTGGCTGTAAGCAAATCCAACGGTGACCCCCCCCCCCTCCCCTTCAAGTCACAAAGGTACCAATGAGGAAATGGGGAAACAGCAAAGAAAGAAAAAAGAAAAATAGATGACCATAAGTGCAAAACGTCAAGAAAAAACGAAGTCAACAATGAAGAACATAACAATCTGAAACACTACATGGATATTTCTTCCTGGTATGGCAATTTCTGTAAAAAAAAAGAAAAAGAAAGAACCCCCCCGCCCCAAAAAAAAAAAACAAGGATGATGACAGAAACGAGCCCTTCTTACTCACTCGGGGAAAGCCAGTCCGTTAATTTGCCCCAAACTTCTGGGCCCGTTAGGCGCCCCCTGCTTCCCTTCTTGGCATAAACTGCTCTTTCAAGATGGTACGTAGCTAAAAATCGTGCAAGCCATTGAGAATAGGAGGGGGGCTCTGGATCAAGCCAGGCTGTAGCGATGCAAATTCTCCAAACAGCCATGGCTATAAAAATCAGACCCTCCCTTTGAAAGTGTGGTGTTTCTGTTTGTGTGCCTAACATGATAGTGGTAGAATTAAGGGTGATTGATTGAGAAGAGATTTGACTTAGATGCCCCTGAATTCGGTTTAAAGTGGGAGTAAGCTTTGGGCAAGAAGCAAAAATATGCACGGAATCGGCTCCAAATATAGCGCATCTGGGGCAAAGGCCTCGGCCTGTCCCCCATTTAGCGATTTTGTTTGGAGTGTAATAAAGAAAAAAAATAGTTTTAAAGTGTTGTGCTTGTAGTTTTGATGAGAGCAAGATATTTTGGGACAGAGTAATAGAGTTAAAAAAAACATTTCGGGGGGCGCCAAGTTTGTCGTGCCACTTGCCTGCAATTTTTGAGAGGTCATCTGGCATCCGGTTATTTAGAATACTATACAGAAAGTCAATACGCGGAGTCAATGGTTTCCGCAGCCCCCTAAGAAATTCCACCTCTGCAAATCCTGAGGGGCCCCCAGCCTTGCGAGAGAGAAAGTTGTGAATAGAGAAATATTTAAAAGAGTCTTCTCTCCTAAGGTTGTGCTTTGTTTGGAGGTCAGAAAAAGGAATAACTCCCTCGTTTGTGATTAGGTCCCCCAATTTTGTGATACCTGCCCTGTACCAATCGGAGAAGTAAGCTTTCCCAAAGATGTCGGGAAGGTGAGCGTTATTTAAGATAGGAGAGTAAAAATTAAACCTGCCTATGCTTAAACTTCTGCGGATGTTTTGGAAGACTTTAAATGAGTTAAGAAGAGTTTTAAATCTTGCCCGCTTAAAGTATCCAAAGGTGGTTTCTCTTAGTAAACATCCCCAAGTATTTTCCCCAACCAGTAGTTGAAAAGGGGAGGGCGGTGTTATCAAGTAGGAGTAAGGCTGGTCTTTCAGTAGGTCAGAGCTATATTGCATAACAGAAGCCCAGTATTACAGAGTGATATTAGGGAAGGCCCAGCCACCCCTGTCTTTTGGCAGGCATAATTGTCTGAGGGCCCTCCTAGGTTGAGAATATGCCCAGATGAATTGTGTATAGATTTGCTGGAATTTCATAAGGGTGGCTTTGTTGAATTCTAGAGGGATCGTACGGAAAAAATATAACAGTTTAGGAAAATAAGTCATTTTAATGACGTTGCACCTGCCAACTAGAGTGAGGTGCAAGTTGTCGATTTGTTTCAGAGCTTTTTTAGTTTGTGTTAAGAGCGGTAGTAAATTAATGGGAACAATTTTGTCCAGATTAGAGGATACGTGGACACCTACGTATTTGGCTTTAGAAACTATTCTGGAATCGGTCCAGGAGATTTGACTGTTAGTTATTATCTGTGTTTTGTCTTTGTTGAGGGTATAGCCAGACATTTTGCCAAATTTGCTAGCTTCTAATTCCAGACATGTTATGGCGCTTAGTGGATCTGGAGAGGTTATGGCCAAATCGTCTGCATAAGCAAGGATTTTAGTGGAGCAGCCTTGGAAGTCAACTGGTAGGATGAATTGGCTATTTTCAATATGTTTAATGAAGGGGTCTAGGTAAAGAGCAAAAAGCAGAGGGGAACAAGGGCACCCCTGCCTTGTGCCACGGGATATCTTAAATGGTTTCGTGAGTTTTCCGTTTATAGTGACGCAAGCGGTAGGATTTAAATATAACGCTTGTACAGCTCGGATCAGGTTTCCCCCAAAACCCATCCTGTCCATGACCGACCACAGGTATTTCCAGGCAACCCGGTCAAAGGCCTTTTCAGTGTCTAGTAGTGTTAAAGACATGGGGTCCCCTGCTACCTGTGCCGCATCAAACAAAGTAATGACTCTTCTGACGTGCTCAGTTGTTCCTTTTTCCGGGATGAACCCGTGTTGGTATTTGGAGACAAGGGATTCCACGACTTTGGAGATGCGGTTTGCCAGGATTTTGGAGAAAAGTTTGGAATCAGTGTTGATGAGTGTTATGGGTCGGTATGAGCTCATGTCAAGGGAAGGTTTGTCTTTTTTAGGGTAAATTGCAATCCTGGCGTTAGACCATGAAGGAGGAGGCGTGCTCCCATTGAAAATGGATGTCATTAAATCAGTTATTAAACTTTGGAGCTCAGGTGCAAAGGTCTTATAAAACTCTATTGGAATACAGTCTACCCCAGCCGCCTTCCCGTCAGTAAGAGAGTTCAGAGAGGCCAGAATATCTTCCCATGTGGGAGTTAAATCTAGGGCCTCACTAGAGTCGGAAGAGAGCGTTTGTAGGTTGGCCGCCGTAAGGTATCTATTTGTGTCATCCTTAAGGGAGCCCGCCAGATCATCATTCTCCTCTGAGTAGAGATTAGCATAATACTCCAGAAAACCCTCTCTTATTCGCTCAGAGTCATTGGTCTCTTCTCCTGACTGGAGCTTAATTGCGTATATCTCATTATGGGAGACCATCTGTCTCGTCCTTACTGCCTGATGGTGTCCAATGCGATCACTGCACTCGTAGCTTTTTTGCTGCATGCAAGTCCATTTAGCAGTTGCTTTTTCAGTGAATATGGCTCCTATCTTTGGCCTAGCGAGAACCACCTCGTCTTGAATACTCTCTATATTTAGCCCTATATGAATGGCTTGGGTTAACTTGAGTTCAGCCTCCTTGAGCTTTCCCTGAAGGTCAGTCATAATAAGCATCTCTTTCTTATTTCTTCCTGCTGAAAAGCCAAGTGTTTCTCCCCGGATGCCAGCTTTTAGTGTGTCCCAGACAATTGGCAGTGAAGCGGACCCTAGGTTGGTATCTAGAAAGTCCTGTAACGGGGCCCGCATGTGCGTTTGATACAGTGGGTCCTGGAGTAACGCTTTCTCGAAACTCCAGGAGGAGAGTGTTCTTGGGTTTCCCAGCCCCTTTATGCTAAGAATAAGGGGATTATGGTCAGACAGGAAGCGTGGGCTAATCTCGATGGAGCTGTTGCTAAGAAGTACAGAAGAAATAAAAAAGTAGTCTAACCTAACCAAAGTGCGATGAGGCGCCGAAAAGAAAGTATGGCCAGACAATGAGGGATGTAGGTAAGCCCAGACATCTTTCAGCCCGTGTGTTGTTACCAGATTACTCAGTGCCTGGAATACCAGTGGTTTCCTGCCTGTATACCGCCAGTTGTTGTCGGTAGCCCAATTGCTGGGCAAGTGTAAGTTAAGGTCTCCACACAGGATTATAGGGGTGGGCCAGTGGGCTAGTTCGCCTGAGATGTAGTTAATAATTCCCGGGTCATCAATATTGCTGCCATAGATCGAACACAATGTGAAGGGAATACCACCGGGGAAAAGGCACTCAGTTATAACCCACCTACCCAGTGTGTCTGCTTTAAGCCGGGGAGTGTTGAGAGGAAGTCTTTTTTCTTTGAGGGTTGCCACCCCTCTAGTTTTGGAGCCTTGAGTGGTTGTCCCCAGAACTTTAAGCCCCAGAGAGTCCAGCAAGTGTGTCTGTGCACCTTCAATGTGAGTCTCTTGAAGACAATAAATACCCCCCCTCAAGGTTCTAAGCCCCTGGGCAGTTTTTTGTCGCTTAGAGCGATCGTTCAATCCACAGATGTTCACACATACAATTCTTAATGTGTCCGCATTAGCCATGATAAAGGATAAATAGGGGCTTTCCGTGTCTTCTATACCGTGTATCGAAGAGCCTGAGAGCAATTTTCGCAAAAAGACCAATACAGTCAATTAGTTTGTGTGTGCAAGTGTAATACAAAAGTGAAAAGAAATTGCACATAGTTTCTGAACCCCATTTCCCCTTAAAAAGGTAGAGCTGCACCCGCCCCCCACCCCCCCTCCCCCCCCTCTTGAGCAATCAGGGAAACCCTGAATGATAGAAGTCTGCAAGAGTCCCGGCCGTCCGCCACGCCGGAAGAAGTCCATAAAAAGCCATAGTTCCGCCTTTGTATTTCTCTCTCTGAGTGTCTCTAAGTGTCTCAACCTCCACAGCAGTATGAACAATAAACTTAAACAAGTGCAAAATAGTGCAAGAAAAAAAAAGAGAGAGAGAAAAAAGGGAGAGCAAAGAAGCCAGAGGACACAGCACAAAGCTAATGTTTGTCAAGCGTCCCTAGGTCATCTGTTGTTGGCTCTGGTCTTTGTCTCAGATAGATATTCCCCAGCTTTTATTTTAAATGACAATTTTTAAATGTATTAATTCTTATATATATATTTTTTTATACTGATTTACAAAAAAATTTTAAACTATTTATTTTTAGATATTTTTTTTTAATTACATTATAATTACATCATACATTACATTACAAAATATACTTTCTCAGAATGAATTACTTTAGTTTAAATACTTTGCAAATAGGCAATAGAGTTTTAAGTACAGTAGTTACAATTGTTGCAATGGGCAATACAATTTCAAACACAATGCAACATTGAGCTGAATGTGAATTTCTAGTTAAATGCTATTAGTTACTTTATGGATTACTTTTCTAACCACAGGACTGGATCCTAGATTCAGTCCTGCGACATCTCCTGTAAACAGTTGAGTAAAAGCGTTTTGGTTACAGTAGTGATTTTTAAGGAATATTATTGTATTTTAAAAGTTGACTTTTTCACATACAATCACCAATGTTATCCTATGGGAGGAAATTCATTTAGCAATAAGTAGTGTTATCGTTACTTTTTCTTACATAGTGGTGGATCCTGGATCCAGCACTGGTGCATCTCCTGTAAACAGTTGAAAGAATGTCTTTAAGTCATACAGGCGATTTTTAAGGAATATTTGTAGTTTGTAAAAATAGACACTTAGAAACTTTTCTGGTGAAAATCAGTCAATGGATTCCTATGGAAGGAAATACAAGTTACTTGTAAGTATGGTTAGAATTACTTTTCAGGGTCAGTGCTGGGCTAAAAGATGCTACACAACCACAGAGGCAACCCACCAACCTGAACCAGGGGCAGTAAATTAGTATTCCGAACAACAGTTCAGGAGACAAATAATAAATCACAATTTCAGGAACGATAGATATCAATTTATAGAAAAAAAGTCAGAAAACAGAGAAAAAGAAAAAAGGGGTAAAAGAAAGGGAGACACAGAATAAAGACTGTCAACAAAGGATTAAAAAAGTTATCACAAATTTATTATAAATAGTGCGCTCAAAAGAATAAGGGCTGGTTTGTACAACAATACATAACATACAAAAGAAACCAAACATGTAGCCGACAATAAATATGTTACAAAAAGAGGGGTACAACATATACAAAACTCATGTGTCCACTAAAATTTATGAGCCACAGATACGTCGACGGCGTTTCAACCGCTGTTAGAAGTTGCGGTCATCATCAGGACAGGAATAATTCATAGAGCGTCAAAGTTCTGTAAATGTAATTACAATAATATTATTTTTTGGACTCCCTTAGAGGAAATAGAAAAAGAGGAAGAGAAAAGAAGAGAAGAATAAGAGAAAGAAGTAAGGAATGCTCACCACATGATTCAATCAAGAAAGAGAGAGCAAGGATAAATACCAAACTTTATTCCAAAGAAAACTCCAAGTGAGAGATGCTACCAACACCAGTTGAGCAAACAAATAAGTAACACCTACATTTAAAATCCAAACCGGAGCTATCACGTTGTAATTGCGTGGGCTTAAATAAATTTCAAGGTTGAAATACTGTGGAAAAAAGAGCCTAATTAATATCCTAACACAATATCCTAAAGAACCCCCACTTTATTGTGTTAGGATATTCAAAACTCCACATTTAGAAGAATTTCCAAGTGAAACCTGTCAATGTTGGACCCCATCCCCCAGGGCCTGACCCCCAAATATATTTTTTATTTTTTATGGGTATGGCTCCCCTCCCGTGGCCTGTTCCGGGCCCTGAGGACCCCATACCCCGTGGCATGGCCAATTCATTTAATTTGTTATGGTGGGGGGCTGCCCCCATCCTCAGGCCACTTCAAGGCCCTAGGGACGCCATCCATGGGGGCCGGCCTTTTTAAAAAAATGTTTTATTTCTTAATGGGGAGGGGGGCAATGGTATCCTGGGGGACCCCATCCCCTGGGGCTGACCCTCACCATTGGGGACTGTGGGGGGTCCCCAATCCCCCCTCGGTCCCGCCGGCTCCTCGCCTCCAGCGGGAGCCACCATTGCTTTTCCATATGGGGAGCAGCTAACATGCTGATCCCCATATGGAAAAGCAATTTGATTTGCTTTTTCGAAGCAAGTACAGGTTTCCCTGCTCTCGGTTCAAAGCAGTTTGCAATGGCAGGGTGGGAGCCCTGCTATTGCAAACAGTAGTGTCCCGGTGATGGGCACCCGGGACACTGCAGGAGCTGGCCCTGGGGGTGGTGGTCCCCAGGGCCTAGACAAGGCTCCAGGAGGGGGGCCCGCGGCCCCCTCCCACATTTTTCAGAAGCCCGGGGGTTGGCGGTCCCCGGGGCTGGGGGGACCTCAGAGCCCCCCTTTACAAATATTTTTAAGCCCCAGGGTAGCGGTCCCCAGGGCTGAGAGCCCTCCACCCATTTCAAAGTAGCCGCAGGGGGTGGCGGTCCCCAGGGCTGTGGGGGGGGGCCCTGTGAGCCCTCGCATACATTAAATTAGAGCCCCAGGGGGTGGCGGTCACCGGGGCAGTGTGGGGGTCCCCACACTTTTTTTTAATATTGTCCCCGGGATTTGGCCCCAACCGGGGGCAAATTACCATATTTACCGGTTTTTTTTCTATCGTTAGGATGCGCAGATCCTACGCGCATCCCGCGGTTAAAAAAAAATAAAAACAATTGGGTAGACTCTGGGGGTCCTTGTGGGACCCCCTGAGCAGGCAAAGAGGGTCAGGGTGTGTCTACCCTGCCCCCTTTTCGCATTTTGCGGTGTTTGTTTCAGGTTTCTTGTGCCTCGGTTCTACCGAGGCACAAGATGGCTGCTAACACTTCCTGATTTTCACTGTTGACAGCCAATTAGAATACAGCTCGTGCACGGCAGGGTGCGAGAAGGCTGCGCTTAGGGTACGTGGATAGATACGGGGAACCACCGCGCCCATAGATATATAAATTACTTTAACTGTCATTTTCTCAGGAACTACTGAACAGATTTACACCAAATAAGCAAAAGGCAAGAGTCTGAACTAAGGAATATCTCTTTCCCAAATTTGGTGTAATTCCGTTCAGCAGTTCGGGCTGTAGCTGCGGCTAAAAGTCCTATGGGAAATTGCATGGGAAAAACACGTTTTGGGACCCCCCTTTTTCTTGGCCTCCGCTTGATGAATCATCGTGAATCTTTCAGGGTAGAGGCGGATTGGAGCTGGCCAAAAGTTTGGAAAATTTTGCGCAGATTCATAAACCGGCACCAAAGTTATTGGGAATAGAATGTTTCGGATGTCCTATGGATAATAGGTCTTAACTCTAACTACCTACTATTCACTGAAAAAACCATAGGTTTCACCTACGTTATAGTTAATAATTAGCATTTAAAAAACCTTAGAAATTCACTGAAAAAAATAGGTTTCACACACGTTATAGTTAAAAATTAGCATTTAAAAAACCTTAGAAATTCGCTGAAAAAACCATAGGTTTCACACACGTTTAAGTTAAAAATTAGCATTTAAAAAACCTTCGAAATTCACTGAAAAAACCATAGGTTTCACTCAAGTTATAGTTAAAAATTAGCATTTAAAAAACCTTTGAAATTCACTGAAAAAACCATGTTATAGTTAGCGGGACATTTCACTCATACAAAACCATTGAAATTTCCCCGTTATAGTTAACTATAACTCGCGCACCTGTAATGCACTGTTGAAGACGTCACATATTACATCACTCATGACATGGTCATAGACATCACTCATGACGTCACTGATCACATCTCAAATGACATCACTGATGACATCATCCAGTGAATGTGTGTCTTTCTGAAAAATAAATATTTTTTATAAATGTGTATCTAAAGGTCGATGGAAGAATACATGGGTATATAAGTATCTAAATAGATGTTTTTTTTGTAAAAATGTTTGTGTAACTCACTTATTAAGTGTATCTTACTGAATACATGTATTAGCGAGTTATGTTTAAATGTGTAAATATCTGTATCACTGTCTCACTTTGTCTATAAGTGGCTGCATGGGTTGGTGAGTAGCTACATGTGTGTCTATATGGGTTATTAGTTGATTTTTTGAGTATCAGTATGAGTGTCTGTATGGTTCAGTGGGGAGTATTACACAGCACATAGATGCATGAATGAGTGACTCACTGTTTGTATGGGGGCTGACTTGCAGAGACGTGTAAAGAGGCCACGCCCCTTTTTACTCAAGGATTCAAGGAGAATTAGTACCCCCTGTGCAAACGTGCCAGGGGGCGCGTTTGCAGAGTGGTGCAATCCTCACCTAAAGCCCCGCTCCCTCCCTGCACCTCTCTGCAAACACACCCGCTGGCGCGTTTGCAGAGGGGGAAGTAATTCCCCTTGAATACTGCGGGTCCATGGGGCCCAAGTAGCCCACCAGGTACCTCCAGTAAGCACCACGGAGCTGCGTTGCAGAGTGTTGTGAAAAGGGGCATGGCCTCTTTACACGTCTCTGCAAGGCAGCCCCCTGGCGCATACTGAAGGTTCTGTCCAAATGTGAACCAGTTAAAGAAGATCATAAATCAAAATTGCCATTTGGTCAAAAATTTGGATGAAGGGCTACGACAGCCTCCACTGATTGCTTTTTAAAAAAGAAAAAAGCATTTCAAACTATGTTGTGAGACCAGCTCTACCAAAACTGGAAGGGACGTCACTACGGAGCATGATAAGACTGGAACCAGTTAAAGGTCACCATAAGTGTGGGACCTGCACGTGTTGTGACCAGACTATCGAAGGGACAACATTTACCCATCAAGGGATTAATTGGAAACATGACACCTTTTCCAATTGTAAATCGAAAAATGTCATTTACGGGATTCTCTGTCCTTGCCCTAAGCTGTATGTGGAAAAAACCAGTCAGGAGGTACGTCAGGGCATCACCCAACATAAATCAAGACTGAGACGAGATGTACTCAACGCTCCTTTGGTGAACCATTGGAGAACTCAGGGACACTTAGAGAAAGACTTGAGATGGACAGTGATTTCGAAAGTTGAGGTTGATATCAGAGGAGGAGACATGGAGGCTAAACTTTGCCAACGGGAAGCTCTATTGATTATAAAGTTTAATACAGCGACTTGTGGAATTAATGAGGTGTCGGAAATCTTCTGGACATGAGATAGTTTTGCAAAGAGAACAGCAGGCTATGAAAGGGGAGCATGGATGCCCGCTCCCGAGATACTGGCTTACCAACTAAACAGACTTCAGGGCACGCTCTAAAATGTGCAACAAGTATAAGGGCAGAGTAGAGCAAGAGAACACCTTTCATGGTACATTTTTCCACGTTTCACTTTGTTGCCCTCCTAATTAGACGGGCAAAGTCACATGAATCGCTAAACTGACATGCACATGTAGCGTTTTTTGTTACGTTGCAGATGTATCAATAAAGTTCATTTAATAGCAATAATCACGTGTCATCCGGGCCATGATTTTGACTACAATTCCCAGAAGCATCCATTAGTACAGTCGATATGGTGGTGGCGCGGTAATAATGAAGGCTGCACCTCGATCACCTCAAACCGTACTACGTGGTATATGAGAAAAGAACTGGTAGGTTGAATTCTGAGCCTCGAGTCTTTTGATAGTAACGGTTGCCATATGACGTGTGGTCACGTGGGGCATACACGGAAGCAAGCCTTGACTAAAGGATTGATCCTCCATTCCGTCGGCAGCATCCGCTATCCCGAGGACGATTGCGGGAAGGATTTGTTACACATCAGACTGCCAGGCGACGTGAGCAAGATGTAATGCGAGAAGAAGCAGTTTCAGGTAAAATTCGAGGCGTTCCTTCTATCTATCTTCTCTTTGGGTCGCTTAGATACAAGTCTGCAAAACTCCTGGTCCACGTAACGACGTGGTACAGGGTTTAAACCACTGACCCCGACTCTACGGATTGATCTCACTGTAACTGCGACCTAATCAGTAAGTGTAAAGTACGCTGTCACTCCACCAACCAGTTTTCCCCTCGACTATAGGCTGATGATAGATTATTCTGCGTATTGTCTTGTCTCCTGTAGATGTTGTGTACACCTGCATAAGTCAGCCTTCAGAGGAGTTGCTCTTTTCAGAAAATCAGGTAGGCATATGGCATTGGTGGCCAGTGTGTGATGGGGGTTTAAATATGTGGCTTTTAGGTCGAATACTGATGAAATCTCGTTTTTTGTTTTTCAAAATTTTTGGGTCCTGATGAGAACCCGACAAAGGGTTGGGTTTGAAACACGTCGACCCTATCTGTTTTTCCTTGCCAAACAAAATAAATATGTTTATTAGATCTATGATAGAATGAATTAATTTCTGGCTGATGTAGGAAAGGGTGGCAATTTACAAACATCCCTACATCTTCACTATTAAGGATTGTTGATTGTTTTCGTTTGACGCTGGGATTTAGAAATTGTTTTACCGGCTTTTTATTAGCAATGGTGTGTTGTATGGATGATATGTGTGAAAGTGAATAGTGTTTGTGCAATGAATGTGGGAAAGAGTGTTAGAGTGTGAATCTGGAGTGTTTGTGGGTGCCACATTTGAATTCAGGGAATTGTATATAGCTTTATTGTCTGTTTTGGTTTTGATACATGTTCTATTTCATACGGTTTTGAGAAACATTTTCGCTGAAATGTGCTTTAAAAGAATTTATAAAATAAAACAAAGGATTGATTAATTTCTAGATGGTCATATATGTTTGATTCATATAGCCTGGAGAGAACTATTTCCTATTATTGGTACTCAGTACTGGCGATTGTTTTGTTTTGATCTCTAACCTATGTGGGCAGCACAATTCAAATAGATCACATTAGAATTTTAGAGCATTTGAGGGCTGTAAAAACAGAGACCAGTCTTAGTCCATTGCTAGGCACATGAATGAAGTTTATGGGGGTAGAGTGGAAGACCTGACG